>NC_133658.1:597783343-598523554 GCF_037893015.1 Macrotis lagotis | reverse complement strand
TTTGTCATCAACTTCCCCACCATGGTCCAGTCATCATAACATCTTTCTTCTAGGGCCTGCCTCTTCCCCAACTCCCAGTGTTTCTGGGGGAATCTGAGGGACAGACTTTCCTCTCTCCCAGGACAACTGCATGGTAGTTGGAATGGCCTCTATGTTATAGTTTGCCATATTCTTCTTCCTCTCCTTCATCTTGTCCCCTGGAATATTTTTGTCCCAGGTGAATATGAGAATGTTTAAATATATATATTAAATATATATAAATATATATATATATATAAATATATATATTTAATCTGCAAAAAGGGGATAATAATAGTAATATAATACCTACATCACAACACTGCTATGAGAAAAGCACTTTTAAGTGCTAGATAATGTGATATATTATTATTGTTATCCTTTTTCTCCTCCCCCTCCTTCTCATCTTCCTCTTCCTTATATTTGCCCAAAGAAAAATTGCTCTCCTCCTATTGGTCTTTTATGTTTCCAAGCTCCTTCAGGGTGAGTATGTCTATTTTATGCCCTACCAGAGGCTAGACCTGTTCTGTGTTAGAACCTGTAAGAGGTTTACAATGAATATTTATTTATTGATTTCCTCTTAATGCATAATCACCATTTAAGATCATCATATAGACAAAAACAAAAAAAATCTATGGAGTTTGAGCAATAGAGAAAAAGAAGAGACTCAAACAAGGGGAGAAAAATTCTAGGGGAAAAAGTCACCATTCTAAAAGAACTAATTAGAAAGAGAAGATGGCAAGAGTAAATGGAGATGATATTAACATTCCCATACCATGATTGTGGATGAAATGATATAAAAATTGCAAAGTACTTTGCAAATCTTAAACCAATGTGTAATTCCAATTAGGATTCTTTGGACAAAGAGAATTGGATGCCCCAACCCATGGTGAGAAGAATGCAGCTCTGTTTGAAAGCTAACCTGGAGTAGTTCTGATGAGGATAAACACAAAGGTTTGAAGAATCCCTTCGGAGTCAAGGTTACCCTACTGAATACTTATTAGTCATGTTAGTTGGTCTTTTCTATACTCCTTCTCCTCTGAGTGAAGGTTCTGATCTAACCAACCTATATCACAAAATTGTTCTTTTTTCTTTTCTTTTCTTTTCTTTTTTATCAGTTTCCTTCTTCAATAAATGGGCTGAAAATTATTTACCTGTCAAAGGATTAGTTAGCGAATTCTATGATCCTTAGAGATAAGTGTAATGGGGGTCTAAGCAAACACACCACACACACATATTGGGTTTTTTAATACTCCATAAATTCTCAGTTTCAAACTTCACATAAAATATCTACCAAAAAGGTATCCCTGAGTGAATAGAGACAGTGAACCAGAAATGAGAGCTCTACTGAAAAGCTCCAGGGGAAGAGAAGGAAACCCCTGTGAACTCATTAAAGGGTAAGGTTTAGGTATTTGATGGTGCTTGGTGTTTTCCCAGAAGATGGGATATTTATTTTCCTTTCAATTCACATATGCTTCCCAGAAGCCTCCAGGTATTTCTGTTGAGAATTTCAGCTATCTCTGCAATAATTTTCAAGCATCATAGTTTCTGTTAACACTAAGGACCTTCTGTAAAAACATCACCATTATAGGAACACAGACTTAGAGATAGGAGGGAACCATCCTCATGAGACAGCATGGTGGAGTGCCCAGATGCACAGGAATAGAAGCCTAGATAGTCACTTAACCACTCAGTCTCAGTTTCCTCATGTACAAAATAATAATGACATATGTTTTCATTGTTGTTGTAAGCTTCAAATGATATTTGGTTCAAATCAACAAACATTTATATACTTTATTCTGGGGACAAAAACTGTCCTTGCTCTCAAGGAGTTTACAGTCTGTTGGGATGATACCCATAAATCACTTTGCAAACCTTAAATATAATACAAATGTATTTTATTATCAAGAAATACAAAACTAAGGGCAGCTAGGTGGTACAGTGGATAGAGCACTGGCCTTGGAGTCAGGAGGACCTGAATTCAAATCTGACCTCAGACACTTAATAATTGTCTAGCTTTGTGACCTTGGACAAGTCACTTAACCCCATTGTCTTAAATAAAAAAAATTTAAAAAGAAATATATAAAATTAGATATATTATTTTCTATTCTTTAGATCCTAGTAGAAATGAAAAAAAGATGGTATAAGGTATAAAGTTGAGAGGCATTTGCTTCAGGGATGGGGAAACATACAATCCAGTAGTTATGAAAAGAGAAGAAAGTTCTGTTTTTTTTTCTCTTATCTACTGCATGAGATCTTAACTTCTCTGCCTGATTTCAAGACCCTCAGTTATTGGACCCCAATATACTAACTATCTTTATCAATTACTTCTTAATATTCACCTAACTTATCAGATTGGCTCATTTATTATCTCCTGAATACTTCATTTCCCACTCCAAATCTTTTTTCAGGTTTTTAAATTTTCTCTGCCTGGGATGTCCTTTTACTACTATAATCTATTCAAATCATACTCATCTTTCAAGGCCTAGCTAGAGTGCCATTTCCTCCATGAAGCCTTATTTACCCATTATTGGTATTCCTAGTTTCTCTCTTTTTCTGAACCCCTGTAGCATTTATTATTATCTCTCTGTGGACCACTTTGTTGTTTAATATCTGAACTATATAAATTAGAACTTGATTAGATTCTAACTTTTCTTTTCTTTCCTAGCTAGGGGATTAGATCATTTTATCTTGTATTTCTCACAGTTATAAAGTCACACTGTTACTACTTTCTCCAACACCACCAGTGATCTCTTAATTGCCAAATCTAAGGGCCTTTTCTTAGTCCTCATTTTTCTTGATCTTTTTGTAGCAATTGATACTTTTGACCTCAATTTTCTCCTGGATACTCTTTACTGTGCTAGTTATCATGTTACTGCTCTCTCCTAGGTAGATCTACTTATCTGACCATCCCTCTTCAGTATTCTTTGCTGGTTTTTCAGGTCATGCCTAATAATTGTAGGTGTTCCCCCCCCCCCCCCAGCTCTGTCCTGGGCCCTCCTAGCTCCCTCCCTACTATCTCCTCTGGTGATCTCATCAGCTCTCATTGGTTAGATTATTTTTTATGTGCAGATGATTCCCAGATCTATATATCCAGCCCTAATCTGTTTGCTGAACTCTTGTCTCACCATCATCAACTATCTCCTGGACATCTCAAATTACACAGGCAACTCAAATTCAAGATGCACAAAACAGAATTAATTTTCTCCCCTCCCCAATGTTTCTTCTCTACTTGCCTATTACTTTTGAAAACATGATCATCCTCTTAGCTACCCAGGGTTGAAATGTGCCATTCTCCACTCTTTATTCTTTTTCATCACACCTTCCCTCCTGCCCATGTCCAAACTGTTGCCAAATCCTGCCATTTCTACCTTCAAAAAATCTCTGGTATATGTTCCCTTCTCTCAATTCACCCAACTACCATCCTGATTCAGTCTCTTTATCACCTACTACCTGGACTATTGCATTGGCTTTCTAGTTCTCCCTGCCTCTAAACTTCACTCCTCTCTAGTTAAGTTTCCAAAAGTGATCTTTCTAAATTTTCAGGACTATGTTCCATGCTCTGCCTTATTTAATAAATTTGAGTGCTTCCTTATTTCCTCCAGGTTAAAATATTAAAACCATTCTCAACCTGTCCCTTCCTCCATTCCATCTCCTGATCTGTACCTTTTCACTGGTTATCCCTCATGACTGGGATGATTTCCCTTCTCACTTCCACCTCTGGGCTTCCCTGGCTTTCATTAAGCTTCAGCTCAAATAACACTTTCTGTAGAAGGCTCCTAGTAAGTACCTAATAAGTGATTGATGATTGATGTCATACTCTGAATGTAGTATCTAAGAGAAATTTCCCTCCATCATATTTTAGGGAGTTGCCTGAGGCAGATAGAGGACAAACTATAGTCCTAGGTTCTAGAAGTGTCAGAAAACAATTTTGAATTTAGATTTTTTTTAACTTCAAGCCCAGCACTCTATTTCCCTCCAGAGAATCCTGCAATAGCCTCTTTACCATTTCAAGTGCCGATTGTATCTCTAAAGAGGTGACTTCTCTCAAGTTTCAAGGTAGTCTAGGGGACTCAACTCACAAATCCCCTATTAATAAACATCCTTTATCAATAGAATTACAGATTCTTGAAGACTGAATCGAGCATTATTATCATTAATTCATATCCTTCATTTAGCCTCTGCTTCCTGAAGCAATTGACCCTTTCAATTGATCCTCAAAAACTACAATTTTAGCTTCTTGTCTAGATTTTTATCCTACTTGTTATCTGGGTGCCTTTGTCTCCTGATTTTCCTTTTTGTTGAGAAGTCTTTCTGGAAATTAGAAATATAAAATGTGAGCCCAGGTAAGAGGAAGGTCTTTAAATTTCTGGCTATGTTTTTATTTCAATCTCCCTTCTGATCAACTCAACCCCCAGTCAACATCTCTGACTATGAGATTGTTATCCTTTTCAAATTAGTCTCTCCAGAACAGGAGCACATGCTGGTCATTCCCATCCCCATAGGTCAATAACTGCAGAGGTAACTGTCTTTTTATGATGTGCTTTCCAAGGGCACTCAAAGGACACTGTTGAGCCAAGGCTTCTTAGCAGCTACTACCAGCACTCAGATACTCTCTGCCTGAGCATATAGGCCTTTAATCATTAGAAAAAGTCATTTGTGACTTGTTAGAAAATTATAAAGTCTGATGCCCAGGCAGTTCATGATTTAGTAATTGTGTTACTCTGAACAGAGACAATACACCTCCATATTGTTTGTAAATTGGGACCAAATTTTTGTGTGTGAGATTAGAAGGGAGAAAGAAACTGAATATTGTAATTTGAAGGTTGTATTTTCCATATCTACTATGCTTTCATTATTTTAGCTTAAAATCAAGGAACTGATCGACAAATTTTGCCAAAATTAGATGTCATATAAAGGTTAATTTTCATTAAATGGTTTCCCGTGAGATTTTTGCACACTGATAATGGGATATTCAATAGATTCATTTGACATGGACCTAGGAGAACTTCAAGGTAAATAGAAGCAAAGACAAATCTAGAGTCTCTAGAGTACTAGGTTGAAGATTTTCCCTGCATGGGGAGATAATAGGATCAGAAATCTAGAGCTGGAAGAGACTCAGGTCATCTAGTCTAGTTCCCCCCCCCCTTTTTTTTTTAACAGAGAATCAACTGAGTCTGAAGGAGGTTGACTCTCTATGGTTGATTAGTGACAGTGGGATTTGAATCCAGGTTCCTGACTTCAGAGCCAATATTTTTTCCAATTGTGATGTATTTCCTCATCTACAACAAACATGAGACCATCTCAATTCCATGCAGTGACCATTTACAAAGCATGTATGTGAAAGCTACTGTGTGCTAGGTCTTAGTGATAGATAAAAGTGAAAAAAATGACAGATGCCCCTGCTTTCAGAGTATCACAAAGTCTGTCATGGAAGAATGAGAGTAGCAGTTCCTTTCTTCAATTAATTAATCAACAAAAACTTATTAAACACCTACTGTATATTAGGCACTGTGCTAATTAAACACTGAAGATACAAAAAAGAGACAAAAGATAGTTCTTGACCTCAAAGAACTTAGAATCTAATGGAGGAGACAATATTCAAATGAATTTATATACAAAATGAGTTACATATAAAGTAAGAAATAATTGACAAAGGGAAAGCACTAGAATTAAGAGGATTGGACAAGGTCTGCTCTGCCCTGGAGTTTAAACTTGCTATCCCTGAGTTTGTGGGAAGAACAATTAGACACTTGGAGAAACAGGGTCCATGGAATGGATTTACAAGGGAGATAGTGAATATTCCACAACACTCAGGATAAGATGAAACATGGTGGAAGCCTAAATGGCAACAATTCATTTCCTTGATTCTCATAAGGTACTTCTTTTTAAACACTAGGGAGGACCAATTTTAGTGGTCCCATAAATAAGTCAATCAAAGTAGAAGTAAGGGTCATCTCAGGTTTTTGCATCTAGGGAGCTCTAACAATTTTATTTTGTTAGGGTAGAAACATTGAGGTCTAGGGCAGAAGACTAAAATTCTGTTCTAATCTAGGACCACATTAGGCAGTTTTTCAGAAGCAAGGTGACATATTTCTGACTCCTATTTTTCTGGGGAAACTAAGATGGAGGTTAGAGCATACAAGTGTGAAATGAATTCTTTTTGTTAAAAATGCTTTCTCTCACATATTATATTAATTGGAAATTCATTAAACTTCAGATATACCTTTCCTACATATATATATGTATATATATATATATATATATATATATATATATATACATATATACTTCCTCTCACATAGCTAATATGGCAGAAAAAGACAGAGTGGGATAGTGAATGGAATACTGGGTTTCTTGGTCTGGATGACTGGGTTCAAGTCCCATCACCAAAACATTTTGGATGAGTCACTTAAGCTCTCAGTGTTCTTTAAAATTGTTGAAGAGAAAGTGTTGACTTCTATTAGTGGAGGAATTTTGTTATCCAGAAGCTCTCTAAACAATGAAATTATGAGTCCAGTTCTATAACTATCCACTTAAACCCACTGTCATTCACATTTCAGATGTCAAAATAGTTTAGCTAAACTTTAAAAAGAGATTAGGGAGGAAAAGCAGGGCAGCTAAGCTGAGAAGACCTGGATGGAGGACTGAAGTAGAAGCCTTTGAAAAGGAAGAAGATAGCATGAAGACATTCCATACCAAGAACATTGAAGGAAAAGAGAAGCAGTTAGGAGAAGACAATAGAAAAGAGGATGGCAAGTGGAGGAGGAATCTTGGAAAGGCATATACAGGAAGGTGGGAAGAGGTCTAAGACAAAATTGATTCTCTCTCTCTCTCTCTCTCTCTCTCTCTCTCTCTCTCTCTCTCTCTCTCTCTCTCCCTCTCTCTCTCTCCCTCTAGCTTTTTAAAAATTTGGTCCTGCTTATGCCCGTGGCAGGGTCTGACCAGCCACACTAGGAGAAACACTTCTGTGCATCCTTTCATGCAGATGATGGTGGTTACTGATGTCTGTCTTTGGGACAATTTGATCTATAGTATATTTAAAGCCATGTGGTAATGAGCAACTTCAATAGATTCTTACTGAAATTTGAGTAGCTTAATCATTCTTTTGTATGGAGCAACCTCCAAACAATGTTTGTGCGTGTGTGTGTGTGTGTGTGTGTGTGTGTGTACATTTGGATGAGAACTTAAAAGTGAAAGGGGTTTGAGATCGGCAGGCCTGGAGTGGGGGTGTTTTAGGAAGTGGGAGGGACATGTTTTCCTTTAAGTTAGAAATCTCCTGGGTCTAAGTTATTTCTAAAAATGTAGTTATGGTCCCCAGAATGTCTTTCCTGTGATTGCTGTTAGAATGGGGGACTATATGCCAAAAATTTTCAATCTGTGCAAAGCTTTTAGGATTTGAACCTGGATGTTTGGATTTGCCTGACAGCTGAATAAATGGAAAGTTCTGTTTATAAAAGAAAAGTCCATCTTTTCTCTTATAAAAGAAAAAACTCTCCAAGTTTCCCCAAGTGACCTCTATGAAACAGATTGGTTTATGGCAGAAGATTGCATGATTGGTCAGGATTGCATGAATTAGAAACATACAGCTTAGTACACTGTAAAGAAGTCCTTGGAATGATTGAGAGGCTGCAGGTGAGGAAAGTTAAACAGGATGTACAGGATTATATTGCTGGTGTGGAGAGCAGCTCTGACCTCTAGGCTTCCTGGCCATGAGACATAACTTAAACTCCCTCAGGACAGTCTGTGCTTGATAGGAGAGATGGTGTTGCAATTCAGCCTTGGATCTTGGTAGAATGTCAAATAACTTTCTTCTTTGATCTAACTTTCCTAACTCTTGGCTGCAAATCTCATTGAGAATGAACATCCGATTTGGGAAGACTCCAATAGGTAGATGGCTCATCTCTGCTAACCCTGTCACCTCAGATTGAATTGTATTGTTTTCAAAGTGTAATTGGACTTTCATCCAAGCCCAGAGGTATTTTGTATGCTGATGCTTTGGGAGAGACATGACTCAAATGGTGGAGAGAATGCTAACACAACGCTGTGTGAAAGGCAGGTTTGGTGCAAATGCTTCTTGGGAAAGACACAAGTGTGGTACCACATTATCTTGTGGAAAGATGAAAGAAGAAGAAGAAAATACTTTGGAAATTACAAACATGTTAAGGAAGTCAGATCCTCAACATCCTTGATTTCCAGGATGCCTTTAGAGACAGCAGTTTTCCCTTTGGTGAGATCGGTGTCTATCTCTTGGTTTGTGCTGCCTTACCTGGATTCCATTAAGTCTTTCAAAATTCCTATGTCAACAAGAAGGTTTTCTTATTAATCACTAGATCACCTGTTGCCTCAGTTCTTACCTAGACTTAAATTACTGAATTAACAAATGGGTGTTGCCTGAGACAAACTAAGATATGGAAGACCTTGGCTTAGAAAGGCCAGGGTTTTCCACTGAATACTTGACCATTGCCAGTTGTCCTGACCTATGACTTGTGACTGGACTCTGATGGTACTGGAGGAGAGAATGAGGCTGATAACTTTTCAAAGCACTCCTCACTTAAATCCAATTCACTTGCAAGTCAAGACATCACCTTTTTTGATGTCATTGGTCCTCTTCAAGATGAAGGATGAGCAACATAATTGTTAATCTATCCTACACACATCTTGTTTTTTCATAGTTGTTTTCATATCATGTCCTCCATTACATTGTGAGGTCCTTGAAGGCAAAGGAATATTTTTTGTCTTTCTTTGATTCCCAGCACTTAGCCCAGAGACTGGCAAATAGAAGGCATTTAAAAATGCTTGTTCACTGACTCATATATTTTTGAGTATATTCTAATCGATATCATTTCTCTGATTTCTGTTTGATGTTTGTTTAGATAAGTGAGTCTGCCCACTATTTAACCTGGATAAATCACTTAACCCTGTTTGCCTCAGTTTCTTCATCTGTAAAATGAGCTGGAGAAAGAAATGAATGATAAACTATTCCACTATCTTTTCCAAAAAAACTGCAAATTGGGTGGTATTTTGGGAAACCTGCCATTGAGGAGTAAACTGTTGATTATAAGTGAAAGGAAAGAGGCAAGGGAAGTGACTTTTTCTTCTAAACCTACTCTATTCCTAGACCAGTCATATGTGTATGTGAAACAGATAGAATTTTATTCTAATACTTGTGTTTGTAGATAATCAAGGAAAGGGACAGGTGTTTAGTCACTTTCCCCTCTCTTCATTTTTCCTCTTCCCCTCAAGGCAGAAATCTGTCTGTCTGTCTGTCAAATTGTAGCTATATCCAGGCAACATGAATCTATCTTTACATAATCCATCTGAGCATACATATCTTACATGGGAATACACAAAATAAAGCAGAAAAATACTGATATGATGATAAACTAATTTAAGGTAGGGTGTCACCCTTCCTTTCTCCTCTCTGATTTCAATTCTGTGGGTTTATTTTGAGTGCTTTATGATTATACTTTTACTTTTCCCCTTCCTCCTTAATTTTAAAGTATTAGCAAGGTAGAAGAATTTTCTCTGCCTACTGATTTTATGCAGGAGGAATAGATCCACATGAAGTAGCAAGGGCCAATTCTTTGGTTACACCCTGAGAGGACCCTTGGCATCTTGAAGATGAAAAATCTTTGACCTTTCAACAGCTGTGCCCTCTGGGGCAACTGGCAGAGCTGCTAGGAATGTATGTCTGTAGAGGGTGTTACAGGGAGATTTGACAGGTCAGAAAATTGAAGGTAGACCTAATTGCTTTATTGCATGCACAAAACTGTAATTATTAATGATAAAGAATTGTTTAGAAGTGGTTGGAATACTTAATTTTTGGTTATTTGACTTCTATGGGTTGGTCTCTATATTTACTGTGAAATGTTGAGTGTAAAGCAATTCCACGGGCAGTATGACTGCTCACTGAAAAGGGATTTAGAAGGGGGATACTTGAAAGGCTAGACCCTAGGAGAATTAGAGCAGATATAAGGAATTCCTACTTTTCACAGTGGAGAGTAAAGTTATGAAATGATGTGGATGGAAAATGGGCAGCAAGGAGGTTCAGTGGATAGAGTCAGATCTGGAGTCATAAAGACTCATTTTTCTGAGTTCAAATATGACTTCAGATACTTACCAGCTGGGTGACCTGGACAACTTATTTAACTCTATTTGCCTCAGTTTACTCATCTATAAAATGAGCTGGAGAAGGAATGGCAAATCACTTCAGTATCATTGCTGACATAACCTCAAATAGGGTCATAAAGAGTCAGATATGACTGAAAATAACATATAGTGGTAAATATAAATATAGCTTCATGAAGGGTTTAAATTCATTCATTGGTTTTAGAGCCAAAATGGTTCATTAAAGAAAATTCAGGCTGCTTGGAATATGTCCCTAATCTTTAAATTGATGTCTTAGAAGAGAGTCATTAGTCCCAAATTCCAAATGTTTGACTACTGATCTCAACTTGAACAAACATCCTGCATTGCAACACCACCCTCTTTTGCCACTGCCACTGCCCCAATGCCATATCATATCATGTATGCTTATTAGAGAAAATACCATTACCTTTTCATTTTTCAAAGTGCACTTGCAACCTTTTATTTACACAATACCTCTGAAAGGAGTTAAGACAGGAATTATAGCATCTAGAGTTGGAAGGGACCCGAGTCATCTATTCCCTTACTTTACAAAGGAAGAGATTAAGTGCCTTCCTCAAAGTCAGACAGATATAAGTATCAGAAGCAAGATTTGAATCCAGATCTTCTGAATTCTGATTCCAAGATTTTCCGATGGTCCACATCACCTTTGTCATTCCCCATTTTACAAATGAGGAAGCTGTGTCACAGAGTAGTTATCATTTACTCACTCTCATGAAATTGGTCAGTGATAGAATTAGGATTAGAGTTATTAACTTCTTCCAAATTTCTGTTTTTTTCCAAGCTTTACTATTTTTGTGATGAAATAAATATACCATGATACTAATTGTTGATTTCTTTTTCAGTTGTCCGACTCTTCATGACCCAATTTGGAGTTTTACTGGAAAAGATAGTGGAATAGTTTACCATTTCTTTCTCCATCTCATTTTACAGATGAGCAAACAGGCAAATAGGGTCAACCAGGTTGATACAGCTAGTAAGTGTCTGAGTCCAGTCTTTTAGACTCTGGACCCAACACTCTATCCATTTAGCCACATAGCTGTTCTCTGAGATTAATGAGAATATAGGTTGGCAATTAAGTTCTCAACTCTAAACTCCTGACTGTTCTGGGCTCATACTTCTTCACAAAATCACTTTCTCTTGCTAGGAGACAGTTCAAGAATCCCCTCCATATGAAGTCTTTCTAAAGATTTCCAGATCTAATGCCCTCTCTCTCTATTTTGTGTCTAATTATCTTTGTTAATAACTTTTTAATAGCTATTATTTTTTCTGGATTTACTCTCCCAGTGAAGAACTACTCTTCCTTCAGCATTGTAATAGTATCCCTAGCGGTTTAAGGTGTCTCTCCTAAGGTTATCAGCTTGAGTTTCCATTTCAGTATGTTACAACCAGTGATTAGTACTCCTGTTCCTTTAGTTAATTAGTATCAATTAGCTTTTACAAAGAGATATTTTCTTTGATGATATAGCAAGAACATTAACATAAATATTTCTTCTTCCAAGACCTGGGGGCATATTATCTTCTGTACCAGCTTAGTGCCTGGGAAAGTGAGCTCAGAGTGAACGTTATTTCAACATAGAGTTTGCTCCTACTGAAATCACTTCCAAAAACAGAATGGTTGAGTCCATATCTCTACTCCTGCTGGACAGAGCTTATAGACAGTTTGGTTTTTTGTTTTCTCAACCGAAAGATGGAGATACTGAGTCCTCCTACCCTGCCTATTTCACAGAACTTTTTCTTTATTTTATTATTTAAAAATTATACTTAATTACATTGAATATTTTTGTTTCCACATAATATTAATTCTCAATTATATCTCTCCCCTGTCATCCCCAGTGAACCATCCCTTGTTTTTTTCAAGGCAAACAGGGTTAAGTGGCTTGCCCAAGGCCACACAGCTAGGTAATTATTGTCTGAGACCGGATTTGAACCCAGATACTCCTGACTCCAGGGCCGGTGCTTTATCCACTACACCACCTAGCCGCCCCTGAACCATCCCTTGTAACAGAGATTAAGAGAAAAAAGTGGTTTAGCAAATCTAAGAACAATCATCATCTCTGACAATATATGTAATAAATAGTATATACCCATTGTTTCTCACCTCTTCAATGAAGAGAGGGAAGTGTATTTTCTTTCTCCTTCTTGAGGGACAAACTTGGTCATTATAATTATCCAGCTTTCAGTTTTTTGTTTGGCTTTCTGTTTTCCTTTGGTTTTCCTTATTCTGTTTATTGTTTTTCTGACCCTCTTTAGTTCAATTTGTTTCTCAAAGGATTATTTTGATGATTAATAGATTTTGTAAGTAACTAAACTCAAGTGAGAAAACATTTCATTAATACTTAAAATGTGACTCCAGAGGTGTTCTTAGAGCAACCACCTGAGACTTGAAGGAAGCCTGGGAAGTCAAAAGGTAGAGGTGAGGAGGGACAGAATTCCAGTCATGGAGAAAAATATCTAGAAGAAGAGATGGAGTGTCTTGTTCTAGGAAGAGTATGGAGGGTCACTGGATCATGAAACATTGTAAGAAGACTGAGGAGACAGAAAGAACCTAGGTTATAAAGAGCTTCTGAAGCCAGACAAAGAATTTTATAGTTGTCACTGAAGATAATAGTGAGTCTCTGATGTTTATTGAAAAGGGAGTGACATGGTCATCTACAGTGGAGGAATAGAGAATCAAACTATTTTTTTCCCTGATTTTGGAGGATCATAAACTCTGCCCAAAGTATGTTCAATTTAGAACCCTATCCATCTGTTCAATGAGTTTCCTATGGTAATTAAAGGGGAAATCTGACTAGACCCTGGGAAAAGGATCAGTAATGTGGATCTGGTTATAAGTGGGTGGCAATTGTCAGTTGTATTGCCTTTTCTGAGAAGTAATTAGAATAATGTGTTGGCTTTCCATTGCATTGGGTATTGCCTGGCTTATGGGGAGAATTGTTCCAGAATTAGGGGATCTTTTCATGTGTGTTCTCTAGGGGATTAGAAGTTCAAAGGCTCCCCATGAGCTCATGCTTCACCCTTCTGGAAGGGGGTTGGACACAGAGCAATGGGAATTGGCAAGCAGGGGTTCTGTTCCACTACAGGACAACCCATTTTTCTGGGTACTGCTTCCTTATGTAATGCTTTCCCCCCACATAGGAATAACATGACCCACTTACTAGAACAAACCGTGGGAAATGGAAGCCAGATCAAGTAACTGGAGAAGCCACCATTGTCCTCTTCCTCTTGTTGGCTGTAAATCCTTTCTGTGCTCTAGAGTCTCTGAAACTTTCCATTTGCAAGATTTATGGGGAACACTTCAGAACATGCTAGCTAGATCTATCTTTGTCATACAGCATGCTTGATTTAAGTCTCTTTAACTGCCTGGTGAAGTCTTTTAAACTGTCTGCATAGGAAAAAATATTTGATTTTGTGAAAAGCTTTTAGGATATTGGGATAGGAGATTCAAGGAGATAATTCCCTAGGAGCTCTGGGAGCATGACCCCTGTATCACCTCCTGTAACTCCCTAATGACCATCATTGTCTATCTTTGTGTTATAGAGGATGTCATGGGAAAAGGAAACATTTATCTTTTAGTAGAGGTTTGAGTTGAACCCTCATAGAAGGTCGAGGAAAATAATGTGACTTTCTATAAATATCAGAGGAAGAAGAATGCTACCTTTTTAGTATATTCTGAGTCATTCTAAACCCCTTGAATTTCTTCTTTTAGCTGCTTTTAAGTATTGTTGGAATTTTCCAACATTTCTATGACAAATATTTTTTCCACTTTCCTAATCACATTATTTGGGAGTCAATGATCTTTTCTCAGCCTATATACACACACACTCATATTTTTATTATAACTATAAGATACAAACATATAAAATTGTGTATAGAACGGTGAATAAATTTCCAGCCTCAGAATTAAGAAAGACATGGAATCAGGTCTTGTCTCCAGATGTGCTAATTGTGTGGTAATGGACAAATCCTCTAATCTCTTCATGGTCCATGTCCCAACTATGACATTAAAGAGAGGTTACTTTTCATTGATGGAGTAAGTTTCCACATTAGCTATTCCCTACATTTATGAAATCATAGATCAATACTGCCTTCTCCTACTTTAAGTATAAAAGTATATATATATATATATATAATCATAGATACAGAGCTGAAGGGAATCCTACAGGTCTCTAGGCTAACTTTCTTATTTTACAAGTGAAGAGATTGAGGTCTAGAGAAGCTTATTGTTAGATTTGAAATCAAGGTTGTCTGACTTGAAATCCAAAGTAATCTTTCCACATATAAATACATATTAATAAAATACACATATATTTACACATATACAAAATGATATGTGATATTATATAGAATACTATGGCACTATTCAATTAGTAAAACAACAAGTTCAATCATTTCTCAGTCATATCTGACCTATTCCAACCCATTTGGTATTTTCATGCCAAAGATACTGAAGTGGTTTGCTGTTTCCTTCTCCAGCTTGGTTGATAGATGAGAAAACTAAGGCAAACAGGGTTAAATGACTTGCCCAAGATCACTCAGCTAGTAAGTGTCTGAGGCCAGATTTGAACTCAGGAAGATGAGTCTTCCAGACTGTAGGCACAGAACTCTATCCACAGACCATATAGCTACCTTAGTGGAATGCTAGGTCTAAAATTTAATTATCCTTGTTCAAAATTCCTATAAGTATTACTTCAAATCATCTTGTAGTGGAGAGATGAGTTGGAAGTGAGGGAGGAATCATGTCATATTTGACATCTCACTTTCTAGGTTAGAAATACTTGAATCTTAGAATAACATAAAATTAAATAAAATCATTTCTGGCAGACTTGTGCCTAGAATGGAGAGAAAAGTATTACTATTTTGATACCATCAACCAGTTGCATATTTGTTTACTTGATACCAAACATCCAGAAACTTAAAAACATCTTGAGGATGAAAACATTCGCATTTTTCATTTTCATATTAGACATTGGACATTAGGTAGATATGTTGATTGACTGAGATACTTTTCTCCACTCATAGCTTTCCCTACAAATGACTCTCAACTGTCTGGTATAATCCTGACATAGAAGCATGTGAAATATGTGTAAAATATGCATATAGTCTTATGACTTATTTGATAACATCAAATAATGAATTAAAACAAGATTTCTAAATTTAGAGTTAATAATATGTATAATTTCATAGTCATAAATGCATCTAGAATAAAAAACCCTATAATTTCTAGTTAGAAGTGAATTTAGAGGTAAACTTTTTTTACATTCTTCCTTAGGGATAGTCAGCTATGCTAAGGGGTTCATGGACAGATTTCAGGGGGACCATATATGAACAGAAATGGAAAAAATCTTTTTATAAATGGATTTAAATATAATTGGTTTCCTTTTCAATCCAATATGTTTTTATTCATTTAAAAACATTATTCTGAGTAGTTCACAGGTTTCACCAGACTGTGAAGACGATCCATGACAGAAAGAAAATGTTTAGAACCCTTGATCTAGTATGTTTTCAATGACAGGGATCTTACTCCTTCCCTATTCAGGTATCCAATTCTATTATTGGATAGTCTCAATTGTAAAAAGAAAATTTCTTCTGGTGTTTAGAATGTATGGCCCATTATCTTAACTTTCAACTCAAATGGTTTTTCAGGTCAAAATGGTGCTTTAGAATTTTACCATTTACTTTATTTTGCAAGGAAATGGTATGAAGGAAAAGTCAGTGAAAGTCTGAATGTCCACTTTTTGCCTTTTTTTACATTCTTAAAATTTTATTCATTATACCCAAGGAGATTTTAAATTCCTCACTCCTGTGTTACTAGATTTATGAAGAGTCTACTAACACTATCATCATACTTTTGCTAATCTTAATAGAAAATTCCAAAATGAACACAAACTACCATATTTCCCTATGTATAAAATGCATGTTAATTTTGGACCTGAAGTTTGAAAAAAAATTGTATTACATAAAGTTATTGAACTCAAAATTTTATTCATCATAAAATTCATAAAACTCCTCATCACTGTCAAAAACCCTCATCCATTAGCATGTGTTCATCTGTGTTTGATGATGAATCACTGTCTTAGGAGAGGCTCTGACTGCTCTTCTGACTGTGCTCTGGTCTGTGGTTGACCACAAGCACTCCCTGGGCAAGTCTGGTGCATGGATGCATGCTTAGTCCATTTTGGTTCATGAACCTGAAGCACAAATTATGTCTTCCTTTGAAAACAGTAACTTCTTTTTCATCAGCAATTCTTCCAGTCTCATGTTGAACCATTTTTGTGGACACAGGGATACCCATTGCCCTTTGCTCTTCAGTTCCTCTTATTAATCCCCTCTCTAATTCAGGCCCTTTGGCTGATTTACCTCTCATGACCTTCTTCTGCTCAGGGAATTTTCAGTCAGGTTTCTTCTTCCTGTAGTCAGTCTTGGCTTATTTTCTCAGTTAGAGGAGGACGAAACTGATGTTCAGCGGCATGATTGCTGTTCATTTTTGCAAACTGGATCACTTTGAACTTGAATTCAGCACTGTAAGAAAGTCTTTTCTGAGTCATTTCTAGGTAGAATGTGACAAAACATAAAGTAATATATGGGAATCAATTGTGAAACAATGAGCACAAAGACAACAAAATGGGAAATGCAAGTAAAAAAATCAACAATGAGCACAAAAAAAGCATGAAAAAAGTGGGAAATGTAAGAAAAAAAATCTACAACCACTATATAAGATGCTCCTAGTTGTTAGACTCCAAATTTTTTGAAAAAGGGTTCATCTTATCTATGGTGAAATATGGTACTTCCTTTTTCTACGCCTTGCATTTTCTCTATCCTATGATGTCTTAAAATATTTTCAATTAAAAAAACTTAATTTTTTTCCCTCCAACCTTTAACCTCCTCCTTAAAGAAAAAATATAAAGAACAACAATACTAAAAATAAAGCTAACATTTATGAAGCACTTTTTATGTGCCAGTAACTACACTAAACACTTTACAATCATTGAACTTCACAACAATGCTGGGAGGCATGTGCTATTATTATCATCAACTGGTTGAAGCAACTGAGGCAGACAAAAGTTAAGTGACTTACCCAGGATTACATAGCAGGAAAGAGTCTGAGGCTGGATTTGACCTCAATTTTTCCTAACTCTAGGCCCAGTGGTATATCTACTAAGTTATTTAACTGCCAAAATCTCTTGTAACTAATATGCATAGGGAAGCAAAACAAATTGGCAGTGTCTTAAAATATAGACTGTCAATTCTCAACGTTGGTACATTTAGCTTCTGTGACTTCAAACATTCCCATAATTTAATTAGTAACCTCATTTTCACTTTCGTGTTGAATATCATGCACTTTATAGATTATGTGCAGTTGAGAAAAAATGGGAGGCCCATTGGGTATAAGTTTATGGAGTGACTGGCATCCTACTATGTGATTCATTGAATTTGTCACTATACCATTATAAAGAATTGTTTGGGGGGTGGCTAGGTGATGCAGTGGATAGAGCACCAGCCTTGGAGTCAGGAGTACCTGACTTCAAATCCAACCTCAGACACTTAATTACCTAGCTGTGTGGCCTTGGGCAAGCCAATTAACCTCATTTGCCTTGCAAAAACCTAAAAAAATTGCTTGTGCATTTATTGTATATTCTCATTTCTTGCTTTTAAAATCAAGTTTTATGTTGCAATTTATGCCACAAAAACATAGTGCAAGTCCTTTGGGCTCTAAAGTAATGTGACCTTACCAATCTCAGCATCTTCTACCAGCATTAACTAAATTTCTAGCAAACCTCTCCCTTGATTTTCAGATTGTCCAGGTTAGATAGTTTGCAACAGTATAGTATACAGCAGAACAATCTCACACCACCATCTGATACAATGGAAGGTAAGAATTGGGTAAAAAAAGTTTTAATTTTAAGAATTTTACTTATTAAAAAGTATTTATGGAACTAACTTTTATGTTTGAAATCAAACGTTTTTTTTATTAAGGTGTTAGCAGAAATGGTCATAGAATTCTAAGGAATTACTAGCAAGAAAAAATGTTTTGTATTTGCCAGTTTTATTTTGTATACTGCATTTTATGGATTATTTCATGGTTATGGTTAGGAAAAGTGCATATTAATTGTTTCATTATAAAGAATCATTCACAGAAAAGTGTATTTTCAGCAATCTCTACCGATCTACCAAAGATTACAGTTTTGGTGGTTGCTGAAACCTAACTCCCTTTTCCCCCTAAGTTCAATGTATTATCAATTATGTTTTTGAATTTCATGCCATTTTCTAGGAACATCACCCCTATGAAAATTGAGGATTGCCTGTTTTATTCTATGTCTTAAGCCCAATTCTTCTGTCAAGAGGTTTCATTCTTCTGTATATACATCATATTCATGTCTTCCTTGTTATGTTCAGCCCAAACTTAATGCCTTTAATAGATTCTAAATTCATTCTTCATGAATGTGAAAGTTCCCTTTAGTGGGACATCTCTTTAACTTAGCTCTGATATTCCATAAGGCTTAACATTTTCTCTCACAAAAATAGATATAAATGATAAAATATTTTTCTAGATTGCATTAAATACTTCATTTTACTCCATTCCATTCCAATATTTTATAGGAACTTTTATATGTATATACACACACATATGGAACTTACATATATGTATATATAATATTGGAACATATATATATATACATACACACATATATGTTTATATTCATTAAATATAGTTGAACAGGAACTCAGAGGATATGTATTTCTTTTTTCTTCTTCTTTTTTTTGGTAAGGCAATGGGTTTAAGTGACTTGCCCAACCAAGGTCACACAGCTAGATAATTATTAAGTGTCTGTGGCCAGGTTTAACCTTAGGTTGTCCTGACTCCAAGGCCAGTGCTCTATCCACTAGGCCACCAATCTGCCCCCAAGGTTATGTATTTAAACCCCCTTATTTTACAGTTAAATAAATGGAGTCAAAGACTATGTTGCTTTCTCAGGGTCATAGAAATAAATAAAGGGCATCAATGTGAAGGGCAACCAGATCCTCTGACTGCAAAAGTTCTCTTTATTACACTGTGGATTTTGGAACACTATATGTGCCAGATACTAGTCCTCATCCTCAAAGATCCTATACTTTTCTGGTAAGGTAGGGATACAAATAACTTTGTATGAGAGTAACAACTTATGATTTGTGAACGACAGATGAGAAATTATAGGAGAGAGGGATCTCTTCTTGCTGAGCAAGGCTTCATGTTATAGAGTAGATGGCATCCAGAGGTATGCTTTGAGTCAGATAGAATTGACTTGTAAGCCACTTGTTAGATGTTTCAGTATGAACATTTAAGCCTCAGAAACCAGCAAATGCTCCAAAATCAGGACTTGATTGTTTAGACTTAAGTAATGAAAAAAATGTAATTAAAACACATTAAATTCATAAGTGTATTGTCTCTGGTTTTTTTGAAGTCTTTGTTGAGCATTTATCAACTTGCTTCTGGCTCATCTGAAATCAGGGTTTTGAAGGAAGAGAAGACTTTCAACAGGTAGAATTTAGAGAAGAAGTAGTGTGAATTAAGTCTGAAAAGGTAGACTGGAGAAGGTAGATTATAGACCTGACTTGCCTAAGGTCACAAAGCTAGCAATTAATATGGAACCTTGGACTTCCAGTTCAACGCTCTGTCCATTGTATAGCATGATTTCAGAAATAGTTATATGGTTGGTGCCTTGATTTGTCTGATGACTTCCCATAAAATGAACAGCAAGCCTACCAAAAGCCTTGACTTTAGGAAGGAAGTCTATGGTTTATTCTCTAAAACAGTAGTTTCCAAACTATGATCCCATACTTCTGTTAGCAAAGTTTTTTTGAAGATGATCTCTCAATATAGTAAAAGTTACAAATTTTGTAAGTATATTATAAAATGTATTAAAAATGGGAATTTAAAAAGATGAGATCAAGATGAGCTATTTAAAAATATTTTATTTATTAATGGTATGAACCTTTTTTGCTCTTGCTAAAATATTATCATAATGATATTTTAATGAGAATAATGAGATTGAATAGGTCACATTGCTTTTAAAAATCTTGGTTTAACACTGGCATAGAAATTCAAAGATCTTGTTCAGTTTATTTTTATACCAAATTTTAATAGCTTTCTAACTGACTAGAACACATCACAAAGATAAAATGGAGGAAGTATTTGGTTGACTAATCTTACTAAATCACAATACTTATTTTTCAATCCCATCTACCAAATATGCAAAGGTTTTTGTTGATATTCATTTAGCAAATTTTTATAGTCCCTGATATCAAGCAATTGTTTTTGTAAACTAATCAGATGGTATTGCATTTTCATATTTTTTAACAAATGGGTTCAAAACCCACTGAGACTTTGCAAGATTTTTAAACAAGATGAAAAACTGTGTTTCCAACTTTTTAAAGTGTGAGGATATGAAGTTTATAAGTGATACACTTATTTACTTCATTTTTAGTAACTTAGAAAACAGAATAAGCATCTAGGAGTAGATGGTCATTAACGGTGTCAAATATTGCAAACTATATCAAGAAAGAGAATTGATCTTAGATTTGGCACCTAAAATATTGGCAAATTCTATTGACTATCACTCCATTATAACTCTCACATCTTCCCTGTTTTTAAGTTAAGAGGTCATTGTAACTATGAAAAAAAGTAGTTTCAGTTGAGTGAGGAGTGAAGGATAAGGATGAAACTGAGAAACTAAGAGACAGTTTTGGAAAGATAGTTGTGACTTTGATAAAAATGGAGAACTTTGGGAGAAGGGTAGATTTAGAGAGGAAGATCATCTAATGATATTAGCATTGTACATAGCAACTCATCCACATCTGCTAATCTTGTGTTAGTCTCTCTTACCAACTTACAATAGCAAAATTTGGATGGAGATGAAAATCTTATTTAACTTACCCTTGTCCCAGAATGCAAAGTCTGCCCATTCAATCAGTCAACTGATATATATATGTATATATATATATATATATATATATATATATATATATATATATATTTAAACATTTACTTACTGTCTTACTATATGTGCCATATCTTGTAGGGTGTACTGACAAAAAAAAAACAACAGATTGAATATTTGGGGTAAGTGTGATAGGATAATCAAGGATGACACCTAGGCTAGGAAACTGGTTAACTTTGAGGATGATGGTACCCTCAACAGTAATAGTAAATTTGAAGAGAGGAGAGGAAAAGATAATGATTTCTGTTTTGGACGTGTTGAATTTCAGATGACTCTAGGACATTCAATTGCCCTTTATAGGACAATATAGGATATCAGAAGAGAGATTAGGATTAGAAATATTGATCTGGGAATTATTTGTATAGGAATGATAACTGAACCCATGGGAGATGATGAGATCACCAAAGGAGAATAATATATAGGAAGAAGAGAAGAAATTTCAGGTCAAAGCATTGAGGGGTATACACTGAGGAGGACCTGGTAGAAAGCATTAGGGGGTATTAGGAAGATATTTTTGCTTGCCAGTATTTTGGGTGCTGAATCTCATTTAGGTTATAACAACCTTGAAGGACCTATGATTAATTCAGTGATAAGAAAGAAGGGAATAGGTAGGAGAGTATTGAGCTATGATGGATGAAGAGGGTGGAAGAGTTGTGCTGGAGACAAGTCCAGGATTGGTTATCATGGGAAGGGTGAGATGTGACCCACTATTCCATTCTCCAATAAGTGATCATGTATCCCTTGAATTCATGCCATTCCCTGCTTCCTGAAGGGGACCACAACCCTAGGCATTTGGGGGTGGATAGGCAAGTAAGGTAGTTTTAGTAGGGGAGCACTGTAATTAGGAGGATCACTGGAGTAGTAGATAGGGTAGATTGGAGACCTGTTAGAAAGCTAAAGCAATTATCCAGGAAGTCTGTAATTAAGATCTGAATGAGGTAGGACCATGAGAATAGGGAAAAACAGGGAAGATGTGAGAGTTATAATGGAATGATAGTCAATAAAATTTGGCAATAAGTTGGATAAATGGGTATTAGGAAAAGCCATTCAAGTTAGATGACTGAAAAGATGATGGTACCATCAAGGAATATGAGAAAGTCAGTAGGGGTAGACTTTGAGAAGAGATGATTGAGTTCAGCTTGGGTCTTGTTGAGTGGCAATATAAGTAGGGATGTTGGGAATGTATTTGGAAATGCTGGATTGGAACTAAGAAGGGAAATAGAATTTGAAGATAGAGATCTGGAAGATATCAATTAGCACTACAATAAAATTTTAATTCATGAGAATGGATAAGATCACCAAGTGACTCAGTTGAAGCACTGTTTTTCTAGCTATGAAGGCATTCTGGTTTCCTTAGGTACTAGGTTGCATATTCTCAAGCTACCTAGCTATGCTATATGTACTTATATGTATAGACACACACACACAAACATATGTATATATGTATATATATACATATATACATATATATATATATATATATATATATATATATATATATACACCTATGTTCATGTTATTTCTCCTATTAGAATGTAAGCTGAGAACTGGGATTATTTCATTTTGGAATTTGTATTTGCACCTTAGTATAGTTTCTGGTACATAGAAAGAATTTAAAAAAAACACCACTTGTTGATCGAAGTGAGTATAGAGAGAAAAGATAAGAAAGTTTAAAAGAGAACTTTGTGAAAAACATTACATTTAGGACCCAGGATGAAGAGGAAGTGCCAAGAAAAGAAAGTGAAGTTACATTTAGAAGTAGAAGAGAAAGAGCTTCTCTTATGGGAACAATTAATCGATGAATATTTTTTTTAAAGCTCCTACTACTTTCCAGGTACTATGGTAGCCACTTGAGAAAAAGACAAAAATGAAAGAATTCTTGCCCGAAAGGAAGCACTCAATATATCTTTTTATTCATTCATATTCATTCATTAGAAAAATATATAAGATTAATTTTTTGGAAATAGAACATATAAAAGGAGAAATTTTAAAAAAATATGGTGGTGAAATAGTGTCGATACTGCTGAAAGGTCTAGCAGACAAGAAGGGCAAGAATGAAAAAAATGTTATCCCAAGTATTTGGTCTGTATAAAATAAACACCTGAATTGTTTTTCTCTGTGTCTCTGCCTGTTTGGCTCAGTTGAGAGCTCACTACAGGATGCCGGCTAGCTGGGTAGTCCCCTATCCTTTTCTGGGGCCTCTCCTTCTTTATCTGTAACATAAAGAAGTTGGGATAGATGATCTGTAAAGTCTCTTCCATTCCAACTCTAACATTTATCGGTTTTGTTTTAGGACACCAAATAAAATAAACAAAACTAATTTCATAGTACATGAACCAGGCAGGTAAATGGTGTCCTTGGCTCTGCTATGGTACTAGGAAAGATTAAAAGGCAGCTGCATGTCAAACATTCACTTAAAGTATTCCTCATTGTGTTTGAATTGTGTGGAACTCAGGAGAATTCTTTAGGGCTCTGGCCATTTCTGTCATCTGACTCAATCTCCTCTGGTGCTTCATGTTTCACTGCTTGCATTGTAACCTTTTGCTGAGCCAAATTTTTCAGCTTGTCTGTGAAATTTTGAATCCCAATCCTGGATGGGGACATTTTGTTTCCTGGGTCACCACTGATTATTTTAAACCAAAGGAGGAATTTTGAATTGGTGATTCTACCTTCTCAGAACTAGAAAGGCAATATGTGCTGACACAAAGGAGTTCTAAATTGATCTACAAGTTATTGGACAACAATGTCCTTTATAATTCTATGAACATTTATTCTGAATTTTTCATTAGATCGAAGTTCTTCAGTGACAAGCATGACTAAGCAAATATTTCTCTCCAATCCAAAGCCAGATCGTTTCACTTAGATGTGAAAATATAGAAAAAGATTTTCGGTGTGGAAAGTCTCTCTATTAATATAGGTCACATACTACAGTCACTCATTATTTAATTAGGGAATTATTTGGGGAAGATAGAGGTGAAATGCTTCACCCAGGGTCACACAATTTATGTTAGAGAAAGGAATTTAATGCAAATCGTCCTGAATCCAAACTTAGCACTTTATTTAGCATTCTACTTGCTCAGTTTAGTTGTTTATATGACCTCAGATACTTCCTACAATCACCTGGATCAGGTCTTGCTTCTGGTACTTACCACCAATGTGGACATAGAGAAGTCATTTAATCTCTCTGGGTCTTGGTGTCCTAAGCTATTAGACTGAACTAAATGATTTCTGAGATCCCTTCTTCTATGTTGATCTTGCTATGCTCCCTCTGGGGAGTTTGAAGGAGATCATGGTAGAGTGAAAAGATCTCTGGTTGCTGAGTCAAATTCTGTTTCTGGGTTCACATTTTGCATCTGATGCTTCCTGTTTGTGTTAATTTAGGAGTCATTCAACTTTCCCATTCCAGTCTCAGTTCCCTCATTTATAAAATGAAAGGGTTGGACTTCAGATAGCCTCTGAAATCCTTTCCAGACCTATATCAATGATTCTGTAATACACATCTCAATTCATCTCAGTATCTGACTTACTGAGTGCTTGTTACCTTGTTTTCCTATTTTTTTCTGAAGGATTCTCATTCACTCCCCGCCCCCAGCTTTGATTTCCTTATCAGTGAATCTTTGGCCAATCATGAAATGAAACTTGGAAATGCCTTCAAAAATCTTGTTTAGATTCTAAACCCCAACTGAGCTTATCCACAATATTGCTTAATCACAATATAGGGACTTTCCTTTCTGTTGTTCCTCATCGTAAACAAGACAGTCAAAAACAAAGGAAAAGAAACTGACCAACTTGGTGTAGTTCCCATTATTTGAATCTTGGAGCCGGAATATTAAATTAGTTAACCATCTAGATTAATTACTAAGGTAATAAAGCTATATTTTTAAAAGGGTCACATTGCAGAATGGATGGCACACTTCCTTTTTCTCATTGGAGTAGGTAGGAGGAAGCTAGGGGCATAGTTTCTTAGCCCTAGGCTAACCAGTCACAATGCCAGTAATTTTATTATCCAAGGGCAAATTATTCATAACTACTTTCTCAAATGGAATTTGCATTGTACAATAGAAAGGATACAAGATTTGGGTAAGACCATCTGAGTTCAAATCCTAGCTCTTTGAGTGTTTTTAAATAGTCACAAACATTTTGAACCTTCTAGTTCTGTGCTTGTTTCTGAAACTAATTCAGGAGGCTGTATTCGAGGATCTTTGAACTAGCTTCAGAATATTCCAGTGACTTCTTTAACATTACACAGGACAGCTAAGAGGGGGCAGTGAGTAGAGTTCTGGGTCTGGAGTCAGGAAGACTCATCTTCCTGAGTTCAAATTCAGTCTCAGAAATTTACTAGCTGTATGACCCTTAGCAAATCACTTAATTCCATTTGCCTCAGTATCCTAATCTATAAAATGAGCTGGAGGAGGTAATGGGAAAACTTCTCCAGTATTGCCAGGAAAACCCCAAATGGGGACATGAAGAATGAGACATGACTGAAAATGACTGAATAACAATCATATCATTGGGCTGTTTCTATGACTTTTGTCTCAGTTATCTTCTACTTTAGGCTTCAGGTCTCATCCCTCTCTCTTTATGGTAATCTCGGTGCTCTGATCCACCATAAAGTTTCTTTTTCTTCCCCTTCCCTCTTTTCTAAGTGGCATCATATAAAGAATTATGGTGATTTGAGTTGAAGTCCCACATCTGGTACTTCCCAGCAACTGTGTTAGCCTCTTTTAACCTCAGATTCTTTTTGTGGAAGAAGTTAGTAAGGCAGAGTTGTTGTGAAGCTTGAGTGAGATCATGCATGCAAAGGACTTTGTAGACTTTAAATCCCTATGCAAATGTCAGTTGTTAATATATTCTTGGTCCATAGGACCATTTTCCATATGATTATTTCCATATAGGAAACAGAAGGGACTTTAGAAATCATCCAGTCTAAATTAATTTTGCAGATGAAAGGAACCGAGGTTCAAACTGTTGAAGTGACTAGGATTTGCACTCATTGTTTTACACCCAATCTTGTGTCCTTTCTACTGTATTATTCATATTCCATTGAGAACAATTATGAATAATTTTCCCTGTGAGAATAAAATTACTGGTACTGGTTGGCCTAGGGCTGTGACTATGTCTTTAGCCTAATCCTACCTTCTCCAATGAGAAAAAGGAAGCATGTTGTAGTTAGAGTAGACATCCATTCTGCAATGTGACACTTCTAAAAATAAAACATAATATTTTAGAAGCTAATTTAGAAAGTTAACTTTTTTGACATTCCTGTTTCCAGATTCAAATGATGTTGGTTAGTTTCTTTTCTTTTTCTCCCATAAGCATAATATAAATGTATTGAATTGCCCTTTCAGGGTTGATGAAATATGCCATATAGTTTCCCAAAGACATATGATTTTGATCTGAGAACATCTGCAATGGTCTAGAACATGTTTTGCCTGGTACTTGAATTAAAGTCTACTGTAGTTATCAGATATCCATTCTCAAAAATCTCTTGCTATAAAATGTTAGAAACACCAAGAGGGAAATGGAAAAAGTCTGGCTCACTCTCTGGTTGTTCTGTCTGCATATGTGAAGCTATTTCATATTTTTGTGCATTTATATGTATGTGAGGTGGGAGTAATATGTAGTCATACCCCCTCTGAAGACTACACATTATGATAAAGGTGATAGCAGTTGGTTGTGCAACTTAATGGTACAGCATTGTTAAGACCAATGGTCTAAACTCAAAATGGGAATGGTGACTACTAAAACACATGTAAGGATTCTTGTCAAATGCACTATTTACTTATAAAATAAAATATTAACATTTCCTATATTCTGTTTTAATATTTTGTTAAATATTTCCCAAGTGCATTTTGATTTTGTTTATTCATGGTGCCCTGGAATACTACTGTAAGCAATATGACTCTCTGGTCATGCTTTTTACTTCTGATTAGTAACAATCAAATTTAACAAACATTTTCAAGTACTTCCCATGAACCAGGAACTTGGATTGCAAAGACAGATGAAAAATATTTCCTGCCCTTGAAGAACTTACATTCTGTTTGGGTTTGTTTGGGCTCAGTATGGTTTAGAAACAGGCAAGCTGCTAATTATATACATTATGAGTTGAGGTGGGAAAAAATTGCTTACTGTAATTCCCTTACTGCAAGGGAAATCATGTGGTGGCACATGAACTGAGCCTTCAAGAAAACTAGAAATCCTAACTGCTCTTAAGTCTACATCTAAGATAATATTTATCTGCATTAAAAATGCAGCAGTTTTCTTAAGATGCTCATTAACAAGCTTCTTAATTAAATTTCCACTACAGTCAATAACAGAGCCAACTGTTTTAGAATGGATATGGATGTAAGTGGATGTGAATACTTCTTTCTCCATTACATCTTTCATTTGTTCTGGTAGTCCAATTTCAAGTACCATGTCTGGTATTCTACTATGTAAAGTAAGATATCATTTTGTTCCCTAATAACCAGTGTACTTTCCTAGGAACTTTCTCCTTCACTTCTTCAAGGTATGTAGGTATCACAATGGAGAGAGTACTGAATCTGAAGTCAAGAAAACCTGAGTTCAAATCTGATCTCAGACACTTAGTAGCTAGGTGACCCTGAGCAAGTCACTTGACCACTATCTGCCTCAGTTTACTTAAGTGTAAAATAATGATTATAATAGCCCCTATCTCCCAAGGTGCATATCAAATAAGCTAATATTTGTTAAAAGCATTTAGTACTTAATTCATGCTTCTTCCCTTCCCTTCTATTGCTTTGATATGCTATTGATTAATTGCCCTTTTAATAACATTTCACTTTGCCACAGATCACTTTAACAATTCATTTTAGCAAGCATCTATTAAGTATCTAATGTGCATTAGGTACCGTCCTAGTCTTTGGTGATTCAAGGACAGAACATTAAACAGCTGCTGCCCCTAAAGAGCTTATTTATATCTTAAGGCCACATAGGGTTATGAAAGATAGCATTTAGCATAAAGAGCTCCAGAATTAGCAAAACTCTACAATATTACCTCATTTTATCTTTTCAGCAACCCTAAGAGATGGTAACTATTCTTATCCCCAGTTTTTCAGATGAGAAAATTGAAATGACTAGGCCAGGGTCACTCATTTAAATAGCGAAGATATGATTTGAACCCAGGACTTTTTGACTGCAGGTCCCAAACTCTATCCAGTAACTTTAAAATAACTATGAAGTCATATAAAAATAATTTTAAGAGGAACATGTTAGTTTGGGGAAAATAAGAAAGGCCTTGGATAGTAGGGGCTAACTGAAATGTGCTTTGAAGGAAACTGGAGATTCTATTAGGTGAAAGATTCTAGAACTCTCTCTCCCCAGTGACCTTTGAAAAGTAGACAAGAATTTCTCTTTTTAGGGAGCCCTAATGTTGAAACAGATGGTTAAACAGTGTTACCTCCATTAGTCCGTAGAATGTGCTATTCCAGAATGTGGATATGGAGGCTGAATTTCTTAGATTCCTTTGTCCATACTGACACATGCCCCCAGGCTTTCCTTCCTGAAAGAAATGTGCTGGATTCTGGTTTTTTGCTATGTGTTAAGTATACAATGCAATTCTACCATGGAAAATGAGTATCCCATGGAAAGGCAAAATGCTTCATTTTAGAAAACTGCATATGATGGTGCTTAAAAATAATTCTAGCTAGTTATTATTCAGTGTTGGAAAAACCTCAGTACTTAGAATAGGGTGGATTCTTACTTGATGGTGAATTATATAATTTGCCATTAGCTTTCATTCTTTGCCTTCTGGCATTCCCCCGCCCCCCCCCCCCCCATAGTGCAATGAGATTCAATCACCTCTTTGGACTTCAGTTTCTTCATTGGAAAATGAGGAGGTTGGAGAAGATGATTCTCAGTAATATCATTGTCTTGATACTCAGAAAGAAATAAATTTGACCTCTAAAAAATGATTTAAAAAAAAACACCCACACAACACTCTGCCTTGATTCTTAATGAATCCCAGGGAACTAATCTTCTGAGTTAGGATCAGCCCTTGGCCGTCTGATTGCAATATGATTTCATATTTGTATTGTTGGAACATCCTAGGATAAAGTTATTTGCGTCCCTCCTCCTTCTCCCCCTTCTCCCACCCTCTTCACTAAACTATTGTTGACCTTTGCTGTCAACGGGAGCTTTCCGGGAATCTTGGAAGGAGCAGGGTCCTCTTAAGATAGATTAATGTATGTAATTGGCTGCTGACTTAACTGCTCAACAATGTAAACTGAATATTTGTCTCTTGCCAGGAGTTTTTTTTCCCTTCCCACCAAGATGACTTTTTGTAAAAGCAGTGAGAGATTCCAAGAGGAGTATTTATCAAGAGATAATAACCTGGCGGCAGATTATGGCTCATTTGTCCAACAGGCCTCCCTGCCCTGGCCTCTCTGGCCTGTACCTTATTGTTTAATTGTGAAATGCTAGGAGAAGAGGCTCCTGTTGGATTGGTGGATCCCAAGTAAGAGCAGTTAGAACACAAGAATCATTCTCAGGCAACAGAGGATCCCCATCCCTCAATTTAATTTCATAGACATAAAAGGAAGATAGACAGGAAGAAGCCTATGAGGGAAACCTTGTGGAAAGTTGGGGAGGAAAAGGAGGCATGGGTCATTTCAGGGTGAAGAGGGAAGAGTCAGTAATTTTTGAGTCCTGCATACATAGTTTATATTTCCTTGCTGTCTCCTATTTCAGTACCTATTCAATACCTTCCTAAAATGGCATATCTGTATTGATGACACTTAGAAAGTTAAAAGTTGGCAATACAAGGAGAAGTATTTCTTGGGTTCTTAAATTTGAACTTAACTCTTTAGAATCTAAATCTAGTACCCTTTCACACTAGGCCAGCTTACTGTTTTTCATTGTCTCTGAATTCTACCTAGAATTCCCAAAGAAATTGTTTTTATCCTCCATGTTGGAAAAATTCCTTTGGGGAAACACAGCATTTGAATCAAACACAGCACCATCACCTAGGTCAAAGCAACTCTTGCGTTTGAACAGCATAGGGCAGGGGAAGGAACACTAATACAAATCCTAGTTCTACCAACTAGGTGACCTTGGATTAATCACTTAGCTCTCTGGGTCTCTGTTGGGGGGGGGGGAAACATTACCACATTAAGGTGAATTCTGCTTGATGGTGAATTACATAATTTGTCATTAACTTTAATACTCTGTCTCCTAGCATTTTCCCCCAGATAGTTCAAGAAGGTTCAGTGATCAATTTGAGTTTTAGTTTCTTCATCTGAAAATGAGGAGGTTGGAGCAGATTATCTCTAAGGGCCCATCTAGTTTTAAATTCTACAAATAGGTACCTTCCAACTCTAAATCCACAATCCTATGAAATACTTTTCCTTATGTTTCCAACTTTCACTTGTGTGTTATAAATATACATAAGCTACAGCAATGAGATATTGAAAACATTGCAAATGAAGGTCAGTGTTGAAATCTCAAATATTCAGTGCTGAAAACTTGTTGAAACCCTCCTCTTCATCCTGAAACTAACCTTGCTTACTTACTTTTCCTTATTCTCCACAAGATTTCCCTTGCAGACATTCTATCATCAACTTTCTCTTTATGTCTAGGGAATAAAAATTGAGAGATCTGGCTCTTCCACCTGGCCTCTGTAAAATGTTGGACAAATTCACTTTTTTGCTCTGGATTTCTGGAAATCTGGAAAATGAGGGACCTGGACTACATGACCTGGTAAAGTTTCTTCCATCTCTAATATCTGTGACTCTTTGGTCTGCTAAGGCATGGATGTATTGTGCTCATGAAGGTGAAATTATAGGTCTATAAAAATGCTGAAGTCCCTTCACCTAGTTGTTCTTACCCCATCCCATTATACCCTGGAGGTGGCCCATTATTGTTGGATAATGAACATCCTATTGTATAGCCCCTCAGTGTCTCAAAAAGTCACAAAATCATCAAATTAACACTTCTGTCATTCACTCTACTATTAAGTCTTTTCTACAGAGAATTTCTCAGTTCCCTAGAGACCCAAGCCATCTTGGCCTGGCTATAAATTATAAACATCTTGTAATTTAATGAAAATTTATGAACTTGTCTTTTGGCTCTGAAAACCCAAATTCTTTCCCCCTCCCCCGGCCCGGAGATTAGCAGGTTGTGTTGAGCTTCATTAATTCCAGGGATGATGTCAGCAGAGCTTGTTGAGATAATTTAAGGACCAAACATTGTAGATAACAAATGGAGAAAATTGCTGTTAGAGCAATGAGGCTGTACCTTAGTGCAGATTCTTCTCACCTCACAGCTCAAGAACAGATTGGAGGAAGCATTTGCAGAACAAGAGACCTGGTCCAATACAGCCTCAGTCCAAATCTAAGACCTCGGGAGCTCTGGCAGATGTGCAAAACACTCTGATGGGAAAACCTACATTCTTAGCATGGTCCACCAATGCATGAAGGTTGTCAGCCTATTAAAGTCATAGCTGCTTTGCAGCCTAGGACACATTTTCTGAAAATCAAGTATAGATTTCAAGTTGTAGATGGGAATGATGAAGGAGATTTCCTTTTTTAAATTGTGGGCAAATATACTCAGTGTTGGGAAAGGAAGTATAAGGAAGAACATTAAACTTGGAGTTAAAAGGTTTTGTCTTGAATCCTGCCTCATACACTTTATTAATTGCCCCTAAGAACTAATTATTTAACTTCTCTGACTCTCAGTTTCTTCATCTATAAAATGGAAATAATAATATCCATTAGTCCTTGCCTTTTAGGATTATTAAGAAGATGTAATATAATAGTACCAGTGGCAACCTTAAAATGGTTTATAAATGCTAGTTGTTATTAATTTTTTATAATAGAAAGAGCTCTGGACTTGAATTCAGGAGATTTGAGTCTGAATTCTCCCTCATCCTTTTTCTGGTTGTGGAAACCAGAGATATCAAACATACAGCCCACAATACTTTAGAATGTGGTCAGATTAAAATGTAATTGGGCAATATTTGGCAAAGTAAATAAAATACAATAAAATATAGATAATATTTATAGTTTTTCTAAGTCATTGTATACCACAATGTATTATTTTAATAATTTGTTTTTTCAGGATATCACTGATATACTGTTATAGGAAATAGAAAGTTGTCTAATATTCTATATTTCAATTTGTAATTATGCAAGTAAAGTGATAAAACTGTCCATAAGCATTGACCCAGTAATTATAATATACCATAAAGACTTCCAAGACAGGAACAAAAAATGGAACATGTACCAAAATTTTAATAGCAACACTTTTTGTAATGGAAAAGAATTGAAAACAAGTAGGTGCCTATGCTCAGAGAAAAAAATAAAAACCTTGTGATATATGTATTTAATTGCATAATGTTAGACAAGAAATGACAAAGAATTTAGAGAAGCACAGCAAGATTAGTATGAACTGATTCAGAGTATAATAAATAGAAGAGGAATAACATACACTATTACTATAGTAAGATAAATGAAATTATCACTACTATAAAAGGAAATTAAACTCTGAGTAATGAAAAGAATCCTAAGAATGCTAAAGAAAGATACCTAGTTCCTTCATAGCAGAAAGGTAGGAAAATACCAGGAGAGTAGTCAAGTTTTCTGTATCATATCTTTATTCAGTTACTTTTGTTTTTTAGAAAGAGGGTTCATTATGAAGGTAATAGTGAGAAATGACTAATATAAAATAAAATACTGTAATAAAATTAATCTAAAAAGGAAAATCATCCTCATATACAGAGAAACAGAAGACTATTTAGAATTCTATGTACAGTGTTGGATGCAATCACTGTATTAGATGTATTTGCTTACTTGTTTTTTTTGTCATAAGGGAAACTTTAAATGTTGGAAATGAAATGACTATGATATCAAGACAAAGATACTGATAGAACTTATTTTAAAAATAAATGGAAATGGACGGGGGGAATGAAAGAACAAGCATGTGTGACCTTGATCCTAAAACAGTCTTTGGTCCCATTGAAATGAGGAAGTTGAGTTTTACAATGATCAGGAGAGGAACTTGTTTGAAGGTGAAAAACATTTATAGAAAAGAGCAGAAGGGCAATTAGACTGGACTTTTGTATATTGTGCTTATAGTGAAGTGGAGTATGATTAACTGAATGCTTGTGGGAATTTTGAGTTTATTTGGTGGGAAGAAAATTGTCAAATGATGTACTCTGTGAAGTACCTTTATTAGAACAATCTTGAGAGCTATGAGTACGAACGATGACAGCTAGGTAGTACAGTACATAGAGTGAAATCTTCCTGAGTTCAAATCTGGCCTCATATACTTACTAACTGTGTGATTCCAGGCATGTCAACTTAACCCTGCCTGCTGCCAGAGTTTCCTCATCTCTGAAATGACCTAGAGAAGGAAATGGCAAACCATTTTAGTATATTTGTCAGGTCAACCCCAAATAGGGTCACATGGACTTGACTAACAACAACAGATAGGATGACTTAGTTATTTATAATACAGCTACATAATAGCTGATGCTCATATAGCATTTATGATTTAACATTAAACAAAAATGTGTTCATTTGAATCTCACAAATATCTTTTTACCCCCATTTTACTGAAACTAAAGTTCAGAACGATTGTGAATTATTTAAGGTCACATATCTAGCAAATGGCAGAATTGGGATCCAAACCCAACCCTTCTGATTTCTTATCCACTTCTCTTCATATCATATTATATTTATGAAAAGAACTTTGAAAAATTTTGAAATAAAAACAATCCTTTTTTAATGAAAAATGGGAGTATTCGACTTCTGTCAGAACTTTGGTTCCTGCTCCTGAGGGGTCAATTGGGGATGACTACAAATATTATTTCTGGCCCTAGTCCAGAGCATGAACAATATGGACAACAAGCAGTGAAGTGCCTCTTAATTGTTGCAATTGCTCAAATGGGTTGCCCTTGTTTACTGAGCAATTAGGTTTCTAGAGAATAGGAAATGACTTCATTTGCATTTTATTCCCTACTTGATTTTTCCTTTCTCTCAGAGCCTGGTATGTTGTAGGCTCTTGGTAAATATTAAGTCGAACCATTAGTAGATTTGGAAAAGGGATTCCAAGTTGTAAACTGATGGATGATCTTTCCTCATGAGTATCTGAGTAAATAAAAGCGTGGTATGCTAATGTAGAAGAGAGCAGTATTAGTGTTTTTGTTAAAATAAATGACCGAAGCCCAATTTTAAAAAAATGTGAACATAGACTGGTTATATATTAAGTGCAAGGCATAGTTAATAGATTACCTGATCAACCTCTGTTCTCTATTGGTATGTATCTTCAGAAATTCTTTTTTGTTATTGTTTCTTTTTTCAAAAATGTTTTTGAATATTTTTTAAACATCCCCATAATTTACTCTAGCATCCCTCCCTTTTGGGGGGGGGGTTGCAAGGCAAATGGGGTTAAGTGGCTTGCCCAAGGCCACACAGCTAGGCAATAATTAAGTGTATGAGACTAGATTTGAACCCAGCTACTCTTGACTCCAGGGCCAGTGCTTTATCCCTATGCCACCTAGCCGCCCCACCCTTATCCTCTTCTAAAGAGTCATATCATATAGCAAACATTTTAAAAAATCTTTCTGCCCCATAAGAAGAAAAAGAAGAGGAAAAAATTAGGAAAATTGACCAATACATTTGCAAAGTGGTAGGGGTGTCTTCTCATCTCTTCTTTTGAACCATGTTTGTTCTTTTTAATTTTGCAACATTTATCTTGTATTTGTATTTGTATATACTTGTAATTATTGAACATAGTTTTCCTGTTTTTTTCTTGCTTTCCTCTGTATCAGTTCAGGTACATTTTCCCAGGCCTCTCTATATTCATCATATTGTTCACAATAATATTTCATTACATTTATAAACCATAATTTGTTTAGCCATTCCCTAGTTGATGAACATCTATTTTGTTCTCAACTCTTTGATATCACATAAAGTACTGTTATAAATATTTTATTGTATATGAGGACTTTCTTATCAGAGGTCTCTTTGAGGTATAAGCCTAATAATAGGATCTCTGAGTCAAAGAATATAATGGTTTTAATCACTTTATTTCCATAATTCCAAACTGTTTTCCGAAATTGTTTTATTGATTCAAAACTCTATAAACAAAATATTATTGTGTCTATTTTCTTTCACACCTCCAACTCTGACTTTTCTTATCCCATCAAAGATGTCAAACTTTGGCAATTTGCAAGGTATGAGGTGAAATATCAGAATTGTTTTGATTTGCATTTTTTAGTATTAGTGATTTGTAGTATTCTTTCATATGAATAATAACTTACAATTTTTCTATTAAGAACTGTTTTTATCCTTTGACAACTTATCTATTGGGGAATGGCTATTCATTTCATAGATGTTCATTAATTATTTATATATCTTAGACAAGATAGGTAGATAGATTCCTTGAGAGAAATATGATGCAAAGATTTTTTTCCCATTCAACCACTTTCTTTTATGCTAAGTGTGTTAATTGTGTTTCTTTTGAAACTTTTCAATTTCATGTAATCAACTATCAATTTTATCTTCTGTAGTTACCTCTATCTTTTGTCTGGTTAAGAATACATCTTTTACCCATAGTTGTGATTTATTCCTCCTCTAATTTTTTTAGTAGTATGATCTTTAATGTTAAGATCACATATTCATTTTGAATATATGGTAGTCTTAGTCTAATTTATGCCTGATTTTTAGTTTTTCTAGTAGTTTTTAATTAAATAGTGAAGTCTTTCTTAAATAACTTAGTTGTCTAGCACAGGTTTTTGAGTTTCATTGATTTTGATGCTCTATTGTCTAGTCTGTTTCACTGAGCTCTCTCTCTTTTTAACTAATGCTAAATGGTTTAATGCTAACTATTTTATAACAAAGTTTTCACTCTAGAAGTGCTATTTTTTACTTCACTCTAAACTTTTAAAATTATTTTCCTTCATATACCAAGGACACAAGATGGTTTAACATTAGAAAACAATCATCTTTATTAATAATATTAAAATTAACATAAAATATTAATAACATCAATAGTAAACCTATAGTATTTAGTAATATTAAACTAATAAAATATTCAAAGTCACATGGTTATCTCATTAGATGTGGAAAAGATCTCTGATAGAGTTAGTTACTTTATTCTAAAATTTCTACAAAAATAAAGTATCATATATAAGTATCATGTATAAGAATAAATTAGAACCTTTCCTAATAACACAAGGTATATGTATGAAGGACTTGAATGGACTTGGATACAGTTATATAGGATAGAGCAGCCATGAATGAGTTGAGAAGGAATACCTATGTTGATGAGTATTGGACTAAGCAAGGATACTCACTTTTGTCACTGTTATTTGATAAAGTTCTAGACATTCTAGCAGAAACAAAGGAAAAAATTAAAAGTGTAAAGATAGTAAAGAGAAGACAAAATTTTTCCTTATAATGTGATGATTCACTTTGAAAATTCCAAGGAATCAGAAAAAAATAATATTTGAGACAATTAATAGCTTCAGCAAAGTTGTAGGTTCTAAAATAAATCCTCAAAATGTATTATATTTTACATAAAATAATAGCAAGTTTTAAAAGGGAATAAGAGAAAGGGAAATTCTATTCCAGATAACTACAAAATATAAAGAATATCTGAGGATCTAGCTACCAAAGCATACAAAATACTTGTATGATTGCTATGTGTTCTTTTTTTTCTTTTTCTTTTTCAAGGTAATGGGGTTAATTGGCTTGCCCAAGGCCACAGGGCTAGGTAATTATTAAGTGTCTGAGGTCGGATTTGAACCCAGGTTAACTCCTGATTCTAAGGCCAGTGCTCTATCCACTGCACCACCTAGGTGCCCCATTGCTATGTGTTCTTAAAAGAAATGAAGAATAACTTAAATAGAGATATATTTAGTCCTGGTAGCTGAGCTGTGGCAATATAATAAGTAACAATATCGTTAGAGTTAATTTACAGTTTTAATTCTATGCCAATCAAATTATCAAAGGGATACTTTAACGAACTCTATAAAAATAATTGCAAAAATATTTAATCATTTGGAATGATCTAGTCTAGGGTTTCGTGTCTGTGTGTGTGTGTGTGTGTGTGTGTGTGTGTGTGTGTGTGTGTGTGTGATGGACCTCTTTGACAATCTGTTGAAGCTTATGGACTCATCTCAGAATAAGGTAAGAAAACACATGAGATTTCAAAGAAATGAATTATATTGAAATGCAATTTCCTAAATAATAATATAAAAAACCCCAAAATGTTCATAGATCCTTGGTTAAGAATACTTGATTTAGGGGAAAACCCCTCTAGTAGAGTCCCCAGAGAGGATTTATGGGAGAATTTGGATGAGAGTCATCCAGAATGGATGAGATCACACCTGTATAATTAGAGGGGACACCTATGTTAAGATCATAGATTCCTTGAAATAAATACCACTGATACCTTTATTTGAATTTTCAGTTTCAACACCCAGCATGCTCCAATCCCTTTTAAGCATTCTTAGCTTGATGATGAAGAAGGTTCTAGCAATGGATTCTCAAAATTTACCCAACACAGATGTTGACTTAGTGGGGATTCTATCATTCTTTTTTCTTAATTGTGGGCTAGGAATACATGGTGATAAAACTAGGCCTATTATTAATGGATAAATAAATTATGATAGCAAGCACTCTATCTGGAGGAATTTGGTCAAAAAAACAGATGGTTAGAACTGGGTGACATTTACTTTTCTGTCTGTCAATATTTGGAAGGTTTTATTACTTTGCAGTGCCAGGTTTTAGAATGAATTTAATGGCTAATGGAAATATTAAAATGGAATTAATTTAACTAACCACATAAAACTAGGAGACTCCCCACTATTCTCTGGGAAGTTATTGGATATGCTTTTCAACATTAAACCTTAGGGAAGAAAATGCTAGGTTGTATCCTTTGGTTAGATGTAGCTGTATATTTATGTGTTCCCTTTTATAGTTGGATTCCAGAGAGAAGGAAATAAAAATGGGCAGGGGAAGTGAACTATGGAAACTAAAGGGAGTAGGAGGCAGCATTTATGCATAGGCTGAATGGAAGATTGTTTATCTAATGAGACTTAGGAAAAGAATAGTCCTTCCCAAGAATTCTTCTTCCACCAATCTTTCATGCTGCTTGAAAGTTCACCATTAGAATCTCATCTTTTGGATTCAATATTGGTTTCCCAAAGGACCATTGTACAAAAGACATTAACACTAGACTAAAGGTTTTCTTTTATGCATGAAAGAACACATGAGCATGCTGGGGGAAGTTGTGAGAAACTTTACAGAATTTGAAGGTAGAAATCAACAAAGAAAAACACTGTCAAATTCTTAATTTAAAATACATACACTGCCCAGGCTTCAATTGGGATGGTGTTGGTATTATCCTGGTATGTGCCCTTTGAAATGGATTAGAGAGTCAGTTTCAGTAATTCCTCCATTGCATGTGTTTTCCTTTAAAAAACAGAGGATACCTTCACATTCCCTTCCATTAGCATTCCACATGTGAAGCAGTAGACTTGAACGAGGCCATCCATGGAATTCCAGCTATGCCAAGTTCAGGTTGGGTCCCTACTGTGAACTCCGTGTCCTAATAATTCACCTGTGCATGGAGAAAAGTTGGTTATTAATCAGGAAGAAAAGCTACAGCCTGTCCTTGTTTCTTGATTATTACTAAGAAACTAGGTGTAGTTTAGCTCTGTTGATAAATCTTAGGTTTTAGTTGAATGATACTTGGGAGATTCTAGAAAATCAAGATTTTTCTCCTTAGTATATCATATCTATAAAATCCTGGCACAGCTGATATTGTGTACCTGAAGCTCTGCTGTAATTGAAGAATAGTGGCAGGTAGTACAGGTAGTTTTTGTGGGGAATCTTCCTCTTGATAGTAAGGGCCCTTGTATACTTTGGGGACCTCTCACTTCTCTGGTTTGCTGCTCCTACACAGATAATTTGGTGTCTGATACCTCTATTTCCCCTAAAAATCACACATATACATGATTAATTTATTTTTGAGTTAATGGAAATGAATAGGACTCTTAAGATACAGAAAATAGAGAACCAATGATTGATCCTTCTCCTAGAGATGAAGGTGTTCTTAATGGCTTACTATAGTGATGTACTGGGGGAGGCAATTGAAGTTTGCTCTTCCATCTCAGTCTATAAACTGGTCTGCTTTGCTGTCCTCTATAATGCTGTCTCTTGCAGGTCTTCTCAGCTTCCAGTGAGGCTTGTTCAGTGCAATCTTTCTCCTCAATTGCTCCAAAGCTTTGCTTTCTGAAGTTTTCCTTGGCTCCATAATAGAACACTCAAATCTCTTTGAGGTTTTGGGGGGAAGAGGGAGGGCAACTGAACTACAGAAAAATCATATCCTATAGAGTCTCTCTTGGTCAGGTGTACTTTCTGCTCAGCAATGACCTCTAGCTTGAGTACCTACATTTTTCTGAAGCCTTCTTTAGTAAACTAGTTCCTACTGCTACAAACAAGAGAATTACAGGGGATTGTAAGCATGATTTATTGCATGGTGGATAAGCAGGATCCCCTATCCCTAATTAAATGTTCATGATAGCATGTGATATTTGCATTTGCAACAGTATTTCTTACTCATTTTGTGAATATGGTAAAGATGAGAGGTTGAGGAGAGCTGTTCTCTCCTAGACTGATCCTCCATTCCACCTACTCTCCCTTGAGCAATTGGGTATGGTTAAACAAATTACCCCCAGGCATCTTCCTGAAATATCCCAAAGTCAAAGTGAGAAGAAATTATATTTTCCATCTGGTTTCCTTTAGAGAAAGATTCACCATTCTTACTAAATGAAGCAGATTTGATTTTGATGCAAAGGGGATAAAACATTTCCATATCTGCTCTTAGAATAATCTTTAGGAAAAACTCTTTGCATTTAAGTCATCTCTCTGTTGAAACACCTTCAATGTATAAAATAAAGTATATTATTAAAGTATTAAAGTATAAAATAAACTCATCTGAGACAATCACAATCAAAGTTCTGCACAATCTAGGATATATATTTTTTAAAGCATGTCTCATCTTATTCTCTTACATTAACTCTTTGTCTGAGTAAGGCTGTTAGCCTCATATAATACCATCATTTCTTTCTCTAGGGCAATGGTTCTTAACCTGGGGTACATAGACCTGTGGATAGATTTCAAGAGGGCTAACAATCAGGAAAGGAAGACATCTTTATTTTCACTCAGTGGCAGATGAAATTTACCATTAAAAAATCATGAATATAGGTACAAACCATTATTCTGAGAAGTGCTTTGACTCCACCACACTGCCAAAGGTGTATATGAGACAATTATGAACTGACTGCTAAGTTAGGATGTTTTACCTTGTGAGGAACACTCTGGCTTCTGTTTTCTACCTCTTCAGATTCTACCCCAACTTAGGGGACATTTTGGTATTCTTTTCTCCCTTCTTTCCCATATTTGAAGAATGTGGGGAGCAGGACACATTATATACACATTTTCTCTCTGGGAGACAACAATGCTTTCACTTTCTTTCCTTTCTATTTCCCCTCCCTAGAAACTAATCACACTTAGGAGGTCATTGCTCAGGGAGAGCAAAGAGACAATGATACTGCCTAACAACTAGACATTCAAGTTTCCAGCTGCTCTCTACCCTTCGCCCTTCTATGTCTAATGAAGTGAGGATCCTTTATCAAGAAGCTCCAGAGGGGGAAGAATGGAGGAGTCTGAAATCCAAGGTCATTGCTGCCTGAGATCACAAGAACAAAGGAGTTGAAGCAAATTAAAAGCCCCTAGCAGGAGTCTAAGAGACACAACTCCATAGATAAGAGAAAGCCAGCTGCTGTTATTATTGTTATTATTGTTATTTTTTTGTGTAAGGAGCCTTGGTTAGCGGTTTGATTATCTTCAGGTAATTTTATTTTTTTAGATAAGGATTTTATTTACTCTGTGTATCTGATATATTCTCTTGTAGTAGCAGAAAGGACAACAGGTACATTCATTATTTAATACTGTAGTATAGTAGGACAAGAAGTAGATTTGCAGTCAAAGGCTCCAACACTTGATTGGAAACATAGCTTTAGTGTTTTGCTACCTGTGTGACCCTGAACAAGTTGCTAAACCTCTCTGGGTCTCAATTTCTTCATGAGTAAAAAGGGGGAGGAGTTGAAGAAGGTAATCTCTGAGTTCATTTCTAATTCAAAATCCAATGAATCTCTGTGTAGCACTTGTTCTTCTCCTGCTTCCCCCACCCCCCACTTTGAGTCTCAGGAATTTTGCAGGCAGCTTTCATTCAGAACTATAGCTTACAAATCTTCACTGATGCATTTAATTTCACAAGGCCAGAAGACACATTAGGTTAAAAGTAAAAGACACTTAATCAAACTGCATAGTACAGCACAGTAAACGTGGTGATAAGAATAAAATCCCCCATCATGCATGAGTACACTCTTCTAAGGTCATAATACCGACAGTGAAAGAAAATAGACATGCACAGAATAAGCATGGCCAAGGAATACTCAAAGCAGTACACACATAAGGAACATGTGTAGTCAGGAAACATTCATAAAGGGCAATCTATGCCAGGATGAAATGTGGCAAGGGTACACATTCAGAGAAGGCATATATGTGCCTGGAGAAATTTTTTCCTCAATTTCTGCAGAGCTGCCAGAATACCTCACTATTGTTACTGCATTGCTCTGTATTTCCCAGCTGGATTTTGAATCTCTGATCTCTCCTAGGGATATTCACTATTCTGGTGATCACTGAGTTGCTCTGCTATGATCTGATTCCTCAGTTATTCAAACTCTTAAAGGTCTTCTGGTGCTTTTTTGCTACCATTTGCTGGGAGGGACAGAGGCTAGTTAGCCCCTTCCTGGCAATTCATCAATCAACTAATGTTTATCAAATGTCTACAGTGTGTCATACTCTGTTCTAGGTCCTAGGAATTACATGATAAAAATGAAACAAGGATCTCAAGGAGCTTACATTCTATTGGAAGAAGACAAGAGATGGCTAAATCTTTTTTAGTTATAGACTAAATAAAACTATGAACCATCACACCCAACAAGTCAGCCAACAAAATAAAATATGAAATTAATATGGTCCTGCAAGGTTTGCAAAATGTTTTATGGGAGTTCTTGCTTAATTTTACAACCATGGTGGAATTGAAACAGGTATTTTTATCCCCATTTTATTGAAAAAGAAATGGAAGTACAATGAATTCAAGCAATTTATACATGAAGATACAGTTAGAAATTGTTAGAGCTGCTTCTTGCAGATTTCATTGACATCAGAGGATAATCCTTGCTACTTTTTTTGAGGTATACAAAGGGGTTCATTGGAAAAAATATTTTGGAGCTTCCATCTTTGTCCCTTGGAACCAAAATATTAATGACTTCATTTATTAAGGACTATGTCAAAACCCATCAGAAACACTAGACAAAGACAAAGCCTATTCTTTTGACTTAGTCTTGCCTGCTTACTACTTGAAGTCCCTGAGAAAAGACTTTCTTTGACATCCAGTTATGATCCTGATCACCCATATATCATTTTGGAGACTCTACTCAAAACTTCAAAGGAGTCATGTAGGGGTTATGAAGATTCTGTCAATTTAATGGTTCTGGTGGTCATGCAATTAAATCTAGGGGCAATGACAAAAGGGCTAGCTAGGTAAAGCTGGTAGGGCTATGAAACTCAGCCTTTGCCTATAATCATACCTTTATTAAACCTTCCTTCCAGCCACAGAATTTCTGATCATTCTGGACAGCATCAAAATACTTGTCTCTCTACATCTTTTCTAAAATGTCATTTTCTTTAATAATTCTGTTGATTATTTTTTCCATTACAGGAGTACAAGAGTTTGGGGTTTTGAGATTTTTTTCCTTTTCTCTATCCCCCCTGCCCTTAACTCCTTAGCCAGTGTTTCAATTAAATAAATTTTAAAGTGGAGAATGATGGCAATCTGATTAACTGAGGAAAATTAAGGTGTGAATGATTAATAGCATTAATCTTACCTAGAGAGTAATTGTAGTATAACAATGGAATATGTCAAGCCAAATGAATCTGTGATAGGTGGAATGTGGGAAAGATACTTCTCTTTGGGGAGATCTGCATTATACTACTGTGTTATTCCATACAATTCAGGGGGTCACTTACTCTGCCTAGATACAAGATTGATCCTGGTTATTTTCTGGGATTCTTTTTCTGGAATCTAATGGAAGAAACAAAATAAAAGCTTTCAGTTCTAATCTATCATTCTTTGACATTGCTACCATTCTAGAACTGGTCATCATCACCTCCAACTTGATGGTCTGCCTGCCTCATATTTCTACCTGCTTCAAACCAGCTTCTAGTTAGTCACAAAAGTCATTTTCCTAAAATGCAGATCTGATCATGTCACATTGCCTCCCTCCCTCATTCCTCTCGCTTCCTATAGCCTTCAATGCCCCCCTCACCCTTTGTTTGCATTCAAAGCCTTTCATAACCTAACCCTCTTCTACTTTCCAATCTTTTTATGACATGCAAAGCAATGGCACTTTTCTCACTACTTTTCAAAGAAAATATAATTTTCCATAAAATGCTATTTATTAGCATGGGTCTATTTTTGTTATTTTAAAATAAGTTAATAAAGAAATATTTTAAAAATTTACCAGTTTTAATTTTTTTATTCAGTAATTATTGATAGATATCACTCACATAAACAAAAGCTCTTTGGGATCTACAACATTTTTTCTAATTTTTAATAATTTTATTTAAAGTTTTCTATCCTTCCTTTTTTCTTCCCCTTACTCCTCCCTGAGATGGTAAGCAATAAGGTAGAGTTTACATATGTGTACTTATGTAAAACATTTCCATATTAGTGATTTATACAAGAAGATTAGAATAGAAGAAAAAAAGAAAGTGTAAAATAGCATGCTTCAGTCTGTATTCAATCAATATCAGTTCTTTCTCTGGAGGCAGATAATATGCTTCATTATTGGTCCTTTGGGATTGTCTGGGATTATTATATTGCTGAAAATAGCCAAATTATTTACAACTCTACATTGAACAATATTGTTTTTACTGTGTATAACATACACTGTTCTTGGTTCTTCTTTTGTTCATTATGCCATTATGCATCAGTTCATGTAAGTCTTTCTGGGATTTTCTGAAATCACTCTGCTTGTCATTTCTTTTTTATATAATTTAACTTTATAATTTTATATATATATTTATATATAATTTTATAATTTATATATAATTTTATAATTTAACTTTATAATTTTCTATTTTTTTCAATTTTATAATTTCCTCCCAATCTTGCTTCCCTCCCTCCACCCCTCACAGAAGGCAACCTGATAGTTTTTACATTGTTTCCATGCTATACTTGATCAAAATTGAATGTGTTGAGAGAAAAAATCATATTCTTAAGAAAAAAATGAAAGATTCTGCTTGTCATTTCTTAAAGCACAATAATATTCCTTTACAAACACATACCACAGTTTTATTTAGCTATTTCCTAATTGATTCTCACAAAAAGAACTGTTATAAATGTTTTCAAAATTGTAAAAGAATCCTGAGGACAAGAAATTTGAGGACTACCATGTTATAGGCAAAGCAAAATATGATGTAATAATAATAATAATAATAGTTAGCATTTATGTTGTGCTCATTTGATTGCAAAATATTTTCTGTGGGTGATATTATTGGAGTGATGAATGTTGCATGGAATCTTTCAGTTCAATTCAACAGGCTTTTATTATCTACTATGTGCCAGATACTATTCCTTGGAGTTGGGGATACAGAGATAAAAATGAAATAATTTTGGTTTTTAAGGATCATATATTTTATTTGTGACGGCCATGTATCCTGTGAAAGATTAGCATGAAAAACCAAGTAGAAGAGTTTAGTCTTTATCCTAGAAGCAATGGGAAGCCATAAAAAGTTCTTAAACTTTGGAAAGATTTCTCTGGAAATGCAGGATGAAGGATAGTTTAGGAGAGGAAGGGAGACAGGGTGGGAGATTCTTGCAACAATTCAGGTGTCTGGTGTGTCAACTACTCTATTTGAAAACAAGCAATGTATGCACATAAACATAAGGTGGTTCTTATGGTTCCTATATGCATTGTGTATAGGTTATCTGAAAGCATGCTTTAACTACGATGGATGGGACCCAACCTCCTTCCCCCCATCTGCCCCACTCTCATTCCCTTACATATACCCACCTATACATCAATATTTTAAGGAATTTGGGCAGAAACTGAGAAAAATAGTAAAGATTAAACCACATTATATTCCCAATTTAAATGTCTTGAAACAAAATCAGGTCCTATTTGCAACTGTAAACAAAGTCTGATTTTAAAAACAAGATAGAGCTTTAAGAGTTGTCAGTGTAATGAAATCTGAGAGATGGTTGAGTTTCTGAGAAGGGAGATTATGGAACACTCTATAGAAACCGGTCACTCACTCTGATTTCTTTCCCTGCCTGTTTATGAACAATGGCATGAATCCAGTCTTTATTAAATCAAGAGAGGAAAATATTTTAAAAACCAGCTAAATAGAATTTAATTTGCCATGTGGTAGGAATTAACAAGGAATAATTCCTAACTGCCTTGAAAGGGTCTGAGGAGCTGACAAGCCCATCTTTCTGCCTCTCAGCTCCAGCTCTGCTGGAGCTCTTGTAATCAAGGGTTGTGGATAGAATCTGAACTCGGCCAGAATTGGCTCCAGAGCCAGTAATTCAGCACAACACATTTTGGATAAATATTTGACTTCAGTGGTTGGGTTGAGGGATACAGGAAAATAAGAAACATTTGAGAATTTTTTTTTACCCTCTCTACTCCAAATGCCCACAAAGATGATTAAAGGTTTGGAAGGCAGGATTTGGGGAAAGAGGATAAAAGGAAATGGAATTGGTTACTGGAAAAGTGACAACTGAGCTGAGAATTTACTAATGACCTCTTCTCCATTCACTAATTCAATTTTAAATCAAACATTAATTAAGCACCTACTGTGTGCAGGGCATTGAGGTTAAAAAGGCCTATGGGAAATAATCCCTGTCTTTAGGACCTTTACATTCTATCAATTGAATTTAATACCATATTACTCTTCTTTCACTCAAAGTCCAATAAGACTGACCTTGTTACTAGTTCATTTAGGTATTCTATTTCCCATCTCTGTGCATTTGTACTGACAGTTTCCTGTGTCTAGAATGCAGTTCCTCTTTACCTCTGCAATTTGAGAATGACAGAAGACATTTACCAAAACTTTATTTTGGGTAAAGCATTACATTAAACTCCATAGATAAAAATACAAAAAGAAGACAATCCCAGCCATCAAAGGACTTCTTGCATTCTAAAGCAGGAATGCAACGCATATAGGGTACTGGACATGGATGATTGTTTTAGTCTGAGAAATTACAGGATTGGTGAATGACTATGTGGGGGAAAAAAGGAAGGAAAAAAGGGGGAAAAAGTAGTTTGTATTTTTTTCTATGCAATGGAGAGGTACTGAAGGTTCTTGAGCAGAGAAAAACCATAGTTAGATCTGTGCTTTAGAAATATTAATTTTGCAGCTATAAGGAAACAGGATTAGAAAGAAAAGAAACTGGGAGTTGGGATATCAGAAGTAGATGAGAAGTAATAAGGGTCTAGACTAGGCTAGTTGTAGTTTGATAAAAGAGAAAGGATATTATAAGAAATGATAGACTAGCATGAAATAATGAAGAGCAAAATGAGCAGAACCAAGGGAATATTGAATATAGTGACAGGAATATTGTTTTAATAATAACTTTGAGCCAATAAGTCATTTTGTCTACTATAAATATCTAAATTAAATTCAAAGGACCTATGAAGGAAGAAGATATATGCATCCAGAGAAAGAACTGAAAAATAGAAGTATGTTCAGGATGATTTATGTATACATATACATAGATACATATATACATGTGTATCTCTAGTGGTAGCCATCAGAGGGCAGGAGGAAGAGAAAAGAAAAGAAGAAATTTGCATGACAATTTTATTATATATTTAAAAGAAATGTCAAGTTGTACATAACAGAATTGCTGTTTCACATGCAATCATCTTTTTCATACTGTTATGGAAATGCCTGTTTTATTCCATAAATTAAAAATAAAATTAATATAAACTTAAGAAAAAAGAAAAGAGAAAGGAACAGATATGATAAATATCAAGGAAGAACTATTGACTGATTTGGCAATTGAAGGTATAAGAGGATATGATGAATGAGAATCAAGGGTGAGAGATGACTCCTGTGTAGGTTTGGAATCTGGAGTCCTAGAAAAATGATAATACTCTTTATAGAAGCATGGAAGTCAGAAGGAAAAAAGGTTTAAGGGGGATGATAAGAGTTCTTTTATAGATAAGTTGAATTTGAGAGACCTATGGTAGATTCAGATAGAGATGTCCAGCAGATCACTCTAGATGTGAGGTTAGAACTCAGGATACATTTGAGTGTTAGATATAGATATTTTGGATCAACTGCATACAGATGATATGAAGATCACTTAGAGGAAGTATAAAGAGAGACAATGAGAACTAAGGACAATATACTCTGGGAAATAATCTTACTCAGGGGGTGGAATATGGATGATGATTCTTAGGTCTGAAAAGGGACCTAAGAAGAACCCAGATTGATAGGGAGAAAAAAAAAAACAGGAGAAAATATTTGAAAGAGATAGTATTCAGAAGGGGATAGTGCTGCAGGAAGGGAAAGGATGAGAACTGAGAAAGGGTTGTTGAATTTAAAAGTTAAGGTAAAGTTGTTTTATTTGGGTAGTCAGGATAGATGCCAGATTGGAAGGAATTGAGAAGTTGTGGGATGTGATAAAGTGGAGGCAAAGAGCATAAGTATCATTTCTATGGGAATTTGGTTTTGAAATGGTGGAGAAATGTAGAACAATAACATGAGATAGGGTAAAGGGAAAGTTCTTTTTTAGCAAAATTTTATTTTAACCTTCAGTTTTTTAAATTTTGGGTTCCAAATTCTCTCTCTCTCTCCCCTCTGTCTCTCCCTTTCTTATTGAGAAGACAGCAATATGATATCAATTATACATGTGAAATCATGCAAAATATATTTCCATATTAGTCATACTACAAAAAACAAGAAAAATAAAGTGAAAACAGTATGCTTCAATCTATACTTAGAGTTAATCAGTTCTCTCTGTGGATGTGAATAGTATTTTCATCATTTACCCTTTGGAATTGTCTTGGATCATTGTATGAGTAGCTAAGTCTATCACAGTGGATTTTTATTACAATGCTTTTGTTACTGTTTACAGTGTTCTTCTGGTTATGCTCACTTTACTTTTGTTTTTTTGCAAGGCAATAAAATGGCTTGCTCAAGGACACACAACTAGGTAATTATTAAGTGTCTGAGGTCGGATTTGAACTCAGGTCCTACTGACTCCAGGGCTATCTACTGCACCACCTTGCCACCCTCACTTTACTTTTTAAAAAATTTATACATTTTATTGATGTTTTACTTTTCCAAATACATGTTATGAATGCTCACTTTACTTTGAATCAATTTATATGTCTTCCCAGAGTTTTGGAAACCATTCTGCTCATAATTTCTTACAGCACAATAGAATTCCATCACAATCATAAGCCACAACTTGTTTAGCCATTCTCAATTGATAAGCATCCTTTCTATTTTCAATTTTAAGAGAAAGCTTTTTTTTAAAAAAAATTATGATGGAGATTGGGGTAGTTTGAAGACAACAAGTTTAGTAACTGGATAAGGAGAGACTGAAAGTTAGGGAAAGAGTATAGTGATTGATGGAAGGGGGAAATGTCCTGGAAGATATAAGAAGAAATGGGGTCAAATATATAGAGTTTGAATTTAGCAATGAGAAAGGATAGTTTAACTTCTAAGATTGGAGCAATGGGTAAGAGGATTTGAAATTTGAATTGGAGCCTCTATTGATAGGAAAAGAAAAGGTGATAGAGTAAGTACTTGGTAAAAGCAGAAAAAAGATTGGAATAACTACTTTGGGAGGAAAAAGTCAGAGTTTCGGCAAGCAACAGGAAAATTCATTTGAGACTGTACAACATAATTTGTGGTAGACCTAATCAGCAGGGTTCAGTGACTTCTTTCAACTGCATTAAATAGCAGGTGAACATTAGTTGAAAAGGTGGGAGGGTTGTGGTTTGGAAGAGGGTTAGCTGTTATATAAAAAGAGGGTAAGGGATTGAAGGAATGAGAATAGTATAGTTTGTTGATTAATAAATGGGTTGAGGTTTTGAGGCTCACAATAGAGGTTTATTAACTTAGACAATTTAGTTAAGATATGGACTGAGAAATAGACTTAGAGGTACATCTACTCCTTTCCACGATTCCTTTCAAATGGAGAGCAATTTTATCAAACCATCCTGGATACAGCATACATACTGAACCTGATTTCCTTTTTTCTTAAATTTTCTTTTTGATTTGTGGAATAAAATAAGCATTTTAATAGCACAACATAAAATAGATTCTTATAATGCAAATCTACTATGCACAATTTGCTTTTCCTTTTAAAAGTACAACAAAATTTTCATGTAGATTTTTAATTTTTTCTTTCCTTCCCTCCCTCACCTCTGTCCTAGAGATGGCTACCATTAGACACAAACAGGGGTATGAGTGTGTGTGTGTGTGTGTGTGTGTGTGTGTGCACCTATCAATTCTTTCATTGGAAGATAGCATCTTTTTATCATATGTCCTTTGTATTTAATTTTTTTTTTCAGAGTACTTGTCCCTTGAATATTATGGAAATAGTTGGTAGTGAACTTGATTGGAAGGTTCCAAGGTCAACAGGCCCTCCTGGTTTATTGCAACATCTCTGTTGACAAGTCTTAGAGCAAAAGTCCCTATTGTTGGGAAGCCTGGGGCATCCCCATGAAGAAATTGTGAAATTGCAGGTTTGTTTTTCAGCTATCCTTTTGCAATTCTTTGATTGTCCGTCCCCATGGTGCTCATACAATTTCAGCAAAAAGATCTGAAAGGTCACCTATTCAACTTATTGCTAGATGCATGAATCTCTCCTTTGTATGGTAGCTTTGTCATTTCTACTAGAACATTTCCAGTGAGGGAACTCATTGCTTTCTGAGCCCTTTTGCTCTCTGCTTTGATTGTGTGGCACACTGACCTGCCCCCTTTACAAAAGTTCTCTCTCCCTCTTATGCACACTCATTTCCTCCACAAGATAAAATCTTTCATTCCTTCAAAGCCACATTGTTAGGGTCTTATAGGGGTTACAAGAAGAGACCTGTAGCACACTAATTCATACTAAAGGATAAATGATTGATGGATTATCTCACAGGTCACCTGCTGTAGTCCTTCAATGCTCCTCTTAAATTTTGATGTCAAAAATTGGGCCTAATATTTCAGATGTGGCCTGATTATTAGAATCAAATAGCCAGACAATATAATATGACTGTCACAATACCCTCAACTTGAACATGTCTCAGGTCTTTAACCTTGGTCTCACTTATCTATGTTCTTGGATGTCTAGTATTCTTCTCTCTCCACTTTTTTCAAAATATATCCCTTAAAAAAGAATTTGATATCATTTTATCTCTATGTGAATGCCAGTTCCTAGCTATCCTCTCTAAGGAATAATTGTCTTTTCTTCTTTCTTAACTTTAGGGATCATCTACACTCTATCTCCATTTATTCAGTCAAGGACTTTGTTAACTAATAAAGGAATTTGGGGAAAGAATGATTTAGGAATGAAAGTCTGGCAGGCTTTTTTATCCCTCTTCCTAATTATGTTGTAGAGAGTATATTCTACATTTTTGTAATTAGGCTGACTTTCACATTATTTTTCTTTGAGAGGTAGTATGGTATAGTAAAGTCAGAAGACCTAGATTTGAATCTTCACTTTGCTACTTAACTTAGTGTCTCCATTGCTTTGAAAAATCGTAAGTGAAAGTCTCTTTGTACGTCATTTTGCTTATTTTGAAAATGAAAGGCATAAGGGCCTTTCCAATGATAAATCTCCATTATCATTTAGGGTAGAAACTTGGTTTTTGTTTATTTTTGTTGTTAGCTCTATGTACTTTGGAGCAGAAATCATTAGAAACCTGACTGTTACTGAAGGAAAAAATGAATCTAGGCCCAATGTCTTTTGGAAACATAACCTGGGTTACCTGCTTTCTTTCTGCAACAGCTTTCTATGGGCGCCTATCACATTCCTAATGGGGTCCTGACATCCACATGCAGTCTGGAAAGCATCAGGGATGCTCAGGGGAAAAAAAGTTTGACTTTTGGAGTTAATTTCAGGTTAGTGCTTCATATTTCTTTGATGAAGCTAGTCTGTCTTGGAATTCTGTTTCTGTCCCAACAAGTTCAACGCTAACTCCAAGACTCATAATTACACATCATGATAGACTTTCCACTCTAGATACTATTGAGAGGGATGGAGAATTCTGCAAGAACTGTTGAAGGTTAGGTCACTTTAAATTGTTTGTTGAAACTTCTCCATTTTTATAATTATTCTGTTTTTATAGATTGTTCCAATTGCCTTCACTTCCATATAATATTTAGGACTGTGGATTTAGAGTTGGAAAAGACCTGATAGGTCATTGAGTCCAAGCCTTCATTTTATAGATCATAGGATTTAGAATTGGAAAATACCTGAGAGATAACTCAGTAATAATAATAATAATAATAATAATAATAACAATAAATGCTTTACAAAAATTAACTCATTTGATCCTTACAGCAACTTGGTAGATACTATCATTGTCCCTATTTTTGCAATGAAGGAAACTGAGGTTAAGTAACTTGCCATGGGCTTCTTTAAGAACAGAGGACAACAACAACACACTTAGTAAATCTTGAAAGTCAAATTTGAACTCTGGTCTTCTGGATTCCAGGCTCTACCACGGTGGTACATTATGGCACCACCTAGCTGCTAGTCCAAATCCTTCATTTACTGGAGAAAGGCTACTAAGTACCTGCTTTGGCAGTGGCATAATATACTGTATTAGACACAGAGTCAGAAAGGCATGAGTTTAAGTTCAACCTCACACAACATATTGGTTGTATGACCCTGGGAAAATCACTAAATTTCTCTGTGCTCCAGAGAACACTAAAATAATATAACTTGTAGAAGAAGGTTTATCTTCATTGGCAGAGGGAGTTTTCTCACTTGGAGTTCCTTAAATCAGTGGGATCCCAACTGCAGGTCACTAATTCTTCCTCCTTCATCCTTCCCTCCCTCCTCCCTCCCTCTCTTCCTTCCTTCCTTCCTTCCTTCCTTCCTTCCTTCCTTCCTTCCTTCCTTCCTTTCCTTTGAGTTTAATCCTGATTTTTATTTTTTTATTTTTTTCCAATTACATGTAAAGATAGCTTTCAACATTCATTTTTTGCAAAATTTTGAATTCCCTATTTTTCTACTTCTATCCCTTCCTCCATGACAGCGAGTAATCTGATATAGGTTATATGTGTACAATTATGTTGAACATATTTCCATATTAGTCATGTTATAAAAGAAAAAACAGAACAAAAGAGAAGAATTGAGAATAAAAAAGCATAAAGAAAATTTTTAAAAGTGAAAATAGCATGCTTTGGTCTGCATTCAAACTCTATAGCTTTTTTATCTGTCAATGGCATTGTTTAGCACAAGTCTTTTAGAATTGTCTTTGATCACTGAATTCCTGAGAGGAGCTAAGCCTGTCATAGTTGATCGTCATACAGTGTTGCTGTTAACATGTACAATGTTCTCCTGGTTCTGCTCACTTCACTCAGCATCAATTCATGTAAGTCTTTTCAGGTTTTTCTGAAATTCACCTACTTAGAATTTCTTATAGAATGAGTATTTTTTCATATTCATATACTACAATTTGTTCATCCAAAAGTTCCCCAACCAATGGGCATCCCCTCAATTTCCAAATCTTTTCCACTGAGCTGCTATAAATATTTTTATATTTATGGGTCTTTGCCCCCTTTTATGAACTCTTTGGGTTACAGATCTAGTAGTGGTATTGCTGGATCAAAGTGTGCATAATTTGATTACTCTTGTACATAAGTTTCAAATTGCTCTCCAGAATGGTGAGATAAGTCCACAACTCCAAGTACATTTCACTGTCTTCCCCTCTGTACACTCCACCCAAATGTTTGAGACACTGATTCAAGTGTTGGAAATATAAAGACAAAAAAAAAACCAATCAGTTTTTGCCCTTAGGGGACTTATATTCTATACTCTCATACACACATTGTCTGAAGTTGTAACCAAAACACATTTATGTTTAAGTGACCAAGCTCTATCAGAATTAGACACTTTCTTTGTTCTCTATCATATTATGTTGCTTTAGAGAGGAAAATAGAATGATTCAATAAATCAATCTATAACAAACATTTGGAGTATGGAACACTTCTGAATGCATGTCTCCACATGGAGAGACAACAATTTTTAAGAGTTTCTGGAACAGTTGGGTGGCACAGTGAATAGAATGTTCAATCTGAGTTCAAAGCTATACTCAGACAATTCTGATCTGTGTGACCTTCAGAAATAACATTTCAGGCTCAAATTAATGGTAGCTGAGACATGAACTCCTTTAACATTAATGACATATTTGGAGAAGAACTTGGTTGGGCCAGTGCTTTGGAGGAACTTTGAGCTTCCTCTTCTCAGACAACAAGGTGCATAGGGAAGAAATGTTTGTATTTCTAGTCTTTCTATATCTTAGAGTAAATATCCTTTTGTCATTGATTCTAACTGGTTAAATAGAATAGTCACTGGCACTTAAACATGGAGTGAACAAAGCCAGTAGGGGCTTGAGCTGAAGCATTAGAAGAGAGAACCCTCAAATCCCTGAGAGTGCTTCTGGAGCCCTGAAGGGGTAGAGAAAGCCTGCTTGGCTCTGGGAACATAAGGCAGAGCATATTTTCTAAATCAATCAACAGTTTTGTATTTAAAGTGCCAATCATTTTTATGAGACAATAAACAGGAAAAGACCCACCTCAGACCCTGGAGCTTCTGGTGTTTAGCTGAGCAGGCATCTTGGTCTCTCTCTGCTTTCTCTTCCCTCACTGTTCCAAAGAAAGGATTTGTAGCTCACACACACTAACTGAAAATAATTTAAGGTATGGCTCTATTGGGACTATTTAAATTTGACCAGGGTTCAAAGTTTTAAGTAAAAGGAAGCAATTTTAATTGTAAAATTTCAACTATCAGAAGGGAGGCAAATATTTGGGAGAGCCATCAGAAATTGTATCTTATAGGCAGTGACTGCTCATGTAAGGCTACCCTAGTCTTTTCTATAAGCTTCCTAAGGTGTTTCAACCATAGAAATTGCCTCAATAAACTAGACTGGAAAGTGTGATTAGAGAGAATGATTTTAAAAATCCTTGATTTATTTTTAAATCAAGAACTCCTCCTCATGCTACTATTTCATAACTTTGTGGTATTCAGCAAAATGTGGCTATAAAACACAGGCCCAATATTTTAAGAAACATGCTAGAATTTAGATATTGTCAGGGTTCGGTGTACTTCCTCATGAGGCCCCCTGCCCTAACATTGACATGCCCCAAAGAAAAAAGAATGGTACAGCAGAAAGAACACTGAGTTTGGAATTAGAGGGTATGGATTCAAATCTGATGCCTTTCATTCCCAGTGTGATCATGGTCAAGTCATGTACTTTTCTGGGCTTCAGTTTCCTCATATGTGAAAGAGTGGTGTTAACCTAGATCAGTGGTCTACAAACTATGATCCAAGAGCCAAGTTTATCTTTTCCTATGATTTATGAGCTAAGAATGGCTTTTTTACATTTTAAATTGAAATAAGGCTTTATTTAAAAATGTAAAAACCATTCCTAACTCATAAAAAACATGAGATGAGCCAGACATGACCTGTAGAATGCTTGTCCCCTGGTCCCTAATACTCTTTTTGGTTTTAAATATGATTCTGTGATCTATAAAATCAGATAATAAATATATGAGATTATATATGATCATATAAACATACAAAACTTTTGCTGACTATCACAGAGCCATCATTGACTATTTCTTTGGTGTATTCTGTGCCTTATAATTTAAGGAAGTTATAACATAACTCAATGTGCAAGACCTTCCCTAGGGATGAATACCATGCAGAGAAATGTCATCATAGAAAGCCTCATTAGTAACTAGATTTTTCAAAGTTTTACCACTCTTTCATAAGAAGGTCTCACCTTATCACTTGCTTTCCTTCCTGCTAACAAATGCAGCTCTACAGTCACAGTGTAAGGGGTAGTTTATGGAGCACTAGATTATCTCTATTTTTACAAGTTGTCTGCAGGAAAGCCACAAAATAGAAAAGGGGCTGATATCTTTGTTAAGGGTAATGGTAGCAGTTACTTCTTCCTGCTTTTGTAGATCAAATTTTCTGACATTTCATTTGTGAGGACTCATTTTCCTGACTTCAAATTTAGACACTTATTATCTCTGTGACTCTGGGACAAGTCGCTCAACCTTGTTTGCCTCAATTTCCTCAGTTTAAAATGAGCTAGAGAAGGAAATGAGAAAACATTATCTTTGCCAAGAAAACCCCAAATGGGAACAAAAAGAATTGGATAGAACTGAAGTGACTGAACAATACCCATCCCTTCTAAGATCTTTACTTCTCCTTTCCCTTATTGGGAGATCCTATGTGTGTGAGCTGGTTTTTCCTTATATTCTCAAGGGCATATATTATAATTATTATAGACTTGCATTGTTGTTGGTTGACCATCTTCCCCAGCATCATACTACCATAGGTCTATGCCAAACATCTCAACACACCCCTATCCAGATTACTATATATTATTTTACTTTCTTTCTCTTTTCTTTAAAGACTGATTAATGACAATGATCACTCTCTCATTGTTCTGCTTATGTTGAGTGTGAGGCAGACTACAAGCTGCTACATTCCATTCTCCTTAATACCTCTGGATCCTAGGCCAAGGTTGAATAAAAAATCCAGTCTTCTGGGAGCTTTGCCTTAATCTTTTAAGCAAGAGTCCTTGGATGACTTTGACTCAGGGCTCTAGTTGTTATTCCTCTGTGGAACAGAGTCAAGGAAAGTACACCAATCTGAGCTGTTATTTAGGCAATCAATAAATTAATAAAATTTAATAAAAACATAATAAGTGTTAAGTACTGGGGATTCAAAAAAGGGACAAAATATAGTCCTTGCCCTCAAGGAGCTTACAATAGCAATCAAACAAATATATACAAAGCAAGTTATATGCAGTATAAGCAGGAAATAATCAAAGGAGGGAAAGAACTGATATTAAGAAGGAATAAAGACTTCCTGTAAAAGGTGGGATTTTGTTTGAAACTTAAAGGAAGTGAGGGAGGTCAGTGATTGGAATGGGGGAAAGAGAATATTCCAGGCAAAAAGGATAACTGAAGCTGAAAGAGTATCTTGTTTATAAAATAGTCAGGAGGCCACTGTCACTAGAGTGGAGTAAGAAGATTGAAAAGGTATGAGGGGAATAGGTCATGAAAAACTTTGAATACCAAAATGAGCATTTTATATTGTTCTTGGAGGCAATAGGGAACCACTGGATTTTATTGAGTAGGAGGATGGCATGATGAAAGCCTGCATTTTAGGGAAATCACTTTATATGGAAGCAGGCAGACCCACCAACAGTTATTGAAAGCTTCAAGGCATGAGGCGATGAGGGTCTGCATTAGAATGGTGGCAGTGTTATAAGAGACAAAGGGGTGTATTTGGGATATGTTGCAAAGGTAAAATTGGTAGTCCTTGGTAGAGCTTGAATACTGGAGAAGGTGGTGAGAGATAGTGAAGAGTCAAGGATGAGATAGAAATTTTGCTGCCTGAGTCAATGCAGCTTGAATCAATCCCCTCTGGAGGCATGTTGACCACTTCACAATCTATCTAATTTGAGTGATTTCTACTTGTTAGGTTAGAGGAATGTTTTTCTTCCAAAATAAATCCCTTTTTGATGGATCTTTCTTTGGTTCTGATAACTTATTCTGGGATACTCTTTCTCAGAAGGACATGCCCCAACTTACTGCTAGGCTGGGAGCAGAATGATTTCTCATAGTTTTCACACTGATTATGGTCTCTGTCAATTTAGTCTGAATCATTTCCAGGAAAACTTTCCATCAAGTATGAAGCTAACAGCTTCAAGCCCTCAAGATTTTTATCCTGATACAGATAGACCTTCTTCCCCAGATGGTGACTGTCTATTTTATTGTGTTGTTCACATCAGAAGCATTGGTCTAAGAGAACCAATTAAAGTCATACTATGGGAAACACTTTCTTGACTAGTTTCACCTCAACAAATCCTAAAGTTCCCTTGTCTTCCTTCTATGATCTTACTGGTATTGCTAGGTGAGATTATTAGGAGTATTTTACCATTCTTGCTTCTAGCTAATACTCTGAGAACTATAATCCAACCAAATATCAGTTTTGAAAAGGATGTGCCAATGGACTACCTTATGTCTTCACTTAAACATCCCGAAATTGCCAGAAACCTAGTCTTATATAACTATGAGGAAAAGGGACCCCTTCCTTCAGAGGAGCTATCCAATATAGAATGACCCGTCACTTGCCTACAGTAAAGATACCTTCTTGTCACATCTGCTGAAAAGCTTTGTAGTCATACTGGTCTAGTAAAGTCAGTGAGTGTTCCCTTTGTACTTGGATTCCAAAGGAAGGTTTAGGTAGTAGGAAGGTTGCCAGAGATGATATGCTAATTTGTTGAGATATTCTTGACATACTACAAACAGAGTGAACATCAAAGTTGGTTACCAGGTCCGTGCATAATGCCATTCTGACTCTTTGGAGTTATAGGTTGTGGTAGTGAAGTCCATGCTGCTGGTTTTATTCATCAGGGTTCCATATTCTCTTACAAAGCTATGTCCAAAACTAAAGGGGAAAGATTCAAAAGATGTTGTCAAATACATAGATGTTATTGACTTTGAGATAAAGAGTTCATATTGCCCAGCCTTCTGGTATCTTCCATGTCTGAGACATAACATAGTCTTTGTATGAATCATTCCCCAGAGACAACTATAGCAGGGAAATGCAAGTTAAGACAAACAAGTAAAAGCACCCAGGTAATCAAAAACAAAACATTACTTTGTAACAAAGAAACTTCACATTGCTCTCTGACTACCCATTCAGAAACATTCAACTCTCCAATCATATTATAATGATCAGTCCAGAGATCACTGCTTTTATAAACTACCTATAGCTTCACAAAGAGATCAAATGATACCCTTAATAAGGTTATTGGCAACATTTGCTGCCTTCTTGTTCTCATGCCTCAAGTTTCTGCCTTTCTATTTGTGGTAACACACATCCAAATGAATATTGCTTCTTTTAAAGCAATTGTTTGAAGGTGCTTATTCAAAGGATGATGTCACTGTTTAAAATATTCTTCTTCATTCATTTTGAGAATGACTATTACCATTCATTTGAACTTCTCTATATTCTTAACAATTTACCATTTTTTTGAAGTTGGATTTGCTTTTTGAAAATAAAAGTATGTGAAATAAATTTTACTTTGAAAATGTAAAAGACTTGGAACCAAGTCTTGTGGCTAAATTGAATATTCAAATTGGATAATACTGATTTTGGCAAAAAAAAGAGGCTGATTTTCTTGTGTGTTTCATAAGTTATCTCTGAAGGCAATTCCAAGAGAGGAATTACTTTTTTATGCATTTGTAACGTCCTTGGAAAAAGTTTGAATCTCTTCAAGGTTGTTACTCTAGAGGATAGCTCTCATATGAAGGTATACATACTGGCAGTGTGAATTAACCACCCTCTGTGTTCTATATCTTTTAGAATAGAATGTCCATCAGTTATTAGCAAGCTGGAGCTTTGTGTCGGTGTTAGTTAGCAGCTCTGTTCCCAACCTAACAGTTTATTTAACATATGGCTGTTGTCTTTAGCAGGGACCCTTAGCACAACAAAATTGTGTTTGTTGAGACTGCAAAAGTGATAAATCCTCCTTTTGTTTACTCTTTAAGTCTCCAAGTTTAATTGTTGTTCCTAAAACCAACAAAGGGGCTTGTTGTTGTACTAACAGCTTCTAACAGGTTGAGTTATGTAAACAAACCATTAGATTGATATCAAATAGGTCCATATTGTCCCACTCTACCAATTTTGTGGATTGTTGTTGAATATTAGCCATATCCTAAGGACAGCCTCAATTTGGGGAGGCATTTATTAGTATTAGATAACTTCTGGTTTAACTGCTAAAGTAAATAACAAAAAGTTTTTTCCAAGAAACTAGTTAGAAGTAAAAATTTCCTTCATCCTGTATAGGAACTATGTTGTCTAGAAGAGGTGGCGCATTTCTTGGGGTTTCTCTAGAAAGAAATTGAAGTACCAGAGACATCTATATTTTGTGGATTTTCATAAATTAGGGAGTCCCTCTCTGTTCTCTAAGTGTCTTTGCCAGGTTACTAGATCTAAAATGGGAAGTCATGTTAATATATATATCATATGACTAAAAAAATTCCTAGAGGTCACAAAGGAGTACTTTGCCAGGCATTGGAAATCCTAATTTCCCTCACTGATTTTATCAACAGGGAACTAAGGCAAATTTAGAAGAGAAGAGAAAAGAAGAAAGAATTTTAAATGGGGGAAGAAAAGTAAACTTAATGTCTTTATTAAACACCTTATTAAAAACTTGAGGACTATGTGGAGACTGTGGGTATACACATATCCAAGAAGGTTTTATTCTGTGAGATGAGCATATTTTCCCACCAGGGGTGATATGTCACAACTCTAGTCATTCTGAATATAGATGATAAGAATACCAGCAAAATACTTTGTCAAGTTGGTTATCATGATTGAGAGTAGAGCTGTTCTTAAAAGACATCTTTCATCTCCATAAGTATTGTGGGAAGGTACCTCTGTAGTGGTAAGAACAATAGACTTAGGTATACCAAAGACTTTTATTCAAATTTTAACCTTTGAAAGTCTCAATTTCCTTATTTCACAAATGAGGTAAATGATACCTATAGTCTAGGACATAACTCAGAGTAAGGTTGTTATGATCCTTTATTGAAAGGATCCTTGCTTGTTGAAAATATTATGTGTCTGGTGTTCTTTTTTATATGAGGGGTTATTGGAATATTCTTGGCCTGAAAGCATCTTCCCCATAACTAGGCCTGTCACCTGGCATGACAAAGGGAAGTTAATGAGCTCAAACCTCACCCTTAGAGAACTTGGGTTAATAGTCTACCTCTGTTTATACCTGTGTATTTGGACAAGTTATTTTACTTCTTTGGCTGCAGTTTCCTCTTCTGTAAAATATAGGGATTGGAGTAGCTGACCTTTAATATCTTTTCAAGCTCTGAGTTTGACCCTCTGATTATATTATCAATCAATCAGCAAGTTCCTATTATGTGCCAAACATTGTGATAGGGCCTCAGATTATAGAGACAAAAAATGAAATAATTTCTATCCTCTGGGAACTTGCATTCTATAAAATGTATTAAGAAAAGTTCCTGTTAAAAAACCCATATATGGGGTGGCTAGGTGGCGCTTTGGATAGAACACTGGCTCGAGTTCAAATCCGGCCTTAGACACTTAATAATTACCTAGCTGTGTGGCCTTGGGCAAGCCACTTAACCCCATTGCCTAGCAAAAACCTAAAAAAAAAACCCATATATATCATATGGAAGAAACAATGTAATACAAGTTGTCTGGTGTAAGAAGATCAGGATATGCAAATGAGACCATGAGCAATCCAAAATTCTTCTTTGTACCTGAGGAAATAGCTGTGGGTTTGATGAGAAGGGTCAGATTCATCTCAGATATAGCCCAAAAGGATGAATTAGGAAGGGAACACAACTCAATTAGAAGCAGGACAACTTGACTTTAATGTCTTCTGTCCTTTTCAAGAAGGGAGGATTTTAGAATCATAGACTTAGATGACATCTAGTCCAAACCCTCATTTTAAAGTTGAGGAAACTGAGACCTAGAGAGAATAAGTGAATTGCCTAAAGTATATAGGTAGTATCAGAGAAAGGATCTGAACCAAGGTCTGCTGACTTGAATCAGTTATAAAACATCTAGGACTAGTTGCTTTCCAATTCAGGTTTAGGAATTGATGAAACATCCAGATGAACTATTCAGTATGTTCATATTATATAGTAATTCCTCTCCTCCCCTCCCCTCCCCTCCCCTCCCCTCCCCTCTCCTCTCCTCTCTTCCCTTTCAGCCCCCCCCTTTTTTAAACAAAAAAGGAAACCGTGGTCTTGGGTAGTCAAGTAACTGAGCAAGGTCAGACACACAATTGTTTCATGCATGTAGTAGAACCACATTTTGGATTTAAGTTATCAGATTCCAAATTCAGGACTCTTTACACTATACTGTGCTGCCTTTCTCAGTGTCTCTGATAAAATTTTGCATTTTTCTGTTTTCATGTTATGCAAAGAAATTGCTTTAACTATAATATGACCCCCCCCCTTAGATCCATTCTTTGCTTGTTTGACTATGTCCAGACAAACCTTGGGCATTCATCATTAATAAATGAAGATGTTGTCTTGCTGTGAGTTTCTTTTTTAATATATGATAAAATCCAGCAAATCTGAACAAGGACTGCTTCATATCCTTTGATCAATGCAGATATGGCGACTGTGTGATTAGCTTCCACTATTTATTATATACAGGCTTTAGATAAGAGATCATTTTTACTTACTGCAGGTGGCCTAATCTCTGATCATCCTCCTTCCTAAATTCTGTCCCCATAGGGAATTCCTGGCCTTCTTCACTCAACAGGGAGCTCCCAGGTCTTTCTGAATCCAAATTCTGGACTCTATTTTCTCCATCAAAGTGTTTCATTACCCAGAGGGATACAGGTATACACACATGCAGGCATTCATATACAAACATATATACACATGTACACATAGATAACTGTTTCTGAGTATGTATACACATATATATTTTAAATATGAATATATAGAAACAGGGTTTCTACCTTTAAGGGACTTGCAGTCTAAGTGAAAAAGAAAGACAAAGACAAATGAGCAGTTAACAAAACACAACACAATAGAATGCGACAGATACTAAAAGAATGGTGGTAATATTAAGTGGGATAAAGAGCTATAGCAGGGAGATATCAGTAGGAATTTGTAAATGTTTGTTGGTTGATTGATGGGAGCCTGGAGGGTGGTCCAAAAAGACTTCACTGAGGAGGTAGGACTTTATTTGAACATGGAGAAATTGGATAGTGAATTCCACTCAATGTAAATTATGGTGCATTTAATGGAAAGCTAAGCATTATGGATTGCAATGGAAATGTTTTTCACCCCCTGCATGTAAATATTACCCTTGCTGTGAATTATAAAATAAGTGAATCTCTTATGTGAATCAGGGATGAGCCCTGACCTGAATGGAAATTTCATGGGAAATGTTGGATATTTATTCAATGGCTTTAATAAACATTAACCTCAGAGGGGAATGCCCTTTAGTTCCCTGGACTAGTACCCAATAGTGGACTAAAGGAAGGTTGTAAAGGTCAATGCTATCTCAACAAAAAAATTCTCTGAAGTAAACAAAACTCTGTGGGTGTTTTTGCAGATTATGGGCCTGGTGTTCATTGTGATGGGATGAAGAGTGATGGTTCATTGAATAACAGAGTCAGAGAAGTGGAGAACATCACAACTGGAAGGGTCTCTAGAGATCTAATACAAGTTCAATTTTTATGGATGAAGAAATTGAGTGAAGGAAATTGTCAGAAAGTGGAAACCAGATCTAACTCCCATTTCAGAGAATAACATTCTGATTTATTTTCAAGGGAGTCAGGTCCATAACCTGCTCCCTCCCCCTTATCCACTGGCCCACCAGGGGAAATTGTAGGGAACCAGAGAAGTTTGATCATGGACAGAAGGGGTGACCAGGCCCTTCCTTCTTTTCCACTGGCCTATAGCCTTACTCCATCAACCTCTTCTAGGACATGACTCTTTTTATAATTTCCATTGGTACCCAAGCTGGGAGGGATTTAAAGCACAAAGCACGGGGACAGCAGACCCCTTGGGGAATGTCTTTGCCTGGGTCAAAACCCTATGTGGCTGCTATGAATCGATCCATTTACATAGATGTAGAGCTAGTCTGTGTCTTAGGGTATAGGAATAGGATGGGGGAAGGAAAATACTCGAGGATGAGGAAAGAAGTCTATACACCAAATTCAACAAGGAAAGAATAGACTTCCCTAATAGCATCATATTCTATAGTAAACGAGAGAAATAATTGTGGGACTGAATGCTTGAAGCCAGTTCCTCTTTGGAACCTAATCTTTTCCATCTCCTTTCCCCCTTCCCTTCTCCTTCACCTCTTATTCCTTTCTTTTTCTAGTTGTGTTGGGAGTCAAATCAATGGGCCTCATATATTTGGGACCATAGGATTAATCTATTCTGTTATATCTTTGAGGGAGTTTGGCACAAACTGTGAACTGTGGGCCATGATAGCTCTGTTAGTATTAAGTTTATCATTAACATGAGAGGTCTGGAGTTAGGCAAGAGTCCTCACTGTTCTATTCTCTCTAGGTAGTAGGAAAAGAAACCAAAAGGAACCTAGGAGCTTGCTTTTCCTATATTATTTCCTCTGCTCCTCTTCTGATGCTAGTTCATATTTTTAATGTGGAGATCTTGCTCCCATGCACTTAGGTCTACTTATCTAATGACCCACCATGTATTCCTATAGAGTTTTGTGCTTTTATATGTTTTAAGAGCTTTTACAGTTATTTTCTCATTTTCTTGCTATATCAGCCTTGAGAATTTGGCAGAGTGGACAAGAGTTTTCTTGGGCAAAATTGGCCAAGTTGTCTTTGGGACTCTTCTATCTGGCTATTCTGCAGCTTTCTCTTCTTTCTCCATCAGTCAATTATAGAAACCTATGTGTGATGCTAACCTACTTGTCACAATACTTGGTGCTAGGGATATAGAGAACTTGGGTCAGCAAATCTGGGTTCAGGCTTTGGCTTAAGTAGTTCCAGCTGTGTGACCTTAAGGAAATAATTTCATCTCCTTCAAACCCCAATTTCCTCATTTGTAAAATGATGATAATATCGACACTGCTTATTTCACAAGGCTATTGAAGAAAGTACTTTCAAAATCTCTATAGAAATATGAATATTTTTATTATTATTACAAATCTAGAAAGAAAATAGTAGTCCTAAATGTTCAAGATACAATCTACTAGTTGATTTGCATCAACCAGCAAAGGGTCATACAGGTCACTGCCAATCAGGAAAAGCTGTTCCTTTCCTGGATAGAGGAACCAAATATTGGAACCAGGATCTGGATAGTAAAGCAGCTGCCTGAATAGCAGATGGAGAGTTCAACCATTGAGTTGGGGGAGGGGAGGTCACCATGTCAACAGAGATAACAGAAATAAGGGATTTGAGGATTTTGAGCAGCTAAGAAGAGAAGCTGAGATGAAAATGGAGCACTGGGATGAGCCAAAGCCTTGAAAGAATAAGAAAAAAATAAATGAAGCTGAGAATTGAACTAATCATCAAGTGACTGCTTTTACTAATGTCTTTTTTAGTAGCTTATCTTTTTGGTGAGTTTGTACCTGCCAATCATAGCACCCTCTCTTTCTTAAAGCATAGAGTTATTGGCAGTTAGAGTTTATGAATACTAATACTTAAGAATTCTCTTGTTCTCAACTGGCCATCAATCCATTAAAATATATTAGCTTAAGGGTTCTTGCATATGCATTGTCATAGAGAACTCTGAGAGATAAACAAGTATAAAAAACCCTAGGGATAAGTTTCTAACTGTGAATTTTTGGATAGAGCTTTGCTTGACATTTTTTTTTGACATTTCATAAAAAAATCACACTTTGTAAGCAATATTCTATGCTGTCTACTTTGTCTACTCATAAGGAAGACCTTTTTTCCACTATTTGAAAGATGAAGAAACTGAAACATAGAAAGAAAGAGTTATTTTTGACTTAGCTATGGTTAGATATTGAGTTAGAGGCAGAGCTTGGAATGACACTGATCTTGGGAGTGTCAAATCGAGAAGCAGAGCTGTGGTGGAAAAGCAGAGAGAGAGGAATCAATTGATGCTTAGCTAAACAGAATGGGGTAGGAACAACTGTTCAGGGTTACTTACATGGTTAAGAGGTGACACAAATGAGGCCATGGACAGTAATGAACTTAGCACCTATCAAATCCATTTCCTGGACCTACTAGGAGGGGCTGGATCTTTGCATGGATAGAGATAGACTTCTAAGCAGTTTGATCCAAGAGTTACCAAAATATACTCATGCTGAGAATCTCTCTCTCTCACTGGTTTGTTACAATGACAGATGATCTTTTTTTCCTATTCTAGATTATCCACCATTAAAATCATTTAGAAAGCAAAATCAGAGACACTACAACTTTGGAAAGTCCCTGTGACATTGTACATCATTTATTTAATAGCAAAACACATATTTCTCCCATTAACACTTGAGTATGAATTAGTTTAACAGCTAATTCAAACCTTAAATTCTAAAGCCATGAGACACAGGAGAAGGTAACCTCAGTTTAGATGGCAGCAGGACAGAAGGCATCAGGTCATGAAATCATTGTGTGTGTATGTGTGTGTGTGTGTGTGTGTGTGTGTGTGTGTGTGTGTGTGTGTGTGTGTGTGTGTGTATTGTTTAGAATGCTAAAAACAAACTTTGCCCACCTTTGCATCAGGCCAAAGTATAGCCCTCTTATGATGATAAGGACTCAATAAATCATTGAGAAAGTTTTTCCTTATATTCTGCTTATTTTAAAAGTGAGAGTTGCGATCATAGGACCAGAATTTAAAATGAATGTGACCTTAGAATGACTCATTGGAAAAATGAGGAAACTGAGTCTGAGAAAAATTAGACTTACCTAATATTATATAGGTATTAAATTCAGCATTCTTACCACTGTACAATGGAATACGTGAAAATTATTGTATAGGATACAATATTTTGCTGTTGATTCAACAAAAAGAAAAACTATAATAATTAGAGCTGTAAAAATGGAGTGCAATGCTTTGAAAGGATAGTGAATTCTTTGACACTGGAAGATTTAAGAAGAGATTAGATTGGAGATTCTTAACCCTTTTGTGTCATGAACCTTTGAGAAGCCCAAGGAAACCTGTGAAACTCTTCTCAGAATAATGTTTCAAATGACTAAACTGTTTTTTAATATTAGAAACATAGCACTTAACTCCATTGCCTTGCAAAAACCTAAAAAAAACCCACTAGAGAGCATAAGAAACATAGGTTTCCAAAGTAAAGCAGTTATATTGAAATATACTGATCAAAATATTTTTAAAGTATATATATATTTTTAAAGTATATGCCAAGATGGCAGCGTGATACTAACATGCTCCCAGAGCTTATTCCTACCAAAGATAAATGAAGCCTCTGAACTGAACTTTCAAGCTACAGATGCCACCAAGAAAAAAGGGAAGATCCAAAGAAGTTTTCTATGGTAGACATCATGGAGGAATTTCAGTGAAAGTCTGTCTCTTAGGGGGGAAAGGGGAAGTAAAGTCCAGGAGGCAGGCAAACTGGAAAGTCAATGGGAGACTTTTAGCCACAGTGAAGTACAGGTCCTGACAGCTTGACAACAGCAGAGGTCCAGGCAACTAGAAAGCAAGTCAAATGGGAGGATCCCAACCTCAAAAAAGTCAGAACCCTGGGAACATTGGAGCAAAAGACAGTACTGGGGAGTGGCTAGGTGGTGTAGTGGATAGAGCACTGGCCCTGGAGTCAGGCATACCTGAGTTCAAATCTGGCCTCAGACACTTAATAATTACCTGGCTGTGTGGCCTTGGGCAAGCCAATTACTCCCATTGCCTTGCAAAAAAACTAAAAAAAAAAAAGACAGGACTGGGTTGGGAACAAATCACCGCTAAGTCAGAACCTGGAAACAAAAGAGGAAATAAACCTCTGCAAAGGCAAGATTTGGACTGCATAGATAACATTTTGGTCAACAACAAGCCAGGGTCAGACCCCAGAACCAGGAAAAAAAAGCTTGGATCTATACTTCCTATACCCCAGGAGCAAAGCTAAAACAACAAAGATGAGCAAAAACCTGAGTGCTCACTATAAAAAACTACCCTGCAGTTAAACATGATAATACCATGTTGGAAGAAGAAATCAGTGAAAAAAATCACTCACAGAGGAAGTCTCAAAACAGTATTTGAGGGGTGGCTAGGTAGCGTAGTGGATAAAGCACCGGCCCTGGAGTCAGGAGTACCTGGGTTCAAATCCAGTCTAGGACACAACACTTAATAATTACCTAGCTGTGTGGCCTTGGGCAAGCCACTTAACCCCATTTACCTTGCAACAAACCTAAATAAAATGAAGTAAAACAGTATTTGAATTGGACTCAAATCCAAATGTTCATAGAAAAACTTAAAAAGAAATTTAAAAACTAAAGAAGAGAAGAAGAAAAATGGAAAAAGTAATGAGAGTCATGCAGGAAAATTGTGAAAAATTGACCAGAGAATTCAACAACTTTAAAAAAGGAAATACATAAGGTAATGGAAGAAAATAAAACCCTAAAAATTAGAACTGAAGAAATAGAAACCAATGGAGCTATCAAACTACAAAATTCCATCAAATAGAATTAAAAGGTTGAAAAAATTGAAGAAAATATAAAGTACCTTTTAAGAAAAACAAGTGACCTGGGAAATAGATCCAGAAGAGATGATACTTGATTAATAGTACCCAAGCTATAAAAAACACTAGGTGAAGAGGCACATATATTTATAATTTTACAGGGAAAGAAGGGAGGGTGTGAAAACAGTAATTTTATTCAATAGTTTTGGCCCAGAGAAGGAACAAGATACATTCCAACTTGGTTTTAAAAATCTATCCTACTCTATAAGGAAGTGGGGTGCAGGGGAAGGGAAAGATAAGGGAAGAAGGGACTGATAAATGGGAAGGTGAAGGCTTAAGTTTAAATAAAGTGAAATTTGAATTTTAAAAGAAAACTTAAAGGGGAAAGGGGGAGAAAAACTTTGGTGAGGGGTAATAAGATAAAAGGAAAGAGAAAACTTCAAAGGAGAAAGATAGCATGGAGGGAAATACAGAATTAGTAATCTTAACCATAAATGTGAATGGGATGAACTATCCCACAAAACAAACCTGAGTAGCAGAATGGATTAAAAACTAAAATCTTACAATATGTTGTTTACAACAAACACATTTGAAGCAGACAGATATACATAGGGTAAAGGTAAAAGGATGGAGCAAAATATACTATGCTTCAGCTGAAAGTAAAAAAAAACAATGAGGGGTGGCCATGCTGATCTCAGTTAAAGCAAAAGCAAAAATAGATCTCATTAAAAGGAATAAGGAAGGAAACCACATCTTCTTAAGAGACAACATGGGTAATAAAGCTATATCATTATTAAACATGTATGCACCTAGTGGTGGGGTATCCAGATTCCTAGAGGAAAAGTTGAGTGAATTACAAGGAGACATAGACAGCAAAACTTTAGTAATGGGGGATCTCAACTTCCCTCTCTCAGAACTAGCTAAATTTAACCACAAAATAAACAAGAAGGAAGTTAAGAAGGTGAATGAAATCTTAGAAAACTTGGACATGATAGACCTCTGGAGAAAACTTAATGGGGATATGAAAGATTATACCTTTTTCTCTGCAGGTCATGGTAGATATACAAAAATTAACAATGTACTAGGGTATAAAAACCTCTTAATCAAATGCAGAAAGGCAGAAATAATAAATGTATACTTCTTAGACCATAATTCAATAAAAATTACATGTAATAAAGGTTCATAGAAGGAGAAAGTAAAAACTAATTGGAAACTAAATAACTTAATCTTAAATATTGAATTGATCAAACAACAAATCACAGAATAATCAATAATCATATCCAAGAAAACAATAATGGTGAGATATACCAAAATTTATGGGATGCAGCCAAGGCAGTTTTGAGGAGAGATTTTATATATCTAAATGAATAATGAATAAAATATGAAATATGAATAAAATAGAGAAAGAGCAGATCAATGAATTGGGTATGCAACTAAAAAAGCTAGAAAAAGAACATATTAAAGATATAAATACCAAATTAGAAATTCTGAAAATCAAAGGAGAGATTAATAAAATTGAAAGGAAGAAAACCATTGATCTAATAAATAAAACTAAGAATTGGTTTTATGAAAAAGCCAATAAAATAGATAAACCTTTGTTTAATCTGATTAAAAAAGAAGACAACTAAATTATTAGTATCAAAAGCAAAAAGGGTGAAATAACCACCAATGAGGAAAAAAAATTAAAGAGATAATTCAGAACTACTTTACTCAACTATATGCCAATAAATTTGGTGAATATTTACAAAAATACAAACTGTTCAGATATAATAGAAAAGGAAATAACATTTAAATAATGCAATTTCAGAAAAAAGAAATTGAAGAAACCATCAATAAACTCCCTAAGAAAAAGTCTCCAGGTCCAGACAGATTTACAAATGAATTTTTACAAAACATTTAAGGAAAAATTAATTCCTATTCTATATAAACTATTTTTAAAAATAGGAGAAGTAGTACTATCAAACTCCTTTTATGATACCAACATTGTGCTGATACCTAAACCAAGCAGAACCAAAACAAAGAAAATTATAGATCAATCTCCCTAATGAACATTGATCCAAAATCTTAAATTAAATTTTAACAATGAGATTACAGCATGTTATTACTAGGATAATACACCATGATCAGGTATGATTTATACCAGGTAGGCAGGGATGGTTTAACATTAGGAAAACACTCAACATAATTAAACATATCAATATCAAAATCAAGAGAATCATATGATTATCTCAATAGATATTGAAAAAGCCATTAATAAAATTTAACATCCATTCCTACTAAAAACACTAGAGAAGCAGCTAAATGGCAGAGTAGATACAGCACTGGCCCTGGAGGACTTGTCATTTCAAATACTGCTTCAGACACTTAATAATTATCTAGTTGTGTTATCTTAGGCAAGTCACTTAATTCCATTGGCTTGCCAAAAAGCCCCCTGAATTTTCCAATTCCTGAAGACAATACCTGCATAGTATCTTACAGGAATTTTAGGGGCAGCTAGGTGTCATAATGGATAGAGCATGGCCCTGGAATCAGGAGAACCTGAGTTCAAATCCAACCTCAGACACTTAATAATTGCTTAGCTGTGTGACCTTGGTCAAGTCACTTAACCCCAATTGCCTTAAATATGTAAAATTAAAAAAACACTAGAAAGTTTAGGAATAAATGGAGTTTTCCTTAAAATAATAATATCTATGTAAAACCATGAACATATTATATGCAATGGGGATAAACTCAGAGCATTTCCAATAATATCAGAGGTGAAACACGGATGCCCATTATCACCATTACTATTCATCTTAGTATTAGAAATGCTAGTTGTAGCAATAAGAGAAGAAAAAGAAATTTAAGGAATCAGAATTGACAATGAGGAAGCAAAGCTTTTATTCTTTGCAGATATGATGGCATGCCTAGAGATCCTGAGAAAATCATCTAAAAAACTCCTTGAAACAATTAACAAATTCAGTAAAGTAGCAGGACATAAAATAAACCTAAATAAATCATCAGCATTCCTATGTTTGAACAACAAAGCCCAAGAGCAAGAGATAGAAAGAGAAATTCCATTTAAAATAACTATGGGCAACATTAAATTCTTGGGAATCTACCTCCTAAGACAAACCCCCAAACTGCTTGAATATAACAAAGCACCCAGTTAATTCTCACCCAAATAAAGTCAGATCTAAATAATTAGAAAAATGTCAATTGCTCATGGTTAGATTGTGCTAATATAATTTAAAAGACAATTCTACCCAAATTAAATTACTTATTCAGTGCCATACTAATCAAACTACCAAATAATTATTTTATTGAGCTAGGATAAATACTAACACAATTCATGTGGAGTAACAAAAGGGCAAGAATAACAAGGGAACTGATGAAAAAATGTAAAGGAAGATAGTCTAGCTCTACCAGATGTAAAACTATACTATAAAGCCGCAGTAATCAAAACTGTATGATACTATTTAAGGGATAGAGTAATGGAGGCAGCCAGGTGGCACAGTGAGTAGAGCACTGGCCTTGAAGTCAGGAGGACCTGAATTCAAATTGAGCCCCAGAGACTTAATACTTACCTAGCTGTGTGACCTTGGACAAGTCATTTAACCCCATTGCCTTGCAAAACAAACAAAAAAATAGAGTAATTGATTAGGATAGGTTTAAAAGAAACAGTAGTAAATGAAAACTATAATCTACTGTTTGACAAACCCAAGACATAGCTTCTGGGATAAGAACTCACTATTTGACAAAAATTGTTAGGAAAATTGGAAAATAGTATGGCAAAAACTAGGCATAGATCCACATCTCACACCCTATACCCAAATAAGGTCAAATATCCATTTAGATATAATAGATGATGCCATAGATAAACTAATAGAACAAGAAATACTTTATCTGATCTGTGGAAAGGGGACAAATTTATGACCAAACAAGAAATAGAGATATTACAAACTGCAAAATGAATGATTTTGACTATGTTAAATTAAGTTTTTGCACTAATAAAATCAAGGAAAAGTAGAAATGAGGATAGCAGAAAGTTGGGAAACAATCCACAGCTGGAAGTTCTGATAAAGATCTCATTTCTAAAAGATAAAGAGAACTATCATCATCAAATGTATAAGTCATTTCCCAATTGATAAATGGTCAGAGACAGGTTTTCAAATGAAGAAATTAAAGCCATATATAATCATATGAAAAAATGCTCCAAATCATTATTGATTAGAGAAATGCAAATTAAAAACTCTGATGACAAAAAAGAAAAATGATCAATGTTGGAGAGGCTGTGAGAGGATTGGAACATAAATGCATTGCTGGTGGAGTTGTGAAGTGGAGAGCAATATGGAACTATGCCCAAAGAGCAATAAAACTGTTCATACCCTTTGACTCAGCATTCCAATTTTAGGTCTATATTCAGAAGAAATAATAAAAAATGGGAAAAATCTAAATGTTCCAAAATATTTATAGCAACTCTTTTTTATAGTGGCAAAGAATTGGAAATTGAGGGGATGCCCATCAATTGGAGAATGATTAAACAAGTTATGATACAGGAATATTATGGAATACAATTGTTCTATAAGAAACCATAAATGGTGGGACTCTAGAAAAGCATGGAAGGAATTACAGGATCTGAGGCTGAATGAAGGGAGCAGAACCAAGAGAACAATTAATGTTAACATTAACATTAACAACAACATTATGAGATGATCAACTCTGATGGATGCAGTTGCTCTCAGAAATTTAGAGAACAAGTACAATCTTATTAGACTGGCTATGGACAATGCTATCCCCATCCAGAAGAAGAAAAATAAAGCAAAGCAAAACAAAACCAAAAATCCTTCAAAATCTCAGGAACACTACATTCACTTTATAGTTTTTAGTTTTTTTTTAGGTTTTTTTTTTTTAGCAAGGCAAATGGGGTTAAGTGGCTTGCCCAAGGCCACATAGCTAGGTAATTATTAAGTGTCTGAGGCCGGATTTGAACTCAGGTACTCCTGACTCCAGGGCCAGTGCTCTATCCACTGTGCCACCTAGCTGCCCCATACATTCACTTTTTAAAAAAAAAATATCTCATGTATTTCTTTCCTTTAATCCTAATTTCTCATACCAAAACTGCTTAACCTGTAAACATGCTTAACACAAATATGTAAGTACAATATTAACCTGACTCTTCACCACTGAGTGGAGGGTGGTGGGAAGGGAGGGTGGAAGGAAATTTTGTAATTAAAAATACACATAGGCATATATATGAATGTTAAAAAAGTTTCATAATATGTTACATGTTTCTAAAAATAAAACTTCAATAAAAACATTAAAAAAAAAAGAAGTGGCACTTGAGTTGGGTCTCAAAAGAAACTAGAGATTTTAAGGAAAGAAAGTGAGGAGAGAGTCAACTTCACATAGGAGTCTGATTCTATTGCCTCTGCAGAACATAGATTTTGGGAACAGAATATAGAAATCTATAAATCTAGAGTAGTAAGAAGGCAGCTTTGACTGGAGGGTGTGATGAGGGGTATTTATAATGGGACTTAAGATGTAGGTTAAGACCAAATTGTAAAGAACCTAAATTCTATATTTGTTCGTGGGGTGATGAGAGGCGGTGGGGGTCATTGGAGTTTCTTGAATTAAACAGTGATATGATTAGACTTGTACTTTTAGGAAAAGTCACTTTGGTAGCCAGGTTGAAAATGGATTGGGATAAGGGAACACTTATGATTGGGAAACCAATTAGGAGGCCATTGCAACTGAGGTGATGAGGACCAGGACTAGGATGATGAGTGTGTCAGAAAAGAGGATGGATTTTATTGATGTTGTGAAAGTAGGAAATACCAAAATTTGGCAACTATTTGGAGTTAAGTGATAGGTACTCCTGACTCCAGGGCTGGCACTCAATCTATTGCACTAGCTAGTCGCCCTGATTTGAGGAATAAAGAAAGCCAGATTAAGGAGTTGATGATGATACTGTGTTTGTGATCCTGGTGACCATGTAGAACCTTTACCAGAAACAGGAAAGTTAGAAATGGAGGTTGGTTTTTATGGAAAAGGTTCTTCACTATACAAAAAAGTTCTTTATTGCAAAAATGCTGCTATGAATATTTTGCTGGATATAGGGTCTTTATTTCAATTTTTAATCTCCTTTATGTTTAGTGGTGGGATCTTTGGGTCAAAGGATATGGATATACCATACTTTCTCAGCATGATTGTTCTTCAGAATAGTTGGATCAGTTCATAGAACAACCAACAGTGTATTCAAGAACCACTCTCTTTTATAGCTCTTCCAACACTAACTATCCTTATCTTTTATCATTTTTCCTAATGTGCTGGTTTTGAGGTGAAACTTCAGAGTTGTTTTGATCTATATTTTCTCAATAGTGATTTTGGAGAAATATTTCATTATTTATAGTTTACATTGTCCTTTTGAAAATTATTTCTTCATATCCTTTGACCATATCCACTGAGAAATGGACATGGGTTTGATTTGTTTAATTTCCCTATATAACTTGTATGTCAGACCTTTGTCAAACATAGTTGAGACAAGATATTTTTCTAATCTACAGCTGCTCTTTTAATCCTAGTTTATTGATATTGTTTGTTTAAAAGTCTTTCAAATTTATGCAATCAAAATTGTTTTACTTTTTAATCACCTCTATCCCATTTGATTAAGAAAGAATACTTCCTCAAACATAGTAAGTTACCACTTAGCTCTAGTTTTCCAATGTCATAGGCAGTGTTCTATTACACTGTACTTTCCACATAAGCACTTAACTGTCTTCCTTACTTATTTTCCAAGTTAATCATGATTGTCCTTGTAAGAGCTCTTCTTCTGGAACTAACATTTTACTTATGTACTATTATGAAAGTCTATGATTTTATTGCTCCCCAACTACATTGTATTCTTTTAGAGGGCAAAAATCATGTTCTGCCCAACTACATTGTATTTTTTTAGAGGGCAAAAATCATATTCCTGTATTCACCATAGGATCTGCAGTAAGTCTGAGCATGTACTATATTTTTGATATGAAATTGTTGAATGAAATGTTTAAAAATAGAGTTGGGAAAACTAAGTTTGAACTACATTTAGGATCTCTAATTCTTTGTATTACTGGTGAGTCCTGTGGAGACCCCTCTTCTTTTTGAGTTTAGAAAAGATAGAACACTATAGTCACACCATTCCAAAGACAAAGACATATGCTACATATAAGATATTATATTCTGGGGATGCAAAGACAAATAAAAATAAAATGCCTCTGCCTTCAAGGAGCTCAAAATCTATTGGGAGATGGGACATGTAAGTAGATAAGTAAATATAAGGTAATATTTTACATTTTATTGCTATCTTTTGTTTTTGTATCACTTCATTCCAGTGTGTGTGTGTGTGTGTGTGTGTGTGTGTGTGTGTGTGTGTGTGTGTGTATATATATATATATATATATATATATATATATATATATATATATATATATCCCTGTGTCTTCCCCTTCTCAGCAGGCCATTCCAAATATAAAGCAATTTGAGGAGTTGGAGATGAAGATAGTCTGTCCGTGAGAGATAGCATCTGAACTGAGTCATGAGGGAAGATAAGGATTATAAGAGGAAGAAAAAAGAGAGAGCATAGGGGTGATAAGTGGGATAACCTATATAAAACATGAAGATGAGAGATGACACGCTGAGTCTGGTCAACAGCAGGTAAGCTAGTTTAGATGGAGTAAGAGTGGGTGAGCAGGAGTAATGTGAAAGAATTCTGAAAAAAAGTGGGCTGAAGTTGAATTCTGAAGCATTTCAAATGCTAAGGTGAGGAGTTTGCATTTTCTCCTACAAATAATAGAAAAATTTTCAAGATCTTTGAACAAGAGGTTGGTCTTTTTTTTTTTAAGATGACTATTTAGGCAGTGATGTAGAAGGTCAATCAGAGTGGAAAGAAACTGGAATCAGAGAACAATTAGGAGTTTATTAGAATAGTCCCTATCTAGAGAAGCATGCTTTTTGTCAGAATAATTAATACAATAGGAAACAGCAGTCTTGAAAATTCAACAAATATTCAATTAATTCAGTTTAATTTAGGAAACATTTATTAAGTGATGACTATAAGCAATACTAGACACAGTGTCATGCATCTAGTAGGTGATCAACAAATGCTTTTTGAATTGAATTGATCTTAATTTGTCAAATAATACTAATTTCTCTCTTTTCTGACCGCCCAGTGCAATCACTATCTCTATTCATATATCCTGACACTTGATTATATTAAATTTAATCACTGTTGGTGCTTAATAAATGTTTGTTGACTGATTGAATATACATTGTTGTAATGTTTCTTCATTTGACTCTCCTTTTCACTTCTATGTCCATCACCTTTGTCTAATTTCTAGTCATTTCGCACTTGGATTCTTTTTTTTATTAAAGATTTTATTTATTTTGAGTTTTACAATTTTTCCCCAATCTTACTTCTCTCCCCCCACATACCACAGAAAGCAATTTGTCAGTCTTTACATTGTTTCCATGTTGTACATCACACTTGGATTCTTGTAATAATCTCTTACTATATTTCCTCCCTTCAGTCACTCTTTCTAATCTATTTTTCAAATTGATTTGATGCTGTAATTCTTCATTGGGTTTGTGATCTTAATGATGTGAAACTCCTTCCAAAAATGCACAAGCCACATGTTCCCTTTCATCCATTAGATCAGTAGCTCCTTGAGGGCAAGAATATCTTTTGTCTCATTTTCCCCCTAGTCCTTAGCACAAATGCTTATTGTCCCTAGTGCCTTGTACAAATGCTTATTGACTGACTATGACTTTTGTTATAGTTCTTTCCCAAATCCTTCCCAGTCACAAAATATCCTATGGGAATTGTTCTAGTTCTCTTAAAATTTCATATCTATAAGTGAGTCATGTAGGCTGCTCATTAGTTATCCATATCTCTTGCCACACAACTAGCCTGCTGTTTCTGGTCATATATCTGTTGCTAGGAATATGGCTGATAGAAGACTTGTTTACTTTTTGAAGATCAGCTTAGTGGAGGATCATCACCAGAAGTCTGGCTCCTTGGTAATAAATTATTTCACCATGAAACAAATAAAGAAGGCCTTCTTTAGTCAGTTCTGTTCCCTTCTGCTTATGTTGTCTCATTGTTAAAGCAGTAGAAAAGAGGAATAGAGGATAGAAACAATCACCTCTTACTTAGAAGCCCTACATGTAGTACATATAAAACACGAACTTTATTGCCGTGTTTTAATGTGCCTAAAACATTGTATTCATTATATCAATCCATACTCAAAAAAGACTTCTGTAGATTTCCATTGCTTATAGGATAAAACCCAACTTCTGAGCCTGACATTTGATACTCTCTCTGTGTCTCTTCTATGCTGTTTCAATATCCTCTCCTGCTGGTATTCAATATAAATTGCCTGTCCAGCCAGACTGGTCTATTCATTGTCTCTTTGTCACATGAAATCAATAAAAATTTGTTGATTAGTGTAGACACTCAAAAAAAATTCCTGCATGAGGAATTGTTTAGAATTACTGAGTAGACAATTGTTTGTTAGTTCTTGTCCTCAAGGAGTTTATAAAAAAGTTAATAGTAATAAATTATTTAAATTCCAGTTCAGGGTCACAATAGAAGAGATGTTACTAGGCAGTTTATATAATCAATTGCCAAATGAAATATACAGAATGCAGTTGCATGAAAAGTTCGGAGGGGAAAGATCATTGCAGGTATGGAGAGTCAGGTTTCTTGCATTGAAGAGGTGACTCTAAACTTGGGGAAGATTGAGATAGGCAGAAAAAAGGTGGGTATTAAGGGGAAGGTGGAAAGGCGTGAATAAAACATGATGATATTTAAATATTATAAATAAACTAGAGAAGAGCAAAGGATAATGCCTCTTACAACTACAGAGAAAGGAAGTGTGCTTAATCAAAAAAAGATCAACAGGAGATAAAATGGACAATTTTGATCACATAAAATGCAAAACATTTTGCAGCAAAAAAACCTCATTGTAATGAAAATTTGGAGGGAGATAGTTAACTGGAAGATATCTTTGCAGGAAATTTCTCTGATAAACAGCTGATATCCAAGTTATTTGGAAAGTTGAAACAAATATCTATAAATAAAAGCCTTTCTATAATAGATAAATAGTTAAAGGCCAAAAGGCAGTTCTAAAAGGAATAAATTCAAGCTGTCCACAAGCATGTGAAAAATGCTCTAAATCACCAATAATTAAAGAAATGAACATTAAAACAACTCTGATACACTTTGAATTGACAAAAATGACAAAAACAGAAAATGGCAGTTTTTGGAAGGAGGACTGGAACAATCATACCTTTGGTGGAAATGTAAGTTCGTCCAACTGTTCTGGAAAGCAGTTTGAAATTATACCCCAAATCATTAAACTGTGCTAACCTTTTGATTTAGTATGCCATGTCTGAATGGATAAGAGATCAAAGAAAGAGAAAAGGACCCATTTTTACAAAAATATTTATAGCAGCACTATTATTTGGTAAGAGTGAACTGGAAACAGATGAGTGCCCTCAGGCATGATGGTACATACCTTTAAGCTTTGTGCCTACTAAAAAGTCTGAGGCTGGCGGGTCAATTCAATCTGGGAATTCTGACTTGTAGCAGAACTAATGCTGATCAGGTGTTAAAACTAAGTCTAGCAAACAATACTGCACACCCTTAGAAGCTGGGAGCCACCAGGCTTGCATAAAGAGGAACAAACTGGGCCAGTTTAGAAATGAAGTAGGTCAAAGCTTCTGTGCCAAACAACAGAGGAATTGAGCTTCTAAGTGACTGTTGTATATCTAATCAGAGCAAGGAAGGAAGACCCAGTTAAAAAAAAGGTTTGATTATTATCAATTTGGCTTAACAGATTATGGAATATGAATGTAATAGGATATCATTGCACTGTTAAAATGACTAAAGGGACTGAAAGGAATTATATGAACTGATGAGTGAGGCAGGCAAAATCAGAGGTAATATTTAGCTCTGCCTCACTTGCTGCCCCCCCCACTGCAGTTCCTGCATTGCAAAAGAAAACAACATTGAAAGATTAAGAACTATGATCAGTGCAATGACTAAGCATGACATTAAAAGATGGATGATAAATCATACTATCTACCTCTTGGCAGAAAAAAATGAGGAAATAGAGGAGTAGAAGGAGAAAGACACTTTCATATATAAGCAATATGTGAATTTTATTATATTTATTTGTTATAAGGAAGAGCTTTTTTGGGGAGGAGGGTTCCTACCTCCATACATTTGGCCCTTTGTCATTTCATCCTATGATAGCCTAAGACTCCCATCTATCCACTCAAGTTCTGTCCATTCAAGGTTGTATTCGTACCTTACCTCCTCCAACCATTCTTCTTTGAGTACCCTAATTCAAAATAATCTTTCCCTTCTTGGAGCTCATATCACTTTTGATCCCTATCACTCCATTGTCACTAATAAAATAATACAATGGCCATCTATGTAGATAAAATGGACACAGTACCTATGCCTAGAATCAGAAAGATCTGAGTTCAAATTTGTCTTCAGACACTTACTAGGTGTATGGCCCCAGGGCAAATCACTTACCCTGTTTCAGTTTTCTCAACTGTAAAATGAACAGGAGAAGAAAATGACAAATCACTCCAGTATTTTTGCCAAGAAAATCCCAAATGGAGTCACAAAGAGTTGGACGTGATGAAAAATATTTAAGAACAACCAAAAAGATAATTCTGTGTGTTATGTCCTGCATTGTTAATTATCTTTTCAGGTTTATTGTCTCTTCCCAGATATACTTCCAGAGAGAAGAGAATGTCTTTTTTCTTTTAATTGTCCTCTGTTACTACAGTACTAATTGTACTCTGCTAACTACAGAGAGCAACAATAGCTTTACCCTGGATCATCAAATATATAGGGCCAATAATATTCGTAACTTTCCAGAAAGAATAGAAGCAGCAGAATTTAGCATTTAGTTCATCTGATAAAAGACAGCATAATGAATTAAAATAGGAAGCTATCAGATAACCTGATTTTCTTTCCTGATTCTTCACCTCTCTCAATTTCTTCATTCATTCCTATGTAGCAGTTTCTGAAATCTCTGACTGACCCCAACATGCTAGAAAAGCAATTGTGCTTCCATCTTTCTGCCTAGCGTGAACTTTGGCATCTTTGCCCCAGGTGTGGTTTGTGGTTTTCACACTGGCACAAAAATTCTTAGCTATGTTCTCCACACTTTCTCTAGCATAGAGCTACCCACTCAATTCATATTTTCCAACCAATGCTTTTGGAAGAAAATCTCCAATCTTAGTTTGGTTGGTGGTATTATTTCCTAATCTCTCCCATACCCAAACTCAAATGGAATTGGTACAATGAACTTAGTCTTCACTTCCCATTTGGATTCTGTGAGGGAACACTGAAATGACAATATTGACCTGTTTAGAAAGTCAGTCAGGAGAAGTTTTCTTCTTCTGTCCAAATCCACTTGCAGTTTTATAGGCCTGATCTTACACACACAGGACTTGAAGTTTTGAGTGTTGAGTGTATGGTTGGCAAAGCAGAATTTTTTTTTTAAGAAAAAGGTCCTATAAAGGCTTGTAAAAAGGCAAAAAAAATGTGATTCTCACAAAGTGCTCACAAAATATACTTTAATGATTTAAGTGTAAATTAATGAGAAACATGGACTAAATTTTCTTTCTCAGATGACAGACAGGAATAGAAATTATTTTTTAAAGCTCTTAGAGAAATGGAAGTTAGGACTACTTCTCTAAATATATGGAAAAGAGTTGGAAACATTTGTTGACATCTTAAACCTCCCAGGTCAGGTATATTTTATCTTACCTCAAATAGAATTAGAATCTTGGTTTGACTTCACTGGTTTGATTTCACTATGGTCAATTCCTTAAGGCAGAGAAGGTAATAAGATCATAGAAACATAGCTGTAAGCAGCCTGAGATATTATCTAGACCATGAAGTCATCTTTTTTTTACATGTAATGGAGCTCTTGGGTAGTATGGGAGAAGCCTATGATTCCTTTCTCAGAACAAAACTTTACTAAAAATGTTATAGAATGAAATTTCAGTTAGAGTTGAATCAAAATAAAGATGTTATTTTTCTCCATCAAAGTTCACAGATTTCCTGAAATTTATTCATAGACCATGTCCCCAGTTTGGGTTAAGGAATCCCTTATCTATATTAACCCCCCACTCTAGAGATTTTACCAAATTTAATTCAACAAACATATTAAGATTATAAGGACACAGGATAAAATGACAAAAATATTGAATGGTAGTCATTAAGCAATTATAGTCTATCAGTAGATTCAACATTTACAAATTAAAAAACTATTGTAGCAGAAAGAGTGGTACAATCTAGTATGATTGGAAAGGCTTCTACCGAGAAGTAGGAGTGAGAGCATTCCAGGCATGAAATTTAGTCTTGACAAGAGCAAAGAATTTGGGGGTTGGAATTCATAGATCAAGGTACAAAAAGTGGGTTAAAATAACTGGAATTCTGAGTGTCTGAAGGGAAAGTAAGAAGCTGGAAAGATAGGATGGAGACAGACACTGGAATGCCAGTATGAGTAATTTGAATTTAATTTCAGAGGAAATGGTATCTGCTAAATATTTCTGTGAAGGGGAGAGTCATAAATCTCTTCAGTTAAGCAGTACAGTGTTTAGAGAGCTGGATCCACATTCAGCAACAGATGTGTGATCTTAGGCAAGTCACTTAACTTGTGCATCTCTCAGTTTTCTAAACTCTAAAATAGGGTTCATAAGAGCACTTTTCTTGTGGAGTTGGGAGAATCCATGGTAATAATATTTGTAAAGCACTTAGCATAGTGCCTCACATATAATAAGCACTTTATAAGTGCTTGTTCTTGCACCTCCCTTCCCTCCTTCATCAGTCAAATGAATCTGTGATCTCACTGATTGGTATGTTCTCTTTAGAAATGAAGACATCAATTCATTCCTGCTTTCCTGTGTCATGTGACTTTTGTCCACATCCTTCCTTAAATCAGAACGCAACAAAAAGCAGAGCTAGAAAGTAGCTCCATTGGCCAAGATGGTGGAGAGAAGACAGGCACTACGTTAAGCACTCCCTGTTTCCCCTCAAAAATAACATGAAAGAAACCTCTTAACAGAAATTCGATCAACAAAACCCAGAAAAAGAAGCTAGGAGAAGAATACCTACCACCAAGGTCAGTCTCAAGGGACCATGGGTGAACTGGGAGAGGACACTAGAGGATCAGTGCAGGGCCAGCAGCCTGGGGGAGCCAAAGCAACAGCATTAGCCTCAGAGACTTTGGTGAGAACCAACTTTGGCCAGGGGGAGTCTTGGGCCAGGGGGGCGGTCTTCAGCCTGGGGATCTTCTAGCTCTGTGCAGAACCTGAGCTCCATACTTTGGGAGCGTTCTTCCAGGAACAAATGGTGGCTGCCCCGCCCCCCCCCATCCCCTCAAGCACAGGTGTGGAAAGGAGCTCACTCTGCTGAAAGGGAGATTGGCTTCCAGCCCATTGCTCAAGGTCAACTCAGACCTTGCTGCCCCTCCTTCCTCCCTCCCTCCAGGATTTGGAGAGGGCTTCAATCACTCCAGAGAAAGCAACCAGCACCCCCTAATGGCCAGTCCTTGGAATCACTAAGCCAAGTGAACAAGGGTCTTCAAAAGCAAACCTCTGACAGCCAGCCCCCCACTCCCCACCACAAGATCTTAGAAAAATGAAGACAAACCAGTGAAAAGGAGACAGGGAGGGGGAGAAAAGGGGGGACTAACAAAAGGAAGTTAAGGGAAAAGGGAAAAAGGGAAAGGGGAAAGAAAGGGGAAGGGGTGATATAGGAGGGCAAACACCCTGAAGGGGGTGGTATTCAGAAACAAAATACTGGGGAATATGGATAAAGGGGAAAAAAAGGTGGAAAATACAAACAGAGAGAAGATAGCATAGGGGGCAATAAAGAGTTAGTAATTATAACTTTGAATGTGAATGGGATAAACCCTCCCTTAAAATGTAAGCAAATAGCAGAGTAGATTAAAAACCAGAATCCTACAATATGCTGCTTACAAGAAACTTATTTAAAGCAGAGAGATACATATAGAGTAAAAGTAAAAGTTTGGAGCAAAATATAAGGAAGGACTATATCATCCTAAAAGGTACCATAGACAATAAAGTAATTTAAATACTAAATATGTACACATCCAATGGTATAGCATCTGGAATCTTAGAGGAGAAGTTGAAAGAGCATAGACATAGACTGCAAAACTCTACTAGTGGGAATGGCTTAACAAACTATGGTATGTATATATATATATATATATATATATGTATATGTCATGGAACACTATTGTTCTATTAGAAAGCAGGAGAGATGGGAATTTAGGGAAGCATGGAAGGATTTGCATGGAATGATGCTGAGCAAGATGAGCAGAACCAGAGAAATATTGTATACCCTGAAGACAAGGGGGTGATGATCAACCTTTTTTTTTCTTTTTTTGTTTTTGCAAGTCAATGGGGTTAAGTGGCTTGCCCAAGGTCACATGGCTAGATAATTATTAAGTGTCAGTCTGGATTTGAACCCAGGTACTCCTGACTCCAGGGATGGTGCTCTGCACCACCTAGCCACCCCTGGTGATGATCAACCTTGATGGACTTGCTAATTCCATCAGTGCAACAATCAGGGACAACTTTGGGCTCTCTGCAATGGAAAATACCAAAAATACCATCTGTATCCAGAGAAAGAATTGTGGAGTTTAAACAAAGGCCAAAGACTATTACCTTTAATTTAGAAAAACTTATTATTATGTAATTTATACTTTATTTTCCTTCCTTAAGGATATGATTTCTCTCTCATCACATTCAACTTAGATCAATGTATACCACAGGAACAATGTCAAGACTAACAGACTGACTTCTGTGGGGGGGAGTGGGGGGGAGGGAAGCAAGATTAGGGGGAAAATTGTAAAACTCAAAATAAATAAAATCTTAAAAAAGAGAAAGTAATTAATAAACTGCTATCTGATTTACTGGCAAAAAAAGAAACAAAGTAGCTCCATCACATCCTGTTTTTATTGGGCAGAACCAGGAAAAAGTTCCTTTTACTCTATTTTTCTGGGGTCTGCCCTGCTTTTTAAAGACCATCACCTAAACTCCTCTTTGAATTGTAAACTCAGATTTAGAAGAGACCTTGGAAATCAATTTGTAATCAAATCATGAATCCTGTATCCAAAATATCTTAGAAAGTGGTCATCTAGATTTTATTTGAAAATCATAGGAAACTCAATACCTGCAAAGAAAATGCATTCCATGTTAAAGCAGCTCTAATTTTTACGAATTTTTGTTTGTATTGATCCTAAATCTGTCTGCATTGGTCATGATTCTGCTTCCTAGAATCAAAAATAAGCATAGTCTCTGTCTACACAACAGCACTTAAAATAGATGAAAATAGCTACCATGTTCACCACTACTATGACTTCTATTCACTAGTCTAAATATTCTTGATTTCCCCCCTTACCATATTGATTGCTTTTCTTTGAATATATTCTTGCTTCTCAATGTCTCTCATAAAATATAGTACCCAGAATTAGATACAATACTTCATGTATTGACTAGGGCAGAATTCTTTCATGTACCTCACTTAAAATGTTATACTTTTCTTCATTCAATCTAAGATTATATCCCAATTTGGTGGTGTTATTTGTCCTTCAGTCTCAGAGCACCAATAGAAGTGGCATGAAATAGTGGGAGCCACTTCAGCCAGAAATTTTTGGGTTTGAGTCCTGCCTCTGACATATACTAGTTGTGTGATCACAAACAAGCCACCTAACTTCTTGTAACTCTAGAAACTTCTTTTAGACTATAAATTGCAGAACAATTGCTGATTTGCATTGATAGAGGAAGTTCTTCTCACAGGGAACTTCCTAAACTGATGGCATGGACCCCAAGCACCTCATATTAGTTTTTCCTGGGGCTATCTTACATTACCAATTTAGACTGAGTTTGTGGTTCACCAGAATTCTGAAATCTTTCATGCAAACTGATCCATGTCTCCCATGTTCTCTACTTTTGATTTTTTTGAATGTAAGTTATAAGACCTCATATTCTTCTTATTTTTATTTTGTTATTCTTAGCTCTCCATTTTAGTCTGCAAAGATCTTTATAGATCCTGTTCTTTCAACTCACATATTAACTGTCTCCCCAAGTTTTTTGCCATAACTATGCACGAAGTTGATTTAATTTGTTAGCCAATGGTCTTTGGGCTTCATCAATCAAATATCTTTAATTTAACTTACTATATACTCATTTAGTCCATAAGAGTACAATGAGATTTTGACAAATGCCTTGTTGAAAATGAACCAATTGCCTCCCCTGCAACTGTTCCAAAATAAATACAACCTTCATGAGCTAAAATATTATCACACTTTTTAAAAAAAAATTATCAAATTTCTTTTATTTTTTACAGTTCCTCATTCATCTTGATTCAGTTATTAGTTCTGCTTCCATCTGAAGGAGCATCCTTCTGTAAGTCTTGCCTTTCCTCCAGTGGGCTGACAGAGCACAGTGGAGTATCCAACACAGAGAATCACTGTCTGTGCGTGGCTGAAGACCTGGTGATTTTATAGCACCTGGGGCACTTTACGTCCATGAAATAGGAATTGGGGCTTTGCACCAGGCGTTTCTTATTGTGCTTCTGCTTCTCCTCCTCAGGAGAGGGTTGCTTTAGGTCTTTAGTGAGAGGCATGTTGGCACGGGGAGATCTTTACCGCTGGAAAGCTATTATCACATTTTGATCAATTTATACCCACACCCTTTGTTTAATTATGTTCCTTTCAATTGTCCTAAGAGAAATACAATTTTCAAGAATTTCAGCAAAGATCTTTAGAAAGACTTAGATGTTGGAGTTGTTAATGATTTCTCTGTAATGATTTCTGAAGTTGGAAGAACAGTAATAAGACTTTTTTTCTCTTTAAATTTCTAAAAACATTGCTAGAAATTAAAAAAAATATCATGGACAAGATATTACAAAGACTGGAATAGCAAAGATTGACACCAGATTATTTTTGTTGATAAAACCTACTTTTTCATTTGAGGATATACCAAAACCATTGATAGAAAAAAATTATCAAAGAAAAATAAGGAAGTACCCATCAAAGGTATAATAACTGAACAAATGAGAGTATTTGAATATATAGAATATTATTACAATTAAGAGATGACTAAAAGGGTAGTTTTGGAGGAAGCATGAGAAGACTTGTATGAACATGGAGAAATAAGCAGAACCAAGAAAACAATTTATATAATAATAACATTGTAAACAATAACAACAACTTTGAAGAACTCTAATCAATGCAATGACCAGTCATGAGTCTAAACTAGAGGACTAATAAAGCATGCTGTTAACTTCTGAGGGACTCAAGGGGCAAAAGAAAAAGTATAATTTTCAGACACGGACAATGTGATGATATATTTTGCTTGAAGATGTATGCTTGCTTTTATTTTCCAGTTGGGGGAGGCAGGTGAAGGGGAGAGGAAGCTTGGTATAGGGTTGCAAAAAAAAAAAAAAAAGACAAAAGAGGATAAAAGAAGCATTAAATATATAAAAACATCAAATATATAAGAAACATAAGGAAGAATAGAACAAACAAGTAGGAAAGATTGGAGTCTTGAATTTATTATGGTTTTAACAGGAAAAGCAAGCCATGTATAAGAGAAGTTTGTAGTTTCTTATACAATCTACTTTTTCTGTTAGTTTTTGTAAAAGGAAATGTTTTGGCTTTGCTAAACTTAGAAAAGAAAGAAAATTAAAAGAAATCTATCCACTGTGCTCAAAGCTAGACTTGGAAAAATGTGCTATTCATCAAAGGTATACTTTGATAAGTGTTTTGTGTGGTTTCATGATGGAAAGCTAAAGAATATGTTTCAACATCTTATTAATTTCAAATCACATGTGCCAGGTGGCTACAGTAAAATGAGACCACATTAAAAGTTATTAAATTTTAAAAAAAAATTAGCCATGCAACATACAGAGCATTTACCTGATTTACTAAACTAGTAACTTTAAAATGAAAGAGAGGTCAATAGAATATAATATTATTTGCTCTTAATGAAGTCCTGCTGACTTGAAGTAATGTAACCTTTTCTAAATGTTCACAAACTGTCTTAATGTTCATGGACCCTATTGCTAATTGGTCCAATAGAAAGAAAAGTGGATTTAGAGTTGAAAGATTTGAATCTTAAGGCTGTCATTTATTACCTGTGTGCTATTTAGCAAATCACTTAGTCTCTTCATATGTAAAAGAAGGCTTTGGATTAGATAACCTAACTCTAGGAAGTTACATCAAATGCAAAGTTTTCTGACTCATTTTTCACAACTTGTCTCTTCTCTCTATCAAACATTATCTCCTGCTACTCCAGGACATAAATCCTCTTTAGCTTATCTCCTTACTATACCTGCTCAGTCTTTTAGACTTTTTGTCAATCATCCTACATTAATTAAGTAGCTACTAGCTGTCAGTCTTTTTACTAGGAACAACAGTAACAATCTGCCATTTGCATAGCATTTTAGGATTTACAAAGCACAGTTCTCAAAATTTAGGTTCCTGCCTCTCCCCATCCTATCTCCCTAATCTTGTAAGGTAGATCTTGTACTATAATGCAAGTGTTTTTATTCCATTCTAATAGATGATGAATCTCAGAGTCAATGATTTAGTGCCTTGTCCAGGGTCCTAGGACTAATAAATGTTGAGGAAATCCTTTAAATCTAGGTTTTCTGACTTGAAGACTAGTGCTTGAATGTCTGCCTCTCTCCCAAGTCCTACAGTATCTCTTTCCTTTAAGTCAATTCCTGATAGATTAATGTTGACAAGAACTCAGTGATCAATATCTTATGGTTCTTTCAATAACCTAGAATATGGTTTTTGTGGGCTGGGTGATTTGAGAAGCTACTGCTTGCTGTCTTAACATATATGATGAGAAAGCACTGAGATTTTCCCCCTCCATTACAGCACTTGTGAGAATTCTCTGTATATAATCAGGTATTTTGTTGCCTTATTGACTAAACTGGAATAGCAACTAATGAATTGTGATATAGGCATGGTTATAAGACAGGATTTACTGAATATTTTTTAAGTTTAAAAATATTCCATTTCATACTGTGGAGAAGGAAAAAATATAAACATGAACTCTTCCTGTTTTGGGGCAATAAAGTGGCAATAAACAACAATACCACCTTCAACCATCCTGAACAATCAAGGTCATGTTCTATTAATGATGTAGGAACATAATTCTAGAACTGGAAGCAACTTTAGAGGCCATTTCATTAAACCTCTCCCACTGAATAGGGGAAATTAAGGTCCAGGAATGTTAAGTGACTCTAAGATCAGACAAGAGGTGGTATTTGAATCTAGAATCATCTGTCTCTAGAGTTAATGTTATTATTGTTATTCACTTTTTTCTTTTGAAGACAGTTGAGTTTAAGTGACTTGCCCAGGGTCACAAAACTAGTAAGTGTCTGAGGCTAGATTTAAACTCAGATGCTCTTGACTTCATGGTTGGCACTCACCCAGCTACCTCTTATCCTTCATTTTTGAAGAGGACCAATGACATCATGTTGTTGGAGTCAGGGCACAGTATGTCTGACTGTAGCTGATTAGTCCCATATGAATTTGAAAGGCTCCACCACAGGTTGGGCATAAATAGTCTGTAAGAACTTTGGGGATAGAGATTTGTGTAGTTCACATTTCCTTTGTGATACTGTGATTCTGCTTTGCTCGTGAAATACTGATATCTTATGCCAGCACCTCCTGCATCTCACAACTGATATTAAAGTTCTTCAGAAAGACCTTGTGAATGTCCTTGCACTGTTTTTTCTGATCATTAGGTAAGTACTTGCCTTGTGGGAGTCCTCTGTAAAATAAATTTTTAGGTAAGTATATTTGGCATTCAAACAATGTGTCCAATCCATTGCAGTTATACTTTCTGCAGTAGAATTTGAATGCTGGACAGCATTCAATACCTCTTCTTTAATACCTCTTCTCTACCTAATACCTATTCTCTAATAAGTATTAATATCTCTCCCTCTTGGCCAGGATTCTAACCTTTTCAAGCATACTATAAAAAGAAATAGTCTCATTGACAAAAGCAGCAAAAGCTTACCATGTTTACCCATGTATAAGACATACCCTTTTTCAAAAAAAATTGGGCTCTAAAAACTGGGAGCATCTTATTCAGTGGCTGTAGATTTTTTTACTTGCATTTCCCACTTTTTTGCATGTGTCTTTGCACTCATTGTTTCACATTTGTAACTGGTATTTTAGGTTACTTTTGCAATGTTCTGCCCAGAAATGGCTCAGAAAAGATTTTTGTACAGTGCTGAATTCAAGTTCAAATTGCTCCAGTTTGCAAAAATGAATTGAAAATATGTTGTTGACCATCAATTTAGTTTTCCTCCAACTGAGAAAACAATCCAAGACTGGCCATGGGAAGAAGAAATCTGAGAATGCCCCTGCAGAAGAAGTCCATGAAAGGCAAGTAGCAAAATGGCCTGATTTGGAGAGGGAATTGAAGAGATGGATTGGAGAGCAAGGGGCAATTGGAATTCTTGTGGCCACAAAGATGGTTCAACAGGAAGCAAGAAGAATTACTGATGGAAATGAAGTTACTGATTTCAAAGGAGGACGTGATTGGTGCTTCAGATTCATGAACCAGAATGGACTAAGCATGCATTCGTGCACAAGACATGTCCAAAAGATGCCAATAAGCTATGAGCAGATGGTCCTTGAATTTCATGATAAATAAAACTTGAGTTCACTAACTTTATGTAATACTTTTTTTAAAATTTTGGACCCCCAAATTATGGTATATCTTATACATGGGGAAAATGATAATTTGAATTTTGTAACTCCATTACCATCTAGTACAGTGCTTCACACATAGTAGGCTTTAAATAAATATTTGATGATTTCATAAATGAATTTGACTTATGACATTTTAATTTAGTGCATGTGTGTGTGGGGGGCAGGTGAGTAATGTGTCCATTTTAAAGATTAGAAAACAATCTCAGGAAGGTCATGGGAACATAAATTCAGATCTGGAAGGGACCTTAGAGCTTACTGAGTTTACCCTCTTCTTCATTTTTCAGGTAAGTCAATTAAGTTCTGGTGAAGTTGAATGACTTGACCAGGGTCATAGAGTTAGCTTCTGCAGCAGGATTCAAACCCAGATTTTCCTGAGTTTGAGCCACACTTTCTGAACTATACTTCTTCCTCCTGTAACAAGTCAGTAACAAGGCTAGGCTAAAACCCAGGTCTCTTGATAATTAAGTCTTGTCTGTTTTCTTCATGAACCCATAGTACCTGCCATGTCTTAATCTTCATTCTGGAGTCGGTATCTAGCACAGCTGAAAGCAGCAAGGGATGGAGCTAATTACTCAGATCTCCTCTTCAGTTTAAAAAAAAAGTAAGCTGTAAACCACTAGCATTCTAAGAAGTCTGATGCTTTTTTGAGTTCTGCTAAAGGAGTGATTCTTTTCTTCTTTTTCAGGCCTCCTTCTCAGTGATGAGGGCCTGAAGTCTAGGGAATGGTTCTCTTGGAAAGCTTTAATTCAAATCTGGCTTTAACAGCACTAGCCAAAATTGAATTCTGACTCTCAGGAGACAGATCCATTTTCAGGGGATACTTTTCCCAAATTGTACAGTAGGTTAGGCCCCATTATCCCTAATGGTAGAGATAGAATACTGGAGGCCAGCCCATTGGTTCTTTGCCTGTCAGGAACTCAGAATTTGATTGTGTGTGTGTGTGTGTGTGTGTGTGTGTGTTTTAAGAAACATTTGAATAAATGGAAAGGGGGATTCAATGTGATATTGGGAGACCTGGGGTCTAGATTCAGGTCTAACACTTGTCCAAATTGGACAATTGAGGCAATTACTCAACTTCTTCTGGGTCTTAGTCTTCTCATCTGTCAAATGAGAACAATAATATCCACATGAACTCAACTATTAATATTGTATTGTCAAGTGGGTCAAGCAGTGTATATCCAAATAAAGACCTGTTACCAAAGCACTGGGCACACAAACCAAAGCCTCAGTGGGACCCATTAGCACTTCACTCAGATGTGTTGCTGCTTCTTTGTAGTGACTGAATTATGACCCTTTTGCATGACCCACAGCTTGGGATATTTTTTCTTATCTCTTATCCATTACTGATTCTCATATATTTGCCATGGCTTCTGGTTGGATTATTTACAACCCTGGTCAATCTGTCAGCTGGGGGCTCTGACATAGGCTTGTGGTGAGGATCAAATGAAATAATGCATGTGAAAGCTCTATCTTAAAGCATCTGCTTCCATATGCTAGGTCATCTCCCATGCCTGAAATATGTTCCCTATTCTCTTTGGCCTCATAAAATCTTCAGTTCAAGAGCTTCTTCTCATAGGATGCCTAAGTTGATTCTCCTCCCTCCTCAACCCCAGAATTTACTTTGCATATGAAAAGGAAGGAGGATGGGCTCCACTTCTTACACCTCTGATGTCATGCAATGAGATTTTAGTGTGTAAACAATATGTTTATTCCCTCATTCCTTTGAATAACCTCTTCTATTGAGTTGAGAAGGAATTAACTTATCCAAGACTCTTGGAGGATTGGAATAGTTAAGCCAGAGAAGATCAAGGCAATCCAGATTCAGAGCAGTTATGGTTTGAGATGCCGGGGGGTGGGGTGGGGTGGGGAGATGATATTTTTCACTCTTTTCTCCTCAAGTCAGTCTTATAACTTTGAGGGGGAACCTACCATTAGTAGGAGATACTCCATCTAGAAAGGAATAAAGACAATCTGTATAGGGATGGGATAGAGGGACAGAGGGTACTGTTGGCACTTGAGAGTTGCGTTGTTTTTTAAATTTTTACAAAATTATTTTTATTAAAGATTTTATTTATTTTGAGTTTTACAATTCCCCCCCCCCCCAATCTTACTTTCCTCCCCTACCCCCACAGAAGGCAATTTATCAGTCTTTACATTGTTACCATATTGTACATTGATCCAAATTGAGTGTGATGAGAGAGAAATCATATGCTTAAGGAAGAAATCTAAGGTATAAGAGATGGCAAGATCAGACAATAAGATATCAGTTTTTTTTCCCTAAATTTAAGGTAATAGTTCTTGGTCTTTGTTCAAACTCCACAGTTGTTTCTCTGGATACACATGGTATTCTCCATTGCAGAGAGTCCCTGATTATTGCACTGATGGAATGAGTGAGTCCATCAAGGTTGATCATTACCCCCATGTTGCTGTTAGGGTGTAAAGTGTTTTTCTGGTTCTACTCATCTCACTCAGCATCAGTTCATGCAAATTCCTCCAACCTTCCCTGAATTTCCATCCCTCCTGGTTTTGAATAGAATGATAATGTTCCCTGACATACATATTCAACAGTTTCCTAAGCCATTCCCCAATTGAAGGACATTTACTTAATTTCCAATTCTTTGCCTGCTATGAATATTTTTTATACAAGTGATGTTTTTACCCTTTTTCATCATCTCTTCAGGGTATAGACCCACTAGTGGTATTGCTGGATCAAAGGGTATGCACGTTTTTGTTGTCCTTTGGGCATAGTTCCAGATTTCTCTCCAGAAAGGTTGGATGAGTTCACAGCTCCACCAACAATGTAGTAGTGTCCCAGATTTCCCACAAACCCTTCCAACAATGATCATTATCCTTTCTGGTCATATTGACCAATCTGAGAGGTATGAAGCGGTATCCCAGAGAAACTTTAATTTTCATTTCTCTAATAATAATTTAGTGCAATTTTTCATATGACTATGGATTGCTTTGATCTCCTCATCTGTACATTGTCTTTGCATATCCTTTGACCATTTGTCAATTGGGGAATGGCCTTTTTTTAAAATATGACTCAAATTCTCTGTATATTTTAGAAATGAGTTCTTTATCAGAATATTGTTTCCCAAGTTACTACATTTCTTTTGATCTTGGTTACAGTGGTTTTGTCTGTGCAAAAGATTTTTAATTTGATGTAATTGAAATCATCTAGTTTGTTTTTAGTGATGTTCTCCATCTCTTCATTAGTCATAAACTGCTTCCCTTTCCATAGATCTGACAGGTTTATGTTTAAATCCTGTATCCATTTGGATCTTATCTCAGTATAGGGTGTGAGGTGCTGGTCTAATCTGAGTTTCTTCCATACTAATTTCCAATTTTCCCTGCACTTTTTTTTTTTATCAAAGACAGAGTATTTATCTCAATAGCTGGACTCTTTGGGTTTATCAAACAGCAGATTACTATAATCATTTCCTGCTATTGCACCTAGTCTATTCCACTGGTCCACCACTCTATTTCTTTTCTTTTTTCTTTTTTCTTTTTTTTTTTTTTTAGGTTTTTCAAGGCAAATGGGGTTAAGTGGCTTGCCCAAGGCCACACAGCTAGGTAATTATTAAGTATCTGAGACTGTATTTGAACCCAGGCACTCCTGACTCTGGGGCCAGTGCTTTATCCACTGTGCCACCTACCTGCCCCCACCACTCTATTTTTTAGCCCAAACCAGGCATTTTTGATGACTGATGCTTTATAATATAATTTTAGATCAGGTAGGGCTAAGCCCCCTTCTTTTGCACTGTTTTTCATTAAATCCCTGGAAATTCTTGACTTTTAATTTTTCCATATGAATTTACTTATAACTTTTTCTAACTCATTAAAGTAATTTTTTGGAATTTTGATTGTTTTGGCACTAAACAGGTTATTTTAATTTCGGTAGAATTGTCATTTTTATTATATTAGCTCTACCTATCCATGAGCAGTTGATGTTTTCCCAGTTATTTAAATCTGATTTAATTTGTGTGAGAAATGTTTTATAATTGTTTTCAAAAAGTTTCTGAGTCTGCCTTGGCAAATATACTCCCAGATATTTTATATTGTCTGAGGTTACTTTGAATAGGATTTCTCTTTCTAGCTCTTCCTGCTTTATCTTGCCAGTCATATATAGAAAAGTTAAGGATTTATGAGGGTTTATTTTATATCCTGCAACTTTGCTAAAATTGCTAATTGTTTCCAGTAGTTTTTTGGATGATTTCTTGGGATTCTCTAGGTATACCATCATGTCATCTGCAAAGAGTGAGAGTTTTGTTTCTTCCTTCTCAATTCTAATTCCTTCAATTTCTTTTTCTTCTCTAATTTCTGAAACTGATATTTATAGTATGATATTGAATAATAATGGTGATAATGGGCATCCTTGTTTCACCCCGATCTTATTGGGAATGCCTCTAGCCTCTCCCCATTGAATATAATGCTTGTTGATGGTTTCAGATAGATACTGCTTATTATTCTACGGAACAGTCCATTTATTCCTACACTCTCTAGTGTTTTTTAGTGGGAAGGGGTACTGTATTTTGTCAAAAAATTTTTCAGCATCTATTGATGTGATCATATAATTTTTGATAGGTTTGTTGTTGACATAATTGATTATACTAATAGTTTTCCTAATATTGAACCAACCTTGCATTCCTGATAACTTGTAATTGTTTTGCTAAGATTTTATTTAAGATTTTTGCATCTATATTCATCAGGGAGATAGGTCTATAATTTTCTTTCTGTTTTAACTCCTTCTGGTTTAGATATCAGCACCATATTGGTTTCATAGAAAGAGTTAGGCAGAGTTCCATCTTCCCCTATTTTTCCAATTGGAACCAATTGTTCTTTAAATGTTTTGTAGAATTTGCTTGTGAATCCATCAGGCCCTGGAGATTTTTTCTTAGGGAGTTCAATGATGTCTTGTTGAATTTCTTTTTCTGAGGTAAGGTTATTTAATATCCTCTTCATTTAACCTGCACAACTTATATTTTTGTAAATATTCATCCATTTCACTTAGATTTTCAAATTTATTGGCATAGAGTTGGGCAAAATAATTCTGAATTATTACTTTAATTTCCTTCTCATTGGTAGTGAGTTCAGCCTTTTCATTTATGATTCTAGCAATTTGGTTTTCTTCTTTCTTTTTTTAATCAAATTGATAGAGGTTTATCAATTTTATTGTTTTTTTTTTCATAAAACCAACTTTTGGTTTTATTTATTAATTCAATAGTTTTTTATTTCAGTTTTATTAATTTCTCCTTTAATATTTAGAATTTCTAATTTGGTATTTATTGGGGGTTTTTAATTTGTTCTTTCTCTAATTTTTTTAGTTGCATATTTAGTTCATTGATTTCCTCTTTTGATAATTTATTCATGTAAGCATTTAAAGATATAATATATCCTCTGACAGCTGCTTTGAGTGAATCCCATCGATTTTGGGATGTTGTTTCATTATTGTCATTATCTAGGATAAAATAATTAGTTCTTTCTATAATTTGTTGTTTGATCCACAAATTCTTTAAAATGAGGTTATTCAGTTTCTAATTGGTTCTGGGTCTGTATCTCCCTGGCCCAATATTGCATATGACTTCTATTGCATTGTAATCTGAGAAAGATGTATTCATTATTTCTGTCTTTCTGCAGTTGATAATTAGGTATTTATGCCCTAGTACATGGTCTATTTCTGTATAAGTGCCATGTACTGCAGAGAAAAAGGTATATTCGTTTCTATCCCCATTCAATTTCCTCCATAAGTCTATCATATCTAGTTTTTCTAACAATATATTTACCTCTTTAATTTCTTTCTTGTTTATTTTATGATTTGATTTATCTAGATCTGATAGCGGGAGGTTGAGGTCTCCTACTAGTACAGTTTTGCTTTCTGTGCCTTCCTGTATTTCTTTCAGTTTCCCCTCTAAAAATTTGCATGCTATCCCATTGGGTGCATATATATTCAGTATTGAAATCACTCCATGCTATTTTCCCTCTGTTTGTATTTTTCCCCTTCCCCCCTTATCTGTATTCCCTAGTATTTTGTTTCTGAATACCGTCCCTTCAGTGTGTTTGCCCTCCTATATCTGACCCCTCCCTTTTCTCTTTTTCCCTTTTCCCTTGCCTTCCTTCTGTTAGTTCCCATTTTTTCTCCCCCTCCCTTTCTCTGTCCCCCCCTTCCCTTTTCTCCTTTTAATACTTGAAAGGTTAGATTTTTTTTAAAGTTAACTGAGTATGTGTATAAATTAACTTTAAGCCTAGTTTGATGAGAAAAAGATTCAGGTGTTTCTCATCTCCTCCCTTCTCCTGTATTACCATAGGTATTTTGTACCTCTTAATGTAATGAGATTTACTCCATTCAGTCCCCCTCATTCCTCCTGTCTCCTTCCTGTCCCCCCTTTTCAGGAGAAGTGTTTTTAAATTATTTTATCTGAGTCATAGAAAATTCTGAATATCCATCACTTCTAGCTAAGTACATTCTATCTAACAGAGTTACAATTCTTGAGAGTTATTGGAGTCTTTCTCCCAAGTAAGGTTATAGCCCGTTTCATCCCATTGGATAGCAGTCTCATGGATATGTCATGAGTCTCCATCACTTCTGGCTAGGTATATTCTCCCTGTTAGAGTTACAGTTCTCAAGAGTTATGAGAATTTTTTTCCCATGCTGGGATATAGCCAGTGTGAACTTATTAGATAGTATTTTTACCTTTTCATGTGTCTCTTGAACCTCCTGTTTGATGTCCAAATTTTCTATTTAGCTCTGCTTTTTTCATCAGGAATTTTTGGAATTCTTCTATTTTGTTAAATGTCAACCTTTTCCCCTGAAAAAGAAGGCTCAGCTTTGCAGGATAGTGTATTCTTGGCTGCATTCCAAACTCCCTTACTTTTCAGAGTATCTCATTCAAGAACCTTCCATCCCTTAATGTTGATGCAGCCATGTCTGGCATAATCCTTACTAGTGCTCCTTGGTATTTAAATTGTTTATTTCTGGCTGCATGCAGGATTTTCTCTTTTATCTGATAGTTCTGGAATTTGGCCACAACATTCCTTTGTGTTTTTCATTTTAGGATCTCTTTCAGGAGGGGATCGATGTATTCTTTCAATAACTACTTTGCCCTCTGGTTCCATGATATCAGGGCAATTTTCCATCACTAGATCCTGTAATATGAAGTCCAGGCTTTTTTTCTCTTCAATGTTTTCAGGAAATCCAATAATTCTCAGGTTGCCCCTCCTCGATCTATTCTGGAGGTCAGTGGTTTTGCTGATGAGGTAGTTTGCATTTTCTTCTACTTTTTCTATTTTTGATTTTGTTTAACAGGCTCTTGCTGTCTCATGAAGTCATTAGTTTCCTCAGACTCCATTCTTTTTTTTTTTTTTAGAGAGGAGTTTTCTTCATTTACCTTTTTTGCGCCTCCTTTTCCAATTGGTCAATTCTATTTTTTTTAAGGTTTTTCAAGGCAAATGGGGTTAAGTGGCTTGCCCAAGGCCACACAGCTAGGTAATTATTAAGTGCCTGAGGTTGGATTTGAAGTCAGGTACTCCTGACTCCAGGGCTGGTGTTTTATCCACTACGCCACCTAGCTGCCCTGGTCAATTCTATTTTTGAAAGAGATTTTTCAATTTGACCAGTTGAGGTTTTGAGAAAATTATTTTCTTTTTGCTTTGCCCAATTGAGGATCTGAGAGAATTATTCTCATTTTGTATTTGTCCAATTGTTATTTTCCAATGATTTATTTTGTTCTTGCAAGGTGTTAATTGACTCTTCCAAATTTTCCAATTGATTTTTAAACTTCCTTATTTCTTCAAGGAAGTCTTTCTGTGCTGGTGACCAGATCATGGTCTCCTCAGAGGTTCTAGGTCTCTCTGAGTTAGGGTCTTTTCCTTCCAAGAATTTTTCTATGAATCGACCTTTCCACTGACCTTTCTTCATTTTTCTAAGACCTTGAGTTGGGGAGGGGCTGGTTCACAGAGGTTTGGTGTTGGGATCCCTAGAGGATTTACTCACTGAATACAATATCTCCAGCTGACCTGTAGAAAGTGCTGGTTGCTTTCTCTGGTGTGGCTGTGACCTTGATTGAGGCCTGCTCCCTTAGCCTGGAGGGAGTGGTTGAAGCTGTTAAATACTTTTGTATTCAATCAATGGTGGGCTATACCCTGGGGTGAGGTCATCCCTCTCCCTATTGTCTGCTGAGTTGACTCTTCTGCTCACACACCTGTACCTGGGGCAGAAGTAGTTCATAACTGTATTTCTTCTGGGAAGAGGCCTCAGCCAAAATGGAGGCATGGACTTGGAGTTCCTCAGATCAGAGGAGCCCAGGGATGATGTCTGCAGCTCTCTTGACCCAAAACTTTCCTCCTAGCCCTGTCAGCAAGCTCCAGAGGGTCAGCGCCAACTCCAATGCCTCTGCTCCCTAGTTGACCCCAGCCCCCAGGTTGAGCCTCGCTGCTTATCAAGAAGGTCTGGCACTTGGGCCCTCAGGCTTCTGGGGCCCCAACCCCTCAACTAGTCAGGCTGATCCATGGCTGATCTTCCCTTTATGCCTAGACTCACCCAGGACTGCAGAAGACAAATCCTGAGGTAGATGTTCTTTCTCCGGGCTTTTCTTTCTGGATTTTATGGTTGGATTTCTGTTAAGAGGTTTGTTTCATATCATAGATGGGGAAAGATAAGGAAACTTTAGAACTTTGTCTGTCTTCTCTCCGCCATCTTGGGTGGAAGTTGAGAGTTGAGTTGTAGAGAGGAATAGGGAAGCATTGCTGTCACACACACACACACACACACAAAACATATGAGTCTCCCGTTCATACCTTCCTCCCTTGGAAACTGTGTGAATTTGTGGGGAGGGTGCCCTGTTTGTGGTTTGGTAGGGAAGATGATTTGTAACTATTGTTCTCATGATGTTTTTTTAATAAACCTTTGCTAAATCTATTAACTATTATTGGGAAGTATACCAGTGGGACTCATGAGTTATAGTGTTCAATGCCTACAAGACTAGTTGTTCAATACCTACAGGGCTACCTCCAAAACCCAACCTGAGAACAAATCCTGTAGTATGATGGCAGTTTTGGAGGATAGTATAGAAGGAGGTAGTATATCAACAGGCAAAGTTAAATAGTGCCTTAAGGTGAAAAGTGCTTAATGCATCATTTTATTTGATCCTTGCAACAAACCTGTCAACTTTGTGGTATTATTCCATTTTATAGATAAACAATGATTAAGAGAGGTTAAATAACTTGCCAATTAGTAAGTGATTGAAGTAGGATTTGAATTCAAATCTTTCTGATTTCAGGTCTGACACTTCTGTTCTTTCTATTATTCTATTCCATATTCGCTTCTCTTCTCTTCTCTTCTCTTCTCTTCTCTTCTCTTCTCTTCTCTTCTCTTCTCTTCTCTTCTCTTCTCTTCTCTTCTCTTCTCTTCTCTTCTCTTCTCCTATTGTCACCTAGCTACTTCTATATCCATTGTCTTTAATTTTCTATACATGCTTTCTTTCTGTCTTCTGTCTAGAATGTAAGCTCCTCAAATTTTGTTTTTTTTCCTCCATCACCCAACATAGTGCCTAGCACATAATGGTGGCTGAATGTCTTGAATGAATGAATGATTAGAATGACCAATGATATCATCATTGTGGGTGCTCTCTCCATACCTCCAATGTTGCAGATGACAACTCTTCCATGCTTGCTCATCCTTTACACCTCCTATTTGTGTAAATCTGTAAATATGCTGCAGAATGTTTATGTCTCATGTTGGGAATCCTTCCTCTATAGCTTTTGACTTTGTGCAGATACAAAGGGAGCATAAGGCTGTCCATCCTTTATGTTGCTTCTCTTTATTTGTCACATGTTACAACCTGCTCTGGTCTTTCTTCACTGTCCTTTGTGGAAGGCTCAGCCCTAGCTCTTCAGAGACCACCCATGGTATTCTATGTCTTCCAATCATGTAGCATCACCAGAAGAATATTAGCATTAAAAATGATGGGGTTTTGTTCAAGGGAGAAGCTTGGAATCATTAAAAGTGCTGCTCACTTTCACAAAGGCAATCCAATCTGCTGAATTTTACTTGAAAAGTTTTTTTTAATTTGAAAACTTTTTTTTTATTTCAAAAAATCCAATATGAATAATACTATTTGAAAGAGGAGTAGAGAACTAATGAATGGACCTTATACTACATGAGGCATTCTTGTAAGAATGGCTTGGCTCTTCCTCTATTAAATTCTTTTGACTTTTTTTAAAGGGAAATTTTAGCTGCTTGGATTTCAATTGTAGAAGCATCCAGGGCCCAATGAGCATGTTTTAATTAAATCACATAAATAAATAATCATCCTTCCATGGTTAGAAAACAAACTATTTCTGCTGTGTATCACTGAATAAAAAATGAGGGAGAAAGTGGCTACTGAAGTTTGAATGAAACTGAAAAGTCAATAGAATAAATTTAAGTTTAACAAATAATAGCTTAAAATCTTATTTGTTATTTTAAATGTATTATTTGTTATTTTTAAGTGCTCATAAACCATGTGTCATTTTGATTATAAAAACACATTGTACACTGAAAAAAGAGAAAATGCAGAAAAGAGAGAGAGAGAGAGAGAAAGAGAGAGAGAGAGAGAAGGAAGGAGAGAGAGAGAGAGAGAGAGAGAGAGAGAGAGAGAGAGAGAATACAAAATCTTACTATTTGCTTGCTTGTTGTTTCCCCTATTAGTTTGTAAGCTTTTTCAGGGAAGGGACTGTCTTTTTGCCTCTTTTTGTATCCCATTGTGCTAAGCACAGTCCCTGGTGCATAGTAAATACTTAATAAATGTTTATTGGTCGATCAATTATTGATCAAGGGAAACCTTATGCAATAGACTTCCTGAGATATTGGAGTATAAATCAAACTTTTTTTCTGTTTTCAATATACAAATAAAGTTAATAGCTCATTAATATCTGGGGAAAATGAGCTCAGGGAAATGATTATTTCTGGAAAATAAAGAATCCATTTGCACTACTAATAAAAGTCTAAAGATTAAATTTGACCCAAAATAGAATGAGTTGACTGAGGAGGTAGTGAGTTCCCTATCACTGTTTAATTGTTTTCAGTCATTTCTGACTCTACATGACCCTATTTGGGGTTTTCTTGGTAAGGATACTGGAATGGCTTTCCATTTCCTTCTATAGCTCATTTTATAGATGAGGAAACTGGGGCAAACATGATTAAGGGACTTACCCAGGGTCACATAGGTGGTAGGTATCTAAGGCCAGATTCAAACTTACTAATTGGGGTCTTCTTACCTTCACTATGAAGAAGGTAAGTACAATAGTTTTGCAAACTGAGAATGATTGGCAAATTGTCTTTTCACTGTAGAAGGATTTTGTGCTGACCTATGACTGAGCAAAGAGGTGTGAATATGAAGATAATATGTATCAAGGGGTTTCTGAAATTAGGTAAGGGGAAAAATAGGTATCTTTCCTAGACTGAATGAATATACCAAGAAGCACCATGTCCTGGAGAGTTCTAGGAGGAATGAAAGGGATGTGGGATGCTTTTGGCAAAGCTATGTTCTGCTGAAACTGTGGATCAGTCTTCTACCCTTCATTTTTGTAGCCACCTTATTTCCTTTTAATTCACCTTTCTTTCTCCATCCTTATGTGCCAGGAGCACCCATTCCCTTGCCCCTTCTATAGCACTGTAAGAATTAATATTTTCCTTGTAACTACAAAGTCTTGAGTAGACTGAGCCTCAGAGAGGTAAAGACTCTTCACTAGGGTCACACAGCTAATAGAGCTAAGAGAACCAGGATCTAAATCCAGGTTTCATGACAAGTCCTGGTTCTATTCTAAGATACTTTCCAACAAAACTTTGTCTCCTCCGGTCTTTGTACTTTTTCACCTGGGAGGGGACAGATTTTGCTAATCAGATAAATGAATCCCTGCTGACATGTCATCCCTTCCAGACCTTGTTAGCAGATTGATTTTTAAAAGCAGTGATTATATCAGTGTGAATACTTCCTTCATTAAAGATAGCACCTTCTTGATTCTTGAGTCCATGATTATGAATTGCTGTGAACCAAAACAAAACAAAACAAACAACATAAAATAAAACAAATGGCTAAAAAATGTGGTTAATCTTCTGATAGACTTCTCAAAATTAGACCAGTCCTCTGGGGAGAGACATTCAAGGTCTTTCTAACTTGGAATGTTCTTCCAAAACTGAATATTCAGTGACATTATATGGTGGACATTGTGCTAAAAGTGGAGTCAGAGGACCTGAGTTCCAATCCAGGTTTAACTTTGGGCAAATCATTTATCCTGTCTGGGTTTCTCTTTCCTGATATATAGTAAGAGTGGAAGATCCCTTCCAGCTTGAGATGTAATTATAGCCTTTAGGAATTCATGGTCAGCTCTACACCAACAAATTGAGGCATTAGAATTTGATCTATCAAGAAAGTTCATAATGAGAGACTGCTTTACTACTCATTTTCTTCCCTATTTTTCCAACACTACCACCACCACCATTGTCATCATCAGCATCATCAGCATCAGTATCAGCAGCTCCCTCCCATGATAATAATAGTATTTATATAAGACTTTAAAGCACTTTAAATGTATTATCTCATTGATTTTCACAGTAATCTTTTGAGGTAGATACTATTATTATTTCCATTTTACAGATGAGAGCAATTAAATGACTTGCCCAGAGCCACCCAGCTAGTAAGTATCTGAGACAGGATGTGAATTTGGATTGTCCTGACTTATTTTACTACTCTATCCATACTGTATGGTTGCCATAATATTGTTTAGATGACTTTCTAGTTTACCTGTGGGGGAGGCCGTGTGAAGAAGGAGAATAGCACCACTAGGTGGTGCTGATGGGGAAGACCACAGGGAATGGAAATGCGGTAAGAAAGTACTAAAGGAGCTTCTGCATAATTACAGAGAGGGCAAATACTGGGTAGGACTGGTTTCATGTATGAACAGATACAAAATTGCAGAAGAGAAGCTCTTAACTCCATCTGCTTGGGGATAGCTGATGTAGCCTGAGTCCTATTATTCCATCATTAAATTAAACAACTACCTACCACCTCAGAATAAATGCCAACTTCCTTGAGTAATAGTGATTACTTGCACACCCTAAAGTATAAATGACTAATAGCAGAACCTTCTCCAAGTATATATTTGTATAAGGCAGAGATTTTTAACCAGTGGTCTGAGAATTTAAAAAACAAACACCCTATAATTATATTCTAATATAATTGGTTTCCTTTGTATTAAATGCATTTTATGTTATACATTTAAACTTAGTCTTCTGAGATGAGGTTTATAGGTTTTATCACTTTAATGAAATGTTCCATGTTCCATGTTCCAAAAAAGGTTAAGAGTTCTTGATATAAGGGGAAGAAAGATAGGGCAATCTATTCTACACTCCCTTTGACTCTCCATTCCCCAATCCAACTGTCTTCTCAATAATCTAAGATTAGCAGATAGGTGTAAACAAAATTTGGGGTAAAAGAAAGTTCTTCCTCTGATAATTTCTAATTCTTGCAATTACTACTATGTAAAGTTCTGCTAGGTACTACTACATTATAATCTATATGCTCCTGGGCAAGTTACAACCATCTGGGTCTATTTCTTCATTTGTAAAATGAAATGTCTGGGCTAAATGACCTCAAAGGTTTCTTTTGCCCTTAAATCTATGATACTAGGATCTTCTGATGCCACATGATGGTGTAGAGGTGACCCTGGCCTCTTCAGACAACAGACTACTTCAAATCTGCCAAGCCTGGGGCCTTGAATATGTTTCAAATGAAGCTTTAAGTTTCAAGTTACAAGTAATTAGCCCACTAAGGTCACAGACCTTCAAGAATTATTTCTTGCTCTCCTTGGCCCTGCTAATTTGATGATGGAGACTGGTGACAAATGGATTATTTTGAAAACTGAGCTTGGCCCAGGATTTTATCATCAGGGTCAGCTTCCTGACTGGTGCCTGGCCGTTTCCTTTCAGCCACTCCCTCAGTTTGATGCAGGAAGGGTTGTCTTTGCCCAAGTAGCTGTATGTTGGCTTTAGCCAGAACTCTGATATGTTTTTCAGTTGGATAGAAGACAGGGGTGGGTGTTTGGGGTAGGGGTAGAGGAGGAGGGGGAGGCAGCCACTATCAACCTTCTCCTGCCAAGTATTCTTATCATTACATCTTTAGCACTTCAAACTTAATGACATTTTGCAAGTGGATTTGTTGTTAATTTGCTTAACAAATAGTCACTGAAGAAAAAAAAGAGAACTCTGGGTGGCAGTTAGAAGCAAACCCTAGATAGAATTAGTTCTGATCAGCCAGGCGACTGCTGTTTTGAAAGACAGTTTTTATGTCTGGGCTCATTCACACTAGAATTTTCATTGCATCCCAACCCATCCACCTCACATTTGTCTAATAAAAATGTTAAAAGCATTAACTAATTTGAGTCTAAGGGTTTTTAACAATATTTATTATCCCCTGACATACAACATGTTGCCTCATCGTTCACGCAAAGCAAAAAGGAGATTCTGTAGTTTGAGGAAAGATGGATTTCCCCTCAATGTGATTATGGTAATAAAAAGGACTGTTAGGTTTTCTTCATTTTTATTTTCAGAAGGTGTTGTAGCTGTAGTGATGGTGGGAGGGGGAGAGAGAAAGAGGAAGTGTATGCATGCATAATGATTGGTCTTGCTTTGCTCTTGCCTAGTGAAAAGGTTGAGGAAGATGGAAGTCATATAATTTTATAGCTGGAGGTATTCTTGTCCGATCCTTTCATTTTCTAGATGAAGAAGCCGAGACTGAGGGAAGTAAAGGTTTTTAACTCAAAATCACTCAGACAGCTAATGGCAGGGTCAGGGCTAGAACTCAGGTCTCTTGGATTTCCAGTCTAAGATCTTTTCCATTGCACTAAGATGTTGTAGTGCCACAGTCCATTTTGGAGATGAAGACAGAGGGAGAAGAATATGAAGCTCTATATCTGATATAAGAAAAAGGAAGCCCTCAAAATAACCCAGATCTCCTCACTGCTATTGACAACAGCATGATCTCATGGATCAGTTTACAGTGGAGATGCTCCATCCTAAGGGTGGGGTCTTTCTTTTGGAATGAAGAAAGGACCATGGAACTCCACTGGAGTAGGAAGCTGTGGGTTCAAGTAGTACCACTTCTGGTATTTGAAGGTGGGATCATAGGTGGCATGGGGGATGGAATGTCAGGCTTGGAATTAGGAAGATGAGTTCAAATTTGACTTCACATACTTGCAAAGCTATGTGATGTTGGGAAGTCACCTAACCCCTTAGTCTTAGTTTCCTCAATTGTAAAATGGAAATCATAGCACTTATCTCCCATGGATATTATAAAGATCAAATGAATTATTATATTTAGCATCATATTTGGGAGTTTGAGTCTTTGACCATCACAAAGGAGTTCTGGAGATGTCCCTGATTCTGAGGTTTCAGTACCTGAGTAACAACTTTCAGGGACATGACTTATGAGAAAGACACCCTAGCCAACAACAGTGGAGGATGATGATGATGGGAGAATTTGGATGAAATTATGGAAGAGGATGGTGTAAAGATTTTAAAGATCACATTTATTTTTTCAATGAATAAAAAATCAATTTCCTCTCCCTTTATTTCCCCATCAATTAAAAAATAAAATCTTTGTAATGAATATGCATAGTTAGGTAAAAACAAATTCCTCCATTGTCCATGTCATATTACACACATACACACAACATACACATTTGTCGTTGCTTTTCTTCATTCGTGTCAGTCATATCAGACTCTTTGTGATCCTGAGGACCTCTATTCATGAGGTAAATATCTTTGCAGAGACACTTGGAGTGGTTTGTCATTTCCTTCTCCAAAGCAAATAGAAGTTAAATGACTTTCCCAAGTTCACCCAGCTAGGACGTTTCTGAGGCTGGATTGGAACTCAAGTCTTCCTGACTCTGGCACTATCACTCTCTCTCTCTCTCTCTCTCTCTCTCTCTCTCTCTCTCTCTCTCTCTCCTTCTTCTTCTTCTTTGATCTCTTTGACTTATAGACCAAGTGACGATATTTCTTGGTCAAAAGGTATGAATAATGTAGTAAAATCCTGAGCATAGTTCCAAATTGCTTTTCTACTTTATTCTCAGTTCCACAAACCTGCCTGTTTTCCCGTAGCCACTCCAACATTTGACACTTTTATTTTTTGTCAGCTTTGTCTCTCTAATGGGTCTGAGGGAGATCGTCAAGGTTACCTTAAATTGCATCTCTTTATTTATCAGTGATTTGTAATATATATTTTTATTTGACCATAGATAGCTTAGACATTCTCCTTTGAAAGCTGCCTGTTCTTATCTTTTATTTATTTTTATTTATGTTGCCCCATGCATTTCCCCTAATCCCAGCCAAATAAAAACTCTTAAGGGCAGACAGCATTTGTTTTTGTCCTGGTATTTCCAGTACCTGGTATGAATTTGGTACAATTGTTTATTTATTTTAATTTATTTATTGAGGAATGGCTCTTTTTCTTATAAATTTGAATCAGTTCCTGAGAATGAGACTCTTCACCACTAAGATAATTTTCTAGTTATTTGTTTCTCTTTTAATTTTAGCATATTGGTTTTTAGAAATGTAATATAATCAAAATTGTTCATTTTATCTTCTATAATCTTTTATATCTCTTGTTTGGTTAGGAATCTTTCTCCTATCCATAGAATAAAAGATAATTTCTTTCCTTCTCTTTCTAATATGCCTATGATATCACCTTTTATATCTAAGGAATGAATGATGATTAAAGGTCATAGGATCATAGGTTTCAAGCTGGAAGGGACCTTAGAAATCATCCAGTTCCTCCTCCTCCATTACAATTTTTCAAATAAAGGATGCAAGACCCATAGAAATGACACGATTATATTTGCAATGGACTCAGAATAATGTCTGACACATAGTAGGCACTTAATAAAATGTATTTCCTCTCTCTCTCTCTCCTGTCTGTCTTCTTTCCTCCCTCCCTCCCTTTCTTCTTTCCTTACTTTTTTCTTCCTTTCATCCTTTTTTATGCTTTTTCCCTCTGCCTTCCCCTTTCCTCCTACCCCTCCCCTCCCCTTCTCCCTTCTTTCCTTCCTCCCTCCCTCCCTCCCTCCCTCCTTTCCTTCCTTCCTTCCTTCCTTCCTTCCTTCCTTCCTTCCTTCCTTCCTTCCTTCCTTCCTTTGGAAGTAGCAGTGTAGTCAATGGCCCTCTGCTGACAGCTCCAAAGGATTGCAAAGACAGTGCAGGAAGGGACAGCAGATGGGAACAACCTTGAGGAGGGACCATGAGAGCTCCATTAGGGACCACATCAGAGAATTGTAGATGTGGAGAAGTGGCTGGAGCTATAAGATCATTGTAGAAGGAGGTTATTTACTGATTGGGACTATGGTTTTTCATTGTTGCTACTGGGGTTCTATGTGTTTTTCTTGTAGTCAATTTAGCATTTTTTTTCAAAATATTTTTTTTTTGGCAAAGCAATGGGGTTAAACGACTTGCCCAAGATCATACAGCTAGATAATTATTAAGTGTCAGAGATCACATTTGAACTCAAGTCCTCCTGACTCAAGGCCAGTACTCTATCCACCTAGCTGTCCCAAAATTTTTAACAATTTAACATTTATTAAGCACCAGTTGCTTGCCAGACCCTGGATTAGTTATTGGGAATAGCAAGACAAAAACAAATGCTGTCCGCCCTCAGACAGCTTAAATTTGGCTGGGATTAGGGGAGAAGTATGGGACAACATATATAGAGAGAAGTAAATGCAGAATATATACAAAGTGATGTGAGGCTGTATAGAGTAGGAGAAAGAGCACTGTATTTTTGAGTCAAGGACTTGGGTTCAAATCTTACTCATTCATTTACTGTCTATGTGGCTTTAGGCAAGTCACTTCACTTATTTAGACCTCAGTATTCTTATGTGCTAAATGAGAGGGTAGGGCTAGATGACCTCCAAAGTCTGTTTCTACTCTAACTATTCTAACTGTGACCTAAATTGAATCCAAGCATTATCATGTCCTCCCTGGATAACTTTAGGTAAGGTGATTAACCTCAGGGCCTCCTTTCCTCATCTGCAATATTTGGGGCTGGACTAGATTTCCTTTGAAATCTGACTCCACATTTATGATTCTAAGTATGAAGTAATTAGGCAGCTAGATATCACAGTGGATAGAATGCCAGGCATCTACAACCTGGAGTTAATTCTGACCTCAGACATTTATTGACTATGTGATCTTGGGCAAGCCTCTTCACCATGTTTGCCTCAATTCCTCATCTGTAAAATGAGCTGGACAATGAAATGACAAACTGCCCCAGTATTTTTGCCAAGAAAATACCAAATGGTGTTACAAAGAGGTGGGTACAACAAAAACTCTTAAATTACAACAATGAATTAATTATGATGAGTGGTAATAGTTGAGGAGAGCATTAATTACTCTATCAGGAAAGGTTTGGGATAGGAAGTGTTACCTGACCCAACCCTTTAGGGCAGCTAGAGATTCTTAAAGGAGTAGGTGAGGATCAAGAGCATTTCAGACATCAGGATAAAAATAAAAACAGTAAGACCCCCTGTCCTTACATCCCTGAGTTATCTTCAGGATCAAATGACACAATGAATTTTAATATTTATTAGCAGCTTTTCAGAGCAGCTAGGTGGCGCAGTGGATAGAGCACAGGCCGTGGAGTCAGGAGTACCTGAGTTCAAATCCCGACTCAGACACTTAATAATTGCCTAGCTGTGTGTCCTTGGGCAAGCCATTTAACCTCATTTGCCTTGCAAAAACTTAAAAAAAATTATTAGCAGTTTTAAAGTTACTTACAGAAGTAGGATGTTACTGTTCAAAATCTGTACTTTTCATTGAAAGACAGGACAAATACAGATGGAAATAATACTACCACCAAGAGCAATCTAGTTGTGATTATTGGGACCAATGCTAGCAATCTGAACTTTTTTACTGTTCAATGAGGAACTAGTTTTACAGGGACAGTTTCCAGCAGATGCAATTACAATAGAGAAGCCATTGTGTGCACCCAAGGCTTTTTCATTCCATTTTATTCCTGTGCATAACTATATTTATCTCCTCAGTTTTTTTCTCACTAGTGAAAAAGAATGTTGGATTTGGTATCAGAACTAGAGATTATTCAAGTTTCAACATTTATAAACCGTGTCATATTGATTGAGTCATTTCTAGGATAATCTTGAAATCCAAATTGTTTTTCTTTTACTTCTTCCAAAACCAGCACAATACCTTGAAAATAGTAGGTACTTTAAATATTCTTGTTGAATTGAATCTTACCTCTTTGAGTTTCAATTCCTTTATCTTTAAAAAGGTGATAATATTTGTGCTATTTGTCTCATAGAATTGTGAGAGACAAATGAGAAAATATCCATAAAGTACTGTTTGAATATAACCCACCATTTGAATCTCTACCAAAAGACATGGACTTTGAATAGAGTGAGTCAAGAGCAATCTGATGGTAGACATTTTTCTTTCCCTCCCAGTATTTCTTCCAAGATAGTTTCAGACATCTTGTTGGAAGTAGGTTGGACCAGAGTGCCACTGACCCTGAACTTGGTTTGGCATAGCCCTTCTGAAATCAACCAATCAATAAACAATTATTAAGTCACTGCAATGGGAGCTTTGTTATAATCTTCCAGACCAGATAGGATGTAGGACAAGAGATCATTAGATCAGAGAGATTTAGAGTTGGAAGGTACCACAGAAGCTATTTAGCTCAATCCCCTCATTTAATAGATGAGGAAACTGATCCCCAGGGAGATTAAGATATTTGCCCAGGGCAGTAAACATCCAGGGAAAGATCTGAACCCAGAGTCTCTGACTCTTGAGCCAGTACTTGTTCTACCACATTTATCTTAATTCTTTTTAGGTTCTTGCATGTATTCTCTGGTTAACCATAGGAGGGCCTAAGATTTCTGTTAAGAAGAGTGGGCTGGATAACTATTATAACTGGAGAGGGCAAGAAATTTGCCTGCAATTTGATGGAAGGATTTGAAGGAAGGAAAATGGACAGGAGAGAGGAAACATATGAGATTTCTTTTCTTTTCTTTTTTTCCCTTCTGAAATACTGATCCAAATGTAAGGAAGATAAAAAACTGCAGTGTTTCAGTGAGGTCATTATAGTTTCAGTCTTATCTCTCTCCCAACTTTCACTGGAGACTTTAAATTAAAAAGTACCAGATCAAGGATTTAATTGAAGGAAAAAAAGAAGGGAGATTAATTCCAGTTTGAACTACCTGGGTATTTAGAACATTCAGCCCATCTCAGCAGAATGTCAGAAGATTACTAGGAAGAGGAAATGAAGATTATCTAGGCTTTCCAAAGTTTGCTTTCCCTTTCCTTTTAATAATAAGCTTTAGAAATAAGGTAAGACATTCAAGGTGGTAATTGAGTTAGGTTCAGATGTTCAGATGGGTCCTTTTCTTAAAGAGCCTTAAAGGACAACAGTGAGAAGTCCTAGAATTTAGATCTGCCACTAACTCACTATTTAATCTTGGGTAAATCACTTGCTAACTCTAGACCTCAGTTTCCTCATCTGTAAAGGGAGTGGGTTGGGGTAGATGACCTCAACAGTCCTTAGCATCTCTGACAGTCTACATTTCTCTGATGGTTTCTATGGGAATGAATTTGTTGTTGTTCATTTGTTTTCACTTGGTGAGGTTTTCTGGGCCAAGATCCTGTTTTGGTTTGTCATTTTCTTGTTCAACTCATTTTAAAGATGAGAATACCCAGGCAAACAGGGTTGAGTAACTTGGCTGGGGGTAAGTAGCTGTCTATGGTCAGATTTGAACTCAAGAAAATGAAATCTTCCTGACTTCAGGTCTTGTACTCTATAATCCACTTGGCTGCTTAGCTGCCTAAGGAAATGAAGAGATGGGAGCTATTACATGGAGAAGAAGGTTGGGAGGTGACAAATTTTCAGTAAGTTCTCTCTGGACATTCAAAAAGAGTGCTTTATATTCTAATGAAGGAAGACAATACACAAACAGGGTTGAAGATGTGGGGAGAGGGAAATAAAATTTTGTGGGAAGATATTGAAATCTGTAAAGTCATAAACATTGTAGATAGGGGAATAAAGGTTGCTTCACCCAGGCCCCCTCCAAAATGGAAATCCTGGGAAGAACTAACCCACCAATAGGAGAAGGAGGCTCCTATGTGGATGGAGATTTTTAGGATGAAGAGGCCACAGAGACCTCACAGTGAGGAAGGGTTGTATTCACTGAAAAGTGGTCCATGCATTGTTCAAAGTGGTCAACCCCTGATTTGTTGGAATCTGACAAGGAAATAAGACTATTATGATGACATCTTAAATGATGAACATTTATTGGTACCTACTGAATGCAGGGGTCTGTGGTAGGAACTACTGAGGGAATGCATGGAAGATCTGGGGACCTCAGTCCTTCCTTTGTGAAAATAAATTACTGATAATCTGAGTGAGATATTCTTTTCCAGAGAAAGGGGGGCTAGGTTGAAATGAGGGGTTTGATTGATCATTGCCTGATCAATGATCTTTGTGGATAAATACCAGCCATCCACAAAATATTGGCCAATCAACAATGAGAATTTCTCAGCTTTTAGTCAAATTGTGCTTTGACTTGGAGGAATCCATGCTCTAATAATGAGATGAGAAGGTGATTCCTTATCTTTGCCTAGAAAGATTATACCATGCTATCTAGGAAAATGGTCCTGAAAATTCTAAGTTTTTGGAATTTGTTTCTTTATAAATTTTTTTTGGTGATTGTGTATTCCGTAATTATATCCTACCCATTCTGACCTGGTACTTTTCTGAAACTTCCCTCTATTTGGAAGTTTTTATGCATGGAACATTACATAAAATAGAAAATTCTACTACCAGAAATGGGAGAACAGTTAGATTCATCTTCCTTCCTTATAAAACATTTGAATTGCCCTCATCTTGAGCTGCCCTGATGCATGAAGGGAAACCAGATTTAAGAGTTTCTGGGCTAGTTTGGTGCCAACACATACTTACATTTTGTCAAGAGGTGGGTAGAATTCTTCAACACTGGTCCTCTGGAATCAGTGTTGAATATTACTGATCCAAGTTCTCAAGTCCATCAAAATTGTTCATTTTTACACATTAATAAAATAAATTGTTCTCCTGGTACTTTTCACTTCATTTGTATCAGTTCATATGTTTTTTCCAAGTTACTCTAAAATCATCCTTTTTATCATGCCTTATTTTCTACTTCTTACCATAATTTGTTCAGTTTCCCAGTTGATGAATTACCACACCTCTCCCACTCCAGTATATAATTCTTTGTCACTTCAAATACAGCCACCATATTTATTGTTATTATTTTCCAGATTGCACCTCTTCTTTCTTTGATTTCTTTAGGGACAAATAAATTATTTTCACATGGAATAAGAGTGTGATCTCCCCAGTATAGAGATTATTTCATTTTCCTTCTTGGATTTTGAAAAGATCTCTGATGCATTCCTTCTAGTATTTATATAATATGCCCTTAAAATATTGTAAGCTCCAATGAAACAAAGGATTTTGTCTAATTTAATAGTTGTGTCAACCCTGGTGTCTAACCTAGTATGTACTTAATAAATATTTGTTGAATTGTTATGCTTTATCCAAGGTGAGATTTTATATCTAATAAGAATTTTTAAAACTATCTAGAGTGATACTAAAGTCTAGGAGATTAAGAGAAGGTATAAGCTACTCTCAGAACTCATTCCTATTCTATGAAATGCTATAAGAAACAGTTGGTGGAAAGTAGACTGGAAGAAAAGAACAAAATACCTATATACAGTGCAATTTAAGGTGAATTTTGTATGTGTGTGTGTAGGGGGTATACACACACACACACACACACACACACACACACACATATATATATATATATATATATATATATGTATATATATATATATATATATATATATTTATAAAATGAAAAAAACTGTACCAAGAAGAAAGCAGGGTCTGGCTAGGGCACAGTGGGAGATCCATCATGTTTAAAATGCAAATATTATTGTGAGGTTTCTCAATGTGAATTAATTAATTAGATCACTTAATGGTTTCTGAAAGTTAGACACTGAGGAAAGAAATGGAAGTTTTAATGGGGAAATGACTGGAAGGAGGGAGAAACCAATGTCAGTATGAATGGGCCAAGAGCCAGTGGGTAAAATGAGGGTGTTTGATACTTGGGAGGAGGGTAATTGGAAGGAGGAGGGAAGACAAGAGAAGAGGAAGGTGAAGAAAAAAATTATAAATTTGCTGAGGTCCTGGCCCATGTGCATATGTCATAGATAAACAGTCTTTGAGGAGAACTAACTTTGGGTAACTATGAATCACTTGGAACCTTCTTCAAACTAATAGGGGGAGGGAGAAAATTGTCTTTATATATCCACCAAACTAGATACCATGGCATCTTCAAGGTAGGAAGAATAACAGTTGAGACACACAGAAGTTGACAAGAGACATTATTTAAGAATCAAGTAGTAAAGTCCATGGCCTCAAAAATCTTTGCCCAAATGTCCAAGGAGCAGTCAATAAGCAAGATAACCTACACATACTAACTTCAGGAGGAACATTTGACTTAATGAATATTATTGACACTTGGTGGAATGTGTTCTTTGACTGAACTATGGCTTGGAATGGGTAAGTCTTATTCAAAAGATAAAGAATAGGCAAAAGGAAGGAGCAAGGGGGGGGGGTGTTTTATATTAAAAAGGTATTTCCATGTGAGGAAATCCAGGAAGCAAATGGGTGAAAAGAATCAAAAGAAGAGAACATTAAAGAGAAGAACAATGAAGAGAAGTGCTTCTAGCCATCACACTGTGCAGGCCACAGGGATGCTTGTGAATGGTTTAGTGATTTCATTTCTATTTAGATTTGATAGTACTGCTCCAAACTGTTTGAATAGAAAGAGTTCATAGATGAGGCTTTTGGAAACAGGTCATAGGTCTTGCATTAGGTACAATAATAATAGATAGGGATCTTAAATTATCTAGAATTTGAGTTTTTTTCTCTGACAAAGTAGAGAAAAAGTCAGAGAAAGTAGAGGAGCTAATGCTTTCTTGATTTGACTAAATGACCATAAAAGAAGATTCTATTTGGGAACAGATTTCCATCAATAGGGAAACAACAGTTGTTGGGTGGAAAATATAGGACTCTTAGAGAGAAATGATTATTTCCTCCTAAAGTGAAAGGAAGCTCAAGCAGACACTGACATGTACCTTACATTATGGAAGAATTGATTTTAAATAGTTGAAAGGAAGGTTAGGCAGAATGTTAGAGAGTGAGATTCTATGGGTGAAGTTGACTCAGGAAATTCTCAAGAAGGAAATCAAAGGAAAAAAAGAAGGAAAACAAAGAGGGAAAAATTCCAGTGATAAGGAAAAAAAAGGTTAATACCAATGTAGTTTCACAGAGAACTCATCTAACCAACTTAGATTTTTAATAAAAATTTTTCATTATATTTTTATATATAATGGATTTCTCTAAATTATAATTTTATTTTTTCAAATAGTTCATGCTATTCTAGTAGGGAAATGGATAAACAAAACCATGTATGTACTACATAAATGAAATGGAATATTACTGTGCCATATGAAATAGTGAGTATGATCAATAGAGAGAAGCCTATGGAGACTTCTAATGAACTGATACAAAATGAGAGAAGCAGCATCAGGAAAAAATATAACTGGAAATGGAAAGATCTACCACACACACACAAATTAAAAATGAATGTGGCAAATTATAAACAATATGCATGACTTGAAAGAAGAGATTTCAGAGGACACTCTAAGCTTACCCCCTTTGCAGAAGTAGGTGTTGCACATGATGTTTTCAAACTTTTATATATTGATCCATATACTGATAACAAAAATAAAAGATGGAAAAATGTGAGTTAAGTGATATAGATAGACTTGGAACTTGTTAAATTACTAGAATCGAAGAATAGTAATTAATGATTTGAAGTTATTTTGGAAGGAAACTTCCACTGGAATCAAGGGATCTGTGCTTGGCTTTGTTCTGTTTAACATTTTTATTAATGACTTAGTTATCATTATAAATGGGATTGTATGATATTTGTGAATGAATTAATTAGAAAGCATTTTTAAAATTGCTTATTATGTGCCAAGCACTATGTTGTAATGGAGATAAAAGTTGAAAAATGAAACAGTCTCATCTCTCAAGGAGTTCACACTCAAACTAGGGAGAAAATATGTAGAGAGGATTCTGTGGCAGGTTCAGTGGAAAGGCTTGTTGTTCAATGGGGTCCAGAGGGTCCTTTCGCAAGGTAGATGGCAAGACAGGGAGCTTGTTCCATTTTTGTTTTGTTTTTTTAGTAGGGAGTGCATGTTGTTCAATATCTTGCTTTTAAAGAGCAAAGTGTAGCACTTTTCCACTGTGAGCCTCCCTTGCTAGTTGTAGATAGACTGACAATGAAAGCTACATAATCATTGCTACTCCCTCCCTCCCCACCCCGTTCCTCTCTCCCTCCATTCCTCCCTCCCTTCCCTCCTTCCTTCCTTCCTCCCTCTCCCTCCATCCCTCTCTCCTTCCTTCCTTCCTTCCTTCCTTCCTTCCTTCCTTCCTTCCTTCCTCCCTCCCTCCTTCCCTTCCTTTTTTCCTTTCTAGCTTCCTTCCCTAATTCCTTCTTCCTTCCTCTTTTTTTTCTCCTTCCTTCTTTCCATAGTAGGAAACAATCAGGTGATAAAGAAGGAGAGAATGAAGGGTCATGCCAGTCATCACTGAGAAGGGAGAAAAATTCTAAGCATGGCACTGAAGTTTATGCTCCCAAATGGCACAAAGGAGAATAGCTAAAATACAGGATGATAGATTCAGGACTCAAAATGATCTTTACTAATTAGAATATAGGGCAGAATCTCATAATAAGAAATATAATAGTGATAAGTATAAACTTATATAATTGATAACAGGTTAAAAATTTTGCCTTCCATTGAAAAACATGAGAAAGGTGTCATTGAATAGATATTTGTCTGTAAAAGATATGGAGATATTAGTGAACAAAAAGCTCAAATAAGGCAACAATATGATATTATAGTCCAAAATTGAATGCCATCTTGGGTTTTTAGATAGATTCAAACTTTGGGGAACAATGAGTTGATAGTTATTTTGTTCAGAACACATCTGGGGTATTGTGGTCAGTTCTGGACATCGCAGTCTAGGAAAGAGTTTAATAAGTAGAAACAGTCAATGAACAGTGACAGGAATTGGGGGTTACCAAGAAAAGTAAAGGACAGCCCTTGTTTTCAAGGAGCTCACAGTCTAATGGGGAGAAACAACATTAAAACAATGTGTAAACAAGCTCTCCAGGTGTCAAATTGATAATAATCAATAACAGGAAGGCAACATACAGAAGTAAGCCACAAATGGAAATGTGAAAGAACTTAAGTCCTTGTCAAGTAAGGACTGAATAAAGTGACTGGGAATATTGAGCCTGGAGAAGAAAAAAGAAACTTGAGAAGGGAACATGTGAGAAAGTATGACAACTGTCTTCCAAGATGAGAAAAATTGTCAATGTAGAAGAGGAATTAGGCTTGTTCTATTAGAAACAATGGTTGGAAATATAAAGAGGTAAATTTAGGATAATATTTAGGACAGTTAGGTGACATAGTGGATAGAGTGCTGGACCTGGAGTCAGGAGTTCAAATGTGATCTCAGACACTAACTGTAAGTGGGCAAGTCACTTAATCCTTAATGCCTCAGTTTTTTGATGTGTAAAATGAGCTGGAGAAGGAAATAGCAAATTCACTCCAGTTTCCTCACCAAAAAACCCCAAATGGAATCACAAAGTAAGACATGACTGGAAATATGACAACACAAAAGTAGAATAAGTAGCTTCTGGAGGGAGTGATTCCTATTCCATGATGTGTTTTATGCAAAGGCTAGATAACTGCTCAGCAAATGTGTTGTTTTAGAGATTCTTCTTTTTTTAAAAGAGTATTTTTTCCAATGACATGCAAAGACAATTTTTAGCATTTATTTAAAAAAAGATTTGAGTTTCAAATTTTCTTCTGCTTTCCCTCTCTCAACCCTAAAATGATTATAAATGTACAATCACGTAAAATGTATTTCCATATTTGTCATATTGTAAAAGAAGAAACAGATCAAAAGAGGAAGATCTATGAAAAAATAAAGTAAAAATAGTAGGCTTTGATTCGCATTCAGATTTCCATCAGTTATTTCTCTGGATGTAGATAGCATTTTCCATCATGCTTCCTTTAGAATTGTCTTAGAGCATGTTGCTGTGAAGAGATAAACCATTCATAGCTGATCACTGCGTAGTGTTGTTGTTACTGTGTACAGTGTTATCCTGGTTCTGCTTACTTCACTCAATATTAGTTCATGTAAATCTTTCCAGGTCTTTCTGAAATCTGTCTGCTCTGAATTCTTATATCACAATAGTGTTCCATTACCTTCATATATCACAACTAGTTGAGTCATTCCTCATTTGATGGGATTTTGGGGATTCTTTTTAAGGTGAGATTTGTACTAGATTTCCCCGTAGGGTAAACTGTGATTAAATAATATATAATGAGAGTGTTCTCTCTGAAGGTCAGAATGTTGATATATTAGAACAGAATTAATTAGAATTGTAATATTATAAACTATTAGAGCTGGGAGGGACTTTAGAGACCACTGAATCACAGTATAATGGTTGGATGGGACCCGAGAGGCCATTTAGTCTAGAACTCTCCCTTCATTTAGTCTAGAACTCTTCCTTCATTTTATAGATAAAGATGATCCTATAGGTGATAATTTCCAGGGGTGGAATTTGAACTTAATTTTTTTTCCTGTAGCATGTTGCCTTTAACTTCTCCTCCCTCATTTTAGGTTTAAGAAAACTGAGACCTAGGGAGGGGAAATGACTTACAAAAATCTGAGATATGAGGCTGAACTTGAGTCACTTAATGCTTAATTTACTGATTTTTTGACCAAAATATCATAGAACTAGATTTGGAAAGGAGTTCATAGAGTCAACCCCTTCATTTACAAAGAAAAAGAGACTTAGAGAGCCAACTCTCTGACTTGTCTAAATTTAAACACAACTTAGTCCTCAAAGTCTATTTGCATGGGGCTCTCCTCTTTGGGGGAGATTGAGTACACAATATTCTATGTCTGAGTGAGGGAAGGAGATGGTGAGAACTTGAGAGAGAAGAAATATCCTAGTTCTCTTGACTTCCAGCTTTGAGAGAGAAAACATGTGATTCTATATTCTTTCCAGGTCCCTGAAAGGAATGACAGACTCTGGGAAGAATTTGATGGAACCACCATCTTGATTTTATCTCTGTCCCTAACTTAACTGCTCTATAAACTCCTGGAATATTTAGGGGAGATCTGGGATTCTCTCTCTTGGTTGAGCTGAGATTATCTCATTCCAGTTAATTCTCCCTGCTTTGTCTATTATATATTTTCATCTGAATACTTTCTCTTGTTTCTGTTTGCTATCAGTTGAGATAAATGTGTTTATTTGTTATTTGCTATTTCCTTGTGGAACTGGCATTTAGTGGGAAGAGATTAAAATCTTGTCTATATAACTTAAGGAAATTCTTTCCCATTAAGGGATAGCAATTAGAAGCTGTTTGAACCTAAAAGTTATTTCCCTTAAACTAGGAGGCCTGATAAATATAATTCTAGTCCAGTACTCTTCTCTCTTAGTTGAGTGGTATGGCCAGCCTTTGACCCTAACCTCTTGTTCTCCTCCTGGCAGGATTCTCACTTGCAGAAGGGTGGGGAGGAGACTCCAGAGATACCTTTTCTTACTTTCTTGCAAACTACATCTAGATAGGCCTATAGGACTCTGCATGGGCAAAATGTGCATAAGTAAGACATGATACAGAAAAGAATTGAACTCTTGTCCTTTGATCCCAAACTAAGAACCATCACTTTCCTTATTTTAAGCCAACTCATTGGAAAGACTGTTTAAGACAAACACAAGAGTTCTCCAAACACTTTATATTTTGTCTTAGTGGGGAAATCAAGCTTACTGAAAATATTTGGGTCCATTCTTGAATTTGCTTGGACATAGACTGTAAGGAAATGAGGCGAGGAAGGTAGATAGTCTCTGTCCTTCAGTCGCTTAGAATCTAGTTGGGAAAACAAATTGGCATATTTGAAAAGTTAAATAATAGAGGCAACATGCTAGAGATATTGATATGAGCAAAGAGATATATCAGGTTCTAAATTGTATACTATATCATAATTCAGCAAGTATTTCTTAAGTGCCTTCTATGGTAGACAGCAAGAGAGATTCAAAAATTGAATTATCTATCTAGAAAGTGCCCAGCTTTTAAGTGTCCTTTAATAATGACTAAGAGAGGCAGAATGACATATGGCATAGAAAGGGAAAGGAATTCCTTTTCTAATATATAGTAAATTTTCTTTTTTAAATTTATAAACTTAAGTTATATCTATGGACATATTTTAATATATGAATAAATGTGTCATGAATACTTTTTTTTTTAATTTTGGGAGAGCCCATATTCCAAAGTGAAGCAAAATAAATAAACTTCTTGGCTATATCTGAAGAGAAAATATCTCATCCAACTCCTCATTTCTCTTCTAAAAGGTGAAAAGCCTGCCTCATCATCAATCTTCTAAAGTCAAGTGGTCATGGAATTAATAAGATTTCTGAAATCTATCAAAGTTGGGATTTTTTAAAAACATTATTTTGGTTATTATGTACATTGTTTTTCTGATTTTATTAATTTATTCTTTTCCAGTTAATATAGATCTTCCCAGGTTTCCCTGAATCCATCATATTTGTCATTTCTTTCAGTATAATATTTTATTGTATACATGTACCATAACTTGTTCAACTGTCCCTCAAGTTATGGACATCTACTTTCTTGCCAGTACTTCGCTAGCATTCTACAAAATTGACTTTAGAAGTGAAACCTGAACTTTTGACATTCAACCTGCTTATTATAAATTGGGACTTTTATGCAAAAGTGCAAATGAGGGTCATAATCAGGGAATGTTTTAGGAAATCAGAAAGAAAAGGATGAATGAGGGCCAAGATTGAATAAGGGTAGTAAGTGTTTTTTAATGATGGAATAAGGGCATTTCTATTACTCTGAACTTTTTAATTCTCTGGATTTTAAAAGAGCAGTTAACTGCTTAATAAGCCATGGGCTGTTGATCAGAGCAAAGAATGCTCAATATTGGGTCATGAGAAATTTAGGGCTCTGAAGTGCTTCTTGTCCCTTTTGATCAAATGCCTCTACACTGAACCTGTCTGATTTCCTACCTTGTTTTTCTCTCTTCTACTCTTTGGCATATTACAGAGAAGGAAAAATGGAAAAGAGTAGTTTTTATTATTTTTTAGTTCCTTTCCACAGGAAACTTGCCTAAAAATAAAAAGCATGAACTGAAGTGGAGATTTAATAGCTGTCTGTAATGGATGGTACTGAACATTGGGAATTAGATTATAAATAACAAGAAAGGGTATGGAATCTCCATTTCTGCATTCTGGATTTAATTGTAGGAAATTCTGCCCAATTTCAAGTTCATTTATCTAATGTTATGTTTTCTCCATGAGTAAAATATTTTAATGGTCCATTATATATTTTCTGCTCTTTTAAACATGGTAACATCCTTCTGAATTTCCTGTTAAGCCAAGGATGTCTAGATTGCTTCCTTCTCATTGCTTCCTCTCCTGGGATCCAGTTGTTCAGCCTGACCCAAAGGCACAGGTGAAGCATGAGCATGTTTAAATGTCATACACATACCTTCAAATGGTATTTCTGTGTGGGCAGGTTAGATCTCACTGGCAAATGTGGGAAACATTACCAGTGGTGCTAGGAATAGAACAGGAAATTGGATAAAATAAAGAAATCAAAACATGGTTGTCCTTTTTGCAAGCCATAAACTCTATTTGAAGTTAATTTTTTTCTTTCCCTCTTTTTTTTTGCTATGAACTCAACAATAATCAATCAGCAGGGGTATTTCAATTTCAATACACAATGAAATACAAAAATAATTTTATTTAGATTTTGGTGAACTTTTATTATATATAGTCGAGTTGGAGTAATTAGGTGGTACAGTAGATAAAGCACCAACTCTGAAGACAGGAAGAAATGAGTTTAAATCCTCAGACACTTGATAGCAGCAGTGTGATATTGGGCAAGTGTTTCAACCCCACTGCCTTGCACAAAAATTCCTCTGAAAAAGCTGTATTAAATTGATCAAAGCACTGACAAAATTACCTTATTAGCACCCAATTTTAAATTGTATTAATTTCCTTTTGTATATTTTAAATTATTTTATTTATGTTCTTTTTCTTGTTTTTTTAAATATATTTTTCACTTATTCCCCTCTTATTCCCTCCTCTCTTTCCCTCTCCTCCTATACAAGCCCTCTCTTATAACAAACAGTCAAAACTAATTACTAAATTGACTTTTGTTTGAAAATATAGCTACTATTCTCCTTGTACTTTCTAACCTTTCTGCTAAGAGATAGAAGGTGGTCTTCATCATCTATCTTCTGAAATTATGAATAGTCCTTTCATTGCTCAGAATCCTGGAGACTTACAAAGTTGCTTTTCTTTTCATTGTTGTAGTAATAGGAAAATTATTTTCCTGATACTGTTCATTTCACTTTTGTATAAGTTCATACAAGTCTCCTTGAGGTTAGATTTTCCTCCTTTCTCAAATGCTTTTACATCATAGAATGTTAGTAAGAAGGGGCATAAGTAAGACCAGACCTTACATTTTATAGATGAGCAAACTGAGTATCATAGGACGAAGTGATGTCTAATGTAACATAGCTAGAGTTCAAAGCTCTTAACCCAATGCTTCCCTTCACTCCCTGTGGATCAAGTCTCCTCCAGAAGCAAATCCAACACTGCATACAGCAGGTGTGAAATAGACATTGAAATTGATCTTGTTGCCTTCAATTCTCTAAGAAGATTTAAATTTCTATAGCAGATCAGTTTGGTGAGGATTACTCATATTAAAACAATGTTCTTCTCATAAGAAGATTAACTAAAGGGGCCCTTAAATGGGAATATAAACATTTTGGTATTTATTAAATAACTGAGTCTCTGGTCTCAGAGTTGGGCTATAGGAATAGAGTAGACTAGATTGCCCTTGAAAAACTGTGAAGTTCTTTTGATAATTCCAAGTTTCTCCACAAATGTATGAGCCATTTAACAAAATATCAATATTTATCTATTTCCAAGTTCTGGGACACTATTGCCTCCTATGAAATGAAGTTGAAGATCACTCAAAGAGCAATAAAAAATTGTATAAAAAGGTTATAATATATTGCAAATATTAATTTGCAATTACTTTACATATATTATCTTATTTATTCCTCACAGTGACGCGATTATTTCTATTTTACACATGAGAGAACCGAGGCCAAGAGCGCTCAAATGTCTTGTCCAAGGCCACATAGCTAGTAAATATCTGAAGTTGGGTTTGAACTTTGTTCTTCTTGATTCCAAGTATAGCTTTCTATTCACTTTGACATTTCTTTGATTATAAAAGATGTCATCAGATCAATGTTTCATCAAAAAAGATAGACTGATCATATAATGTAAATGAAAGATAACTGGTATTATCATAGAATCTAGAGAGCATGAGGAGGCTTCCTTGCATATTTTGTAGACATTTTATGGGCAAACCTTGATGAGCAACATGCATTGCTTGGCATGGATAGGCATGGATGCATTGGGATATTTCTTATTGGAGGAAATACCTACACCAATGAGATCATAAATATATTGGTATATAGGAGTTTGAATGACTGATGTTTAGAAATTGAAATGAAGGATTCAGTCATTAATAATAATTCAACAACCATTTATTAAGCTTCTGCCATGTGCAAAGTACAGAGTGCTAGATCTCATGAGTGTAAAAAGATGGAAACAATTTGCCCAAGCACTGTAGGGGTTAAAGAGTAGGAGAGGAGAGATCAGATTGAATAGAGAGGGAAGACACAGAGAAAAATGAAAGTCCCTGGAGGTAAGAGCCAGGAAAATAAGAAGCCCCTTTAGAAGATGAGAAATCAGCACAATAGCTCAGTATAATGATAGAGAAAATCTTGAATCCTGAAGGAGCTGATAATCTAAGAGAATACGACAGATTTATAAAAATAACAAGAGTTATAATTTAATATATACATAGGAGAAGATAAATGGTGAGGGAAAAAGGACTTGGAAGGGACTATTGATTATCTGGGAGGAGATACTGAGGAAGAACAGGGATAGACTAGAGAAAAGCTAATAGTTTCCTTTGCTTAGTACATGAAATATGCAAAGGAGGAAAGTAAGTAAATTCATATTAATATAAATTCATTTTGGGAAGCTTATTTGGGTAGCAAGGTGGAGAATAGATTAGAAATGGAAAAAGACTAGAGGAAGGGAGGAAAATAAGGGAACTGTTTCAATAGTTTAGGAGAAACACAACAAGGGCATGAATGAGGGTAGTGACAATTTGAGTCAATAAGGGGATGGTGGCTAGAGGTATTGGGGAGCTAAAATCAACAAGATTTACCAGTTGATTATAGATAGGGAGAAGAGATAAAGGTAATTCCATAGTTAGTGGTTGGCTACATAGGAGGATGGTGGTTCCATCAATAGAAATAGAAAGTTATGAAGAATGTAGGGCATTAGGGAAAAAATAATGAGACCTTTTTTGGATACAATGAGATTTAAATGCCTACAGGATATCCAAGGGCTGGTTTTATTTGGCTAAAGAGTGAATGGCTAGTCAGTAAGTGGAAGCAATGGATATAATTTTTTTTTCTTTGAAATTTGGCAGGAGGAGAGAGATAGTACTTTAGTTTGATGGGGGCAGCATGGTCAGAATTTTTATGATGGAAAGACCTGAACATGTTCATAGAGAAATGCAAAATTGAAATGTTAGGAGTCACTGCCCATTAATGATCAATCATGAATGAAGAGAACACATCTGTGCATTGAGAATATAAATCATTGGGGAAATGGAATTTGATTTACAAATATAGTGAATGTAACCAGGCATGCCTAAGGAATAGCAATCTCTTAATTCTTTCTGTTGTGTCCTTGACAAAGTATGAGTTTACTTTGTCCTTGGAACTTGGTGACATCACATTGATGCATCTGGTTTATAACTCTAAGCTCCACTTTTGGACCTGGCCTTTAAAAAAGTTGAAGTGTGGATATCAAAATACCCTCTAAGGACTTCAGAGCAGGAAAGGAGAGATCAGACTGAATAGAGAGGGAAGACACATAGAAAGAATTAATGGCCCTAGAGATGAGAGCCAGGAAAATATGAAGCCCTTTTAGAAGATGAGAAATTATCACTAAATAGTTCAGAATGATAGAGGAAATCTTGAACCTTGAGCCAAATAGTGTCATTTCTAGACCAAAGTAGAGACTTCAGGAGCTGTAGCTAATAATCTATAAGGCATAAGGACAAGGAAGAAAAAATCCAGACCCTTCTCTTTCTGGAAACTATGAATAAAAAAGATTTGGGGAAAAGAAATAACTATCTAATTAGTATAAGTTCTTTCCCCTTTTGGGCAGGGGAGCAACTTGGTTAGCTCTATCAATATAGAGGACTCTATAAATCTGTGGAGAAAATAGAGTTCAACAGAAGGAAGCATTCTTTGGGATCATTTACAGTTTGGAAGGATTCTTCCTTGTGGAAAAGTAGAGACACCATAGCATAATGTTAACCTGAAAGTTTTATTGTTCATAAAGTGAGGGAGGTAGAGGCATCTTGACTTTTTTATTTGGGTGGGAATTATTTGCAATTTTGTTGAAATAAAACCCATTTTACATTCAATGCTGTGTTAGCCTGAGTGCTTGCAGGAGAGGTAAAGGCTATGTTCCTTTTGTTGTGGTAACCTGAGTCAAGTTCTGATGTCCTCTAGAAAAATACTGAGTAGGAACATGAATCTTTATGAGTTTTATTAATAAGCTTTCCAATATTCAGTAAAGATTGAACCTCTTGTAACCAGATACTGGATTTATGTATATAATATTTTCAGAATCCAGGTATTGGATAAAATGAGGATAAGTTGCCTCCTGTTGTTTTACTCAAGAGCATCACAAATTTGCTTAAAAGGAAACTGTAGAGCAAAGAGATTTTGATCTCTTACAGAATAATTTGCTTAAAGAGAAATATTATGATGCTTGGTAAAAGGTGACCTGATTTTTATTTAACTCTGTTAATAACTACTTATTTCTTGCTGTAACTAGCTCTATGATCCTATAAAAGTCACCATTTCTTTCTGGGAATCAGTTTTCTTATCTATATAATGAAGGTAGCAGCAGATTAGACATATTCACAGGTCCCATCTCATTCTAACACTACAATTATACCTTTTTGAGGGCTTACTTGTATTTGTTTTCAGGTTGAGAGAGGTGGAATCACTGGCTTCATGGTCCCTCATGTACATATCCCAGATACTCTATTCAGGGAGATTGTATTATTGAGAACATGGCTTATCCTAATCAAGACATAATTTGGTTCCTAAACTGGGGTACTTTGCTAACTCAAATAAAACCAGAAATAGCAGGGGTTCTTCTGAAAAAAGAAAGGGGCAGAAATTACTGTGCACAGTGGGACTATGGGTTTATGGCAGTGACTTTCTTCAATTAACCTGGGACTTGAAATACACTGGAGATCAGCAATGAGAGCAGTTATCACTTCAGAAGTGTGTGAGCATCTGTTTGTGCCAATAGCATTATCTTTATAAGTTGTTTAATGGATTGAGGAGCCATTTCAGACATTTAACATTCATCTGAATCCCAAGCAAACTGTCCAAGGTTTCCAGAGGGAACTTGGGGTGAACTGAATAGAAGATTGGATTTGATCTTTTGATCACAGAATTAGCATTTCAAAGTCAGAAGAGTCTTTTGAGGTCATCAAGACCAATCCACACAATTATGGGAATCAGTTCTACAATATTTTCAGTAAATCACCAACTAGTCTTTGCATGAAGACCTATAAGAAAGAAGAATCCATTTTCCCATTCTTCCTGCTCTCTGCCACTAGCAACTCACATTAATTTTGCATAATTACATTTGGTAGAAATTTTTTCTTTTTTTCACATTTTAATTTGCTTTTTTACAACTTCTACCTATTGCTCTTTATTCTGCCCCTATGAACTAAGCAAAATAATGTTAATTCTTCTGTCACATTTTCAAGTATCTGAAAACAGCTTTTATGTTCCTCTACAAGCTATCTTGTTCTATCTTGTCTTTGCCACTTACTGGCTGTGTGAGCTTGAACAAGTCACCTCTTGTATGACTCCACTCTATACACTCTGTAATCTCCAGGTCTCCTTACTGCTTCTCACAAGACTCACCACCTCTGTTCCCTGTACCTAGCATTCTCTCCTTCCTCATTTCCACCTTCTGGATTTCCTGGCTACCTTCCAGTCTGAACTAACATCTTACCTTCTCCAGGAAGCTTTGACTGACTCCCCTTAATGCTATCTAGCGATTTCCCTTTGAAGATTGTCTCCAATTTAACCTGCATACATCTTGTTTGTACATAGTTGTTTTCATATTGCCTCCTTCATTAAACTCTGAGCTTCTTGAGAACAAAGATTGTCTTTTGTTTTCCTTTGCATTCCTAGCACAATGATTGGCACATGGTAGGCAATGACTGACAAATTGACTGACATTCTCCTTCTATGCCCTTTCCATACTCATCTGTAAAATGAGAAAGTTGGGCTACACTCAGCGGGTCCTACACTAGCTTCTATGACTGGTTTTAAAAATAATCTGATAGCTTCATTTTAATATAATTTATTTCATTTGTAACCCTATATATTTTATTTTATACATTTGAAAACATCATTCTGAAAAGGGATCCATAGGCTTTACCAGACTGGCAAAGGAGTCCATGACACAAAAAAGATTAAAAAAACCTGGAGAGTAGATGATTTCTGAAGCCCTTTTCAAATATAAAATCCAACAATTACTTCTCTTAGAAAACATACTTACCACTGGCAATGGCTATATAGCTGGAAAGGGCCTGGTTCCCTAACTGGAAGGACTCAGCAACCTATTATTGCCCTGGGATCTCTTAGAATGGTCAAAGTCTGAGCCTACCTCTCCACAAGAAGTGGATGACTATGTCTGTTATCCCCTGTAGCTTCTCCATGGAACATTTAGCACAATATCTGATTCCCTTGAATAATCTTGTTTTCCACAGGCCATACAGCTTAGCTTTCAATCAATTATGCACAAATACATTTTAAAAAGTCAACATGTTACATCTTAGCCTGTCAGGGTATTTAGTTTCCCTTGTCTAGGAATTCATGAATCAATTGCTTTAACAATACTTTCCTCAAATTGCCTTTGAATGCCTGTGATGTCATCCACAGTTAATGTGTTCCTGATAAATAATGCATCAGGAAGTGGTGATTTTTCCCCCCCTGGGGACATAATAAAGAAAACAATTTGCTCCCTTGATTAGCAGTGCTAGCCTTCTCATCCAGGCTGTGAGTCTGGTTAGAGAGAGAAGTAGAAGCATAGGAAGAGAATACCATGACTGAAAGATGCAAATGCCCATATCCTTATTGCACTCTTCTTGGGCAGCATGAGATTCAGAAGCTTAGACACTAGGCATCATGACTTACTAAGAATAGAATGGAAGACTTGGAAATCTTTTAGCTTGCCAAGACGCACCATTATCAACATGGGGGGATAAAATTACCTCTTGGGTGGATAAAACTGATAATACTTTGGCTACATGAGCAGTGCCATAATCAAGCAGTATCATATTGGAAAATATTGGATTGTAACTAGAGCAGTAGACTAGATAACAAGACCTAAGTCTGAGGCCAATTTCTGACATTTACTAGCTATATAACCCTAGACTAAGTGACATAATTCTTCTTAACCTTGGAAGACTCATCTGTCAAATGAAGAGTTTGCTAATTGGTATCTAGGGTCCCTGTCCAGCTTTAAAGTTCTGATCCTTTGATCCCATGATGAATTACCTTCTTCTAGGGCTCATTTGACCCAATTCAATTCCTTAATTATAATAAGCACTTGATAAATCTCTGTTGGTTGAAGGTCCTGATCACCTACTGTGCTCTTTAAGATACCATAACAGAAGCATGCAGTCACACAATGTTAGAACCAGAAAGACCTCAATGAATATTTAGTTTAACCTACCAAAAAAGCAAGCTGTTTCCCAAATCTGTCCTGAGTATTATAAGCTCTTGGTTTCAGTTATGTCTGACTCTTTGTGACTCCATTTGAGGTTTTATTGGCAATGTATACTGGAGTGGTTTGTCATTTTCTTCATTAGTTCATTTTACAAGTGAGTAAATTGAGGCAAACAAGGGTAAGTGACTTGCCCAGGGTTGCATAGCTAGTAGGAGTCTGAGGGCAGACTTCAACTCAGGAAGATGAGTTCAAGCCCATGACACCACCTGGTGACCCAAAATTCAATTCCTTTGCCTATTTGGGGAAAAAAAGGTAGGCCCAACTCACTGTAAAAGTGAGTTGTTAGAACATGCCCTAAGTGGTCATTCTATAAGTAACTCCACTTCAGGGTTGATTTAATTTTCTTTTTTTTTTTTTGACTCATTCTAATGCTTCCTTTGCAATCAATCTTCTATTCTTGTTTGCCAGTTCCTGAGAAGTCAGGCACTAACATCCCAATTTTTGTCTCTATTAGATTATTTACTCCTCTTTCTCTTAGTCTGCAGTTTGTTTCTTTTTAAAAATTTTTATTTTTTATTTTCACATTGCAAAAGTCTTGTTGTAAAAATAAACATAATCCCCCTCCCCCCACATAGATAGAGAAATCTCAAGAAAAATAAAGTGAGAGAAAAAAAGAAAAAAGTATACTTCTGTGTTCAGATCCCATCAGCTCTGTCTCTGGGATGGATCACATTCTTTATCATAAGTCTATCAGAGAAGTTGCTTCAATATTTTTTCCCCACAGTTGCTATTGCTAGCTCTATTTCCCTCCATCCAATTCCTCCTCACTCCCATTTATTTTTATTATCTTTCTCCTTTCACCCTGTCTGTCCTCAAAAATGTGTTGTATCTGACTTCTCTCTCTCCCACAATTCCTTCTCTTCTATCATTTACACTTTCCTCCCCTTCCCCTGTTCCCTTTCTCCCATCCCTTTCCTCTCCTTTTTCCTCATGGGTAGGATTGATTTCTATATCCTACTGAGTGTGTTTGATGAGAATTCTGAAGAGAATGAAGCCTCCTTCATTCCCTTCTCCCACTGTCCCCCTTCCATTCCATTGCAAAAGCTTTTTCTTGTCTCTTTTGTGTAAAATATCTTAGCCCAATCTACTTTTCCTTTCCCTTTCTCCCAATACATTCCTTTTTTTTTTGCCCATTGACTCCATCTATATAATATATTATGCCTTCATATTCAACTCCCTCCTGTACCTTGTCTATATATATACTCCTTCTAACTGCCCTAATAAATGAGAAGGTTCATATGAGTTATTAGTATTATCTTCCCATGCAGTAATACACAAAGTTCAACATCATTAAATCCCCCATAATTTGTCCTTCACATTCATCTTCTTTATGCTTCACCTGAGTCCTGTAACTGGAGATCAAATTTTCTGTTCGTCTCTGGTCATTTTACATGCAAGTTTGAAAGTCTCCTATTACATTGAATGTCCATCTTTTCCCCTGAAAGAGGAGGTTCAGTTTTCCTGAGTTGATTTTTGGTTGTAATCCAAGCTCTTTAGCCTTCCAAGGTATCATATTCTAAGCCCTATGGGCCCTTAATGTGGAAACTGCCAAATCCTGTGTAATCCTGACTGTAGTGTCACAATATTTGAATTGTTTCTTTCTTTCTTTCTTTACTCTTTGACTTGGGAGTTCTGGAATTTGGTTATAATATTTCTGGGAGTTTGGGTGGGGGAGATTTCTTTCAGGAGGTCATCAGTGGATTCCCTCAATTTTTGTTACCCTTTGCTTCAAGGGCAATTTCCTGCAGAATTTCTTTAAAAATGAAATCCATACTCTTTTCCTGGTCATGATTTTCAGGTAGCTCAATAATTTTTAAATGATCTCCCCTGGATCTGTTTTCCAGGTCAATTGTCTTTCCAATGAGATATTTCAGTTTGTTCTAGTTTTTCATTCTTTTGGTTTTGTTTTATTTTTTCTTGATTCCTCACAAAGTCATCAGCTTCCCCTAGCTCCATTCTGTATGCGAAGGAGTTATTTTCTTCAGAGAGCTTTTGTATCTCCTTTTTCATCTGGTCTGTTCTGCTTTTTAATGTATTTTTCTCTTTATTGACCTTTTGGACTTCCTTTTCCATTTGACTGAAACTGGTTTTAACATGTTACTTTCTTTGGTATCTCCTTCACCAAACACCTGCCTTGGTTATGATTTTCCTGCATTGTTCTCATTTCTCTTTCCAATTTTGCCTCTATTTCCCTCACTTGATTTTTAAAATCTTTTTTTTAGCTCTTCCATAGTCTGAGACAAATTCATATTTTTCTTAGATGCTTTGAATACAGAAGTTTTGACTTTGTCATCTTCTGAGTGTGTATTGTGATCCTTTTGGGACCAAAGTAATTGTCTATAGTCAGATTCTTTTTTTTTTCTATTTTTTTACTCATTTCCCCATTATATGATCTGATTTTAATGCACTTTCCCAAGCTTTTAAGTGTTTTTTGGGACACCTCCCCAGGGGTCTAAATTCCTTCAAGGTCTTATGAGAGGCCCTGACTGCTCCCCTGGCCTGTGCTCTGGTTTGTGGATGATCACAGACATTCTCCTCTGCCCTGTAGCTATGAGGAGAGTCCCTGCTCTGCCATAGCAGTATGGAGGCTCAAACTGTGATCTGGATCTGAGCTTGGGTAGAACAAGAGTCCTGCTACAGGTTATCATGGAGAGACTTTGAAGGTTTTCCCTAACACCCTTACCATCTGTAGACTGAGTGTTCTGGAAATAGCTGCTGGGTCACTCTGAAGGCCTGTTTCTTGTTCCTGGGGCTGCACTGAGGTCTGGCTGGCCTGGCTCTATGGTCACTATGATGCTGCAGAGCTTTCCCACTAACCATCCAAATTGTCCTTGGCGATCCCTGAGCCGAGAGGTCTAGAAACTGCTCCTGTTGCCCTGGATCCAGACACCCCAGAGACCCAGGCTCCCTGTAGGCCATTCACAGATGGTTCTTGAGGTAGTTTGTTCAGCATGGTGTGCTGTGGTCCTTTCCAGCCCTGGTGGAAAGACCCTTCCTGTGGATCTTTCAAGTTGCCTTGAACTGGAAAATTATTTCACCCAGTCTTTCTGTGCATTCCATCAACTTTAGAATTTGGTTAGAGTTGAATTTTGAGGCATTTGGAGTGGCCTAGGGGAGAGCTTCTGAGAATTCCTTCCTCCATACCACCTTCTCCCTTCAGCTTGTCTCTTACAGAACCATTTCTAAACCACTGCTTGGCTCCTCTACTCTTGCTTTTTCTGACTGTCTCCTTTCTTCTGATATGAACTTTTTCCTGACCACTAGTGACTCAGATGGCTCCTACAGATTTTGGTTGACTATTAGATTGTGAGCCTCTTGAAAGAAGGGGTTATTATATTCTCCTTCGAGTAGAATAATACTTAAAATCACATTTGTAGAGCTTTGAGATTTTACAAAATAAAATGCTTTGATAGAGTAGTGTGAGTGCTATTGTTACTAGTTTAAAGAGGTGGAAGTTGAGGTCTAGAGAAGGAAGATGACTTGTCCAAGATAACACTGCTAGTATTAGGGCAGTCTTCTGATTTGAAGTCTAGAGGATTTAGTTACCTATTGTGCTTTTGTTAGACTTATTAAAACTAGAATAAAAGCAATTACCACTATTATACCATGTAACAATTTCACTTCTCACTTTTGTCAGTAAATAAAAAATCTTGTCCTAGAGAATTTGAGTTTTTGCTGTCAAGAGGCACTTTACAACAACAACAAAAAAATTCATCATAATTATGTCTGGCAATCAAAGTTACCTGGCCCAAGGATTTGGGTCAGTTACTTTATCATTCCCTCAGGCAGGGTCTCCTGGGTCCTCCTGTACATATCAGCTACCTCCGGGTGCCCATCACTGAACAGAATAAATTTCATTTGTTAAGACTAACCAGATATTCCAATATATTTGCTCAGCTTCTGGATCTGATTTATGCCCTCTATCTTAGAAGTTGTCTGACACCTGCTTGGACTTCATTTTTGGTTGTGATTTCTCTCTCCTTCCCCTTTTTTCCTTCTCAAATCTTACCTACCACTAGCCTGTAGGTCAGCTGAGATGGCCCAATGAAACTACCTCTGGGCTTGGAGTCAGAAATATCCAAATTCCAGCCTCAGACACAGTGGTTGTGTGACCCTGGTCAAGTAACTTATCACTCTTTGCCTCAGTTTCCTCATTTGTAAAATGAGTTGAAGAAGGAATGATGAACCATTCTAGGATCTTTGTTAAGAAAAGTTCAAATGGGGTTTCAAAGATTTGGGCCATGTTGAGTCCCTTTCTGGATGTCATATTTGAGTCCCTTTCTGGATTCCCTCAGTCTTCTCCAGGTGAGCACAGAAGGGGCAGGAGACAAGGAAGACAAGTTTCCCCCTATACCCCAAGGTATCCAAGGTCTTCATTTATTTACTAAAATACCAGTGCTTAAATACCTCCCCAGTCTGTAATCCACTCCCACTTGCATGGCACTTAGTAAAACAAGGCTCTGGTTGCTCAAGGACACCAGGTGATGATAGTTTTCAGTGTCCCCTTACACAACAGTTCCTAACATATCCCCCTTCTTGTCTTTTTTTTAAAACAAAATTATTACATAATGAATGCCTCATAAATTGTAAGCAAAAGTTCAAAAATAATCAAACGTCAATAGTAAAAACCAATATTCCTAAATTCCTTGAAATATATTTTATCCCCAACTTATAAAGATTACAAAGTTTTTTTCTTTTGCTAACAAAAAAAAACTTTTCAAAGCAATCAAATTCAAAATTCAAACTAAAAGGAGTAACATTTAACTTTACTTATTTCAGAGTACACAAACACAGAAAACAATTCTCATGTATAATATTTACCAAGCTCAGATTGAAACCCTGGCCAATACCAGATCTCAGAATATAAAAACATTCTCCTACCTTTCCAGGCCAGTAGAGAGATGTAAAATGCCCTATAGATGTTCAAATACACAATAACCAATCAAGACCAGTCAACAGAAATATAAGCCATAGGCACAGACTTCATTTGAAAGACAAAAACCAAATTTCCCAATCCCAGAAAAAATCTTCCTCCTTTTTCCTTAATTAACCATGCAGCTTCCCAATCAATAATCCAGTGAAAAACATAGTCATTGCCCAACTCCCCCCCCCCCCCCTCCACCTCAAACCAAGAAAAAGGCATGGGAGTCCCTTCTTTTCTAGAATTTTTGGAGGGGTCTTGTCCTTATAGTGAAGCCTCCATTCCATCTGAGACATAGGCTTGAAGTTTCAAAATTCCAAAAAGGACAATTTCCCTTCTCCCTCCCCCCTCCCTCTGGAGAGGGTAGGAGGGGCAGAGAATGAGAGAGAGAGCATTTGAAATTAATTAAGATGTTGACAGAACAATTCAAAGTTGTTGCATTCTCTGAACAATAGTCAGCACCATTCCAAATTGTCCAATAGCATGTGACATTTCAACACAGAAAACCCAGTTAGTGTTCAATTCACAGTCTTCTGCTGCCAGAGCAATGACTGAGGAGCAACCAGCTGTAGGCTGGAAAGTGAAACTTGCTGTGGCTTCTGGAGTGAAATTTGAAGTCATCATTGTTGTCAGGGTCTGCATCAGCTTCTGTCAGCAATGAAAGGTCTCTGCAGCTGGTCACAGGTCCAGGGGCCCAGATTGTGCCCAGAGCACACAGCATTGTCAGGCAAGCAGCCTTGGTCAAAAATAACAGAAAACAGGTTCTCTGCATCCTGTTCATGGTGATGGAACTCAGTGGCAGACTGCTGCTTGAGGAAGAAGCTCCATCCTCTGGGGCACTGCCTTAGAGACTCTACTTCCTGATGACTCCTCAATGTTGAATATCATTTGTCTTTTCACTTTCACTTTACATCACCTTGATTAAAATCAGACCCCTAGTAACAAATCAACCTGTTACTTTATCCAGAGTCCTCTGCTCTGGAATGTCACCTGGTTCTCTTGCTTGCATCTGCTGTTTCCTTATTTTAGACTTTACCCAGATCACTCTGCCCTCCTGTCCCTGTTTGGGTGCCATTATGTTGAGTCCTTTTCTGGACTCCCTCAATCTTCCCCAGGCTAGTGTTGAAGGGACGAGAGACAAGGAAGGCAAATTTCTCCCTATATACCAAGGTCTCCAAGGTCTCCAAGGTCTCCATTTATTTTCCAAAATACTAGTGCTTAAATACTTCCTCAGTCTCTAATCCACTCCCCCTCGAATGGCACTTAATAAACAAGGCTCTGGTGCTCAAGGACACCCTCACACAATAGTTCCTAACAGGACATGATTGAAATAACTGACCAACACTTTAAGATTTTTAAAGTACTTTACATATAATATTTCATTTTGATTTTTAAAAGAAACCCTCTGAGTTAGATATTTCTCTATTCCTCACTTCAAAGATTGGGGAAACAAGGTTTACAGAAATTTAGAGAAGACACATTCAATAGAATGGAATTAGGAATAAGAGAGTGCAGATATTATCTCAGACACTTAAATGCTTTGTAACTTTGGGTAAGTCACAGAATCTCTGCTTCAGTTTTCTTATCTGTAAAATGGGGATAAAATAGCTTGTACCTTTCAGAATTGTTGTGAGGATGAAATTAAAGAGCCTATGTAAGGAGTTTTGAAAATTTTAAAATGCATTACTGAATTATGTTATTGTTGTTATTTATTATTATGATATTATTATGATGCTTGTCCATGATTGATCTCACAGCTAATAAGTGTTTGGGGCAAGATTTGAATGTAAATCTTTTTGACTCCATATCCATACTATCTCCTGTGTCATTGTGTTTCTCAAGTATTAAGTCATAGAAACAATTTCTACAGAGTAAAAAAGAAAGAGAAAAGCATTTAGACAAACTAGACAATCAGAGCAGTAGTTTTTCTTTTGTTTTGCTGATGTGTTGATGGAGGCTGTTTTTTTCTCTTGAAATGTTCTTTGGAGCATGGTAGCTATTCATTTGTCATTCAAAGCTTAAGTCCCAAGAAATCCCTTAACCAAATATCTCTGGGAGTTTCTTTCTATATAGCCAATTTGAGTGTTGTGTCTCCCTAGGGGCCTGTGTTTCTGGCCTCAGGACAAATGAACTCTAGTGTGCAAACCTGAGGGTGGATGGGATTCCACTGCTTGAGGATCTATCAGTTTTTGTGTTTATTGATGAGAGAGAGAGAGAGAGAGAGAGAGAGAGAGAGAGAGAGAGAGAGAGAGAGAGAGAGAACTAGAAGCATTAGACCTGGTCATAATCCCATAATCCCTTGGTCATAATTCTATAGAGACAAGACCTATCTTTAATCCCCTCAGTAGTCGAGGAAAGAGTGAAGTGTGTGTGTGTGTGTGTGTGTGTGTGTGTGTGTGTGTGTGTGGCTATAAAAGAAATTGTGAAAGCTTGAAATCATCTTGGACTTCTCCTTTCCCCATTTCTAGGATATAACCATGTTGCTAATTTTTCCTCATATGAAATTCCCCAGCCATCTCTTGTTCATGACCATAGCCACAACTTTAATCTAGGGAGTTATTAACTTGGGACTAGTTATCTCTGACAATTCTTTTGCTAGACTTCCTTCCTCCAAACTCTTCTCCCATCTATCCTATAGATTCTATATGTACTTTTCCTATTTAAGTAATTTAATGCAAAGGGATTTCCAGGTTTTACCTCATTTAATCTTCAGGACAATCCTGTGAGGTGAATGCTAGACTAAGATACATAGTGAGTTTTTGCTAGCTAACAGGTTAAGTCTAAACTTCTGATAGTTGTAATAATGAATAATAATGATGATGATGAATAACAATAATGATAAGCAGGAAATATCTCAACATTCTAGCCCCACCCTCCCTTTACTTCCATACCTAAACCCTTCCCTCTGCATCTTTTCCTAGAATTTTGATATCTTATATCAGAAAGAGAGCTGAACAGTTTATTTGGTCTAACTCCTTCCGCCATTCAATTTAGAAATTCTCTTTATGACAGTCCATCCAGTTTCTTCTTTAATACCTATAATGGAGAGCTCATTACTTCATGAAATATTTTTTCTTGTGCTCAGCATAAAATACTGTGGGATAATTACTTCCTATGATTGGAATAGATTACCTCTATTTTCAGCAGCCTAAAGTTGCAATGTTTTCCTGTCTTTTAAGTCATATCTCTGTTGACTCAATTGCCAGATTTGAAAAAAAGAATTATTCTCTAGTCCAGTTTCTTCCATCTTGTTCTGATGCATTTGATTTAGAATTGCTTCTTCCTGTGATTAAATTTTATCTTATTTTTGGTTCATTATTCCAATCTGAAACGATTTTGAATCTTAATTTTGAACTTACATTATTAACTAGTTCTTTTAATTTTTATGTCTTCTAAATAACAACATATTTATGTCTTTGTCCAAAAGATTAGAACATTGAACTGGACATAGCAAAGAAGAAAGCTTCATGATATATCCCATCAGAGCTTGTCGCTAGTCCACCAATCAAGTTTTTGTGTAGCTTAATTAGTCAAGTATACAACTAACCATCCTTTTATTCAATTAAGGTTAATCTATTTTATTCATATATATGTATATATCTTGAGATATTATATAAAATACTTTGCTCAAATAATGGTATTTTAGTTCTGATATTTCCCCAATCTCCCAACATTGTATTAATAGTTTTAAAAATAGAAATATTAATTTAACATGCCCCAGAATTATAGATTGTAGAATACAAGGCAGGGACCCTACAAAAGATTTAATTTGACCACTTCTTTTAGACTATTTAGAAGCTGAACTCTAGAGAGCTTAAGTGACTTAACCAACCAAGATCACAGCTAATTACTAATATAGTTGGAGAAATAACTAAGGTATCTTGATTGCAAATCCCATGTTCTTTATACAAAATCTTTAATATTCAGCCTATTTTGACTTTTTTGTCAGGTTTTTCCTTCAGAATTCTCAAAAATTAATAATTTGCCCTGCAGTTTTGAAATCTTGAGAGGTCAAAGAGGAAAGGGGAAGGCATCCTATTAGGATTCCTATTAACTCAGCAGAAGCCTTTGAATGTTCTGACGAAAGTTTGTCTGACTTTTATCTTTTTTTTTTTAGTTTTTTTTTTTTTTTGCAAGGCAATGGATTTAAGTGGCTTGCCCAAGGCCACACAGTCAGGTAATTATTAAGTGCCTGAGGCCAGATTTGAACTCAGGTACCCTGACTCCAGGGCTGGTGCTCTATCCATTGTGCCACCTAGTCATCCCTGGCTTTTATCTTCATAGATACAGTTGCAAGACTAGGGTTTTAGTAACACTATATTTCTCATTGTAGGATTTTTGCACTTTGGGGAGAGAATTCATGCTAATTTGTCTAGGACTCTTTGGTCACAATGTCAGATGATTATTACTGTACCCTTTGGCCGAATGGGAGTTTTTCAAAAGAATATCCACCTCCTGGGGCTCCTTTAGGGTGGATATGCTTAGGTAATGCATTATTTTATTATTTTATCTTCTTTTAGATCTTATCCATCTCTATTGCTATAGTATAGAAACTATATTGTCATAGAAGGAAAACCCTGGAGCTAATGATAACAGTGTCTACCACTGAGAAGTGTTTTCTCTGACAAAAGTTATGGAGAAATTGTGGTGAACAGTAAAACTAACACTACCAAGAACTGTGAAGATCTTACTAGTAATTCAATGCAATGAAACTGAATGCAATTCAATAAGCATTTATTAAACACTTATTATGCCAAGGCATTTGGTAAGGTACCAAGGATAAAATGGCAAGATAAAAAAAAATTTGTCCTGAATGTCTACATATTGGGGACCCTATATAAAAGAAGTGACTTAAATTCAGTTCAAGTCTATGAGGAGATGATTGGCAGGGATTTTTGTTTTCCATGTTATGCCATGAATTCTATTTTTTCTTGGACTTGTCAATAAAACTTTACTCTTTTGAATTTTGTGAATTGTTTGTTAGCAATGACTATCATGGTCATAGACTAATAGACTAAGATGGGATGTCAGCAGTTGTTCAACTTAAGTTATCCAACTTAAATTTGAAACAGCATCCCACTTCAATCCATTCATGGAGGCTCATCTAGAATTTGCTCAAAGACTTCAATGAGGAAGAACCCATTACTGTCTGAGGAATTGGTGTTTACACATTTCATGATATGTATGGTTGACATGAGTATCTAAGATTTTTAGGGCAAAGGAGACTATTAGTCAGAGAGGTGAGAAATTCCCCCAAACAGGTCTAGGCCTTTCATGTCATGCAAAAGCCCCTGAGACAAGAGTTATATGTCTCTGAAATTTCTCTTGCCTGTTCTTTTTTCTTTTGCTACCATCTACACACATTTTTTTTAATCACTACGAATGAAGCTATTGCAATGAACTTCTAACCGATCTCCCTAATATTGGTTTCAGCCTCATTGAATTCAGTCATGGTGGACAGCTGCCAGATTTATCTTCCTTATGCAGAAGTTTGATCCTGTAAAACTGTCAGAGGTACCAGACTTGTGCTGTACCAGTTACACTGAGCTCAGGAATGCCTCAGTTCAGGTGAATTCACACAAGCAGCTGTAACTGAACATGTGGGCAATCTTTACATTGCAGACATTCCTTTAATAAATATTATTGCTCTGCTTCCCAGAACTGAGTGCTTCCATAGCTCTGGAATGAGAAGAAAAATATTAGTTTATCCTTATAATTCTCTGTAAGAAACACAGAAGTAGGTAGGTTCAACTTGTTAACCAAAAGTCATAGTTTAGTGGGGTTTCATCTATGGAAAATAGGGCAGCTCAAGAAAACAAGTTCAGGGAGTTCCTTAACATCCCAGAGACTGACTGATAAAGCTTACCAGAATCCCCTTGGGGAGTCACAGAATATACTCAAACAGGAGCACCTTAGACTTTTAGAGAAACTATAACAATTTCTATTCACAATGTGCACAATGAGAAAATTTTTGCTCTAATTTCTTTTCTTTTCTTTCTTTCTCTCTCTCTCTCTCTCTCTCTCTCTCTCTCTCTCTCTCTTTTTCTTTCTTTCTTTTGTTTTGCAAGACAATGGGGTTAAGTGACTTGCCCAAGGTCACACAGTTAGTGTAGATGAGGTTGGATTTGAACTCAATTCCTCCTGATTCCAATGCTGGTGCTCTATCCACTGCTCCACCTAGCTGCCCCTGCCCTGTTTTCTTATGTTTAGCCACTCAAAACTTTATTCTGCTGCTATTAATTCAATCATCCATAACCTTCTTCAGCCATATCTATTATATATCTTTAAACAATCTTCACTCTCAATATGAAAAGGATTGTTTTTAGATATTTCTTGAACTATAAATCCTAACCTGGGCTTATGTGCCCCCTGAGATATGCAAGATTCATTTGTAGCAGGATGCCTTTGCTTTTATTCTATCCCTCTTTTCCTTTTCTCGAAATTTTAATACCCCATGTTTTTGCTTCCAACTTGAATCAATCAGCACTCCCTTGCCAATGCCTAGCATCTGCCCTGCCTGTGATATCAGAAACGGAAAACTAACTAGATATACTTAAGGAGGAATTTTCCCCTCCCACAAAACTCATGGATATTAATCACTTGAGTGATTTGCCTCTTTGTGAAGTGGGGAGTTTGAGAAAATGGTTGACTCATATTTTGACAGTGACAGAGTCTGGCAGAGATGGTTGTACAAAGTATGATGGTGGCCGTTCTGTGGGACAATCATTGAAAACTCTCCTTGCCCACACCTTGCTGTGACCATCTCACTCAAGTTCATGATAACAGACCAAGCACATGACCACATGAGACCTGACCATACAAATTTCAAGTACTGAGACACAGAGGTGTTCTTTGCCCTTCTTTAATCCCTCTTCCCTATACTTTTTTTTGTGGCTGAATATTTCACTTTAGGTCTCGAGCCTTCTCTTGTATGATGGATACAATTTAAGAAAAGTCTAGTACTTTAGGCAGCAGACGTTTTAGTGATGTACTTTCCTTAACATCAAGTTCCATAATTGTAAAGAACTAGGATATCCCAAGACTATGTCATTTTGTAAGTTTCTGAAATCTGTTCTGCACAGCCTCAGATCCAGCTTTTGAGCCTTGATTGCTAAGTTGTCCTCCACCTGGAATCTTCTTTCCTTTTGAGTGTTGTGTTACCCTAGTCCCTTCCATGTGTCCCATACTGCAATCAAACTATATCATTTTGGAGGACTCAGGAACTATATCCCACCTAGTAACTGCATCTTTATATACATTATTAAAAAAAAAAGAGCTGATGAGAGTCATGGAAACAAAGAGGAATGCTATATTTTTCTTGTCTACTGGGAACATTAACTCAAAAATCATGAGGATAAATGAGAAGATGAGTGAAGGGAAGCTCTACATTCTGGGACTATTTTGAAAGAAAAATCAAAACTCCTTTTGTTCTACAATGAAGGAATTAGCTCCAGGAGAAAGCATTGGAAATCCTTGTCTACAAGAAAATATTGAAAAGAAAAGCATTGGTCATAGGAGCATCTGTCTGCATCATATCCTGATTCCATGACTCTACAATTTGGAATTCAACTGGTTTTAATCACTCAGATATCAGTTGGGAAAAGTGCTGTTTCTTTGCCTGTTCAAAGAAGGAAGGACCATGGAAAGACTAAACAAAAGAACAAAATCTTTCCAAAAACTTTTGGGATCAAAATGTGTCTATATACTTCATCAGAGGAGTTGGATTTTGAAGAAACTACAGATTATTATTATCAGAAAAAAACTATAGTATGGTCAAGGAGGAGAAGGAGTTTTACCATAGGGTCTTAGAGCTATTCTGTGTGGATACATTCAGAGTAACCACAGACGAAAGGAGGTTGTGTGGTTTGGGAGAGATATGTGGAAATGCTTGCTATTCTCTGAAAATCACAAGGGCTGAGTACTTCTCCAATATTCATCTTCAGTGAGGTTGAATGCATGGGGATTTAGATTTGGACCATTTTGGTGACTAGGATTGTGTAAATAGCTAGTAATCCCACTTGTTGGTTAAACCTTGTATCCCTTTTATATAACCAGATTCTCCTACTTCTTATACTCTGCTCTCACTTCTCTCTCTCTTAGTTTTTGAATTTTTACCCATTGGTAGAGACTCAGGACAACTCTTCCAGATGTCTCCTTCAGTCAGAAATTATCAACTTTCAGCAGTATTTTGTAACTTTCTTATGCTCTCTATTTTCTTTTGCAACATTGTTATTGTGTGAATTTATTTATTTGAGTATGTTTATTCCTCATCCCTAAGATTGTAAGCTCCTTGTGGGAAGAAACCGTGTCTTAATTATCTTTCTATTTATCTTCTCCTACACTGTATAGTACATTGCACATAGTAGATACTCAATGTAAGATTCTTGATTGACTTCTTATGGTTATAGAATAACTGTAAAAATAAGCAGGGTTATTTTGGTGATTTTTTTCTTTATGTCTGGTGTTGAACTTTCAAATTTGGCTTGTTACATTCTCACCATGAAGCTTCCTCTGACACTGACTTCTCCAGTCCACTTTGATCTTTGATTTCCCTTCTCTGCATTCTTACAATGCTCATAATTTGCATGATTTATTTTTGGTGGCCAATCTTCTCTTATTCCTAACTTCAAAAGATCTCTAATTTCAACATCATTCATTGATGTAGTTCTGATTTCATGAGTTCCTATATCTCAAGAATCACCTACTAGTCACTCTTTTGGTACGGTGGTTTGTAACTTAGCTAGATTGGTCCTTGGTCATTAATTTCATTGCTAGGCTCATATGGAAAAAAGTTTCTTAGTTTCCTAGGACATTCTCGGACTAATATTTTTTTTTTTTGACATAGCCTATAAGAACTCATAGCTATCTATACATTTTTATTTTTATTTTTTAAATTTTTTATTAAAGATATTATTTGAGTTTTACCATTTTCCCCCCAATCTTACTTTCCTCCCCCCACCCCCTACCTATACATTTTGATTAGGCTTTGGAGGAATATTTGGGGAAGGATAAATTGTATCACATTGTCTTTAATCTTTTCATATTTGTGATTCTTACCCCTTCAATTAAATTATAGACTTTTCAAGGGCAGAGAATATGTCTACAAGGCTATATAAAACAGAAGTGTTAAATTGAATAGTGTTGCATAGAGTCAGAGTGGGAAGCATGCTAAGGTGTCTTGGTTTATTGCATAATACATTATAGACCTTTGTAGAAAAGATCAAAGAGGGTACTTCCCTAAATTTAAAAAAAATCAATTTGACAAGCACATTCAAAGCACTGTGCCAGTCACTAGAGATACAAAGATAAGAAATAAAACAGTCCCTGAATTGCAAAGGGTTAAGGGATAGAGAGAAAGCTTGCATAAAAATAAGTATAATATAAGGTATAATTGATAAGGGAAAAGGAAAGATTCAATAAGTGCTCTAGGAAAATTTGAGGAGGGAGGCATTGCTTTCTTTTGGGAAATCCAAGAAGGGTTCATGGGAGAGCTGGAGATATTTAATTGGAGTCTAGGAGGAAGAGACAGATTTCAATAGGTGAAGATATTCAGGGAAGCAGTTTCTGAAAACTGAGATATGATGAGGAAAACTTAAAATGTCTCCAGATACTTCAGTAAAAACCACTTGATGCACTGTGGTGCGGATAAAACTTCCTACCCCAAATCCTATCATGACTAAGTATATGGCAGCAGATTAAGAAGCTTAAAATAAGATTGCTAAATCAATAACCCAATTGTAACTTGGAGATATATGTCTGTTTCTAATGCATTGCATTGAATCAGCTAGTCATGTAGCATAAATGTCGGAGCTTGGCCCTCGGTAAAATTAGAAATTGGTGAAATGTATCTGTGACCCAGCCAATCCCTCCCCTTTCATTCCTCTTTAGTATCCCTATAGGAACCTTGTGCCTCAGGCTGCCTGAGACCCCTCCTTCGAAAGTGGGAATGATTAGTTAACTTGATTCTTACCCAGGCTCTAACCTTTCTCAGTTGTATTTGCCTTTTAGATCAAGTCCCGGATGAGAAAGATCCTTAATACAAAGGAAGGAAGATCTAGTGGTGGAACTTTGGGCATCAGTGACAAATTGGTAAGGGAGATATTCATGGAGCGGGTGGAGGGAGGGTGGAGAGACAGGGGACCTTGGCCGTTCCCCTCAAATTATGCCGTGGAGGAAACTGCCGACTTTGCTTGGGCGTAGGGCCAAGAGAAGAGAGCATGAGTGGTGGAAATGCTTGGCATCATTCTGGAACCTCCCTGACTCTCCAGTATGCAAATTATATAAGGGTGACCCTGGCAGGATTCCCAGAATGAATTGTTCCCATTTCTGCTTGTGACGCTCATCTGTTAGAGAAATCACTCCTCCTCACCAGACTTGGGCTATAATTCTATGAGGAAAACATCCAGATGAACTAGTCAGTTGTTTATCTGGATGTAGATTTTTAATGTAGTAATCCTTCTCCTTTCCCCTATCCTCTCCTCCCTTCCCCTCCCCTCCCCTCTTATTCCTTCCCCTTCCCTCCCCACTACTCTCTCCTCCCCTCCTCCCTTCTCCTCCCCTCCCTTCCCCTCCCCTCCTTTCTCCTCCCTTCCCCTCCCCTCTCTTCTCCTCCCCTCCTCCCTTTCCTTCTCTCTTCCTCTCCTCCCCCTCCTCCCTTCTCCTCCCCTATCTTTCCTGGCTTCTCCTCCCCTCCCTTCTCTTTTCTGTCTTTTCTTCCCTTCTCTCTTCCCCTCCTCCCCTCCCCTCTTTTCTCTTCCCTTCTCCTCTCCTCTCTTCTTTACTCTTATTTAATTATCCACTAAGTACAAGAACCTGCTAGACAATGAGGAAAATACAAAGATGAATTAAAAATGGACTTCCACTCTCATTGATGTCACAGTTTAGCAAAAGGATATGAACAGAATACAATATGAGTACAAGAGAGGTACAAAATATTAAGGGAGGCATTTTTTACTGGGGAAATCAACTCGTGATAATAATTAAAAAATAAAAAATTTTGCTGTTTTAATATTTAAAAAGGGCAACTAGGTAGCTCAGTGGATGAAGACTCATCTTCCTAAGTTCAAATCTGATCCCCAAATTTTATTAGCAGGTTAAGTCACTTAACCTTAATTGCCTCAGTTTCCTCATATGTAAAATGAACTGGAGAAGGAAATGGCAAACCATTCTGGTATCTATGCCAACAAAACCCCAAAAGGGATCACAAAGTATTGTATGCAACTGAAAAATGACAATAGCAGCAAAAACATTTAAAATATAAATATTATCTTCATTTTATAGATAGAGAAACTAAGGCTCAGAAATGTTAGGTGATTTGCCTATGATCACATAGCTAGTAATTCAAATGTATGTCTCTTGATTCCAATACTCTCCTTATAACACTATTCAGTCCAGGGAAGGACTGTGATGAAGATTTACTTTTATTATTACTCAGGGGGGGAGAGGAAAAAAAAAGGTTTGCTAAGCAAATGAGTTGCACAACCAAAATTGTTGAGTGCCTCTCAATCTTCTAGAGAGAAACCTGTTTTCAAGCACTTTAGCAATATCCATTTATATTCAGGCAGTTGCTGTGCTAATTACAAATAATTTTAATCTCTTCCTTGAGCAAGTCCCCAGGGATAGCTGCTTGCCAACATTTTATTTCTCATTCCTGTTACTCTATATGTGACTGAAAGTAATACAATTACATTTCTCTAAAAAGGTCAGCCATTCAGAAGCTGCTGACAACTATCCCCTATGGTACCCCTTCCAACAACCCCCACATCAATTAGTCTGAATTGAGCAAGGTTTGATTATACTTGGACACATCTGGATGACTGACTGATCAGTCTAATTTCTAACTGGCTGTTGGGCATTTTTGGAACCAAAGATTTTTCAAAGAGATTATGAAATTTTAGAATTAGACCTCAAGAGAGGTAGAATGGAAACAAACATGTTGACACTATAAAATGAAAGCAATTTAATGTAAGAGTTCTAGTTGTGTCAAACGACATGGGTTTGAAGTCTCTTCTGCCTCTTACTATCTGTGTGTCCTTGTGGAAGCCAGTTCACATTTGTGGGTTTCACTCTCCTCACCTACAAAATTAGACAATTTGCAGGTCTCTTCTGGGACAGTTAAGTGGGGAGAATATATAGAGAGCTGGACCTGAAGTCAGGAAGACCCCAGTTCAAATGTGACCTCAGACACTTATTAGCTATGTGATCCTATTTGCCTCAGTTTCCTTATTTGCAAAATGAGCTGGAGAAGGATATGACAAATCACTCCAGTATCTCTATAAAGAAAACTCCCATTTTTTTAAAGATACAACTAAAATGACTGTAAAAATAACAGGTCTGGGGCGGCTAGGTGGCGCAGTGGATAGAGCACCAGCCCTGGAGTCAGGAGTACCTGAGTTCAAATCCAGCCTGAGACATTTAATAATTACCTAGCTGTGTGGCCTTGGGCAAATTACTTAACCCCATTGCCTTGCAAACCCCCCCCCCCAAAAAAACCAAACAACAATGGGGAAAAAACAGGACCCTTCAGAACTGACTTCTAGGTTTAAGTTTTTTTGCAGACTGAAGACTTTTTTTTTAGGTTTTTGTAAGGCAAATGGCATTAAGTGGCTTGCCCAAGGCCACACAGCTAGGTAATTATTAAGTGTCTGAGACTGGATTTGAACCCAGGTACTCCTGACTCCAGGGCAGGTGCTCTATCCACTGTGCCACCTAGCCGCTCCTTGAAGACTTCTTTAAGTAGAATATGAGTTCCTTGATAGGAGGAACTATCTTGATTTTTTATTTGTATTACCAGCTCTTGGCAAAAAGTTTCACATGCAGCAATTACTTAATATGTGTGTTTTTTTCCTTTCTCTCTCTCCCTCTTTCCTCCTCTTTCTCTCCCCCTCATTCCTTCTTCCTCCCTCCCTCCCTGCCTCCTTCCTTCCTTCCTTCCTTCCTTCCTTCCTTCCTTCCTTCCTTCCTTCCTTCCTTCCTTCCTTCCTTCCTTCCTTCCGTGCTTATAGAGGTATATACCTTGGGTGCTTATAGGGATATATACCATATACCCAGCAGGTTGGAGTTGATGGAAAGAACAGTAGGTTAGAAACCAGGAGACCTGTTTTCTTTCAGGCTCTGCTCCTTAACTAGATGTATGAATTTGGAGCAAGTAAATTTTCATTTTTTAAGTCTCAGTTTTTTCAGTTGTTGGGTGTGGATAATAAATCCTGTCTTTCAAATCTCATGAGAGTTAAAAAAATATGTATGAGTTTTCATGAGTTCATACTCATGAGAGTATGAAAAATTATGAAGAGTTTTATAAATATGTTTGTGTTTATAATTATTGCTCCTTTTCTCTGGGAATTGAGTGACCTAATTGTCAGGATCATCTGACTGTTTAAAGATAAACAGTGAACTGAGTACCAAGAAAGGAAATCCTACAAAAGAATATACATTTTGTTTTAGACTCCATATACACCTTAGTTCGATGATATAATATATCCCCCTGAATCCAGAAAACTTAAAATGTGCTTTCTATGTGATTGATATGTCTAAACAGGGCCACCTCAGGACAACTGGAGTTGGAAATTGTGTTTTAAGTTCTTTTATTCAGGACTGCTCCCTTCCCCTGCCCCCACCCTCTAATGTCTAAGCCCTTCATTCTTCCTCATTTCTCTTTTCACTAGGAAAACATATTTGCTCATTCACATTGTGATATTGAAGATGTGTTTCCTTTCTCAGGCAGATTTGAATTTTTAAAAAGGAACCTGAAAAAGTTGATCCTTTACCTAAGTGAACCATTTTTTAGTAAATATTCAACATTTCCAACTTATGATGTGGGATGAGATGATTGCCAGGGGCAAGGGAGATACTTTAAACGTTCATGTATTCTCATTGTCCTTCAAATATGTCATATAGGCTAATAGCTACTTAACTTATATTTAGGGATAGTTCTGAACTATACATACATACATACATATATATACACACACATACATATGGAACTTGCATTCAAATATGAAAATGTTAATAATGGTAATGATATAATGATGATAACTAACATTTATATAGTGCTTTATGGTTTGTAAACTTAACAAACATCTCTTTTTATCCTCATAACAACCCTAGGAGAGAGTTACTATCATTGTTCTCAATTTACAGATGAAGAAACTGAGGCGTTTGTTAACGCCTTTTGTTTGTTAATTGCTCAAGGGCACAAAGCTAGTAAATGTCTAAGGTAGGATTTAAATCCAAGTCTTCCTGATTCCAAGTCTATTGTTTTATCAAGGTACTTAACTGCCTTATATAAAGGGGAGATGAAAATGGGGGAGTGGGTGTAAACATATATAGTACATAGAAATTCCTAGGAAGTGGGGTGGAGATTTGGGACCTGTCAAGATAAAACAGAAGTTCACCTATTAGAGAAGGCAGGGTGTAGAGATGGTTAGGAATTGGTATGTATATATATAGATGAATAATTATGGCTTTTTTCAGAAAAAAGATGTATTTCCTTTTGGTAAGGTCTCCAACTGTATCCATCTCCAATCATCCTGATCAATATCTGGCCACAGGATCCAGATAGCTCCAGAGGAGAAAGAGAAATGAGCTTTGTCCAAAGCTCCCCCCTGCAAACCCCTTTCAATTCAATTCACTTGCATGTCATGGCATTACCTCCCTGACATCATGGTCTTCTTTCAGAATGGAGGACAAAATAAATTTGAGTTTTAATATTTATGCCTGAAAATAAATGTCTCATCTAACACATCTGTTCCAAGAGGTAGGAAGGCATGTTTTTTAGTCTTCTTGGAGTCATGATTGTTTTAATTGATCTGAGTTCTTATTTTTTTAAGTTATTTTTTATACTATTGTGCTCATTGTATACATAGTCTTCTTGGTTCTGCTTATTTCATTCTGTCTTATTTTTCCAGGCTTCTCTGAAACCAACCCAGTTATCATTTCTTATGATAAATAAAATTTCATTATATTTATATGTAATATTGTGTTAGGCCATTCTTTATTTCTGATCTTTTGCTATGACAAAATGATACTGTAAATGTTTTTGTTTATTTTTTTTCCTTCTATCTTTAACTTATTTGGGAGAATGTACATAGTAGTGGAATCACTGGGTCAAATTTATGCACAGTTGTATGAGTTTGGGGATTAAAGTTCTAAATCATTTTTCAGAATGATTGGATCAATTCAGTTTTGCCAATAACGTTAATGTGCTTGTCCTGCCACAGTTTCAGCAATTGCCATTTTCTATTTTTATCATCTTTCAAAGTAGAAACTCAGAGCTGTTTTAATTTGTATTTCTTTTATTTGTGATTTCGAGCATTTTTCATCTGGTTGTAGAAAGTCTGATTTTCCTCTTTTGACAACTTTCTGACCATATTCTTTAGTATTTATCTATTAAAGAATGACTCCTGTTCTTATATTATTTTTATCAATTTCTTTCATATTTTAGATATCAGAGCTTCATCAGATAAATTTGCTATAGTAGTTACCCCCTGTACCTGATTCTCACTGCATTTCTTTATGCAAAAACTTTTTTGATTTTGTGTAGCAAAAATGACACCCTCTATCTTATATTATTCTCTCTACCCCTTGTTTGTTTGTTTGTTTGTTTTTTTTGTAAGGCAATGGGGTTAAGTGACTTGCCCAAGGTCATATAGTTAGGCGATTATTAAGTGGCTGAGTTCAGATTTGAAGGTAGGTTCTCCTGACTCCAGAATTGGTGCTCTATACACTGTTCCATGTCATCAAGAAGTATTTCCTTCTCTATAGTTGTGAAAGATATGTCCTTTAATTCTTCTTTAATGTATTTGGATTGATTTCTTGCTATAATATAGTATGATGTGGGCAAACATTTAGACTGGATACAGAGACCAGGCCCTGTCTTCCTAATGGGCTGAGTTTTGCAACTCTGCCCTGGGACTTAGTTTTTCCCAACTGGTGGGTGAGGAACTGCAAGTTTACCTAACTCACTATATGTAATAAGCCCCAGACTAGGCTTTTCATCCCAATCAGAAACACAAGATAACCAACTTGGATATCTTGCCAACTCTTCTGCCACTAGAAATAAGATCAATGGAACATTGCTTTTAGAAATGGCATGCCTATGGTTCCACCAACAATACCCTTGACTCCACAAACTAAAATTTCCTCCTCTACTCACCATCCCCTTATGCGTTGGGTTTTCCCTCCTTTTATAATCTAAACTCTTCAAGTCGAAGATCTCATTTTTTAAATTTACTTTGGCCCCCATCATAGGACGTGGTACTAATAAATGCATTTTCTAGCTAGCCCTTTAAAGTCCTAGCTAGGTGATGGTATGACTAATATTGAATTTAGGAGTTGTTTGTAGATATCCTGTAGACAGGATTTGGGATCCTGTTAGAGGATTTTTTTCAGTTTCCTCAACATTTTCATTCAATGAAACAGAATCTCTCCAGCAGTTGATGCCAGAGGGAACCTGGCCCTTCCCCCAGGTATCTGAGCTATGGACTTCTTTCTGATAGGCATCCTTTGAAGAACTGGAGATTTGATGCTGAGTTGGCTGCCTGCCTTGCATTATTTTCCTATTAATACAATCAATATGTTGGCATAAAGGCTACTATCTTCCCACCAAAGGGATACATGGCACAAAGGAGTAGGCAATGGTGTTGGAGACATAATCTGAGACCCATCCTAATTTATATGCTAATTAGTCCAGATGTAAGAATTACAGGGTTAATTAAGCATCACAACCCTCCCACAATTTTATCGGCAGTGGACACAAAGACAAGAGAGAAAGAAATCTCAGCCTCTGATCAAATTAGCTATCCATCGGGCTGCCTAGGACTTCTCCTCTCTGTGGGTTATTATTATTTTTTATATCCGCTCCAGAAGTTAATCATGTTTATTGTGCAAGGCACTAGGGATTAAAAAAAGTGATTAAGAAACAAGAGCAAATTCCCCCTTTCCTTCTCCACCTCTGTGTTCAGGGGGAGCTATTTAGATTATATAGTGTAAGTACACAGTGTTCCTCATCCTGATCTGGTTTAGTTTAAATTAGCAATACGATGTTAAATAACTGTGAAGTCAGAGCATCATTATGGAGGGTCAGGCATTAGATTAAAAATTTGACTCTTCCCATTGCATACTCTTATGTAGAGCAGCCCACAGTAGTGCTGGCAGTCAATTAACTTCCTTAAAACAAGGTTCTTTTGGATTTCAGGAAGCAGACCCCATCCTCTCCTTAATGATACAGTTCAACATGAACCTTTGAGACTTAACACGAGTTTCTTTTTTTCCAGGAAGCCTGGTCAGGCTAAATAAGCCTGGGGCTCATTGAGCTTCATTTTTCTCTGAGTTTCTATGGCACTTATTTCTTGTACTGAGCATGTTGGCTCTAATCACCTACCATCTTGTAGTGGTCTTATATGGCATGATGCATGTTTCTTACTGTCTTGTATAAGTTAACTGTGTGTGTGTATCTATAAATCTATCTATCTATCTATCTATCTAAGTATAAAACTTCATTTCTTACAGGGTCCATGGGCAAGTTACTTAACCCTGTTTGTTTCAGTTTTTTCATTCGTAAAATAAGCTGGAGAAGAAAATCTCAACCTACTCCAGTATCTTTGCCAAGTGTTGCAAAGAATTGTATACAACTGAAAACAACCAAATGACAACTTTGTTCCTTATTAGAATGTAAAATCCTAGAACACTATTTTTACTAATTTTTACACCTAAGGATAGTACTGCAAATTTTTTCAAGGCAGGTCAAGTCATTTAGTGTTTATTAAAGGCCTGTTATGTGGCAGTCACTATACAAAGAACTGGGGTTATAAAGAAAGGTTCAAACTAGTACTTGTTCTCAAGGAGTTCATCTTCTAAAGGGAACAGGAAACAAAAAAGCTGACAACTGGTACAAAATATAGATAAGATAAATAGCAGATTATCTTAGAGGGAACGAATTGAGGAGAACCAGAAAGGACTTCTTATAGAATTTAGGATTTTAGCTGACACTTTAAGAAAGCCAAGAAAATGGGAAGGAGGAAGACAATTTCAGGCATGGGTGGAGCATGGAGTCAGGAGATGGCATTTTGTATACTAAGAACCATAAAGATGCCCGTGTCACTGGCTTATATAGTGGGTCGAAGGGAGTGAGGCTTAAGAAGATTAGAAATGCAAGAGGGAATCAGGATGGAAGTGGAACAAGATGCACCTTCAATTATGGTAGTAGAATATTAGAGAAATAGAACAGGTCAGAGGAAGAGCTCACCTGTCTTGTAGCTTCTTATTTTAGTTAAATATTCTTGCTGTGTTGTATTCTTGTGTTTTATTGCTACTAATGATCCTCTTATGATGTCAGGATCCTCTAACTCAAACAGCTTGAGGCAGAGTCTCATGCTAGTCGTAGCTCTGTTTGCGACAACCCTGTATATTCCCAATGCTTAGCACATATTGGATGCTTAATAAATAAATCTATGTTGAATTAAATTACTATGGGTTGTTACTATCTTTCCAATTGGACCATAAGCTTCTTTTGGAAGAGCCTGGGTCTCTTAAATGCCTCAGTGCTCAAGAGGACACCAGAACAAATATATTTTCAATAGATATCTTTGATTAAATTCAGCCTTAAAAGGGATCTGGGATTAATATATCCTACCTATTCAGCAGGAGGAGAAATTTCCTCATAGAACTATTGACTAACTCTTAAAAATAATAGAAGATATTTGTATGGCACACTAAGATTTATACATTGCTCTACATGTGTCATTATTTGATCTTACTATGAAGTAGGTAATACTCTCATTATTATTTCTATTTTACAGGTGAGGGAAGCAAAGCACAGAGGAATGAAGTAATTTTTTGGCAGATATACAGTTAATAAGTGATGAATGCAGATTTCAAACCTGACCTCTCCTGACTCCAAATCAAGTATTCTCATGCTCTTCTTCCAAGGCACTGGAACTTCTTGCAGGGACAGATATGTATTGGACTTGTTCACAGTGTGAATCTCTGCAGGAGTGATTATCTGACCTTATCTGCCTGGTCATGGGGAAGAACTTCCTCAAATATATGGACTAAGTATTTAATTTCTTTTTCTATATTTCTTTCTTCTTTCATCCATTCCATTTCTTCCTTTCCTTTCTTCTCTTCTTTTTCTTTCTTCCTTGATTCCTTTCTTCTTCCCTTTGTTTTCTGTTTTCTAGTTCCTTTGTTTTTTCCTTCCTTTTTTTTGCTTTCTTCCTCTTCCTCTCTCCCTTCCCCCTTCTCCTTCCTTCCTTCCTTCCTTCCTTCCTTCCTTCCTTCCTTCCTTCCTTCCCTTTTTTCATTTTATCCCACTTCCTTTTTTTCTATCAGTCTGTGACTAAATCAACTTCACTAAAAAGAACACTGAAGTTCACATAAGTCAAAATAGCTTATTCCAAAAGTCTGAGCCAGCTGCCCCACCTCTCTAGAGAACAGAGCATTGCCTTAAACCAGTTTCCACTTTATACTGTGTTATGCTATGGAGGTTTCCAATGGACTAGCCAACAGGGTATTTAATAGCCTCTGCAAACCTTCCCCATTAAAAAAAATGCTTCTTATTTTAGTCAGTAATGTAGTGGAAAGGGCACTGAATTGGGACTCAGAATCCTGGTTATGCTTCTTACTTAATCTGTGTGACCCTGGATGGACACCTTACCCTGGAGGGTGGTGTGAGGAGGGAGTTGGAGGAGGCCTCAGGTTTCTCTTCTATAAAATGAAAAAAAAAATTCTCAGAGATACTTTCCACATCTAAGTCCTGCACACTGGAGCCAGTTTTAACCCTGATGGACTTCTGAAACACCCTCATACAGTTATTTAAAAGTTTTGGAGTTCATTATTCATGGCAACTAGAGAAGTTTGTAGTAACTCAATGGATAGCTGACCATGGGAGGTTAGTCTAGATGATTTTTAAGAGTTCTTTTGTTTTCTGAGAGTGTGACCAATTTTTCGGTAACTGTGGTGAGCTGGAAGAACCCTCTTCCTGAGAGGGGTGGATTTAAAGCTCAGTCTGAGTGTATGGGTTTAGCACCTTCTTAGTCAATCAGTCATCTACCTGTAGAGCTTCTGATTACTTTATGGTTTTAAAAATAACATTCTCATCTAGCCACTGTTTATTGGGAAGGAGAAAAACTGCATGAATGATTCCTATTGAGATAGAAATTTCTAGAGATCAGAGACTGCATATTTGTCTCTCCATTAATTGTCTTTTCCAAGATCTCCTCATTTCTTTGTCTTTCAAATCTTATCTCTCATCTCATCTCTTCCACCTCAGGGACTTAATGTCCACAACCTTCTGAGCCTTCTCAGGGTGGCTAGGTGGTGTAATGTATAGAGCATCAAGCCTGGAGTCAGGAAGAATTGAGTTCTAATGTGCCTTCAGACACTTAGCAGCTGTGTGACCCTAGGCAAGTCATCTAACCCTGTTTTCCTCATTTGCAAATGAGCTGGAGAAGGAAATGGCAAACCACTCTAGTATCTTTGCCAGAAAACCCCAACTGAGGTCACAGAGAGTCAGACATGACTGAAAAGACTGAGCAATAAAATACTGGCTATAATTATTATTCAACTTTGCATTTATCTACATTGTCTGCCTATTCATCAATTTGTTTATGGTTGTTCTCTTGTTTTTAGAACACTGTTTTGACCCCTTCCAATCACAAAACCATGGAAGCTAAGTCAGAAACTTTGCATTATCTTGGTGACATGTCTCCCAAAAGTTTGGTGACTCCGATCTCTATTTGTCACAAACTGACCTAAAACAACTCATGTTGAGAGAAAAAAGGATGATAATTAGAGAGTTAGGACTGCAATTTATAATATGCTCTAGTTCTTGTTTGGTCATAAATTTGTGCCCTTTCTATAGATCTGATAAATAGAGCATTTCTTGGTCTAAGCTCCCAGTATAACATATTCATAAACTTTAAGCAAGAAGGCATCTAAGAGCTGATATAGTGGAATGCCCTTATTTGATGGCTGAGGAAACTGAGTTACTGAGCAGGTAGTGGATCTTTAACTCCAAGACAGCAAAGAGACCATATTGTCTCTCTTTTCTCTCAGCTCAGGGAACTTTATTAGGTTTTCCTGAGATATGGCTCTTCACATGATTCGATAGCATATTCTATATTTAAATTTTTAACAGAATGAAATAATCAAGTTCCCTGTAACACAAAAGGAGAAGAGAAACCATGGTATCTCTCAGTTCAACATTTTGAAGGATGACAGGTCAGTATCAGCTTTCTTTTTTTTTTTAATTGCTGTTTTATTTTTTCCAAATACATGTTATGAAGATTTCTCAACATTCATCCATAAGCATATGTATATTTTTATGTTATAAAATTTCTTTATATCCTCCCTTCCCATCCCCCTCCTCTCAGCAACAAACAGGTTAATATTGTACATACACATTTGTGTTGAGCATGCTTACAGATTAATCATTTTTGGTATGAGGAATTAAGATTAAGGAAAAGAAATATACATAAGAGATATTTTTATTAAAGTGAATGTGGGGGGAACCTAAGTGGTGTAGTGGATAGAGTACTGGCCCTGGAGTCAGGAGGACCTGAGCTCTAATCCGGTCTCAGACATTTAATAATTGCCTAGCTGTGTGACCTTGGGCAAGTCACTTAACCCCATTGCCTTAAATAAATAAAATTTACAAAAAAAGCGAATGTGGTGTTCATCATATTCTGAAGAATTTTTTGTTTTGTTTTGTTTTTCTTCTTGTGGATGGGGATAGCATTATCCATAGCCAGTCTAATACAGTTGTCCTAGCTCTCTGAATTGCTGAGAGGAGCTGCTTCCATCAGGATTGATTATCTTACAATGTTGTTGTTAATATGTAAATTGATTTCTCTTGGTTCTCCTTCCTTCACTCATCATCAGATCCTGAAACTCATTCTATGCTTCTCTAGAGTCTGACCATTTATGGTTTCTTATGGAACAATAGTATTCCATGATATTAATATACCATCCCCTTAATTTTCTCTTCTAGGCCCTTCTAAAAAGAATGGTTTATGAATATTTTGGAACACGTGGGACTTTTCCCTTTTTAAAAAATTTCTAGGGGCGGCTAGGTGGCATAGTGGATAAAACACTGGCCTTGGAGTCAGGAGTACCTGGGTTCAAATCCGGTCTCAGATACTTAATAATTACCTAGCTATGTGGCCTTGGGCAAGCCACTTAACCCCATTTGCCTTGCAAAAAAAAAAACAAACCAAAAAAAAATTTCTTCTGGATATAGACCTAGAATTGGAATTGCTAGGTTAAAGGGTATAAATAGTTTAATTGCTTTTTAGGCATAATTCCACATTGCTCTCCAGAATGGTTGGATCCATTCACAACTCCACCAGCAATGCATTAATGTCCCAGTTCTCCTACAATCTTTCCATCATTGATCATTTCCCCTTTTTGTCATCTTAGCCAATCTTATAGGTATGAGGCAATACCTTAGAGTTGTTTTAATTTGCATTTCTCTAATTAATATTGATTTGGAACATTTTTCATATGATTATATATATAGCTTTAATTTCTTCATTTGAAAACTACCTATTCGTATCCTTCAAGCATTTATCAATTGGGGAATGATTTGCAACTTTATAAATTTTATGCAATTCTCTCTATATTTTAGAAATGACACCTTTATCAGAGCTCCTAGTTGTGAAGATCATTTCCCAACTTTCTGCTTTCCTTCTAATTTTGAAAGCATTGATTTTTATTAGTGCAAAACTTTTTAATTGAATATAGTCAAAATCATTCATTTTGCAATTTATAATGTGCTCTATTTCTTGGTTGGTCATAAATTTGTCCCCTTTCCATAGATCTGATAAATAGAGTATTTCTTGGTCTATTAACTCATCTTTGGTATAGGGTATGAGATGTGGGTGTCTGCCTAGTTTTTGCCATAGTATTTTCCAGTTTTCCCAACAACTTTTGTCAAATAAGTATCATCTTTCTTAGCCTTCCTCCCATGTTTCCTAATGAAGTCAATTACATCAAAAACATGATTTTTAGAAGACTGACAGCCAAAGTTATTTAAAAGTCTTCAGCACAATGATGAAGTTTAGCCATAGGACTTGGGCAAGTCACTGGGCCTCATTCAATTTTCTTACCTGAAAAAATAAGGGAGTTGAATACCTGATGACTTCTAACATTTGATGATTCTGTGATTCACTCTCAGCTACTACTTTGAAACCCAGATTTTTTCTCCAAGTTCAACACTTGATTCATTATGTTATGTTGTTATAGAGTTAATTCACATACGTGTGACATATCTTGACATAGACTAGCTCATTTTATAGATGAGGAAATTGAGGCAAACATGGTTAAATGATTTGTTCAAGATCACACAACTAATACATGTCTAAGGCCAGGTTTGTAGTCAAGAAGTTGACTTTCTGACTCCAAACCTGATATGCTATCTACTCTGTGACCTAGCTCCCCCTCTTTAAGCCATATTATATTATCATTATACTATTTTTAAGCTTTAAGATACTGAAGAAATTTATTTAGGTGACATAGTGGGTGTAGTGATAGATTTGGAGTCAGGAAGATCTGAATTCAATTCTGTATCAGGTACCTATTAGTTGTGTGACCCTGGTCTAGTCACTTTACCTTCTTCAGTTTCCTAAGCTATAAAATGAAAATAATAATAATATCTGCATCATATGGCTATTGTAGGGATAAAATAAGTTGATATATATGAAGTGCATTCAAATATTAGCTATTTTTCTTATTATTATTAACTATTAATCAACTATTTTTATCTGCTTTATACTCTTTGGCAAATTTAATGGCTGCACAGTGGACACCTCTATGGACTCTACTGCCAGTAAAAATCAGTGGTGAGGTTTTACTTGGATTTTATTTGTCTTTTCTCCAATACCACGAAACTGGGCACAATATATTCTGTAAATGAATACAGAATGAATAAGCAAGTGAATGGATGAAATGACAAGGCAGTTGTGTTGCAGACAAGCCTGGTTTGTTTATGGGGGTATGGAGCTCAGGGTGTGAAAGTCAGCTGTGGTCACATTGCTTATCAGTTGACCCTTTCTGCTCCATTTCTGGTTTTCCATATAATCATTGTTGTCTTGACAACTGTGAATCTCTGTGCCAAATGCTGTTGTTGCTCTGGCTTGGAGGGTCAGAAACCATCTGGTAAGTCTCTGAGGTCAGCAGCCAAGAATGATTTCACAGAGATCATTAGGAATACAGGGGCAAGAACAGCTTTGGATATTGCATGGAATGCCAGTTTTTTGGATTTGAAAGGTATTGAAGTGACCATCTACTACAACCTATACCCAAAGGAAATTCCCAGTAGAACATAAAATATAAGAGATCATCTAGCTTGTGCTGGAAATAGATCAATAAAAGGAAACCCACAGCCCAGTCTACTTCAGCACAGTTCCAACTGGTAGGAAGTTTTTCCTGACACAAAAATTTTCTGACATCTAAAATTACCACTTTGTACTTTTTTACCCATTCCTTCTGACTTCTCTTTTGAGGCTGGTTATTTAACCAGTTCCAAGTACCCTGAAATGTATTATTGTAGTCTATATTTCCAGTTTCCCACAAGAATAATATTTCATTCCCTTTCTTTGAGATTTTTGGGTGATATATCCTTGAGTGTGTCCAAATGGCTCTTTAACCCTTCCCCATACTCACCTAGAATGAAGATTCATTTAATTTGGTTCCTGTCTTCTAAAAGATGAAGGTACTATTCTCTCATCCTTCTTCCCTGGAAGAGTTGGACTTAAGGTTTACTGATGACCCCCTGCTAACTTTTCCTTCTGAGGGCCTTCATTTCACTCCCTTAGAACATTGCTTTTACTGTGACCTTTATCCCCATCTCCCACCCATCAGAAATTTGGGATCTACCCCTGTTATCGCTCTGGTCTTTGGTAGGTGGACCCTTGTCTTATGTTGCCCACATTTAGAACTTTACTCCTTGTTTCCATTTGCCTCCATACCCCTGATTTCCAGCACCCTCTTATATGTGACTTTCCCTCAGTAGAGTATAAGATTCTTGAGGCATGGACTGCATTACTTGTTTGTGTATCCCCAGCACTTGTCTATCTGTCTGCTTTCCTATCTAATTGTCTATCTGTCTAGAGATACTCTTTTCTCTTTATAGAATTGACTGAGCTGTTGGAGACTCAGCAGGATTGAAGACAACATTTAGTGAGATGGGAGAGAGAGCAGACACAGCAGGGCGGGTAATGGATCTTGAAGGGGAGAGAGAGAGACAGAGGCAGAGATAAGAAATAAACAGACAAAAAGAAAGTCAGAGGCAGAGATAGAGAGACAGAGACAGAGACAGAGACAAATAAGAGAGATACAGAGACAGAGATAGAGTCAGAGATATAGAGTTAGAGTCAGTAAGACAGAGAGAAACATAGAGAAGAAGAGAAAAGAGAAGTAAAGAGTAAAGAAGAGGAGAAAGGTAGATCTTTGGGTCAGGTCCTTGTAGATGTTTTGTAACTATATTGTAGGGCACAAACTGTGATCATCTTTCCAAAGACAGGGAAGTTCTGAAAGATCTATTCCTTATCTCTACTCAAACAGGTCCAGTAACAAGTGTTATTATATACTCTTTTTTTTTTTTTTTTTTTTTTTTAGTTTTTGCAAGGCAATGGGGTTAAGTGGTTAAGTGGCTTGCCCAAGGCCACACAGCTAAGTAATTTATTAAGTGTCTGAAGTCAGATTTGAACTCAGGTACTCCTGACTTCAGGGCCAGTGCTTTATCCACTGTGCCACCTAGCTGCCCCTATACTTGTTTTTTAATCTACATTTTTTCTTTTCTTCTGAGTTTACTTCATATAAAGGCATGGTTACTCATGAAAGCAGGGATTATATGTTTGTATACTTAGTCCATGCTGAAAGAAAGCCATAAGTAAGCTGAAATTCAAATTTGACCAGAGAGCTAAACTACTGTCTCAGTGTTAGGAATTTTCCCAAGTGGAACCTCTGAGCTATTCTGGTTTTATTAATAACTTTTCATGTGATACAAACAACATAAAATAGCAGATAAAGGGACTTTGTTGATCTGTGGAAAAATTTTATTTTCCCTTGGTTAAAGGTGAGTTAATTACTATAACAGGACATGACTCATTAAATTTCAAGTCTCTGATGGGAGAGGGGAGACTAACAAGGAGGAGAGGGCATTGACTCAAGAGAAGGTCATCCTGAACCAATTCCAAGAGAGTAAATAGGTAAATCCTGTAAGGATTTAGTTCTCTTTCTTTCCAGAAGGGAGGAGAAGTAAGTACTCTACCATCAACAGGGAAAATGCCAATGAGTAAGTTGTGTCTCTGAAAGTGTAAAGTAACTTAACCAAGTACATACACCTAATTCGTGGTAGAATTAAGACTCAAACTCAGTGCTCCTAATTCTGGGATTAGTCCTTTTTCCACCCTAACAGAATTGTAGATGTGGAAGGAAATCTTAGAGATCATCTATCTCAATTTTGTATAGCTCAAACAATACTTTTGATCTGTTAAATAAAAGAATTTCCCACTATAAACAACACACACACACACACACACACACAAACACACACACCACTCTGCTCTCTTTTACAGATCAGGAAATTGAGGCACAGAGAAGTGAATTGACTTGGCCAAGACCACATAGATAATGAATGGCAGAACAATTAATTGAAACTTATTTGAATTAGGTCTTCTGACTCAAAACTGAGTTCTAGTATCACTGTAAAATACATTTGCCATTGTTATAAAAGATCTAGTGTAGATTCCAAGTTAAAGGATTTCCTAAGGATGATAAATGCTCCTATTTATTGGTGAGGTGCTATTCATATCAAGTCACAAAACTTTACAGCGTTTCCTGAAAAAAATCTCTCAACACTTAAAATAATTTAACTTAACCAACCATATAGAAAAAGCCAAGAAGATGAAATATGGCTATGTCTAAGACCAGTGATATCACACTCAAATAGAAACATATCTCTGAAGGCCACAGATTGATTTAGAAAACCATAAATTGACATTATCTGTACCTTATTATATTTTTATTTATTTTTAAAAAAATTTCCCAATTGCATTTTAATCTGGTTTCTACCAAATCAGTTTGACATCTGGTCTCAACTCTGACAAGGGGGGAGATCAACCAACTAGAACTTGTCCATTTCTATTCATGCCTTGAACAGATTCTTGGACATTGTTATCAGTGAAATCATAGATCCATGGACATATTTGAGTTCTACTATACTATTTTCGGCCTTATCATTTTCTGTAATTGGTTTGTTATTTCATTCTCTGTTCTCTAGTCAATGTTCCTAAATTGCCACTTCACCTTTCTGAATATTAGTTTTCTTGTCTGTAAATGAAGATGATAAAATAACAATGGGTATAATAAAATAAAACAAAGCTATCAGTTTGCACTTATCCTTGTTATAGTTATTTGATGTGGGCCTAACTGTGGTCAGTATGGATCTGGGACCTCTATTTCCTTTGGTACATGGTACCTTTCTGGGCACTGGAGTGCTTCTAGCCACATGCTTCTAATCCAATCTCATTCCCACTGCTCCACAGAACTACTTACCTATCTCTCTATAATGAGCTGAGCTGGACAAATGACTCATTGTGACCTTCTTTGAATTTCCCTATCTGGATTCAATCTATTGCATTTTCTATTTGGAAGAGTTTGTGGATGGGAGCTAATTGCACTCTTAGCTATTGATCAGCCAAGATGGTGGAATGGTATTCTACCTTCTGTATCATGCATCTCATGTATAATATGCTTCTTTATCATAAATCCTCTGGAATCATTGTGGAGTATTGCATTGATCAGTGTTTTTAATTCATTTAAAATTATTTGTCTTTGAAATTTTGTTATTATATAAATTGTTCTTCTAGTTCTCTTTACTCTATATCAGTTCATAAAAGTTTTGCCAGGCTTCTACAACATCATCCCTTTTCTTCTTTTCTAACAAAACACAATAGTATTCCATTATATCCATTATATCCATATACCACAATTTGTGCAAACATTCCATAATTTTCTTTGGTTTCTAATTCTATTACAAAAAGAACTGCTACAAAGATTTTCCTCTTCATTTTTCTCATTCTTTGAATTCTTTGAAGTAGAAGTTTATACCAATGAATTTAAGAACTAGATGGGGTGGCATAGGGTTGCATATTGGTTCTCCTTGGAATTATGGTGATGATCAGTTTGAAATGGGGGCAACATTCTGTTTCCACAAGAAGATAGCATATATTGGAGCAAATCAGAAATAATATTTTCTTGTCCTTTATAAATCTTTAAGTGCAGACAGTGGTAAACAAAGAGGAGAAGTCATGAATGAGTTCATATGAAATGATATGAATATATGAAAAATTTTAAAACATTACAACATCATTATAGAATTGGAAACATCTTACTAGTCATAAACAAGAACTTCATATTCTTTTTGGTAACAATATCTTTAGTTCAAAATTATACAATATAATGCAGAAATAGGAATTGCTTCATTCTTAGATCCATATTGGGTGAAATAATAGTGAAAATCATATATGCATTTAAATTTGAAGAATTAAATTTGAAGAAGCTAAAGGCATTAAAAAATCTTCACTTAGACTTCAGGCAAAGATAGTGGAGAGAAGTCAGGCACTGTCTTAAGTTCTCCTGGCTTTCCCTCAGAACTAACATGAACTGAGCCTCTTAACAGGAGAACATCTACCAACAAGGTTTGCCTCAGGGGAGCTTAAGTGAACAGGGGACAGAGAGCAGAGACACAGTGCAAGGGTGGAGGAGTGAAGCGGGGGAGGGGGAGCAGGGGTAGAACAGTGGGGAAAGAGTTTGCTGTGTGCATGTCAGGCAGGAGAGCTTAAGTGAGGCAGCCAGACATCCATCTAGTTGGCTGGGTCTTCCAGACCCAGACCTTGAGCCCTGTGTTTCCAGCTGAGTCTCCTGTGGGGTAATGTGGTAACTTTTTCTAGAAGAACACTCCCCCATAGGTGTTTGCACCTTGCCCCAAGGTTCAGGTGTGGGTAGCATATCTACCCCAGTGCTGATTGATATTCCAGGGAGCAAGTGAGCTTTGAATGCAGCCAAGGATTTATTATCCAGCAAAACTGAACCTTCTGTTCCAGGGGAAAAGATGGACATTTAATAAAATAGGAGACTTTTCCTGATGAGAAGACCAGAGTTAAATAGAAAATTTGGTCTTCAAACAGGAGATGCAAGAGATATATGAAAAGGTAAAAAGGGGAAAAGAAAGAAAATTTATCCAATAAAATGCAACTGGCTATGTCCACCTGGGAGAACGATTCTCATAATTCTTTTTTTCCCCAGGCAATGGGGTTAAGTGACTTGTCCAAGGTCACACAGCTAGGTAATTATTAAGTGTCTGAGACTAGATTTGAACTCAGATCTTCCTGACTCTAGGGCTGGTGCTCTATCCACTGCATCAGCTAGCTGCCCCATCTCATAACTCTTGAGAATTGCAACTCTTATTAGAGGGAATATACTTAGCCAGAAGTAATGGACACTCATGACTTGTACATGACTCTGAAGGAATAGTTTAAAAATAATATCTCCTTCAAAAGGGGGGGGCAGTAAAGAGATAGGGGAAGGAGGAAATTAAATGGGGGTAAATTATATCACATGAAGAGGTACAAAGGACCTATTGCAATAGAGGGGAAGAAGGGAGGAGGTGAGAGCTGCCTGAATCTTACTCTTATCAGATTTGGCTTAAAGAGGGGTTAACACATGAGTTGAGAAACTTATCTTACCTTTCAAGTATTAAGAGGGGAAAGGGGGAGGTTGTAGGAAAAGAGGAATTAACAGGAAGGGAAGGAAGGGAAGGAAGGGAAGGAAGAAGGGACAAAGGGAAAGGGTAAAAAAGGGGAGGGGGGTTGGATAGAAGGGGACAAATCCACTCAAGGAGGTGGTATTCAGAAGCAAAATACTGGGGAATTGAGAGGAAGTGAAAAAAAGGGAAAAATATAAATGGAGGGAAGATAGCATGGAGGGCAATAGTTAGTAATTCTAGCTTTGAGTGTGAATGGGATGAACTCACACATAAAGTAGAAATGGATAGCAGAAGGATTAAAAAACCAGAATACTACAATATGTTGCTTAAAAGAAATGTATCTGAAGCAGAGAGGTACATACATAATAAAGATCAAAGCCTGGAGCAGAATATATTATACTTCAGCTGAAGTGAAAAAAGCAAAAGCAGATGCAAAAATAGATCTCATTAAAAGAGATAAGGGAACTATATACTCCTAAAAGGTACCATAGACAATGAAGCAATTTCAATACCAAATATGTATGTAGCAAGTGGTATAGCATTCAAATTCTTAGAGGAGAAACTAAATGAATTACTAGAAGACTTAGACAGTAAAACTCTACTGGTGGGAGACCTCAACCTCCTTCTCTCAGAATTAGATAAATCTAACCATAAAATAAACAAGAAGTTAGTTAAGGAGGTAAATAGAATGTTAGAAAACTTAGACATGATAAACCTTTGGAGAAAATTGGATGGGGATAGAAAGGAATATACCTTTTTTCCTGCAGTATATGGTATCTGCACAAAAGCTGACCATGTACTAGGGCACAAAACCTCATAATCAAATGCTGAAAGTCAGAAATGATGAATACATCCTTTTCAGACCACAATGCAATAAAAATCACATGCAATAATGGATCATGGAGAGACAGACCTAAAACTAATTGGAAACTAAATAACCTCATTTTAAAGAATCAGTGGATCAAACAACAAATCATAGAAAGAATTAGTGATTTCATCCAAGACAATGACAACAAAGAGATGATATACCAAAGCTTATGGGATACAGTCAAAGCAGTCATTAAGTGATATATTGTATCTTTAAATACTTACATGAATACAATAGAGAAAGAGGAAATCAATGAACTGAGCATGCAAGTTAGACAAAGAACAAATTAAAAATCCCCAATTAAATAACAAATTAAAAATTTCAAAAATTAAAGGAGAAATTAATAAAATAGAAAACAAGAAAACTATTGAACTAATAAATAAGACCAAAGTTGATTTTTATGGAAAAAGCAATAAAATAGATAAACTTTTTGGTTAATTTGATTAAAAAAAGAAAGAAGAAAACCAGGCTATTAGTATCAAAAATTTAAAAGGTGAGTTCACCAACAATGAGGAAGAAATCAAGTAATTTTCAACTATTTTGCCCAACTGTATGTATGTATGTATAAATTTGATAATCTAAGTGAGATGGATGAATATTTACAAAAATATAAATTGTTTAGGTTAAATGAAGAGATAATCAAATAAGCTAAACAACCCTATCTCAGAAAGAGAAATCCAACAAACCATTAATGAACTCCCTAAGAAAAAATCTCCTGAACTAGATGGATTCACAAGTGAATTCTATCAAACATTCAGGAATAATTGGTTCCAATTTCATATAAGCTATTTGGAAAAATAAGTGAAGCCAGAACTCTCCTAACTCCTTCTATGATACCAATACAGTGCTGGTACCTAAATCAGGAAAAGTGAAAATAGAGAAAGAAAATTATAACTCAATTTCTCTAATGCACCTATGGATGCAAAAATCTTAAATAAAATATTAGCAAAGTGATGACAGCAACTTATCACTGGGATAATATACTATGACCTAGCAGGATTTATTCCAGGAATGTAGGGTTGGTTCAATATTAGGAAAACTGTTAACATAATTGAATATATCAATAACTAACCTAACAGAAATCATAGGATTATCTCAATAGATGCTGAAAAAGACTTTGACAAAATACAACACCCATTCCTACAAAAAACACTAGAGAGCATGGGAATAAATGGATCATTCCTTAAAATGATAAGCAGTATCTATCTGAAACCATCAATAAGCATTACATGCAATGGGGATAAGCTAGGAACATTCCCAATAAGATCAGAGGTGAAACAAGGATGCCTTATTATCACCACTACTATTCAATATTATATTAAAAATGTTAGCTTCAACAATAAGAGAAGAAAAAGAAATTGAAGGAATTAGAATAGGGAAGGAAGGAACAAAACTCTCACTCTTTAGAGATGATTTAATGGTATACCCAGAGAACCCTAAAAATTATCTAAAAAACTACTAGAAACAATTATCAACTTTAGTAAAGTTGCAGGATATAAAATAAGCCCACATATATCCTCAACATTTCTATATATTACTTACATGATATAGCAGCAAGGATTAGAATGAGAAATCCCATTTAAAATAGCATCAGAATATAAAATACTTGGGAGTTTACCTGCCAAGTCAGACTTAGAAAATCCATGAAAATAACTGTAAAACACTTTTCACACAAATAAAATCAGATATAATTAACAGGGCAAACATCAACTGCTCACAGATAGGCTGAGCTAATATAATAAAAACAACAATTCCACCTAAATTAAACTACTTATTTATTGTCATACCAAACTTCCAAAAAATTACTTTAGTGAGCTAGAAAAAAATTCTACTTAAATTAATATAAAGAAACAAAAAGTCAAGAATATCAAGAGATTTAAAGAAAAAAATGCAAAAGAAGGTGGGTTAGCCTTACCAGATCTAAGATTATATTATAAAGTATCATTCATCAAAACTGTCTGGTACTAGCTAAGAAATAGAGTAGTGAGTCAGTGGGATAGATTAGGTACAAAATAGACAGTAGAAAATGTTTACAGTAATCTACTGTTTGAGTACAGTTTCTGGGATAAGAACTTATTCTTCAATAAAAGTTGCTGGGGAAATTGGAAGATAGTATGGCAGAAATTAGAATCAGACCAACATCTCACACCCTATACCAAGATAAGATCAAAATGGGTGCAGGATTTAGACACAAAAGACAATGTCATAAGCAAATTAGGAAAATAAGGAATAGTTTACATGTCAGATCTATGAAAAGGGGACCAGTCTGTGATCAAGGAAGAAATAGAGAGCATTATTAAAAAAAGCCCTGGATAATTTTGATTACATTAAATTAAAAAGCTTTTGCACAAACAAAACCACTCTAACAAGATAAAAATAAATATAGTAAAATGGGAAACAATTTTTACAATTTGTGTTTTCTGACAAATGATTCATTTCTAAAATATATAGAGAACTGAGTCAAATTCATAAAACAAAAACCCAAGCCATTCCCTAATTGACCAGTGGTTAAAGGATTTGCAAAGGCAATTTACAGATGAGAAAATCAAAACTATCTATAGTCATAAGAAAAACTGCTCTAAATCCTTACTGATTAGAGAAATGCAAATTAAAGCGTCTCTGAGCTAACACCTCATACCTCTCAGATTGGCCTATATGAAGAAAAAGGGTAATGGTCAATGTTGGAAGAGATGTGGGAAATCTGGTACACTAATGCATTATTGGAGGAGCTGTGAAGTGATCCAACCTTTCTGGAGAGCAATTTGGAATTTTGCCCAAAGGGCAATAAAAATCTGCAACCTCTTTGATCCAGCAATTCCACTACTCAGTCTAGAACCTGAAGATATCATGAAAAAAAGGGTTAAGATTCCACATGTAGAAAAATATTCATAGCAGCTTTGTTGTGACAAAGAAATGGAAATTGAGGGGATGTCCATCAATTGGGGAATGGCTGAATTAATTGTATTATATGTATATGCTGTAACACTATTGTTCTATTAGAAACAGGAGGGATGGGAAGAACTTGTATGAATTTTTGCTGAGTGAGATGAGCAGAACCAGAAGAACATTGTACACCTTAACAACAAATGGGGTGATGATGTACCTTGAGGGACCTGCTCATTCTAGCAGTGTAATAATCAATTTTAGGGGAGCTGTGATGGAGAATATCTCTAACCAGAGACAGAACTGTGGAGTTTAAATGAAGACCAAAGATTATTATCTTCAATTTTTATAAAGTTGTCTTATGTAGTACATAATTTTGCTATCTATGATTTTTTCCCTCCTATTTTTTTCTTTCAATACATTTAATTTTGATATATGCATATGATTGACACTAACGTAAAGACTATCAGATTGCTTTCTGTTGGGGGGGGAGAAGGGAAGAAAGGGAAGGAGGGGGGAAATTGTAAAATTCAAAACCTTGCAAAAATGATTGGTAGAGACTACTATTATATATAATCGGAAAACAAAATATTTATTTATTTATTTATTCTATTTTTTAAAGAGTTTTTTATTTAATATTTATTCTCATTTTGTACAAATAATTTTTTATACATTAATAAAATATTCTTGTTTAAGAGTAAATGAAATACTCCCCCCATAAATATAGAGTCACTTGAGTGATAAAGTAAAGGGGAGAGAAAAAAAATTAAAATAAAAAAAATAATAGTAATAATTGTAGGTATGGCCAGGTTGCCCAATGGATGGAGCACCAGCCCTGGAACCATGAGCACCTGAGCCCACATCCAGCCCCGTACACCCAACAATCACCCAGCTGTGTGACATGCAAGCCACCTGAACCCCACTACCCTGCAAAAACCAAAAAAAAGAAGAGACCCCCAAATAAAATAAAATAGTAATAATAGTAGGGGTGGCTGGGTGGCAGACAGAGCATTGGCCCTTGAGCCAGGAGCACCCGGGTCCAAATCCAGCCTCAGACACTCAACCATCACCCTGCCATGCGGCCCCAGGCAGGCCACATAGCCCCATTTGCCCTGCACCCTCCTAAAAAAATAATAATAATAAAAAATGTGCTTGAGTCTTTGTTCCAACACCAACAATTCTGTCATGGGTGGATCACATTCTTTATGATAAGTCCATCACAAAAGTTACTTCCATATTTCTCCACCATTGCCATTGCTGATCGCAACTCCCTCTTTTTGTATTTCTCCATTACCTTGTACTATATTTTCTCTCTCCTTTCACTCTGACTCTGCTGTAGGGTAGCTGAGTGGCACAGCAGACAGATCCCTGGCTCTGGGGCCAAGAGGCCCTGAGCCCCCATACCACCCCTTAGGCCCAGCATCCACCTGGCCCTATGGTCCTGGCTAGGCCTTCCAATCCCAGTCCCTTCAAGAAGTAAAAAAGAAAATGTGTTATATCTGACCACTCTCCCCCCATGGTCCATCCTCTCCTCCATCACTCACATCACCCCAATTCCCCCTGTCCCCCCTTTCTTACTCCAGATGCCTATACCCCATTTAGTATATATGCTGTTTCCTATTCTAACCACCTCTGATGAGAGCAAAGACTTTCTCATTCCCCCTCGCCTTCCCCCCTTCCATATCATTGCAATAGCTCATTGTAATAAAGAAAAATCTTATTATATGAAATATTTTGGTCTATTCCCTCCCTCTCCTTTTTCTTTCTTCCATTACATTTTCCTTTTTTCTATTGACTCCATTTTTACACCATATTTTATCTTCAAATTCAGCTTTCTCCTGTGCTTCAACTATAAAAGCTCCCTCTACCTGCTCCATTAACTGAGAAGGTACATATGAGTATTATCAGTGTCATTTTTCTATGTAGGAATACATGCAGTTCATCATCAAGTCCCTCATATTTTCCCCCTCTCCTCCAATCTCCATGCTTCACCTGAGTCCTGTATCTGAAGATCAAACCTTCTGTTCAGCTCTGGCCATTCCAACAGGAACATTTGAAATTCCCCTGGTTCATTGAAAGTCCATCTTTTTTCCCTGGAAGAGGACATTCAGCCTTGCTGGGTAGTTGATTCTTGGCTGCATTCTAAGCTCTTTGCCTTCCAGTATATTATATTCCAAGCCCTACGAGCTTCCAATGTAGTTGCAGCTAAGTCCTGTGTGATCCTGACTGCAGCTCCATGATATTTGAACTGTGTTCTTCTGGCTGCTTGTAATATTTTCTCTTTGACTTGGAAGTTCTGGAATTTGGCTATAATATTCCTAGGGGTTGTTTTTTTTGGATCTCTTTCTCGGGGGGATCAGTGGATTCTCTCCATTTCTATTTTGCCCTCTGCTTCTAGAATATCAGGGCAATTTTCCTGTAGTAATTCTTTGAAAATGATGTCAAGGCTGTTTTCCTGATCATGACTTTCAGGTATTCCAGTAATTTTAAATTATCTTTCCTAAGTCTATTTTCCATATCAGTTGTTTTTTCAATGAGATGTTTCACATTTTCTTCTAATTTTTCATTTTTTTTTTTTTTTTTTGGTTTTTAAGTATTGAGTCCTGGTTTCTCATAAATTAATCAATCTCCCTGAGTTCTATTCTTTGTCTGAAGGATTTGTTTTCCTCAGAGAGTTTTCTTATCGCTTTTTCCATCTGGCCAATTTTGCTTTTTAAAACATTCTTTCCCTTAATAACTTTTTGAACTGTTTTATCCATTTGACCTAAGCTGGTTTTTAGCATGCTATTTTCTTCAGCATTTTTTTGGATTCCCTTGACTAAGTTGCTGACTTCATTTTCAAGTTTTTCCTGGATCTCTTTCATTTCTTTTCCCAGTTTTTCTTCTAACTCTCTCATTTGATTTTCAAAGTCTATTTTGAGCTCTGTCATAGCCTGAGTCCAATTTCTGTTTTTCTTGGAGTCTTTTGATGCAGGAGCTTGTGGTTCCTCATCTTCAGACTGAACATTTTGATCCTTCTTGGGCTCATATGCAAAATATTTCTCAATGGTGTTCCTCTTGTTTCTCTGCTTGCTCATTTCACCAGCCTGAGTCTGGTTTTGGGGTGCTTCCTGAGCTTTTGGGGCATTCCCACAAGGGTCTCAGTGTGTGAGGCTCTGTCCTCCCTCCTGGTCTGTGAATGACCATATGTACCCTCCTCTGCCATGGGGCTGAGGTAGGGGGGGCCCTGCTGTTCTATGGTGGGGCCTAGACTGCGATCAGGATCTGAATGTGGTCAAAGCCCCAGAGTCCTGTTCCAGGGACAGAGCTTGGCAGTCTCTCTCTTCACTCCCCTCCCTAGGTTCAATGGGCTCATGAGCTGGGGGCTCCTGCTTACCGGCTCCACCTGCTTCTGTTCCTGGAACTCTGGTGTGCTGGCCATGCTGCTCTCTGTGTTCCTTGAGGACTGGGATTCATGTGCTCGCTCTGGCAGAGGTCCCCTTGCTGTTCCCCCAATTTGTGCCTGGTGCTCCCCAGGGCATAACTCAGGAAACTACCCCACTGCTGTGAGCCACTGCTCCCAGGGACCTAGGGCTGCCTCTGGGAGGCTGAAGTTCTTTTGCTCTGGCGACAGTTCTTTTGCTTGGGCTGCCCCTCCAACCCCGGGCAGCAAAGCCTTTCTGCTCTTTTCCAGGTTACCTTGAGTAGGAGAACTGCCTCATTGGGTCCCTCTAAGGGTTCTGTCTCTGGAAAATGTAGTTAGAGTCCTTAGCTTATGAGTTTTATGAGAGAGTGTCTAAGACAGGATCCATTCTTGTCGCCATCTTGGCTCTGCCCCGAAAACAAAATATTTATATAAAATTAAAAAAATCATTCAATGCAAACTTCAAATTTTAGAAATCAGTGACAAAGAATGCTGATTTCTCATATAATTTTTAAGAAGAGATAGGCAGACTTAGAAAGAATTTTTTAAAAATATGTTTTGAATTTATGGCAAGAATCTAACAAGCTTATGATATGAATAGAGAATTATTTTTTATAAGTTGCTTTATGCTGTAATCAACATTAAGGGACACATTTTCATATCATATTTGACAGAGAGCAAAAGTACATTCCAAGAGTTTAACAAAGTATAGACTTAGATTCTGACCATAAGAAGAATGATATCCAAAAATAATTCTCTCATTGGGAAGACATGAAATATTACCATGATAGAAAGATCATCAAAATGTTTAGTTGTTTTGCTCAATATAAAGCTTGAATTTCATATTACCTAATTAAAGAAAAATTAGTAAAAGAATTCAGAAAATAAAAGGATTAGAAAAATTTTTAAATAATTTTTTCATTTCTGTTTTTTCTTTCTTACATCAGCAGAGTATCCAACCATTCTGTAGATCAAAATGGAACTATACACAAAGGGCTATAAAACTATACATACTCTTTGGCAAACAGTTATATTATTTTATTTGTATCCCATAGAGATCAAAGAAAAAAGAGAAGAACCCATATGTACAAAAATATTTATAGCAATTCCTTTGGTTGTGAGAATGAAATGAAAATTGAGGGGATGGCATCAATTGGGGAAGACATAAACAAGTTGTGTTATATGATTATGATGGAATACTATTGTGCTATAAGAAATGATGAGCAGGATACTCATTCAGATGTATTGTTCAGAAAAACTTCAGAAGACTTACATGAGTTGATGCAAAATTAATTGAGCAGAATTAGGAAAACAATATACACACTAGTAATAGCAAAATTGTGTGATAATCAACTGTGATTGACATGGATATCTCAGCAATAAATATCAAAGGACTTAATGATGAAAAATTCTATCCATGACCAAAGAAAGAATTGATGGAATCTGAATGTAGATTTAAGCCTACTTCTAAAAATTTTATTTTTCTTGTTTTTAGTCTGTTTTCCTTTACAACATGGAAAATATGGAATTACATTTTGCATATATAGCCTATTCTCAAGAAGGGGGAACGGATAGATGGAGAGAATTTGAAACTAAAAATTAAAAAAGTTTAAATTTTTTATATATAATTGAAAAATGAATAAAATATAAAAATTTTCCAATAAAAAAGAATCATGGATTTATTCTTTAAGATTATATAATGAAGTAGAAACTGCAGGTTGGGAAAATTTAGTATCCGATGGATATTGATAAATTGTGTTACTAAAATTATGTCTAATGGATGACCAATAGACCTACTATAATCACAAATCCAAGTATATAACCTTGATATGCTAAGTTGTACTGAAACTCAGTGTCATTTTAGATACAGCTGTATTAAGAAGAGATAGATTTAGATTTAGATACAGCCTAAAACTACCTGCATATAACATTGGTTTAAAAAAATTTAAGTACATTTGTAATAGATGTTGCCATCTTAAATATTTATAATTAACAAACAAAAAGGAATGAAAAGTCATCCAAATATAGAAACCTACAAAACTAAAGACAAATAAGAATAAATCATGAGGCAGTTTGTCTGTTTACTAAAGGAACAATGTTTGAGGAAGATTTCAGTTGGTCTCTGGAAGATGACTTTATATCATAATAATTTTTTCCCACTCATGCAAAAGTTGACAGAACATGAAATAGAAAAGAGTAATACCAGGATAGTATTGTGTCTCTTGGTTTTCTATTTGAGTTTCATCAAAAAAGGTGAGAGGAATAAGACAATGATAAAAAGCATGAAGACAGGAAGAGATTTTTTACTTTAAACTCACCAGTGTAAGTTTATTTTCTGCTATAACTCTTTATTACACATCTTTTGATTGTACATATGTGACTTAATTGTAACCCTCAAAACACTGATTTATCTTAGAATTTTGCCTTCATATGGGAATGTGGGAAAGCACTGAAAAATATTAAAAAATTAACATTGTTTAACAAATCCCTAATTTGGACATAATCTGAATAGAGTGAGAATATAATAAATTAGGCCTTTTAAAAATATTAATATTTGCACTGTTAGGCTCCTTTTTTTCTTGGTACAAACTTGAGGATAGGAAATGTTTGAGGTAGAGAAGAGTTTTGTAAAAAAATATTGTTTCCAATTATATGACCTATTTTTAAGGCGTTCTTTTCTTTCTTTCTTTTTTAAATTCTATATCTTTTTTCTAGTTTTAATTTTTTTTCCCTGATTATATGCAAAGAACAAGTTCCAACATTCACTTCTAAGATCTTGAGTTCCAAATTCTCTCCCTTCCTTCCACCTCATTCCCCCTCATTGATAAAGTAAGATACTTTATATAGGTTAAAAACGTGCAGTTTTGAAAAACATTACCATGATAGTCATGCTGTAAAAATAAATATAACCATCCCCCCTCCACAAAAAAGAGAAACATCAAGAAAAATAAAGTATGCTTCAATTTGTATTCAGATAATATCAACTCCTTCATTGGAATGGATTGTTTTCCTAATCCCCTAAATCACTAGCTCCCTACCACCAGAAAAGAAAAGACCTATTATAAATATCCCTATACATTTAAGTTCTTTTCTTCTGGGGATATAAATCTAGTGGTGGCATTGCTAGGCCAAAATGTAGGTATGGTTTTGACATGGATATGGTTCCAAATTTTTTTTTTTAGATTTTTTTTTCAAAGCAATGTGGTTAAGTGGCTTGCTCAAGGTCACACAGCTAGGTAATTATCAAGTGTCTGAGACCGGATTTGAACCCAGGTACTCCTGACTCCAGGGCCAGTGCTTTATCCACTGTGCCACCTAGCCGCCCCCTACTGCACCACCTAGCAGCCCCCGTTCCAAATTGTTCATCATAATTATTAGATCATTTCACAACTCCTTCAACAGTACATCAATGTCTCAATTTCCCTACATATTTTCCAACATTTGTCATTTTCTTTTTCTGTCCTATTATTCAATCTAATGGGTAATCTAATGAGGTATTATTCCAACCCACATTTCTCCTATCAGTAGTGTTAAGATATTTCAAAAATAATTTAAATAGATTGCACTGATAACCTCAAATGAAAACTGTTCATAGCTCTTGAAATAGAAAAGAATAATACCAGTTGGGGAATGGCTCTAATGTTTTTTATAACTTTGACTCAGTTCTCTATGTTTGAGAAATGAGGTCTTTGTCAGAGAAACTTGTTTCAATATTTTACCCCCAGTTTCTAATACTAACTGTATTTCCTTCAATTCTGTTTTCCCACCTATATTTATTCTATACTCTCCCTCCTTTCATCCTGTTCCTCCTCAAAAGTGTTTTATATCTGATGTTTCCCTTCCACAATCTTTCTTCCCTTCTATCACTCCCCCCCCCTTTCCTCTCCTCCTTACCTGTAGGGTAAGAAAGATTTCTATACCTAATTGAGTGTGTTTGTTATTCCCTCTCTGAGTCAATTCTGATGAGAGTAAGGCTCAGGCATTCCCCCTCATCTCCCCCCCTCTTCCACTCCACTGCAAAAGCTTTTTCCTTGCCTCTTTTATATGAAATAACTTACCCCATTCTACCTTGTCTTTCCCTTTCTCTTGTATCTTGTTAATTAACTCCATCTTTTTAAAAATATTATGCCTTCAAATTCAATTCCTACCTGCTTTGTCTATATATGCTCCTTTAACTGCCCTAATAAATAAGATAGTTCATATGAGTTATCAGTATCATCTTCCCATGCAGAAATATAAGCAATTCAACACCATCAAGTCCCTTCTAATTTGCTTTTTTCCTTTTTATCTTTTTTTGCTTCATGTATTTGAAGATAAAATTTTCGTTTCAGATCTGGTTGTTTCATCAGAAAAGTTTGAAAGTTTCCTATTTCATTGAATGTCCATCCTTTCCCCTTAAAAACTATGTTGATTTTTGCTGGGTAGATGATCTTGCTTCTAATCCATATCCTTTTGCCTTCTGGAATATCATATTCCAAGCCCTGTGATCCCTTAATGTAAAAGCTGATAAATCTTGTGTTATACCACCTGTAGTTCCACGATATTTCAATTGTTGCTTTCTGACTGCTTGTAATATTTTCTCCTTGACTTAGGAATTTTAAAATTTGACTATAATGTTCCTGGAAGTTTTAATTTTGTGATCTTTTTTCAGGTACTCAGTGGATTATTTCAATTTCTATTTTACCCTCTGCTTCTAGAATATCAGGGCAATTTTCCTGGATAATTTTTTGAAAAATGATGACTAGGCTTGTTTTTTTTGTCATGATTTTCAGGTACTCAAATAATTTTAAATTATTTTTTCCAAAGAGATATTTCATATTCTTCTAAGTTTTTCATTCTTTTGGTTTTATCCCATTATTTCTTGTTTTCTCACAAAGTCATCAGCTTCCCTTTGTTCCAGTCTATATTTTAAGGAATTATTTTCTTCAGTATTTCCTTTCCTTGTAAAAACATTCTTCTCCTTATTAGTCTTTTGGATCATGTTTTCTATTTGGGCAAGTCTGGTTTTTAAGATGTTATTTTCTTCAGTATTTTTGTATCTCCTTCACCAAGCTGTTGATTTAATTTTCATGATTTTCCCACATTGCTCTCATTTGTCTTCTCAATTTTTCTTCTAGCTCCCTTACTTGGTCTTCAAAATCTTTTTTGAACTCTTCCATAACCTAAAACCAATGAATATTTTTCTTGGAGGATTTGGATATAGAACCTTTGACTTTATTATATTCTTCTGAGGGTGCATTTTGATCTTACATATCACCAATGTATTTGAGTATGGTTGGATTTTTTTCTTCTGTTGTTGGCTCATTTCCCCAACCTATGACTTGATTTTAACTCTTTGTTAAGGTGGGGCTCTGCTTCCAGGTAAGAGGACACAATGTCCCAAACTTTTGAGGTTTTTTTAGGTATTTTCAAAGATACCTCCAGGCACCTGAAAGTTCTTAGTTCCTCCAAGGTCTTATGGGAAGCTATGACTGCTCCTGGCCTACACTACAGTCCAGGGCAATCACAAGTATTCCTCTTTACCTGGAACAGTGAGGAGAGTCCTTGCTATTGTACTTCTACTCCTTTTGTTGAGACTAGGACTCCAGATTGTGACCTGTATATGAGTATTATGAAAACAAGAGTCCTGACTCAGAGAAAGCAAAGTGACCCCTGTAATCTCCTTCCAACCCCTTTACTGCTAGGCTGAGAGCTCCAGAAGCAGCTGCCATTGATGATTAGTTCCCAAGGCTTACTCCTGGTCTACTGGGGTCAAGTCTGCTCTTCTGAGGCCTGTGTTGTATTGTTTCAATCTCACTCTGGAGTAGCAGAGTTTTCTTGTTCATTTTCCAAGTTGTCCTTGACAATCTTTGGTCAGGAAACTGCCAAATGCTGTCACAGACCCAGACATTCTGTGGTCTATTACTGGACGGCTGGGGCTGGTTCGCTCCTGTGCAACTTGGGCTGCACTATGGGGCTTTCTAACCCTAGTGCTGCAGACTCTTCCTGTGGATCTTCCAAGTTGTCTTGGGCTGGAAAATTGTTTTGCTCAGTCTTTTTGTGGGCTTTGCCACTCTAGAATTTGGTTTAGTTAGAGTCATTATTTAAAAGTATTTGGAGTGGTTTAGGGGGAGCTCAGCAGAGTCCCAGTCTTTACTCCACCATCTTGGATCTGTCTTCTAAGGTATAATTTTTTTCCATGTTTTGTGTGCCTTCTTTACTAACATATTGACTCTTTATGTCCTGATTGTTTTTTATTACTTTCATTTCTTTCCTCAATTTTCGTTCTACCTCTCTTACATGATTTTTAAAATTCTTTTTGAGCTCTTCCAGTAAATCCATTTTTTGGACTTGATTCATATTTTTCTTTGAAACTTTGGATGTAGCTGTTTTGACTTTGGTGTTTTCTTTTCAATTTATGTTTTGATCTTCCCTGTCACCATAGTAGCTTTTTATGATGAGTTTTTTTTAATGTTTGCTCATTTTCCAGACTATTTCTTGATTTTTGACTTTATAGTAAAGTAGAACTCTGCTCTCAGCATGGAAGAGCCCCTTAGTCCCAAGCTTCTGTTTTTTTATGCTATTGTTCTCAGAGTTAGTTCTGGAAATCTATAAAATTTTCAGTTCTTCAAAGATGGTATGATCTATGGAGAATATGATCACTGCTCTTTGGGCCTGTGCTTTAGTCTATAAGTAACCATAAGTATTTTTTTCTACTCTATAACCTTGACCATGGTCCCTGCTTCTCTGGAGTCACAAGCACTAGTTTTTAGTGCCCTTTATTCCCCAGGACAATGACCCAAACTTGCATATGGGCTTTGCAACAAGGTTTAATCTTAGTGCAAGTGAATGGTATGCTGTATTTTCCTTCTGACCTCCTTCTGAATCCTTTATTGTCTATGGATTTTATTGTCAAGAAACCAACATTGCAGATTTAGTTGTTCCCAAGACCTTGTGCTGACTTGCCATGGTACCACAGTTCTGAATTGTACTCTACTCTTACCCCACTGAGACAGTGAGATAAACCTTTCCTGCTGACCTTCAAAGTTGTCTTGGGCTAGAATATCATTTCGCCCCCATCCTTCTGTTGGTTTTACTGCTCCAAAATGCATTTTGAGGTTTTTGGAAGAGAATTTGAGAAACTTAGGTGAGTACCTGCCTTTATTCCATCATACTGAGAGGAGAGCATTCTAGGGGACTAGGCTGGTGTTGAAAAGATATCCTAGCTAAGGGGGATTTTGATTTTCTTTGTTCTTCAATTTCCTGTTACTTCAATTTCTTTTGCTGTCCTTCTTCCCCTCTTTCACATACCTTTAGTGCTCAATGCATTTGAACTTTATTTTTACTGTCCACAAACCATGGAGGTCTTTCTACCAATCCTTCACAATACTTTGCATTTAAAATTATTCTAACTCATATCTTATAGCCTGATAAAAATTCCTCTTCCCTTAATATAACTATATTCTATTTTGAGAAAAGCATATAAATGACCAATAATTTATCTTAAGATTTTGTTTATTTTTTTGAAGAGGACCAGTGATATCATGAATGAGATGTTGACTCCTTCCTGAATTGGATTTAAATTATGCAGTTGAACAAAGTCATCAACCTTACTCTGTCTTCCCAAATTTACTTGGATGCAGGAGTCTTAAGGGTTTAGTCTTCCAAAGAGTGCCACTATTTTAAAAATGGAGTTTGATGAACCAAAGTAGTAAATCTCTCATAGAAGAATTTCAGATCTTTTGTAGACAACAAATCCCTCCTGTAGGTCTTCAGAACTTACCATGTACAGCAATTTTGTCAAACTCAAATAGAAATGAGGACCATTAATCTATACATAAGGATTCCTGTGGGTCACATATTGACTTAGTTTTAAAATGTAATGTTATCTGTGCTTTATTATATTTTTGCTTTTATTATTAAATATTTCTCAATTACATTTTAATCTGGTTCAGGGCACACTAAAGAGTGTCATGGATCATATGTTTGATACTTCTAATGTACAGTAGGTGATAACCAATTCTTCCTGCAATTAAGGATAGTCTTACAAAAATATTTTTTTGATTTGCATCACAGTATAATAGAACCTCAAGGATTCAAACTCATACATTCAGAGTAAAGTGAGAATTGCTTTTGTCCTCTTTAGTCATAGCATAAAAGATTTGCTGAACATACAGCAGTATAAATAAGGTACCAGTAGGGACTTTTATGTTATTTAAAAGAACAAAATGTTTTCGAGGATATTTAGTAGCATCCATTCACATATAAGTAGCTCATGTGTTAATTCCATGGGTAATTACCCATGCAGAGCTTAGAGCCAGTTTTCAAGAACAATTGCAGACTGTTTTTCTGTTTAAAATTGAACATAAAAAACCACTCATACCTTACTCTAGAGTCTAGTCCAATATAGTATGAATACATATCTTTATAGGAATATTTATATAATTAAGAATTTGTGCCACATTTGTGATTTAAACCATTTAGCTGGAGCAATAAAATCAACACATTCTGACAGTCAATGCTATATTTCAAGTGTTTGTGCAAATGTCACAATAGGTTTGTTAAACTGGGGTTAGTTCAACTTGCAAGGAACCTTGTATCTCTATTATTGGAAATGTGATGTAAATGATGCTTGTTCATTGAAGACCTTTTCTTGGTAACACATTATAGCAATCAATTCAAAATACGCCATGCAGTTGAGAATAATGATTCATTTCCCTAAAACATTAATAAACTTAGATTTTCTTCCCACTTCAACTCCTCCCAGTTAGCATTAATATAGGAAAGAAGGAAATTATGATTATTCTGTAAAATTATTTTTTATCCAATGATGCATCTATTAATGATAAGCCATCATCCATGGCCCATTAGTTCACTGAGTTCATATTTGAAGCCCTTAGAAGACTGGTGATATCTTCCTTCACAGGCCTCACTTTTAACTTTCAAGAATCACTACAATACCACAATGTGGCATGGCACTTAGACTATTTGTTTTACTGTATTATTATTATTTTGAGACCATACTAAAATAGCCTAAACATTTTTCTATACTCCACAGGAAACAACTGGAATTCATTAAATAAGGAAGTAAAGCAATCATTGATTAATTATTTTTCTCCTTCATTTTCAAAGAAGACCATGACATTAGGAAGGTGATGATATGGCATGCAGATGAATTGGATTTGAGAGAGAGTTGCTATGCTAAGTCACCAGTCTCACTTTCTCTTAGAGTCATCTGGGTCCATACCCAGATTTAATTTGGGAGGATCTGAGATGGCCCTGATGTGAGCCAATCATGGTTAAATGATTTGCCCAAGGTCACACAGCTAGTACATTTCTGAACCTAGATTTGGACACAGGGTTCTCCTGACATCAGGACTGGAACTCTACTCACTTCACTGTCTATCTGCCCTAATCATATAAATACATTAAAATGATTACTCTGGCAGGATGTTTAGAGATTGGAAGCAAGGATACCAGCTAATAGTATTTTGTAATAGTATAAGACCCAGGTAATGGGAGTTATGGGGGGGGGGGGGTAAGAGCAGAGTAGAGGACATTTGCGAGAAATATTGCAGACAGAATGAACAATTCTGAAGATAGGATTTAGAGCTTTAGAGATTTGTTTACCATATAATTTCCCTCCCACTGATATTCACAAAGATTAAGTAACTTGACCAAGGTCACAAAGGTAGTAGGTGGGTTTGTGGGGTTTTCAAGAAGGACTAGCTCTTCTCATTTGAGGGTTTGCCCAGCCCTTTATAAGGCTGCTCATCCACCTTTGTTGTCTAACTGGTACTCAGTTCTCACCTGTTACTCCAAGAAACTGGAGCATGCACAGAAACCACACCCTATAAACCATCTTGGCAGACAAATCACCTTAAGGGTAACTGATAGGCCTCAAACCCATTAGTGAATTAGGAATATGTCTACCCCAAGCATGTGAAAGTGGAATGGGCAGATGAGAACAATTTGTTGAAACAATGGTAACTAAAGCAGGTGCTGTGGAGCACTTAGAACTTGGTCAGACATTGAAGATGTCAAGGTCATCTATCTACTACAATGTCAGTCACTGCCACTTCTTTTAACTTTTGTCTTGCCACTGGCTGGCAATGACTCTGGAAGAGACAAACTGCACCTCTGCTTCTCTACCTCACTTAAATCCATTAAATTCACACAAAAGTCAAGACATCAATGCTTACCCCCTCCCCCCAATCTAGTCTGTTTATGTTTTCTCAGCAGTTAGTTAGGTGTGGGAGGAGTAGTAGTAGGGGAATGACAATGAAGGATGCTTAGGAATGCTAAGAGAGTTAGAAGGAGGAGCAAAAAAGGGAAAGAAGATCAATTTTAACCTCTGAAGTTTCCTCCCAGTTGAGCATTCTTTTATTTAATAAGATGACTTTACTGTGTTAAAGAAATTAACAATAGAAGACAAAAGAACTCTGATGACTTTAGAACTCATTCAAACTGTGACTGTGTTTGAGTGAACATAATTAGCAACTTAAATGGGACTATAACAGACAAGGCCAAGAATTTTATTAAGAGACTATTGTGTATGGATTTAATTTGTTTGAATATTTAAAAATGATATATTTTTAATTTTATGTTTATTAAACTGAGAATGAGGATAAATTTGATCTTGTATTCTCATATTCAGTGACCAAGACCGAGTTCATATTCTTCACCAGCTCAAAGATAATAAAACTTTGATCACAATCCTTTCTAACTTTAGTTTTTCTAAGCTGAAGAAGATTTCAGAAGAAATGTAGGGCAGTGGAAAGAACTACACACTAGAAGTGAGAAACTTTAGTTTTTATTCTCTGCCATTTATTAGTTAAATGAGTTTGAACAAGTTGTAAAATCTTTCTCAACTGGGCTACTTTACTACTCCATATGCTGAGCTCACCATAATGGTAGTGAGCTTAATGTGGACACCTGATTGACTTGATCCTTATAACAGCTCAAAAGTTCTGAGTGCAAATGATCTAACAGCTTCAGTATTCGCTGATTACAGTTGTGGGCCACCACAAAATAGTGAAAATAATACCTATTCTTCCTACCTTAAAAAGTAAGATTGGAGACTCAAATGAAATAATGGAAGTGAATCAGATTATTCTTCTTTAAAGTGTTCTATCCACCATAATTTAGTCAACATCATCAATTACAAGGCAGCATAATGTAAAGCAGAGATGTCAAACATATGGACTAGTAGGTTACATTTGATTCACAACACTCCCAAATACAAAGTGTCAAGTTACTGGGAAATATTTATCATACTAAATAAAATATAGGTGATAATTCCATTTTAAAACAAAATGATTGGGGTGGCTAGGTGGCACAGTGGATAGAACACTGCCCTTGGAGTCAGGAGTACCTGAGTTCAAATCCAGCCTCAGACACTTAATAATTACCTAGCCTTGTGGCCTTGTGCAAGCCACTTAACCCCATTGCCTTGCAAAATCTAAAAAAAAAAAAAAAAAAAAAGAAAAAATGATTAACACATGTATATCCTATATTAGATTGCTTATTGTCTCAGGGAGGAGGAGAGGGAAGGAAGGAAAGGAAAGATAGAATTTGGAGCTCAAAACTTTTAAAAATGTTAAAAAATTGTTTTAATATATATTTGGGGAAAGTAAAATACTGATTAATTATAATCATTATGAGGTTCATAGGTATCCTCATGTTTACTTTAGTGGCCCCTGTTTCTGTTTGAGTTTGACACATAATTTTCACCTTGGACTTGGGTGAAAAAGACAGATGAGTTTGAATCTCATTTCAGGTACTGAATAATTATATGATCCTGAACAAATTCCTGTAACTCCTCTAAGTCTGTTTTCTTACCTGTTAAATCAGCTCTATGCCTCCTTCTAGCTCTAAATCTATAATCCCATCATTTGCTAATAGAATCATTTAGAGAACTTTAGCTTCAATAAAGAATTGTTTTGTTTAAACTTTGAACAGAACTCATCTGTGATAGTATTAGAAATTTTAGGCAAGTCTTTTTCTATAGTTTAATCTCCTTATGTGTTAATGATAATGCATGCATTATTAAACCAAGTTGTCATTGTAGTCAGATTTGTCATAGTCTTATTGAATTTTAGCATATATGAGGGAGAAACCTTGTATGACAATAACTTTTAAGGCCAAATTTTGTTTTATTGAGTGAAATTCTTTTTAAAAAATCAATAAATTATATGTATTATAGGATTCTTTATGCCCCTCCGTTGTATAACCATAGAAATTTGATCTGTTATGGAAAATCATCTGTGAAAGCCTGCTGTTCCCTTGTTATGTTTAATATCAAATGATGCCACTTGAGCAAGCTTAAAGACCCCTTCCTCAACTCTCCTTTATGGCTTTGTTGCAAGTCCTAGAATTTCATAATTTATCTTTAAAATTCAAAATCCCTGGGAAGAGCTTATGCATTAGTTATTCACATTGTAGTATGAATTAATTTATCAGATAGAATCTCTTTTTGAGAACAGGAATCTCAGGAAATGGGGAACAGGTCAAGCAGGTTTTGATGAAGCTAGGATGGATAGAACTGGATCTTTAATTGCTGGGAAAGTGATAGACAAGTCTAACTGGTAGACTCTGGAAGGTCAATTCAGTTCATTCAATTCAATTTAGTCTAGTCCAATAAACTTTATGAATCCTACTAGGAAAAAAAGAATTGTTCTAGATTCTGGAGCTACTTAGAAGGGAAAAAAGAAAGTCAATGCCTTCTTTTGGGCAAGAAGTTAGACTGATGATGGCATTTTGAAGCTAGGAATCTCTCCTTTCAGTGCAACTTAAAGACATTTATTTTTTCTATTCTTAAACCAACCAACCATATTAATAATTTAAAAAAGTTAGAGTTTGCTCTTATATCACCTTAATTTCCTGATAGAGCCTTCCTCTAGCCCTGAGCAAGAGAGCTATTCCTGATAATAAAAAAGGAGGAAAAGGTAGCTTAGCAAAATTAACCAATACATCAAAGGAATTTTCCAGTAATTTGCAATGTTCCACACCTGTAATTTCTAACCAATGCAAAGAGGGGAGGAAAGTTCATTTAAAATCTCTTCCTCAGGGATAGTTCTCATGGTTTTAATTTTACAGTGCTCAATTTCTATTGTTCTTTCTATAGTTATTGTTATAGCAGTCATTGTGCATCATTATTTTTCTAGTTCACTTCACATCAGTTCATGTGGAAGAGGCAGCATTGTCTTCCCATGTTTCACAGAATTCTCACTTACTTTCTTATGGCACAGTAATATTTCATTACACATTCATGTCCTGCATTTTGCTTAACTAGTTTCCAATAAATGGATTTCTACCTTGTTTCCAATTCTTTGATACTACAAAAACTACTGATCAAAATAGTATTTATCTTTGACATTTCTGGGCCATTTATTTAGCAACAGACTTTCTGGGTCAAAGGATATGGACATTTTGGTTAAGTTCTTATTAAAATTTCAAATTGTTTTCCAGAATAGTTAGACAATCCATAGCTCTATCAACAATCTTTATTGTATCAGTTATTTATAATGCTGTTTGCTATATTAAATTAGCCTAGGCATACCTGGTAGGAGAGGGACATATGCTACTTAGGAGAAATGCAGGATGCTATCCATTCTTGTCCTGTAATCCATAAACCAGTGGTGGCCTGGGGAACACATCCATATCTGAACCCTTGAAAAATATGCTGATTTGGTCTCATTACAATTAGATCTGTTTCAGACAAAATAAATTAATTAAAAAATACAAATACTGTAGGTGGCTTGTCTCTCATTACAGTGTAAAAGCTATTAAGGGGAATTATTTCTCTATGCTTTCATGAATAACTCATATTTCCATAAGGATTGTGGGTTGTACAGTCATCTGACCATGCTTACTCACCCTCCCCAAAGAAGGAAAGTGGCATATTTAAAGATTTTCTCTGCTGTAGTCTTGTACCGCCTATGAGAATAAAGCTCTTTAACTTCAAAACCTAATAGCTTAGGGTAATAATGAGTTTTTTTTCATTTACAGCTGAACCCCAAATTTCTTATGTAGAAAACTGAACATATTCAATAATGAGCAGCTAGGAATCAGAATTTACTTTTAACTTCATTGAATAGGTGGTTACCAATATGGTGTGTCTTTGAGTTAAATTGGGAGGGCTCTCCCAAATATCTTCCTCATAATATATTCTCAATTCTTTGAAATCTCCCATTAGATATTAATTCTTTTTGGTCTAAGCAATACTCTTTTTTTGCATTCTTCTTTGAAATTGCAAATATCCCTGAGAAAGGCAGACTCTAATCATCATCCAACATTTCATAATGAATGACTTTTTTTAAAATATCATGAGATCTAGAGCTAAGAATCACCCAGAGATCATTTAACCCAACTCTTATTTTATAAAAGATGAAACTGAAGTCTAGACAGATTAAGTGAATTGACTGAAGTGACAGCTATTGAGCATCAAAAATAGAATTCAAATATACATATCACACGAATTAGCATGATGTTATCTGGAATGGTTTTTGGGGGGTTTATTTATTTTATATTATTACAATAATCTTGTTATGAGAGTAAACATAACCCCCCCCCCCAGAAGATGAGAAACCTCAAGAATACTGAGAGGAGAAAATAAAATGTACTTCAATCTGTGTTCAGATTCCAATGACTTTGTCTTTTGGATGAATTACCTTATTTTTTTCCCACAGTTGCTATTAATATCTGTATTTCCCTCCACTCTATTCCTTGTCACTCTCATTTATTCTATTGTCTCTCTCTCTCTTTCTCTCTCTCTCTCTCTCTCTCTCTCTCTCTCTCTCTCTCTCTCTCTCTCTCTCACCCTGTGCTGTATCTGAGTGCCCTCTCCCACAATCTTCCCTCTCTTCTATCACCTATTCCCCCCCCCCCCATTCTCCCTTATCCCACCCCTTTCTTTTCATTTTTCTCTAAGGTAAGAGATTTCTATACCCTATTAAGTGTGTATGTTATTTTTTCTCTGAGACATTTCTGATAAGAATGAAGTCTCACTCATTCCCCCTCACCTTCCCCTGTTCCACTCCATTGAAAAAGCTTTTTCTTGATGATTATGTGAGATATCTTAGCCCCTTCTTCCTCTCCTTTCTCTTCCTCCCAATACTTTCCTTTATCACTCATTGACTCCATCTTTTTACTATGTTATACCATTATATTCAGCTACTTCCTGTCCCTATATAAGCTCATTCTAACTGCTCTCATAAATGATTAAGTTTATATGAATTATCAGTATCTTTTTCCCCATGCAGGAATACAAAAAACATCAGTAAGTTCCTCATAATTAGCCCTTCTTGTCCACCCCCTCTATGATTCACCTGAGTCCTGTAATTGGAGATCAAACTTTCTGTTCAGCTCTGTTTTTTTCAATAGGAAAGTTTGAAAGTCCCCTGTTTCATTGAAAGTCCATCTTTTTCCCTGAAAGAAGATGTTCAGTTTTTTCTGGGTACTTGATTCTTGGTTGAAAACTAAGATCTCTTGCCTTCTGGAATATTACATTCCAAGCCCTATGAACCCTTAATATAGATGCTGCCAGATCTTGTGTAATCCTGACTATAGAGCCATGGTAGTTGAATTGTTTGTTTCTGGTAGCTTTTAGTATTTTCTCTTTGACTTGGGAGTTTTAGAATTTGACTAAAATATTCCTGGAAGTTTTTATTTTGGGATGTCTTTCAGGAGATGACTGATGAATTCCCTCAATTTCTATTTTACCCTCTGCTTCTAGGTTCTCAGGGCAATTGTGCTATATTCTTTCTTACTTATTTTTTAAAGAAAGATTTTATTTATTTTGAATTTTACTATTTCCCCCCTATTTTTGCTTTCCTCCCCCACCCCCCACAGAAGGCAATCTGTTAGTCTTTACATTATTTACATGATGTACACTGATCTAAGCTGAATGTGATGAGAGAGAAATCATATCCTTAAGGACGAAAAATAAGGTATAAGACATAGCAAAATTACATAATAAGATAATTTCCTCCCCTAAATTGAAGGTAATAGTCTTTGTTCAAACTCCACAATTCTTTCTCTGGATACAGATGATATTCTCCATTGCAGATAGCCCCAAATTGTTCCTGATTGTTCCACTGATGGAATGAGCAAGTCCATCAAGATTCATCATCACCCCCATGTTGCTATTAGGGTGTACAATGTTTTTCTGGTTCTGCTCAGCTCACTCAGCACTGTATTATTTCTTGAAAAATGAAATCTAGGCTCTTTTCCTGGTCGTGACTTTTAGGTAGCCCAATAATTTTTAAATTATCTTTTATGGATTTGTTTTCAAGGTTGGTTGCTTTTCCAGGAAGATATTTCACATTTTCTTCTAATTTTTGGCTTTTTTGGAATAGTTTTATTTCTTCCTGATTTCTTGCAAAGTCATCAGCTTCCTTTAATTCCATTCTGCATTTGAAGGAGTTATTTTCTTCAGAGAGCTTTTTTATCTCCTTTTCCAGCTGGCCAATTCTGCTTTTTAAGGTATTCTTCTCCTCATTTGTTTTATGTGTTGATTTTCCATTTGGCTTAAACTGGTTTTTAACATTATTTTCTTCAGTATTTTTTTGTATTTCTTTCACCAAGCTGCTGATTTGGTTTTCATGATTTATCTGCATCACTCTCATTTCTCCTCCCAGTTTTTCCTCTACCTCCTTTAATTGCTTTTCAAAGTTTTTTTTTTTGAGCTTATCTATAGCCTGAGTCTATTTTCTATTTCTTTTGGAGGTTTTGGATACAAAAGCTTCAAGATTGTCATCTTCTGAATCTTCCATAGGTCCAAAATAATTTTCTATGGTCATATTCTTATTTTTCTTTTGTTTGCTCATTTTCTCAGCTTATGACTAATTTACTGCACTTCCAAGGCTTTGGGGGATTTTGGGACACCACACTGGGACCTTAATTACTCTAAGGCTTTATGAGAGACTCTGGCTACTTTCTTGCCTGTGCTTTGATATGTGGATGTGTCAGCATGGTCCCTGCTTGGCTATTGTAGAATGGAAGCCCAAACTGCCACCTGGATCTGAGTGTGGACAAACAGCTGAGTCCTGCCCCAGGGAGAGAAGAGAGATTTCTGCAGTCTCCCTGACCCCCTTACTGTCTGTGGGATGCACTCTGGATGTGTAGGCTGGCTTCCCTGATTCCCACTGCAGGTTCTCAATGCCGGACTGCTTTGAGTACTGTGCTTGCTCCGCACTCACTCTGGTGCAGCAGAGTTCTCTCACCACCACTTCACACTGTTCCTGATGATCCCTGGGCTGTGCTGCACTGTGGCTGTGGCTTTTTTCCAACCCCCAGTCCCAATGAAACAGAACTTTCCTGTGGAACTTCTAAGTTGTCTTGGACTGGGAAATTGTATCACTCAGTCTTTCTGTGGGTTCTGCCCCTCTAAATTTTGGCTAGAGTCATAATTTATAGCTTTTGGAGTTTTGGGGGGAATGAGGTTCTGGGAATTCCTGCCTTCATGCTGCCATCTTGGCTCTGCCCTTGCTATCTGGAATGTTAATACTTTTCTCAATTCTGTTGCAACATTTCTCAATTCAACACTACTTAAATATATCATATTTGTCTCCATAAGCTGGCCCACTCCTGCCTAGAATCTTAGTAGAATATGAGACTGACCAATAAGGCTTTCCTTAACCTAGCCATCTTAACAAAAGGGGGTCTGACCAATAATAGCCCAGTATTTGGAGCGAGTACAAACTTGGGCAAGGTGAACTTGCTTCTGAAAGTGCAGAAGAAAGAAAGGACCTAATCCTACACCAGATCACATACAGTTATTCTATGACTATTTCTCTGTATCCTTAGAAAATGTTGAAGAAAAGTTTCTGATTGCTACATTAGAGCTGAATATTTATGAGCAGTTCAATTGAAAAAGAGATTGATCAATTGTTCCAGATCAGCAACCAGATCAGAAGACCTTTCTTTATCATTCAGTTATCAGATAGGATGCAATCTTAAAATAATAAACTGAGCATGCTCTGAAGTAGAGAGCCATGATCCCTCACATTGTTCCAAAAGCAGCCTCATCAATACTGGACCCTTTTTGACCAAAATCCCATTGCATTTATTTTTTTACCATTAACATCCTTAATACTAAGAGAAATCAGTTCATTTGATTAAATCATTAAGTGATTAACTACTTTCTCCTAACAGAGAATAGGGTCTGAGAATATAGGGATAAGGACTGAGAAATATTAAGCTGTAATTGACTTCAATCTATGTTCCTAGACTTATTTCATACCATTTTACTTCCTCTAGGCTCTGTTTCACTTAGAGTCATAACTAGTCTGAGGTAAGTTAGGCTTTGCTCCAGGCTACTGACATGGGAGTGAGGTTAGGGAGAGAGAGCACATAATTCCTCCTCACAGTAGCTTTTCAGACCTTGAAGTCTTTCACTGATTTCTGCTGCACATTATCACTTCTTTCTTTCAGGCCATTTGACAGGGCAAAGACTGCTAGTTAGGATTCAAGATAAGTTCCCTGATTCTAAATCAGTTCTTTTCCCACTGTAGTAGATTACCGCTTATTACTTTGTATGTATTTGGCATTTCCTTCTCTGTATTCATGTTTCACCCCTGCTGGATAATGTAAGTTTTTGAGAGCAAGAATTGTTTTTATTTTTGTATTTTTTTGTCACCACTGCCTAGAACAATACTTGGCAGGTAGATAATGTTAAAAAAATATTTAGTGGTTAATTGATTGGGGATGGGGGTCTATAAAGTTATGAGGTCCTATATAAGGAATAAAATCCACAAATTGTACAAGGACCAGAGGGTGGGGACACCTGTATCCTTTCTGAGGAGAAGCCTGGCAAAATGATATTCAAAATGAGTACAGAGGTCCCAAATGATTCTGAATGGACATTTATCCCTTCTTCATCCTAGATTTCCCTCTAAAATGATAGTTTGGTAACATAACTTCTGTTCAGAAACACAGAAACTAGAACATAGATGAAAGAGTGGATGAAAACAAACATTTATTAAGCCCTTATTATGTTCTGTGCTAAACTTAAGGAGTACAGATATAAAGTGAAAGGCAACTTCTCTCCTCAAGAGCTTTTATTTCAATGGGAGAGACAAGACATCTAGGAAATGGTGGTTAGGGACTCTTTTGGTCAGGAGAGTTGCAGAATTGGTGATCCATAAGATAGTCAAATGATATTCTGAAGTTCCCTGTTCTTAGTAGTCCTTTTTGCTTATTTAAATTCTAAAAAATAGTTTTATTGCTATATTTTGTTTTTTATCCCATAGTTATTTTCAGATATATTCAGATATATTCTTCTCCCTTCTCCCTTCTCCCTTCTCCTCATGGAACTTTTGCTTATAACTTTGCTTATAATGGAAAATACTTACTTATTTAAATTCTTCTCATTCATAAAGGGCTAGCTTAAGCCCAACCATTCTGTGAAGCTTTCTTCAGTCCATGATGATCTCTTCCTCCTCTCAACTTCTGGATATTGTTTAAATCACTCTTTAGGCACTTACTATACTATTCTCTACCTTTTAAGTATGGGGCTGGTTTATGGAAATAGATTTTATGTCCCTTAACCAAAGCTATAATTAGGTTGGAGTAACTGGGATTTTAACCCAGGGCACTGACATGCAGAAGGTACTGGCATCTGCATTTTATAGCATAGGAACATCGAATCATAGAACTAGAGTTGGAAGGAATTTTAAAGATCACCTTAGTTTCTCATATAAGGAAAATAAGGCCAAGAGGATTAAGTAACTTAACTAGAGTCACATATTTTGTTAATGGTAAAGCATAGATTCAGATTCAGGTTCCATGACTTCAACCAAGTTGTGTACCAAACTCTTAATGCATGCAATAATTGAACTTAGCAGTAAGAATAATTAATTAAAATAATAAATTACCAGATGACTGCTATCTCCAAACAATAGAAGCAACCAGCTGTCCTCATCCTAGCCTAGCATTCTTCCTGACCCTGCCATCGGCTTCCCTAGGAACATCTTTGGTACGTCCTGTGATTTCTGCTCTTGTTAACTTTCTCAGCTCCTGCCCAACCAAACTGACATTGCTCTGTTTTATGCTGCTTGCCTACTATATGTGCTGCTTGCCATAGTTCTAAAAATCACAAGTTATCACCATATCCTTGGTAATGTTTAGACAATGACATGTTTTAAGCATCGAACTTAATTTTCTGTATACAGTAGGTGCTCAATTAGTATTTGTAGGTGATATTGTTGACAGTGAGAGTGTTTTGAAAAGTATGTTCTGCACAAATGGGAGGTAGCACCATCATGGTTCTTGTTAGCTTGCGAAGATGTTGCTATGTGCCACCTGGCTACTTAAACTGTTACTTAGGTAAAGCATGGTCAAGGTAGGTGTTGGAATCATCAGAGGAGTCTTAGCAAAATCAGAGTAGGAACAATGTACTTGCTGGCACTTTCCGGCTAACTGAAATCAAGAAAAGTCTTCACTACTTTCCTTTCCTTCCCCCTAAACAGCACCTTCTTCCTCACCCCTTGCCTGCTGTTTCTGACAAATGGTATTTTGTAAAGGATATGGTTCCAATTGGGACATTTGAAGGAACTTGTGAATCTGTTCCACTATATGTTATCGCTGCCAAATTTAGATGAAGCAAGAATGTGAAAGATTACTGGCTTGTAATCTTCCTTCATGTCAGGCCAAGGTCTGGGGGATCACTTCCAAACCCAGAGAAGCTGATGAGTGGCTTTATGAGTGTTTCATTTCAAACTCGCTCAGCAAATCTTACCATTAGTGTTGAGAGGTGAGACACGAGTTTGACTCAGCATGTGCCAACATGACCTGAGCTCATCAGCCTTGGGGGCCATATAGAACTGCATAATTTAAATGAAATTGAAAGTCTGGGTTACCAGCTCTGGGACTAGCTGGGAAGTCATGCCAGATTTGTTACAGCACTAACATTGTGCCCTGAAGGTGAGAAAACTCAGTCTTTTACTGCTGACATAATATGAAATTTCCATCTGAAATGCAAATGTGTCCTGGACACATGTGTGAATGATCTGACTGAGATGAGTCTGGCTCTAGGATTAAATAGACATAGTTTGTGCTCTAGGAATTTAGCAGTGTGCCAGAATAAAATGGGCCCCTTTCTTAGAATTGTAGTACTTTGGAGGCAGAGAGAATATTTTGAGAATAAGAATTTGGAATAGATTGATGGGTCAGGGAAGGATTCTCCCATTCATAAGTCAACAACTATTTACTGAGTTCTCACTATATTCTCAATTCTGTCTAGGAACTTGTAGAGAAGTTATGGTTCTTTGCCATCAAATAACTATGTTTTGGGGAAAATATGAAATAATTTGAGAATAATACTAAGACAGGACAAACAGTATTGTGCAATGGAAGGAGTGCTGGATTTGAACCTGAGTTCAAATCTCAACTCTGCCTTTTACTATTAGTATGACTTTGGTCATGTTACTCAATCTTTCTTGACCTCAGTTTCCTCATCTATAAAATGGAATTGATGATCTCTAAGGTCTCTTCCAACTCTAAATCTTTGATCCTGTGATTTGTAGACTATTCTCAACTATGTCTTTAGAAATCCTAATAAGATCACAGACTTAGAGCTTGAAGAGATCATACTTTTCTCACTATAGCCATGGGGCTTCACCTCAGGCAAGTCACTTCCTTTTTTCTGAGTTTCAGTTTTTCCACATTTAAATGATGAAGGAAGATAGGAAATAAGCATTTTTTAAGTACCTAATATGTACTAGCCAATGTGCTTTAAAAAAATTATTATTTGTTCTTTACAGCAACTCAATGAGGTAAGTTCTATTATAATTATTCTCATTTTACAGTCAAAGAAACTGAGGCAGATAGAAATTAAGTGACTTGCCCAGGTCTTTTGATTTCAATGTCTTTGTTACTTCAGACCCAGTACTCTCTCCACTATACCATCTAGCTGCCCACATAACTTTTAAGACTCATCTGAAACCTAGCATTCATTTACTCCAGGAAGAGATGGTCTATAAAATTCTATGATGTTGGGATTTTGAACTTTCATTCAATGTTAAAATTCTATGATAATCAAGTTCTAAGACAAGTCTAAGTTGATACATGACTCAGATAATTAATTCATATCTATGATAGGAAACTAAGTCCACAGAGGATAGATTTATTACTCTTGAGTCTGAGGCCTTTGTATCATATTCCTTCCTCACTGGTAAGCCTTGTTCTTCACTTATTCCATAGACATATATGAAATGAAATGTTCTCTGTGAGGAAATGATTTCTTGAGATGGAAAGAATATGCTAATGCAAAGTAGCCAGAGCAACTAGTTCCCTGCTTCTAGTAGGTCTTTGCTAAATGTTTATTGAATGGAATCAAAGAAGGTTTGGTAATGAATTGAGATAGCCAGGAGATTTGTCTTAGATGAAACTTTGAAGAAACTTCTTGAGAGAGTAGGATAGTGTTTTACTGAAGAAAATAACTAAGGAAGGGTTTGGAACAAATTCAGTACAATTATATTTTATATTTGCATATAAAATATATTTCACATTTGTTACCTCAAATCGTCTTAATTGTGCAAAGGCACAGATAGCAGGAGCTCTTCACTTTTTTCTGTATCATGGATTTCTTTCACAATATGGAGAAGCATATAGAACCCTTCTCAGATTAATATTTTTTAAGGGTACAAAATTAAATACATAAGATTATAAAGGAAAATTATACTATTGAAATAGTTATGTATATGCACACATATATATATCTAATGTATATTTGCATATACATACTGTTACACACACACACACACACACACACACACACACACAAACACACTTAAGAAAACCTGATATTGAGTCACATGAATTTGACAGATGAAGAAATCAAGGGCCAGCAAGTTCACTGATTAGTTTGAGATAATCCAGCATATTTTAGTAGTATAACCTGGATTAGAATCCAAATCTTATGATTTTAGTGCAGTTTTCTCCCCATAATTTTTCCATGGTAAGTACTGTGGAATCAGGATGGATATGTGAGGGATGTTCTAAAGAACACAACTCTTCCTAGTGGAAAGGTCATCAGGACAGGATGTCATTTCTTCAAGTAGATGCAAACATGGAGCAAATAATAATGATGATGATGATGATGATGATGATGATGATGATGATAATAATAATAATAATAAAGTATTTTAAGGTTTGCAAAGAACTTTACATGTGTTACTTCATTTGAGCTCATTTAAGCAGGAAAATATCCATCACATTGAAATACTTATTAATTTTTTTTTAGGTAAAGAGAGAAAAATGGATGAATGGAGTCAATTTCAGGGAGTCCTTGAAAGTACCATGTGCTATCTCAGAAAATCAGAAGTTTTTTGGTGACAGGTTATCTCCTCTAGGGAGGACCTTGTCTCTTACATTACAAACAAGGACATAAAAAAGATAAATGTTTCAAAGGATACAAATCTGAGAAACATATGATTAGAAAAAAAGAGGACCAATCAAAACATTGACAGATACTCCATGTACACCAAAAATGTCAGCAAAAGATTTGAAATGTTTTAATGAGCATTCTTATATCAACTTTGATGAGATCAAAGATCTATCTGGGTGCTTGAGTATTTAGAAGAACATGAACTCAAAAAACATGTCAAAATATCAAAAGGGAAGTATCAATAGGTATTAAAAAGTATCAAAAATATCAAAAAGGAAAATTATATTTTCAACAGTAAACCTAAACCTAAAATGCATTTCATGGAGTCACACATTTAGCCCTGAAAGTGACCTTATAAGCTGTCCAGTCTGATGCCTTTATAGTAAAGATGAGAAAATTGAGAAATGGAGAACTTTATGGTCACATAGTAGATGTCTAAAGAAGTATTATTAAATCCAGATCTTCTTCACTTCAAGTCTAGTGTCCTGAACTCTACTCCATTACCTCTCTTAAATTCCTTTATTAGACTTCTATAGCATATATTATTTATTTTGTTTCTAGCAATACTCTAATGTATTGTTACTTATTTTTTATGAAGGTTGATCTTTGCTTCTCTAACCGTAATCCCCTTGAGGGCAGAAACCTCAATGTGTTTTATTTTGCAGTGCCTGGTATAACTGTTAAACAGGAGCTAGTCAATAAATCCTTGTTGATAGTTCAGAAGAAACATTTTATACTTTAAAAATATGCAATAGAAACACATAATTTTAAACTTCACTACAGTTTTTTTGGTTGGTCTTGTATTCCATTCCATTTTGCAGATTCCCAGGAGTGCCCAGTGGATATTGGTGAGCAACTGGGAATGAGGATGAGATCCACAAATGAGACCTTGCTCACTTATTTTTTGTAGGTGTTAAAGTTTCACGTGCCTGAGATTAAAGACAATGAAAAAACCCTGCTCTAAGGGTTAGGATATGGAAAAAAATAAATCAAGGGAGACTCCTGTGTAGCTGTTGTTAAATTAACCATTTGTTATTTTGATTAGCATCACAGAAATGCCTTTTGGAGTTTGCAACCCTGGCATTGTAATCTGCTTCCTAGCAGGAGTTTAGAAAGCACTGAAGTATCATCAGACTGTTGGCTCCCACTGAGAGCCAGCGGCATCCTTCACTGAGTGGAAATAGTGACAATGATGGATGGAGCCCAAAGCAGTTTTTAAATTAATTTCAGATGAATGCATTATTTTTCTGAGCATTTGAAGCCCTCATATGTACCTAATAATAATAATATTTGTATAGTACTTTTGAGCTTACAGAAATGCTTTAATCCATTTTCTCCTTTGACTCCCAAACTAGTCTGGTGAGGTAGACATCATAAGGATTACTATTATACCCAGTTTCAAGTGATATGTAATAGTGAGTTCCTTTTTTCAACAAACATGAGCATGGGGTAAATTCAAGGAGCAAATAAGATTAGTCCATGCCCTCATGGAACTTGTGGCACAAATGAACTATTTATAAGAGTTGTGAACAAAGTTTTGAGTGTATTTGAGGTCAGGAAAGGAGGTGGTGGCATTTGATCTGGGACTTGAAGGATAATTAGAATTTCAACAGCTGCAAGTTTGGGAGATATTGATGAGCTTAAAGGAATTAAAAAATATGATCCAGTTTATTAATCCTGTTTATGATTCTGTTTTTGTTCAACCTTTAGAAAGACTTAGCAGGGGGAATTGAGGGGTCCTATAGCCAAAAAACTGAGGTGGGAAAGATGAAAAGATTACATTTGCCCTAACCCAATTTGGAGTCAGGGCAGGTTTTTTGTTGTTGTTGTTGTATATAAATCATCAAGGTCCTTAGACCAGTCCAAATCTTTTGTGTGTCAGCCAAGAAGTGTTACAGACCTAAGGAATAGTAAAGGGTTGAAGTTGTAGTTAGTCCAAGCCATATAAGCCACAGATTTTATGCCAAAGGAACAATACCATTTTCCTGAGGGAGAAAAGAAGCAGCAGTAGCAACAGCAGCTATGGTGACAGCAATCATAGGATCAGTGGCAGGATGAAACTCCCCCAGATGCCAGCTAAGATGGGCAAAGACCATTTGTGAGAAAGTATCAAGATAGAATTTCAGCACTGGACAGCTAAGAGTAGAAGCTCTGACGATGGGCACTCACTCCTTCATATATTTCCAGAGTTAAACAGAGGTTGCTTTGTTGTCTCCAGGATAAAGTGCCAACTCCTCTCTAAGATATTTAAAACCCTCCATGGTCTAGCTTCTACCTCTCCTTCCAGGTAGATGTAATTACTTCCCTTTACATACTTTACTTGAACTAAACTTTATTTTCTATTCCTGCAGTTTTGCACAAGCTAAATATTTTTGAATGGAAATGAATTGAAATGAATTCAACAGAGGATTGACACAACAGCAGATAACAAACCCTACCACTTCTCTGTCAGGTTTCTTATCTTTCATTAGTTCTTTTTTCCCCTGGAAAAATATTGCCACTTTCTTAGTCTTGGGGTCACATTTCTTGCACTGGTCAATACATCTTCAATATTTTTTGTTAGGTCAATGAATGTTGTTTGCCTTTCGTTCCCTTTTTAAAAAAATTATTTATTTAAGGCAATGGAATTAAGTGACTTGTCCAAGATCACACAGCTAGGCAATTATTAAGTGCCTGAGGCTGGAGTCCTCCTGACTCCAGGGCCAGTGGTCTATCCACTACACCACCTAGCTGACCCCTGTCTTTCATTCTTAAAGACATAAGAGAGGTGATGCCATGATGTGCAAGTGAATTGGATTTAAGTGAGAGAGGACTGTACAAGGTCACCAGTCTCACTTTCTCCTTCAGAGCTATATGGGCTCAGTAGTCAAATAAGGATCAGGTTGACAGGAAATGGCTTTGGATACAGTAGCAGATGTTGAGTTAGGTCAGTGAACTTGCCTGATGAATACAAAATGGCCAGCTCAGTAACTTTCAAGACCTTACTTATTTCAGTAGAAAGTCCTCAACCCTTATTCCCACCTGGGCACTGAGTGCTAAGTCAATTCCTTTCATATCTTCAGCACTACTTTAGTTTCCAGCAAAGGAGAAGAAAAGGAAAGCTACTGAACCCAGACTTAGAACTAATGTTTAACTAAAAGAATGTGATTCTTCTTTACTAAGAAAACATAATGGAAATCCAGCAACCCCAAGTATAGCAAAGAGAATCATAGGAGAAGCAGATACTGTTGGTACAGGCTACCTCCTATAAAGAGATTCCTGTCAATCAAACTTGGAGTTGTGGAGTTTTGGGTTTTCCTGTTTATGTGCCTCACTGCTAGATTCTGTAAGTGTGTGCCTATTTCCCTCTAAGCACAATGTGTGCTTTGGTAGGATGAGGTGATTTATGTTTATGTATGGATTTTTGTGTTTTGATTATTCTTGCTTTTGCCTTCTGGTTTAGTTAATGTTTCATGTTTAAGAGTCAAAAGTGTCATTGTGACTGCTTTGTATAGATGTAGAGAAGGGGTATAGTGGGGTAAGGTGCCAGGAACTATAAAAGTGAGAGAGAGAGAGAGACAAAGACAAACAGAGACAGAGACACAAAGAGAGATAAAAAGACAGAGAGACAGAGAAAGAGAGAGACAGACAGACAGAGGTGTTAGTGTGCTATACTTCTAGGGTAAGTTGATTGGCACCATTAATTATGTATTTCAGTTTTCTTTACAATCTAGACAGTTGGTGGAAATGGGCAGAGAGAGGCAGAGGAGAAACATTACTTATGGAGTAACCTTTCAAAAATCAAACATTTCTAATACCAGTAATACATTTTATGTATCTTCCTCTGCCTGTTCCTTCTGCTTCCAAAGGGTTAATTATATTTCCCTGTGGTTCTTTGAGCATATATAGAAATATACTCCACTGGGAGAAGGAAGAGAGAAGAAATATTAAATTGCAAATCCTAATCCTTGGACCAATAAGGCAGGATGGAGTACAGAGATAAGACAATCACCTCCCTGGAGCCACAGGGAATTGAAACCATGGCAGACTCATGTTTGGTCATATAATACTTTCCTGTGAAGAACTCATGACAATAAGCCACTGCACTCACTCTCCCCCCACCCTTCTCTGTCCCTCTCCCTATCCCTTTCTTTCTTTTGGACATTGTCTTTTTAATGTTTCTCCCCCCCCCCCTTTTTCTCCCTCTCTTCTACCAACCATTTTCCCCCTCCCCTTTCCTCCCCTTCTCTGTTTTGTCTCCAACTCTTGCCCTCCCACATATACATCTGCCTTTTTATGATTTTTACCACTAGTCTCTCCCCTCTTCCCCACTCTCTTCCTCTAACTCTTTTGATCTATACCAAATGAAAACATTTGGTTATTGACTTAAGATTTTCATCATCCCATATGACAAAAATGATGCAGAACTTTTATGTCAGCAAAAATGTGACAATGAAAAACCAACACACCGGGGCTAGATTCTTCCATATATCTTTGCTTGAATTTAGTTCTAACCATGATGATTTATTTTGGTCTCTTCACTATCATTTCCTATTATTCAAAGTTAGAATTATTCCACAAATCAATAAACAGTTGGAGAAGTAAAAAAAACATGATTTTTTTTGTTAAAAAGTGAAACTATGATCATATTTATGAGCATCAAGATGTGATTGAAATCAAAAGGGTGCTACAATTAAAGGGAAGTTCCTTCAAAACATATAAAGAAATTAATATAAAATATATTTGGATAAGACTGATTGTCATTTGCCTAATTCTTGCTAACAGGAGCTCTGTACTTAGGAAAAAAAATTCAGTCCATAAAATTCTGATATAGAGCTTCATCTAGAATCTGTATCACAGCTTGACCAACTACCTTTCTAATTCTGGGGGTGCATTGTATGATGACTCTGGAACAGCACAGTACTCAACCTAGGTTGATACAAGCAATCATGAACACCTTTCACTCAATATAATAAAGGCAAATGTGAGTCAGGTTCCAACATTTTTGAGTACCCAAGTTTCAGTTCTACTGGCATCTTTGCCTCTCTTGTTCATTTATTCTCATCATATTATCTGCTTACTATCGTTTATTAGATCATCTGATCTATAATCTCTTATTTACTTTTCCTAAATATGCTAGTAGACTTTGTGGACTTGGTAGTACAAGCTGCTTATATTCCATCTAGTGGTTTCCCAGGCCTGGCACTCAAAGTGCCATATGTTAACTATTCACTTCTGCCTTTCTGCCCATCTGTACTTCATTCTCTATCTTATGTTGGAACTGGAATTTAGATTGAATTGAAGTTAGGCTTCACTAGGGAGCTCAGAGTAGCAATGAAAGGTTTAATGGAGAAGATGGGACTATGAAATATAATGGTAAATGTAGTAGTAAGAATATAGGATTGGGAAGTCTAGAGATCTAGAACCTAATCATGGATCTTTCATAGAATACATTTGAGGTTTAAAACTCCAAGGTCTCTTTTAACCCTAATATTCTATGGTCCTCAGAATGTGTAGTGAAGATTAAGAATCCAGAGTATGTATGCTGAAGGAGGCAGCTTTAGACATAATCTATTCAGATGGTAGCTAGATTAAACTCAGAATATAAGAACCCTATTTCAAGGAGAGTAAGCACCTCAAGTTTGCTTTTTAAGTATTGTGAAGGCTGAATGAGCATAAGAGGCATTCTCTATGAAGTATAAGTCCAAAGCTTTCAGAAACTTCTAGAGACTTCAATAATATGGTGACTCATTATTTGGGCTTTTTGGGGATGATGAATTACTTCCTATTGGTATATGATGACCATGTGGTGATCCAGATATGAAAGGACTTGTGGTTTTTGATAGAAGCAGTACACTTTCCCCTGCTCTGATCTCCAACCTTTTGCCCATTTGGGAGAAGAAAGGAACATCCAGAGTATTCAGTGTCAAAGCAAAGTGACAAGTGTTTTCAGGGATGATGCACAACATGTAATTGAGGAGCCACAAAGTTAATCATTAAAAGATCTAAGCAAATGACTCACAGTGTTCTTAAGCCCCTGGAAGTTTCATGAGGTCCTTATAGGTCTATTTGGCTTCTATTGATTCTGTGTGTACATCTTTTTATTCCCTTACTAATTAGACTATAAGTGCTGTGAAGGCAAGGACTTTTGAAGTGTCCCCATTGTTCCTACCAAAGAACTGAGCACAAAGCAGGTGCCTAATAAGTGTTGATTATAAAATTAGTAGTTGATTTCAGGATTCCCCTCCCCCCATGAGGAGTAGAAAATCTTTAAGTTCAGACAGACAGATGATTTCATATGTATTCTCAGACTACCTTCGACAGGCCTCTGAAATCTACTATTTGTTAATTCCTAGGTAATAAGAAAACACTGGACAGAAAAACAAAGATTTGAGGGAAATTTCCTAGAATTATAAACCTATTTATCCCCCGGCATGTTGAGCCCTTCATGTTTTTTTGCCCCTTGCACTTCAGGGATGGCCAGATCTCCCCTGAGTGAAGCTTTCATACTGGTTCTTTTAAACACTATAGGGGAAGTGCTGGAGAAAACAGCTTCTCCTCCATTTAGCTCTTTCTCATAGATCTGGCCCTGCTGAGGGGAATATTCAGCATGGGGCAGGTTGTAAAAGGTCATCTATGTTTTTTTTTTTTCTGCTTCTGTCTTTCAAAGTACCCTATCTCACTTTGCTTCTCATTCCACATAATGATCTCAATGCTACCTGATTTTTCCCTGTCCACAAAAGCTACAAACCTTTTTGTGTTTAGGGCAGGTCTCAACTCATTTCCTATACTTTTAAACAATTTTATTAAATTTTCATGGAATTTGTTGGGGAGATTTATTTTCGAACAAGGAATGCATGAATGAAAGAAAAAACTGAGATCTTACTAAGTGCTTACCATATGTCTAGTACTGTAATAAGTCCTGAGCATACAAGTATATCTGCCCTCAAGCTAATATTTGAATTGGGGAAGATACTACTTATATATGAGCTGGGGTATGGATGGGGAAAGGGATTTTGGTTGGGGAAAATTACAGATGATTAGAGATATAGGGCAATTGATTAACAAATTCTTTATATTAATTTGATTAGTAATCTCAAAATAGTGGTGAGAAAGAGTAGAATAGAAGGGGAGTTTGGGAATGGGTGTAGGTTTGCATTAGGCATAATGAAGACTCACTGATAAAAAGCCCATTCAAATGAATCATTCCTGGGTTCTTCAAAGTACTTGTTGGGCTTTGTACTTGTGTTCCAAGGTCTAGTAAATTCCCTGTATTGGGAATCTCTGTTGTACTTTTTAGTTATTCTGTATGCTCCAAGAATAAATACTTCATGCTTGATGGATGTGTGTGACTTCATTTGTGTGGGCACCCTTTCTATTGGTACAAGTTAAAAGTCATTTATGTCTTCTCAACCTATTCAATTCGCCTTCCATTAATGCTCCAAAGAAAACTTCAAAGCAGCAGATTAACTACCGATCTACTTATCTATCTTTCTTTTGTTCTTTCTTTTCCTTCCTTCCTTCCTTTCTTTCCTTCTTTCTTTCTTTTCCTTTCTCCTTCTTTCCTCCCTCCCTCCCTCCCTCCCTTCCTTCCTTCCTTCCTTCCTTCCTTCCTTCCTTCCTTCCTTCCTTCCTTCCTTCCTTCCTTCCTTCCTTCCTTCCTTCCTTCCTTCCTTCCTATCCACCTATGTACCTATCCTCCTATCTACTTACATATTTATCTATGTCTTTAGATTTTTCAATATCTAAGCAACATTTGGTCCAGACACATGCTTTTTTGTGAAGATAAAAACAAAAAGAAACTGTTCCCCTGCTGTCCTGCTATTGTTTGATTCAAAATCTTATAGTGTCCCTGGGAGGATAGTGGCAATAACTAGATGAGCTTTTGTAACAAGGAGCAACACTAAGATCATTGAAAGAATGTCAGTTTCTCAAATGGCAATTTAGCTCCATCTCTTATTCAACTCTGGATCTCATTCATTGTGCATCTGTGGTCATGTGCCAGATGTATGTACCAATGAACTAATTTCATGGGCTAATCTGCCAAGTATGTGTTATAGTCTAGACAATAGGCATTCTTCATTTACTTGCAACTTTTTGTATGGATAGCTAGGTGTATCTCTTTTGGGCTGTGGCTTTTATTGAGGATGGCCTTGCAGTGTTATTATGGAACCTCACTACTCAAAGGGAATCCAATTTTTTTTCCACTTGAATTTGTCCAAGATATCATCCTTAACAGTGGTGAACACCTTTAGAGACCATATTTGTTTGTTTTCATCTTACCTGGTACAGATATCCAAAGTTATCTTGGTGGTTGTAACAATTAATGAATTCTGAATGATGTTTATGAGAGGTAGTGTTTTGTAGTAAATAGAGAGCTGACCTTGGAATCAGGAAGATCTCAGCTTATGTCCTACTTCTGACAGCTGGCAGCCTGGGCAAACCACTTTACCTCTCATTGCTCTCTAGGCGATCTCTAACATAAACTGCAGAGAAGGTGCCAACCTACAGTAGTAAAGGGAATTTCCCTCTTGGGAGCTTCCTGTTCAGTGAAATCACAGATCTAGTTGCTATCCCCCGATAGCAAATTATACAAACGAGATGTATTGCTTGGGGAGAGTCTTTTTCTAAAGCAAGTCAAATGATTTTTTTCAATCATAAAACAATAAATATAGTTGAATCACAGGAGATTGTGGAATTATCAAGGCATGATTTGCTGTACAAAGTCTGTGAAAAGCATTTCCATTCCCTTCTCCCAGTTTAATCAAAGATTCCAGACACGCACACATGCATACACACATGATGATTTTTTACAAAGATTATTTTATAGTGAGATGAAAACAGGTACATGGGTTAGTAGTTTCATGTCTTCTTGGTTGCCATTTTTGAGTAATATCTTTTGTCTCTTCTTTGTAAAGAAATCTTGACAAAATAATGAAGGCAAGAAGGAAGGAATGTGAAATGAGAATGGAAAGGTAGGTCAGAATGAAATTGCAAAGTGCTTTAAAAGACAAGAAAAGAAAGGAATTCATATTTTATCTCAGAGGCAATTGTGAAACATTGAAAAATCTTGAGAAGTGGAGTGACATGGTCATATTTGTGTTTTAAAAAGATTATTTTGGCAGTTATGTGGAGGATGGATCAGAAAGGGAGAGAAACTGGCAGCAAAAAAAATCAATCTGGAAATTATTATAGTAGTCTAGGATGGAGGTGATGAACATCTGAAGCAGCATAGTAGCCATGTGAATTTGATATATGTTGAAAATTTGTGTCTTTAAAATTGTAACATTTGGGACATATTTCTTTTTAATTTCTTTTTTTTTAATGTATTTAGGTGTCACTGATTTTCTAGACTTCATATTCTTAAGTGCCATTTCTATTTCCTCTAAGGGGCATCTAACACAGGTTAACAAACCTGATGATTATACTGTCATTAATGTTAAGAATAGAAATTCTGGCCAGTTATATTTCACACGATTGTCAGCAACTGTCCAGTTTTATTTGTATATATTCTTTGGATATCAGGCACAATTAAGTCTAATATCAAGTTTTTTTTTGCAGATTCTTTTCTTCTCCACTGTTTTGTAAGGAGACTAATGCTTATAATCTTCCATTCTTCTCTGTAATAATATACAAATGCATTTTAGAAATAAACTCATATCATCTGCTATATTTTCCCTCTTAGCAAAGGGGTGGAATGCTTGCCAAATAAGATTTTTCAGGATTTTAAAAAGGCCTCCTGATTATGGTGGTTATTTTATATTGTCTAAACTTCTTTAAGAATTAGTGATAATTACAATTGAAGTCTTTTTTCTACTTATTTTTCAAAGTCAACAACTTATTTAAATAAGTTGAATTGTAGATGTTATAAGTATATTAAGTATCTTATTTTTATTCCCTCTTCTCATTTTCCCTTAATTTTGATCTTTTTTTCTAACCAGTAAATGGATGATCCTATAGATAGCTGATTTTAAAATTATTTCCAAGTCAGAAACTAGTCTTTCTAAGTTGTAGTTAATTGCAGTTTACCTTATCTATAATTATAGTTAATTAAACTCCAATTAAAGAAGGTTTTATCAGGTATCTCCTATATATAAGACTGGATCCTGGGGATACAGAGACAAAAAAAATGAAACAAAACCTGCCCTCATGGATATTCTATTAAAGGATGATACCACATGTATATTGTTGTTGTTCAGTTGTTTCAGTTATGTCTAACTTTTGTGATCTCTTTTGGGTTTACTTTCAAAGATACTAAAATATTTTTCTATTTTCTTCTCTAGCTCACTTTATAGATGAGGAATTGAGGTAAACAGGGCTAAGTGACTTGTCCAGGGTTATATAGCTAGTTAGTGTCTGAGATCAGATTTGAACTCAGAAAGAAGGTCTTTCTGACTTCAGGTCCTTTGCTCAACCCACTGCATCACCGAGCTGCCTTTTATATATTGTACATATACTAAAAAGCAAAAGCAAAGTGATTTGGCAATGGAAGGATAACATTAACTATATATATCTATCTATATATATATATCTATATATATCTATATATATCTATATATATATCTATATACATATGAGAAAAATGGATTGAGAATGAAGTTGTGATCCTGGTTGAATGGAACTATAGTGTCAACTTGACAGAAATAAGAAAATTAGGAGAGGGGATGGAGTTACAGTGAAAATGAGTTCTGTTTTGGGTCTATTTTTTTGAGATATCTGCTGGACATTTAGATTGTGATCATGGTGGAATTGGAAAGACTCAATGAATTGGAAATGAATTAAAATTGAACATGTAGATTTGTGTCTTATTTAATTCAACTCATTGGAGCTGATATCATCCAGAAATAGAAATTATATATAGAGAAAAGACCCGGGATGCATCTAAGCTTGTGAATGAGACATGAATGATGATCCCATCACTCTTTGTGGTATTGAATAGATTTATGATATATGGGAGCCCAGATACCCTATGAGTAATCCATAACCCTTTGCTTATATCACTTCTTAATCTTGAATCATTTTTTCCAATATATTTTTTCGCAGTTCTCATCTTACTCTTCTCACTGAAACCAATGAGTTACATTATTAGGAGTTAACTTGATTTGGAAGGTTTCATAAAGTACTCTGTAAAATTTAGCTATCTTGTTTTCTATAACAGCTGTAAGTGTTGATAATAAGCTACAATTATCTTCATAATCTTTTGGTTTTTGTTTAGAATAAGCACTATAAGGCAAGATGAGGTTAGAGGTTTTTTCAAGGAATATTTCTCATGCCTCTGGTTACACAATGATTACTCTCTTCTTCCTGCCTCAGATTTTGTTTCTCTGAAGAGAACCTGAGAGCCACCATTTCATTTAGCAGGAACTCATTAATGTCCTCTGGGTTTCATTTGTAGTGGAAATGTCAATATGAAATTTCTTTCAGGAGTTCTTTCATGGGTCTATCAATTTGCTGATTTTTAGAATAAAAGACTCACATTTAAAATACCAACAGTTAAAGCAGTTTTATGGACTATAAGATTATCATTTCTCTTTTCTTTTTTTTCTGCTACTCCATATCATCAATAATAATAACACTGAATATTGATGGATCTTTTTAATGTTTTTAAAGTGCTTTCTAGACATAATCTCATTTGCTCTTTACTGAAATCCTGTGAGAAAGATTCTGTCATTATTTACATTTAATAGATGAGGAAATTGAAACTTATAAAAGTAAAGTAACTTGCCCAATACCATACTCATAAATTTCTAAGGAATTATTTGAACCTAGAGATTCTTGCTACTAGGTTCTGCATTCTATTTACTATATCATCCTGTCAATATGAAAGAATAATGATGCTTACTTGACTGAGGGCCATTTTGTAATTTTTTTCTGTTTCAAAAGTTGTCAGGACCCATACCATTTTGCCATTCCTATTTCAAAGTCCTGTGGCAATAGGCAAATGATGATGCAGCAGGTACAGATACACTGGGACCCTCCACAGGTGGTCCAGGCCGTAAGGTTACCTTTTCACTTGAAGCAGTGGTGAGATTCAGTGATCTCATGGTATCTGAGCAGCCTTTTAAGGATTTCACTGCTCACCTGCTTACCCAACCCTGACCTGATTACCACAGCAGGCAGAGATCCCACCATGAGGTCGAAACACAAAGGAATTCTTCAAAGAATATTCCACTCACCATTGAAACATAGAATGTGTGCACACATAAGATCCAATAGACCTGAAAGATGAACAGCTCTTGTTGCAAGAAAATCAGCAGGTATCATATCCAAATAACAACCCTGAATTCATTAAGGCTGGCAAATGAAGGTCAGCTTACTGAAGTTGGAGCGGGATACACATTTTCTGGAGTGACTTTAGTGAATAAGAGTGCTGTGAAGTTGCAGTGGATTTTGCAATCAAAACTAATCCAATCAGTACGTTTGTATGTCTACCAAAAAGAATGAATGGCAGGCTCATGACAATATAATTGCCACTTGCAGGGAAATGCTATGTCACCATCATCAGTGCCTATGCTCCCATCATGATGAAACCTAACCCTAACCCTAACCCTAACCCATGATGAACCCTGCAGAAGTTAAATTTATGAAGACCTGAAGACCTTTATTATTAATATATTAAAAGAGGACAAAGTTATAATTTTGTGTGACTTTAATGCTAGAGTAGGCTTAGACTACTAGAATAGTGGGAGTCCTTTGGAGGAATGAAGTTGAGAACAACAATGGTCACTTACTTTCTACTGAAGATTTGTGTCTCTCATGACCTTCTCACCACAAATACTATCTTCCATTGACCTAAACACAATAAAACTTCCTGGATACATCCTCCCAGTGAATTTTACCATCTAATGGATTATTGATTGTAAGGAAAAGAGACAGACAGGTTGTGTGAGTAACAAGGGCAATGTGTGGTTCGGATATTCACATTCACATTCAATGGAAGTGACTGCCCAAAGGCAAAATGAATACCAGAAGGATTAATGTCAAAAGGTTAGAGTACTTCTCCAAGAGAGAACAATTTATTGCTACTTTGGAGGGAAAGCTGAGCCAACAAAGCTGGTGACAATGGAGCAGAAAAGAAGAGGGCAGCTTTCAGAAATCTGATGTACAGCACCGCATTTGCTCACAAATATCAAGATTATCTTGATGAAAATGATAGAGAAATACAGAAGCTGCTAAATGAAAAATGAGAACTTCACAAGGTTTACCAGCAGGACAGTTCATCCATTTCTAAGAAGGCAGCATTTAATTCCACAAAATCAAAGTACAAATGAAGTTTAAAGAGATGCTTATATGGCTTAGGAAGAAGCTAGTATGTAGATAGCAACAATCCAAAGTGTTTTTTTATAATGCCTTGAATGCTATTTATGGGTCAAAGACACGTGGTACATCTCAACTACTCAGTGCTGATGGAGACACATCAATTAGTGATAGGGACATGATCCTAGCAAGATGGACTAATCACTTTCATACTCTTAAGAGATCATCATCAATCAAGTCATAAGCCATTGACTGTTTACCTCAAGTTGAAGTCAATCCATCCCTAGCTGAAGTTCTAACTGAAGAAGAAGTTTTGAATGCCATTAATCTCCTTTCATGTGGCAAAGCACAAGGTGCTATTTCTATTCCATCTGAGATTTACAGGGTAGGAGGTCCAATGCTCATACAAAAGCTGATTGAAATTTTCAAGTTTATATGGTTCGAGGAGGTTATCCCCAGGAATTCAAGGATGCTTATATTGTCCATCTCTATAAAAGTAAAGGGAATAGATTGTCCTGTGACAATCACAGGGGTATTTCTTAGTCATTACTAGCAAGATTCTTACTTCTCAATAGGCTGATTTTTCATCTGGAAGATGGTCACCTCCCTGAGGTTAGTATGGCTTCAAAAAGGGTCAAGAAACAGTCAATATGGTATTTACTACCCATGAAATCCAGGAAAAATGCCAGGAGCAGAGCAGAAGTCTGTATAGAGTGTTTGAAGATCTGACCAAGGTCTTTGATACTGTCAGTTATGAGAGCTTATGGAAAATTTATGTAAAAATTTGGTTGCCAGAGATGTTCATCAGTGTTTTATATCAATTTCATGATGGTGTGCTTGCTTGGGTTTTGAATCATGAATGATGCTCTCGAGGTTTCCCAGTACTCAATGTAGTAAAACAAGACTGTGTCCTTGCTCTCATGCCTTTTAGTAGGATGTTTTTAGCCAGGTTATCAAATGTCTTCACTGAAAATGAATATGGCTTCAAAATCCGCTATTGCATTGATGGTAAATTCATTAAAAAGGCTACAAGCCAAGACCAAAGTGGAGGAAGTGTTGGTGCATGATCTCCGGTTTGCAAAAGATTGTGTACTCAATGCAGCCTCTGAAGCTGAGATGCCACAATGTAATGATTGATTCTCTGTTGCTGGAATTAATTTTGGCCTAATAATTAACACCAAGAAAACACAGTTTCTCTATCAACCAGTACCACTCCATACTTTTATGGAACCATTTGTTATAGCAAATGAAGAAATTTTGAATACTGTAGATAGTTCCATATTGTGGATAACTTCATTTACATTGACAGTGTACTTTCCAAGGATGTAAACTTTGTTAATGAGGTTGATACATGCACTGTCAGAGCTAGTTCAGTGTTTGGAAGGCTCCAAAAGAAAGTATAGGAGAGAAGAGATTTTAGGTTGACTACAAAATTGAAGGTCTACACAATCATTGTGCTGATCTCATTGCTGTATGCCTATGAAACTTGAATAATCTACCAAAGCCATGCCAGGAAACTGAATTTCTTCCATTTAAATTGACTGGGGTGGCTAGGTGGTGCAGTGGATAGATAGAACACCAGCCCTGGAGTCAGGAGTACCTGAGTTCATATCCGGCCTTAGACACTTAATAATTTCCTGGCTGTATGGCCTTGGTCAAGCCACTTAACCCCAACTGCCTTGCAAAAAAAATTAAAATAAATTGACTAAAGAAAATTCTGAAGATCACCCGGCAAGAGAAGATACCAGACACTGGGGTCCTTTCTTGAGCTAAACTGCCTAGTTTTCCTACAGAGAGTGTAGTTCTGAGGTGTAAGCCACTTTGTTTGAATACCAAATGTATGCTTGCCATATGGAGAACTCACAAAGGGCAAGCACTCATAAGGGGTCAGAAGAAGTGATATAGGAATCCTCAGAAGTTTTCACTTAAGAACTTTGGAATTGATTGTGTAACATGGGAGACACTGGCACAGCATGACATTCCCTGATTGAAGAAGGTGCTATATTCAGTGAGCATGACAGAATTGAAGCAGCTCAAAGGAAATGTGAGATATGTAAGTTTAGTGTACTCTCCCTAGGCAATCACATGGAATATTTATGTCCAACTTTAATATAGCATTCTAAGCTTTTATTGATCTAATCAACCTCCATCTGACACATTGAAACTTGTCTCTAATTTAGTGGTGTTCTTTTGGTTTTCTTTGAAGGACAAGAACCAACCAACCTACTAATTTAGCTGGATTGGTCCTTGGAAAGCAAATGGAGTTAAAACCACACAAACATTATTTTCAGAAATATTCATCCAACCTTAATCCTGATCTTCGTGCTTTCATCTTATTGTATGTTGGTCATCTTGACCTCTACAGTTTCAGACTAAATTCATTACCATTTTCCCAAAACCATCTAGTTTCCTAACTTTCTTATTATTGGTGATGGTACCACTATTCTTACAGTCCTCCAACCTTGTAACCTAGGAAACATTCTTGACTCCTCACTCTCATGCTCCATATATAATAAATTGCCAGCTCATGTCATCTTTTTACTTTCACAACTTCACTGTTATATGGTCCCTTCTTTCCTTTGACACTGGCAGTACCCTGGTGCAGGCCCACATCATCTCATATTTAGAGAATTCCATGGTCCATTGCTCTCCCTACCTAGTCTCTCCCTACTCCAGTTTATTATGCATCTAGCTGTAAAATTGATTTTCTTGAAGTGCAGGTCTGACCTCTCTTAATAATTTCCAGAGGCTCACTATTAGCTCCAGGATCAAAGATAAAACTCTCATCAAAGATAAGATCCTCTACAACCTGTCCCTTTCCTACAATTTTGGTCTTCTACTTTACTACATGTACTCTACAATATAGTAATGCTGAACTCTTTGCTCTTTCTAGCATATAACATTCCATCTTTCGGTTTCAGGAATTTTCACCATTTATCTACAATGCTTGGAACAATTTTCATCCTAATTCCCACCTTCTGCAAGACACTTTTCTTGTCCCCTTAATTTTACAAACATCTCTGAGATAATCTCCAATTTATCTGTGTATAGGGTTTTATTTGCATGTAGTTGTTTGCATGTTGTCTCCCTATTCAGATTATGAGCTCTTTGTGGGCAGACTGATTCCACCCCCCCTTCTTTGTATCCCTAGTGTTTAATACAATGCTTGGCAAATAGCAGGTGCTTCATAAATGCTTTTTGATGCAAACCCTATTTTAAGAATTTAAAGAGTTGGAAGACATGCTACTTTTTGATTGGGGCAGCTTTCCCTACTTTTGGATAATTCTAAATGGGAAATGCATTTTTCTGCATACCAAACTAAAATTTATTTCCCTGTAACTTCTACTTATTACTCTTAGTAATGTTCCACTTGGAGGTCTGTTTGGTCAGAAGGTTATTGGCAAATTTATTTAGAAGAAGAATAGGAGCAAATATTGTAAAAGTAGATTGGGGGCAGGTAATGGAGAGTCTTTCAAACTTGTATTAAAAGTCTGTGAAAGGTTAAGTATTTTTAAGCAGAGAAAAAAGTGGAAGATTCTTCTGAGAAAGATAATCATACTATTAATAGCAATGCAACAAAACCACTTGACATTTTTACAATGTTTTATGTTTTTCAAAGTTTTTTTTCTTACAGGTTATCTCAGTTGTGAGATATAGGAGATTTTCTTGTGAGATATGGACAAAAATTTGCAGAAATTTGAGATTTAAAGAGGTTCTCATTTTTCCTATCATTCAAGGGCAAACAAATAATGAAACAACCAAGATTAAAGGTACAGGTCTTTCAGTTATGTCTACTGGACCATAAGTTTTAATCAATTACAGAAACTTAGCAGAGTATTCTTGATTTTTAAAAAATATGTATGGTCAATAAAATTGTTAATTTATCCAATCCAACTCTTTTCCTTCCTATTTTATTTCAATTCCTATTTTTGTTGCTATTGTTTGCAATTACAGTTTCCTTTATAAATGGTGTTTGGCATTGTGATTTGGGATAAACTTCTGTGAATCAATCCAAGGGGTTTTCCTCCCTTATGATTACATAATTATAGATTTAGAATATTAAAAAATGTCACTACTTTATTTTACAGATCAGGAGAATAAAGTTAAGGGAGGGGAAGTGACTTGCTCAAGGGCTTTCATTTGGTAATTGGCAGAAATTAAAACAAACCTGGGATCCCTGACTTCAAATCCATTGATCTTTCCACTGTACTCTTAGGATCTTGATTTAGAGAAAAAGAAACCATAATAATATTAATTTTGAGAAGTGTCATGAGAAGAACGTAAGAGTAATAGAGACTGAAAAAATTTGAAGTTTTTCTACCTAATAGAACCCTTAGAAATCCATTCTTTGTCTTCTGTGTAGTCTGTCCATTCCAGGTGGCAGCAATCTCTCTCATTTGTATATTCTACTTCTTTTTATCTGTACTAATTATCTATTTAATTATTTATTTCTCAGTATTCTTCATTTAAAAAAATACTCCTAGTCTTTTTTTCAAGTTTATGCCAACATAATGGCATAAATCCCTAAGATCATACTTGACAAAGTTCTAAATTAGTTCATAAGATTTTAGTGCTATTAGCCTCTGAAGGTAGAGAATAGAATAATTTGTTTCTACTATGATGATATTTTTGTCATTTGTCTTTACTCTATTGCATTTTATAGACCCAAGACCAAGATCTGGGGAACTAAAACCTTCCAGTTCTGGAACTTCTGCTCTGTGCACAGGCTGCCTTGTTAAGTGAGTGCTTCTTATGTCCCAGTGTATTTAGCTTGTTTCCAGCTGTAGTCCTACCTTAGAATCTGGCCCTGTTTCAAAGTAACCACAGAGAATTAGACACTTTCATCCAATTCATTTGGCCATTGAGATCATGAACATTTCTCACTTTGGTTGAGGGAGTGCAGGAGAGAGATGCTAGGAAGAGGGGGAAGTTCAGACTTAGAGGCAGTCAGAACAGGAATGTCTTCCAAATTGGAGCCATCAAGACTTTTGCAGAATAAAACACTGAGTATAAGCTTGTTTCTCTGTTCTCTTCTTCAAAGACTTTAAAAGAAACAGATGTTAGAGCAGCAGCCTACCACAAACAATGTGGTTTAGGCAGGGAGAGAAGGACTGTGACCAGGGTGCTTTGAGCCTAGTGGACCGGGATGAATGACATGATCTCTATTGCCTTAAAGACAAATTGTTACTCTCAAGTCACTGATTCAAGGAAAAAGCAGATGCTTCTAATTCCCCCATTCTTCTGAAGTTTGTACTTCATTTCTCTGTGAGCAATAAGAATTAATGCACTTCCAAAGGCAGCTGATTGGACCCAATTACCATATACTCAGCAGTTTTTCTTTCCTAACCTTCCCCCTCTCCACACTTTGTTCTGCAAGCTTTATCAATATTTGTTGTTGTTCAGTCATTTTTTCAGTTGTGGCTGACTCTTTACCACCCCATTTAGGGTTGTCTTGGCAAGGATACCAGAGTGGTTTGCCATTTCTTTCTCCAAATCATTTCATATATTTTCATATTACAGAAACTGAGGCAAAGAGGGTTAAATGACTTGCCCAGGATCACCCAGCTAGGAAGTGTCTGAGGCCAGATTTGAATAGAGCCTGTGCCCTGTCCATTGTGCTACAGAAGAAAGTGATTTATAAACTTCAAAGTGCTTTATAAATGCATTACTGTTATTTTCAATTTTTCAGCAATAATTTGTAGGATGTGTGTATACACACACACACACACATTTATATACATGCATATGTAAATACACAAATATATAGGGAGATAGATAAATAGATGGATAATTCCAGCTGCTTCTGGTTAGAATTGAATACACTTTGGAAAAAAGAAAAATTAGTAAAACAAAAATAATTAATATAGATCTTGTCTTACAACTATTCCATTCTGCTGCCTTTATAGACTTTTGTCTTTCTGACAGAGGAAGGTTTTAGTCCCCCAGATCATGGTCTTGAGTCTATAAAATGCAATAAAGACAAATGGCAAAAACATCATCATAGTAGAAACAAATTATTCTATTCTACCTTCAGAGGCTAATTTTCTGGACAAAACCTGGTCATGTCAACAACTCAGAGTCTAACTTCCTTTCATTTATTTTTTTTTAAATTTACATTGTTGTAGTCACTACCTATTTTTTCTTATGGTTTGGCTTACTTTACTGTGTATCAGTTCATAAAATCCCCTTCTATGTACCTTTGAATTTGTCATAGTCTTCTTTTTCAATTACACAGTATTACTCCATTTTATCCACATATTACAGTTTGATTAGACATTCCCGAATCAGTGGAACTTGCTTTGCTTTCAGATTTTTTTTCTTACAAAAGATACTACTAAAAATAATTTTATGTCCTTCATTTGATCTTTGATTCCTTGGAGGTATATTGATTTATTTTGTTTAGATTTTAGGACAGTACCTCTCTTAAGCTAGGAGAAGTTGACTTTTGCAGAACTGGAGTCTATGACAATATTTTAAAAAATGTTTTGTGAACTACATTGACTCATAATTGCTTTCCTTTCTAACAATGTTCATTTTATGCATTTTAAAACACAATTCTGGTAAGGCTTTCATAGACTTTGTCAGACTGACCAAAGGGGTCCATAATGCAAAAAAGGTTAAGAAGTCCCAGCTTAAAGTAACATTTGAATGACCTAAAGCTGGGAGAGATAGATAATAGGAATAGAAACAAAACTGGAATTCAAAATGATCTCAAAAAGATTAAAAGATAGTATGAAATCACGAAGAAAATTTAGGGAAAAAGTCATAAAAATTGATTTTGGGTTCAAACAGTCAATTGAACAAGATAGAAGATATAAGAGACTTGCCTTAGTCATTTATATGAATGAAACTTATGACAGTACACGTCAACAGTGTCCTATGTTAGGCAATTTAAAAGTTTAATTCATCTTGGACTGAAATAATAAAAGTATAGTATCAAAAACACAGGAAATAATTATATTGTACTCTGTTTTAGTAAGGGCATGGCTGAAATATTTCTTACTGTTCTGAGCATACTTTAAGGGCCAGAAAAAACCTGGAGTGTATAGTGGAGGCTGGCTAGGATGATGATGGGTCTGGAAACCATACTATAATTGCTTGAAGATAAATTTATGAATCAACTGCTACGTGCAAGGTAGATACATTTGCCCTAAAGAAGAAATGTCTGGGAGGACACATAGCTTTCTGCAAACATTTGAAGAGTTGTTACAAAGAGGAGGCAGTAGACTTATCAAGTTGCCCCACATATCAAAACTAGGAAGAACTCATTGAAGTCATAGGGAAAGCAATTCTGAATTAGAATTTTGTAAGAGTAATAACTAACATTGAATCAGTCCATGTCTTGTTGCAGTGAGCTCCATATTATTAGGAGTGTTGAAGCAGAGAATGAATGACCATTTATGGTTTGGTGGCTGTAGAGGGAAATTAAACTTTATCTAAGAGTAGAATTAGATAATCACATAGGTTTCTTGCATTTTAAGATTCTATAAACCAGTCTACTATGCAAGTAGCACAATTTTAGTTATAGAAACAGATAGGCAGAAAGAAGAAATGGTCTCTGTCTTAAAACCTTCCCTTACCACCCCAACTTAAAATGATCCTTTGCTCCTTTGAACTCTTCTAGCAATTATTGCCTGGATAATTCATTTGGCAATTAATCATGAACTGTCCAGTGGCAGCTTTTCTATTGTCTTGAACAGCTGAAGGTCATGACTTTGGAAGAGAAAGGAAAATATAGGAGGTAAACAACTATTTCAATAGATGGTGTCATTGATCAGGATTTGCTTATTCTGGACCATGACTTTTTATGGACCTCTGGCAAGGGACACAGTTCATCTCATGAGGACTCAAAAATTTATTTGGTGGAGAATTTACACCTGATTTTGATGAATGCAGCATGAAATTTAAAGGGAAGGAAGGGAAAAAAATACCCAGATCAATCTGCAAAATCAAATTATGTAGAGACCAACTGGTAAAACAACTGGTTTGACATAGAAAGAACAATCATAGAGGAGGAAGTTCCTAGTAATTCTTAGGTTAAAAAAATGATAGGCAGCATATCAGGAGTATCACTTACATCTCACTTGATACCAATGAATAGAGTGAACTTGAAATTTTAATTCAAGGTAAATATAATGTCATAGGTATTATTAAGAATTATTTGAATTGGACTGAGGACAGGAATTTGGCAATAAAATGGTACATACCTTGTAAAAATGTATCAAATAAAATGGGCTCAGGAATAGTACTTTATGTCAAAAAGATGTATGGAAGGCCATCTAGCTTAGAGAGCCAACTTAGTAGAGAACATTTGGATAAAGCTATAAGGAGATAAAAAGAAATAAAATTATTGTGGGGAAAACATTCTATCATGACAGAGAATATATAGATGATGCTTTCCTAATATGCTCTAATATGCTTAGCACTGTGGTTGACTCATAATACTTAATACTTTATGATTGATTGAATAGTACAAATTACAAAATAAGAACAGAGACCACCCACATTCACACAAACACCCCCTCCTCCCCAACCCCCACCCTGTGAGTTTATATGGGTGATTGGACAGTACATGTCTATCTACTCTCTCCACCTTTCTAGAAAGGGGCAGATATAAATCTTTCTAAACCTCACTCATATCCTCCCATGGAACTAATTCATAGTGTAATACTCTCTTTGGTTACTATTTTTTTTCTTTTCTGCATATTTCTTTTCTCACATTAAAAGTTTGAGATTTAACTAGCCATAGACTGTTATTTTAAATTAGCTTGATCTTAACCTAGAGGAAAAAATTGTCCTCAGTATATTTATAACTTTTAAAACTATTTTATAAAAGTTGAAAAGTTATTTAAAAAGTCACAGTAGCTTAGAGCCCCCGGTAAGAAAATTGGAAGCATTTGACTCTTTGTTCTAACTTAAATTTTGAATGTTTCTAGCTAACCTCTGGCTTTTTACATTTCCCCAATTTTGTATGCATTAAGTATAGGGATATCCCATCCCATACATGTTTGCTAAATGTCTACTCCATTCCAGGCACTGTGTTGCAGATATATTTAATAAAAATGTCAGCAGTTCTTTCCCCTCAGAGGTTCACAATTTAATAGAGGAAGATGATAAACAAAAGAAGTCAAGAGGATAGAGCAAGGAGAGACCAGGTGGTAAGGAGGATTAACCTCAGAGGGGCATCTTGTTTCAAGAAGTTGAAACGAGGCAAAGCAGCAGATGCAGAGTATAGACATATAATATAAGCTGTTATGACTAACTATTTGAGAAAAAAGAAACAAAATCAGAATATGGAAAATAGTTTACTGAGAAAAGAAATGAGAAAAGAGCTTATAGGCTGATATAGAGATGGGAAATTAAGGTAAGAATAGACCTTTTGAAACTTCCCTCAGCTTTTTTTTTTTTAGGTTTTTGCAAGGCAAATGGGGTTAAGTGGCTTGCCCAAGGCCACACAGCTAGGTAATTATTAAGTGTCTGAGAGCAGATTTGAACCCAGGTACTCTTGATTCCAGGGCTGGTGCTTTATCCACTACGCCACCTAGCCACACCACCCCCTTTTTTTTCTTTCCTCAGCTTTTAAAGAAGTGATTGAAGCTTGAAGCTTGAGTCCAAGTTTTTTGTTCCAAGATGCCCCTAGAGATTCAATCACCCACCATAATTTCTCCATCACAGCTTGGCTATCCTCTCTTTTAACTGTTTGCATACCACCGCATGACTATCATTCCAGTCAACTCTTTGTGCTCTGGATTGGGGCTAGTACTTCATTTGCTTGGTGTTGCTGCTGCTACTCAACTCTTGCTTTCCTAAATCCTCACAGTCTACTTACTTACTGAATGTATTTTTTAAAAAGCCCTAACACATTATTCAAATTCTTTTCTTGACTTAAAGATTGAAAAGAAAAAGTCTTTTCTACAGGCTGAAAGGGTAGCACTAAAACTCTGAAAACTCTCTGCACTAAAACTCTCAAAATGTCAGTTTTTAATTTCCTATCATTTAGAAGAAGGGTAAAGAACTTCCACTCACTGGAAAGTATTTTGAGATCTAGTCTGCAAAAAAACCTTAAAAAACAAAAGCACTATATAGTTACATGCTTTCACTGTATTGGTTTTTTTGGATGCTGATTAAAAAATTTGATAGTGCAATATGCTATAAAGATTTTTCTCCAACAAGATGTATTTGATGCTAAAATCATTCATAATTTCTTGAAAATATAGAAGAAATATTTTATTTTGATGTTTCTCAAATATTAAGACAAGTATAAAACAGAGCATTGCCAAAAAAGTATTTGCTATTATCACACAAAATGTTCAGTGCTGGATCCAAACAGAAGACAAATTCTCTATTGCAATTGAGGTTTACCAGATACTTTTGTTTGTGGGTGACATTTTCTTGATTGCTTCAAGTAACAGAATGTTGAGGAAGCTCCTAAATGGGACTCATAATTATTAAAAAAAAGATTTTTTCTATGCATAAAAGAAAAAAAATAAGTGAATTAAGAATCCCCATTGTCAAGATGACATACAGTAGAATGTATGTGTTCTATTGTCTACACCTTGGACAGATTCTGTACCTGAACAATGATCTGGGTCCATTAATTTAACAGAAAGAGAGTAGGTTCAATTACCACTGTGAAACTATGGAATACTCTTTAGTCATCCCAAGCTTCTCCACAAAACAAAGCTCATAGTTTAAACCATTTAACATTTACCCAGTCATCCCCTATGTATGAAGGTGAATCATGGATGATCCCAGTTTTCAAAAAAAATCAAAGTTGATTGTTATGCCCCCAAAGAGTGAGTTGTCTGCAATGTATTTTGCACAAAGAATTAGACAGGAAAAATGACATAATAAATGTCTATCAGATAGATGTATGACAAGAGACAAAAATGGTCTGATCATGGAGGCAAAATGAGGCATCTCCAATGGACATCTCGCTTGATGTATTGGTATCTAAGTTATGAAAAAAATAGAATCGGGCTTATACTATATTGAGTAAACTGTGTAAGGAGGATTTATGTGAGATTTGAAAGAGAATCACATAGAATAAGGAAGCTCAAATAGGTTACAATTTGAATCATTGAAGAGAGTATCCTTGATGAGATCACAGATGAATCAAAGTATTGAATTAAATATGACAAATATCTCCACTGATAATTTCATCCTCAGAGAGAAGAAGGTCAAATGCTGCATTTAATTCTGGTCAAAAAAATTAATTGTTTGGGTGAATAGAAGTGATATTAATCTTATCAGAAGTGAACATAACACCTTTGTAATAGTGAATGAGAGAAATCCATGTTTGTCTTTGTCTCAAATATATTCTAGATATGAAGAAAATAGATTTCAAATAATTCAGAGAAAAGAAATGTTATTGTCATGACCAGAGGCACTAAAGAGGGAAGATGACTCAGAAGAAAGGCATGTTGTCTTTATAAAATGAAATGAAATGAAATTCTGACAATATGATAAAAAATTATTTCCTTGAAGTAGGAAAAGGGCTTGCATTTAAAGAAATTAATGTGACAACATAGGGACATCCCCAGTGAATTCAGATTTTGAAATGAAGTATAAAATTTTTAAAAAGAGGAATATAACTGATTAATGATACAAAAACTGTCAGGAACCTGTAATAATTATGTCAGGAAGGCTAATTGATTCTTTTTTGACTGAATTCAATGTTTTCTCCTTGATCTGATGATTCTGGAATCTGGCTACAATATTTTTTGGGGTCTTTCAGGTGGTGAGTGATGGATTCTTTCAATAACTATTTTACTCTCTGGTTTTAAGGGAGCAGGGCAGTTTTCATCGATAACTTCTTGAAAGAGATTGTTCAGGTAATTTTTTTGATCATGGCTTTCACTTAGTACAACAATTCTTAAATTATCTGCTGATCTGTATTGTCATTATTTGTATAGTATTACTATTATTACTATTAATTGTTGAAATTTATGTAGAGTTTTAATTTTACAAAGCGGTTTTCCTATAGTAATACCTTTGTGCCTCAAAAAATGTCCTGTAACCTAGGTACTGTTATCTTTTCTTTTAAGATAAGAAAACTGAGATTAGGGAGTGAGGTGGTACAATGGAGAGAGTACTCAATCTGAAGGTAGGAAGACTCATTTTCTTGAGTTCAAATCTATCCTCAGATGTGACCCTGGCAAGTCACTTAATCCTATTTGACTCAGTTACTCATCTGTAAAATGAGTTTGAGAAGAAAATGGCAAACTATTCCAATATCTTTACTAAGGAAATCTCAAATGGGACTAAAAGGGTTGAATGTGATTGAAAAGACTCAACAACAACAAAAAGTGAAGATAATAAACATTAGGGAACTGGGTGCCCAAGATCGCACATGTTATTACATTTATATAGCACTGTGTGTCATATTGTTGAACACTTTGCAATTATTTTCTCATAACTCTATCATAACCACCTTTGATAAGGAGGTGAAATTATTATTTAAACTTTCCAGATGAGGAAACTGAAACAAACAGAAGTTGTGACTTGCCCAGGGTCACACAGTAAGATTGAAAGACTAGATCTGAATAGTCAGGTTTTCCTGACTATAGATCCAGAACTCAGGATATGACTCATCTCCATGTCTTCCTGATTCAAAGTCTAATAATCTTTTCATTATACTGCCTGAACATGCTTTATGAGTTTGTGGTAATTATATTAAAGATGAGCTTAGAAAGAATAACTTAACCAAATAAGCAAAGAAATAACTAATGACTGACATGATATAACTTAAAAAGTATTAAGTGACCGATTTTCAAGATTTTTGAGAAAGGGGAAGATATCAAAAGATTGGAAGAAAACATGGATTATGCAGAAACAATGAAGTAATTCTTTGATTTTTGTTGAACAAGGCCCTAGGCAAGAAGTCATATTATTGCCAAAAAGATACATGAAAGTTGAACAGTTTTACATTAATAAAATCAAGACAACTAAGATAAAAAGGAAGCAATTAATTGGAAAAAAATCTTTGCATCAAATCTTATCATTGCTGATAATGGCTTGGTATCTAAGAGAGATAAGGATTAAGAAAAATTTTGGAGAGCAAAATCCATACACCATTGTTTGTGTGGTTCAAAGATAGGAATATTTCTCAAAAGAGTTACAAACTTTTAACCTTAGGAAAGAGTGTTGCAAACCACTAAGGATCAGAGATTATTTAAATATCATAGATAAGCAAATCAAATCAATTTTGAGGTAGTACTGGAGAACAGGATATTATAAAAATTAACAAAAGATGGGAAAAATCAATTTTGGAGGTTTTTTTGGAAAAGATGGGCACACTAATGCAAATTGGTTTAACTCTGGTTCAACTAGAATGATTTTTACTCAGTGATCTCTCTGATAACATATATTTCAAAGGTAATAAATAGAAATAACGGTCACCAAACTATTAATAGTCTCATGTTATCAGCAGAGGTTCATCAACGGAAGAAATGCTAGATATTTTATATACATATAAATGAATATTTTTGTGCCAAGAGAAATAATGAACATGAAGGAGACATGGGAAGTCATAAGAACAAATTCCATGTAAATAATCAGAAAAAAAGAAAACAATATAATGAATGATCAAAACAATAGACATAAAGGCAGATTGTAAAGCTTAGAGGACCTTAGGATATGGTAGAAGAACAGGTTGGAAAGCTTGGTGTACCTCTATCTCACTGAAAGGATTGGAATTGGAAACATTATCATTCAGATGATGTAAGAAGTCAAATTGTTCTTCTCTTCCAGTCACTATAAAAAAGATATGCATAGCTCAGGGTTCAAGGGATGAGGAGGAGGTAAACAAATGTTGAGGGAGCTTTTAGTAAGAGTCAAATATAACATTTTCTGTCTACCTGGATTACTATTGATTAGTTTTCCTTGATTTTTTTTATTTTCCTTTTTTTTATAAGTGTGAGAAAGGAGGGAGGGATATATCAAAAATGAAGGTTATATTAAAAACAAAATGAATGCATGAGATTTTTTAAAAATTGTTTTAGGCTATAGTTATCATTTAATGTATCAATATTCTCATCTCTGTAAAATCTTTGTGACAGTAAATGTGTATTCAAGGGTATTCTTGCTGAAAATATGAAGGGGTTACACTGTTTTATGGCCTTTTTTTTCAGTCACCTAAATCTTAACAATATCAAAATTGACTCAAAGTTAGAGAGATTTTTAAGGTTAATATTTTTTGATGATAAAAGATGTTTGATTGTGTTGAATAAAATTCAAGCTTAAAAGCATTTCCTCCAATGATAGATTAAGATCATGTTATATATATAAGATGCTTAACAGATGCTACCACAGAAATAATGAAGAAATTCTTTGATTGTTATAGAACAAGGCCCAAAGCAAGAAGTCATATGCTTATCAAAGGTGTTTGCAATTGTCATGGATGATACCTGATGTGAAATCCAAATGGGAAAGTGATTCCCTAAAGATGGTGATATTCTCTGGATGATTTTCTATTGTGGATAAAATTATGCTGAATGAATCAAGCCCTCAGATACTACAGAACCTTCTTAATGAGATCTATGATAACTCAGAAGAGATCTAATAATCTACCTGAGATCATATAGTATAAATAATTCTCTGTGCATTACTTCATATAATTCTTTAGTATTCTATCATATTCGTATACCACAATGCATTTAGTCATCCTCAATTCATAGGTACCCTCTTAGTTTCAAGCATTTTTTAACCATAAAAAAGAATTGCTGAGGGTTCACAATTAGTCACATATTTTAAAAAACTGAGCTAATGATTGAATTAGTTTTTCTTGTCCATGCATGTTTGTTATTTCTTTTTCATTACATAGGAGTTAAGAGAGAGAAAATACATATGCTATTGAAAAATATGCTATTAAAAAAGAAAAATACTACATAAAAGAAAAATCAAATTAATGAGGAATATCTTCTTCAGAAAGTGCCATTTAGTCAAATAGGCAGGTCATCAGCTTAAAATCAAGTAAACATATTAGACAGGCACTTCAGGGGAACAATGATCTGTGTCCATAACTGAATAGGAAGAAGAGGGTGGAATAGACTGCTTTGGAGAATTTGCTAAGCATTTTCAATGATATCATACTACTTCCTGAGTTTAAAATTCATATTTTAAAACATGGCAATATTCTCATAATGATGATATGTTAATGTGAATTATGGACTACCACTATTTTCAAAGACTGAAAAATGCACATTGATCCAAAGGGAATATAGTAAATTTCCATAATAGTGGTCCCTAGGATCTGGGGGTTCAGGAAGAGATTTCATGAGGTTTTTGAACTTGGATGGAAAAACAAATCCTCTTTATTTTTGCTAACCTTTAAATTTTTTTATCATTAAATATAATTAAAAATTAGCATGTATATGTTGTGTTAAGGTTTGCAAATTATCATTTATATATAATATATATATATATATATAAATATAATATATATATATATTCCCTTTTTATTCTTTCACTAATCCTGAAAGGTAAGTTTTATTATCCTCCCCATTTGTAGATGAGAAAAATAAGTTAAGCTCAGTTATTAAGGAGCCAGGGCAGGATTTGAATCCATATTTACCTGATATGAATTCAACTAACTCCAGCATTCTATCAACTATGCTGTTTAACAGCAAAAAACAAAACAAAACAAAACACAATAGAGGCAGAAATATGGTACAGTTGGACCTGAAGTCAATCAGAACTGAATTCAAATTCAGCTTCAGTCAATTATATGTATTATCCCAGCCAAGTCATCTAACCTTATCTATTTTAATTTCCTCAGTTGCAAAATACTTTCTACCTTTCTGGTTTGTTGTGAGAATCAAATGAAATAATATTTGTAAATAATTGGCACATAATTGGTGCTTAATCAATGTTTGTTTCTTTCCTCTCAATTGAAATAGACTTTATCAAACTGTCAAAGGGGTCCATAATACAAATTGGTTTAAGGACTCTTGCAATAGAGTGATGTATGGTGCACATAACTAGGTTATTGTTTATCGTTTTTTGTAATTACTGTGTTTTAGTTTCTTTACTAGCTTACTTTAAAGAATAAAGTCAGTATTTATTTATTTTAAACAAATATTTAAAAAAATTTGTTTTGAATTCTCTCCCTCCCTCTTGCACTTTCCCCACCCATTAAGCAAGTGAATGATGTGATATTAATTATATGTGAAATATTATATTATATAAAATATGAAATTATATGATATGATATGATATGATATGTGAAATAATGCAAAACATATTTTCATTTTAGTCATTTTGCAAAAAGATGAGCAAGAAAAATAAAGTGAAAAAATTATACTTCAATCTGTACTCAAATGTTATCAGTGTTTTCCTTTTGGAGATGGATAACATTTTTATTATGAGTCCTTTAGAATTAATTGGATTATTGTATTCATCAGAGTAATTAAGTCTTTTATAGCTGATCATTGTTACAACATCGCTGGTACTTGGTACAATGTTCTGGTTCTGTTCATATCACATTGCATTAGTTCATAAAAGTCTTCCCAGATTTTTCTTGAAACTAGTCCCCTCATAATTTCTTATAGTGTTTCATTACAGTCTTATACTATAACTTGTTCAGACATTTCTCAATTAGTGGACATTCCTTTAATTTCCAATTCTTTGCCATCACAAAAACAGCTGATATAGATATTTTTGTACATATAGATCCCTTTCATTTTTCTTTAATTTCTATGGGATATAGATTTAGTAGTTCTATTATTGGATCAAAGGATAAGTGCAGCTTTTTAACTTTTGGGCATAGTTCCAAATTATTCTCTAGAATGACTGGACCAGTTGACAGTTCCACCAACAGTGCATGACTGTCTCAGTTTTCCCACAGTCTCTCCCATCTTTGTCACATTTTTCTGTTATTGAGAATATGCTAAGTATTAGGTGGTATCTCTGAGTTTCTTTAAATTTGAATTTCTTTAATCAGTATTGATTTTGAGATTTTTTTTCATTTAATTATAGTCAACTTTGATTTCTTTGTCTGAAAACTGCATATTCATATCCTTTGACCATTTATCAAGTGGAGAATAACTCTTTTTTCTATATAAATTTAGTTCCCCATATATTTTGGAAATAAAACCTTCATCACAGAATCTTCTATAAATTTCCTGTTTTCATTCAAATTTTAGCTACATTGATTTTGTTTTTGCAAAAGCCTTTTAATTTCATGTAATCAAAATTATCACTTTTACTTCTTGCTATCCTCTTTATCTCTTGTTTAGTCAAAATTCTTCCCTAATTCAGAAACTTGACAAGTAAAATTTTCTGTGCTCTCCAATTTGCTAATGATATCACCCTTTATGTTTAGATCATGTAACCATTTTGAACATTATTTGTACCCCAGTTTCTACCAAATTTCTTACCAGTTTTCCCAATAATTTTTGTCATAGTTATTTTTTACCCCAAATCTTTAATCTTTGGGTTCATCAAACACTAGATTACTGTGGTCATTTGCTACTTTCTTGTTTATTTTTAATCTATTTCACTAATCTACCATTTAATTTCTTAACCATACCAGCCTATTTTGATCATTAGGGCTTTGGAATATAGTTTGAAATCTGGAACTTATAGACTACTTTTCTTCATATTTTTTCCATTATTTTCTTGATATTATTGACCTTTTGTTCTTCCAGTTGAATTTTGTTATTTTTTTTCCTCTTTCTTTTCCTAATGAACTTTGTTGGCAATATATAGAAATAAATGCCAGTGATTTATGTGGATTTATCATATAACTTTGCTGAAGTTGCTAATTGTTTCAATGATCTTTTTAGTTGATTCTCTAAGTATACCATTCATATCATCTGCAAAGAATGATAGCTTAGTTTCCACATTGCTTATTCTCATTCCTTTGATTTTTTTCTTGTTTTATTGCTAATGCTAGCATTTCTCATATAACATTGAATTAATAGTGGTGTTAATGGACATCCTCACTTCATCCTGATTTTATTGGAAAGGCTTTTAGCCTATCTCCATTACAGATAATGCTTGTGATAGTTTTGGTAGATATTACTTATTATTTTAAGGAATGTCCATTTATTCCTATGCTTAATACTGTTTTTTTTTAAGTTATCTTTTTTCAAAAATCTTTTCTGGATATATTGAAATAATCATGTGACTTTTGTTCTTGTTTTTGTTATTGACATGTCAATTATGATTATATATTTCCTTATACTGAACCAGTTCTGCTTTCCAGGTATAAATTCTATCTGGTTATAGTATAGAATCTGTGTTATATTGCTGAACTCTTCCTGTTAGAATTTTATTGAAATTATTTGTATCAATATTTATTAGGGAAATTTATGAATAGTTTTCATTCTTTTCATTTTTCATTTCATTCATTTTTTCATTCTTTCATTTATCTCCCTGGTTTAATTATCAAAACAAAAAGAACTTGGTAGGACTCCTTTTTGCTTATTTTTAAAGATAATTTATATAGTATTGGAATGAATTGTTCTTGAAATGTTTGGTAGAATTCACTTGTAAATCCAACTGGAACTGGGAATTTTTTCTTAAGAAGATCACTGATGGCTTATTCAATTTCCTTTTTATAAGATTGGATCATTTAAATATTTTATTACTTCTTTTCTTAATCTGGACAGTCTATATTTTTATAAATATTAATTTATTTCACTAATATTGTTTGATTTATTGGCATTTTATTGGGAAAAATAGACCAAATAATTGCTTTAATTTTCTCTTCATTGTTGGTATAATTCACTCTCCATTTAATTTATTTTTTCTTTTTTTATTCAAACTAATCAATAGTTTACTATTTTAGTATTTTTCTTCATAGTTTTATTTATTAATTCTTTTGTTTTGCTTTCAATTTTTTTTACTATCTCCTTTGACTCAGGATTTCCATTTTGGTGTTTAATTGGGGATTTTAATTTGTTCTCTTTTAACTTCTTTTTTTTTTTTTTTACTTACAGGCCCTATTTGGTTTATCCTTTTTTTAATTGGTGTAAGTGCTTAGAGAAATAAGTTTTCTCCAAGGTACTGCTTTGAACATAGTCCAGAAAGTTTGGTTTGTCGTCTCATTGTTGTCACATCTTCAATAAAATTATTGGTTGCATCTATGATGTGTTTTTTCGACTCATTCAGTTTTAGGATCAGATCATAAAAATTAGTTTTCAATTCATTTTTAATTTATGCTTTCATGACCCTTTATTAAATGTAATTTATTTAATGATCCGAAAAGGATACATTTAACATTTCTGCTTTTCTGCAATTGGTTGTAAAGTTTTCATGCCCTAATACAGTCAGTTTTTGTAAAAGTGATATGTCCAGCTGAGAAGATATACTCCTTTTTTAAAATTCCAATTTAGTTCTCTCCAGAGATCTATTATATCTAACTTTTCTAAAATTCTATTTATCTCCTCAACTTCTTTCTTATCATCTTATAGTTAGATTTATTTAGTTCTGATAGGGGAAAAGTTGAAATCCACCAAAGTATAGTTTTTCTTGTTGTTGTTTTTTGCAAGGCAATGGGGTTAAGTGACTTGCTCAACACAGCCAAGTAAGTATTAAGTGTCTGAGGTCTAATTTGAACTCAGGTCCTCCTGACTCCAGGGTGGGTGCTCTATCCAGTGCGCCACCTATCTGTCCCCACAGTATAGTTTTATTGTCTATTTCTTCCTATAACTTTCCTTAGAATTTGAATACTATGCTATTTGATGAATATATGCTTACTATTAATATTGCTTCATTATCTAAGGTATCTTTTAGCAAGATGTAGGGTTGTTTTGTTTGTTCTATTTATCTTTTTTTCTCTTTGTCCTGACCCTCCTCAAAACTTTGTTTTGCTTCTGACTACAGCCTTCTTTAATCTCTCTCTCTCTCTCTCTCTCTCTCTCTCTCTCTCTCTCTCAATCTCTAGTATGTATATAATCTTATATGTGTAGATGCATACTCAGTTATATATGCATACAAATACAAACATTATATACACACACAAACATATCTGTCTGTCTATCTATCTATCTGTCTATCTATCTACCTACCCCATTTGAATCAATTCTGATGAAAATGAGGTTTCAGCATTGCCTGCCATCACTGTCCCATTTTCCTTTAAAGCTTTTGAGAAAATTTTCCCCCTTCTTCCTTTCCCTTCCCTCAATTTCCAGCACATCTTTCTTTCTCATCCTTTTATTTTTTTGATATCCAATGGAATTGACATACCCATGCTGTCTCTCTATGTAGATTGTTTCTAACAGTCCTAATGATGATATATAGTTCTTAGAAATTGCACATATCATCTTCCCATATAGGAATGTAAACAACTGTATTAAGTTCTTTATAATTTTTCTTTTATGTTTACCTTCTTATGCTTCTCTTGAGTCTTGTATTTGAAAGTCAAAATTTCTGTTCAGCTCTGGTCTTTTCATTAGAAGTACTTTAAAATATTCATCCCCCCCCCCAAAAAAAAGAATTATACTTAAGATGCTGAGAATGTTAGTTTTGGTTGTAATCCTAACTTCTTTATCTTCAGGAATATGATATGCCAAAACCTCTTGCTCCCCTCATGTGGAAGCTGTTAAATCTTATTTGATTCTGACTATGTCTCCATGTTAGCTTAATGTTTCTTTCTGACTGCTTGAAACATGTTTTCTTTGACCTGTTAACTCTGGAATTTGACTATAATCTTTCTGGGAGTTTTCATTTTGGGATGTCTTTCAGAAGTTTATTGATTTCTATTTTACTCTCTGGTTCTAAGATACCAGGAGAGTTCCTTGAAATATGATGTCTAGGGTCTTTTTTTAAGTCATAGCTTTCAGATATTTCTATAATTCTTAATTTATCTCTCATAATTTTAGCTCTTAATTTATCTCAATCTATTTTTCAGGCTATGTTGTTTTCCCAATATTTCACATTTTCTTCTAGTTTTTCATTCTTTTGACTTTGTTTTATTGTGTCTTGATATCGCATGGGGGTCATTAGCCTCTGCTTATCTAATTCTAATTTTTCTTCAGGAGTATTTTCTTCAGTGAGCTTTTGTGCCTTCTTTTCCATTTGACTGGTTCTACTTTTTTAAAGGAATTCTTCTCTTCAGTGAATTTTTGTGTCTTTTACCTTAGGCCAATTCTGTTTTTTAATATGCTATTTTCTTCAGTATTTTTGAGCCTCTTTTATCAAGTTGTTAATCCTCTTTTTTCATAATATTCTTGTCTCTCTCTCTCTCATATCTTTTCTCAACTTTTTTCTCTACTGTTCTAAACTCTTACTTTAGATCTTCCTAGAAATGCTATTGGATGTCCAATTTGCCTTTTTTCTTTGAGACTTGTTACTGTTTTCATGTTATTGACTTTTTTAGAGTTTATGTCTTGATTGTCCCTGTCACTGCAGGAGATTTTAATTGTTTGCTGCTTTTTTTGTACTATTCATTTTTTCTAAACTATTTCTTGATTTTGAACTTTATGTTAAAATTGAGTTCTACTTACTGCTTGAGGTGGTAGTGGTGGTGGATATTGAACCAAGATTTAGGCTTTTTGTGCTGCTATTTTTCAAAGCTATTTCTGCAAATTTTCAGTGCTTCCAAGGACGTGTGTGGTTCAGGGAATTGACTGCTTTTCTGGTCTGTACTCTTTACTAAGGAAGTAGACTACTCCTCCACATCTACAAGTGCTGGATTTCCTTCTGACTCTAGATCTGTGACTAGAGTCCCCTGTTGCTGCAATTGTTCCTATCCACTCTGGAATTGTGTATGGAAAATGCAACAGGATCCTGCACCTGGTTTAATTTTTTTTTCTTACCAGGTGCCTGACCCCTTTCCTATTTCTGGACTGGGAGCTTTGGAAACCTTTGCTGCCACTATTGCAGCTACGTCCAAGTCTTAACTGTTGCCACCAAGTGTACTGGGCCAGTCTCTACCCTTATATCACAGACTTTTGTGGCTGACTTCCTATATACTGTCCTGGCATAGGAAAAAAATACCTCATCCCAACATTTATTGGCTCTGCCACTCCACAATTCAATTTGAAGTTATTTTAAAGTTATTTGAATGGGAATGTTGGGAGAGTTTATTTGGGTTGCTTACTCTACTCTGCCATCTTGATCCCATCCCCATGCTGTAACTTATTACTAAGGCCTTTTTGAATGAATAAAGTAGAAAAAGACATCACCCAACTAGAGAAATATGTTGGACAATGGAAGACTATGGACAAATTTTGGTAATTCTAGAGCTTCACTGATACTCATGGAATGTAAAAAGACTGATAAGAAGACCTCACCTTGCAAATATTCTCTGGAGAGTTTATAGAACATTATGGATTAGAATTGCTCAAGATCAGAAGATGAGAAGTCATGATGTATCATGTTTTACTCCATTTATATATATATATATATATATATATATATATATATATATATATATATATTTTTTTTTTTTTTACAGAATCTTTTCTCTCTTTTTTCTCTTTCTGACTGTCTCTCTGTCTCTATCTCTGTTTGTGTCTCATCTATGTAATTGCAATTCTATATTCCAGTCAAACTGCCTTTTGGCTATATACCACATTTCATCTCTTGCTTCTGTGTATTTTCACCCTGTGGGCTGGAATGTACTCATTACCCTCTCTTGGAACTTCAGACTTCCTTCTTGGCTAAACTCATATGCCACCTTTTACACTAATACTTTCCTGATCACATTTAGATTACCTTCTTGCAGTTAACTTTTGCTTCTGATATATATATATATATATATATATATATATATATATATATATATGTGTGTGTGTATATATATGTATATATAGTTTATAATTGAGAGAAGCAGTAGATAGAACACTGACTTTGAGTTCAAGTTTTCCCTTCAACATATATTGGCTATATGATCCTGGACAAACTATTTTAACTGTCAGGTTTTAGCTAGATGCAACTTATATTGATAGGGGGGATTTCCTTATTTGGGAGTTTCTTGTAGTGATGAAATCACAGATCTGTTCTTTATCCCATTATTTCTTTGTAACTCACCTCCTAATTTCTGAGAGTTTTCCTAAAGGATGGTCCAGTTTTTAGCTTGTAGTTTCTTTCCTCTGTGCATTTTGCTTTTCTAATTTCAATTAAAAGCATAGTTTCTCAAGGGAAGGGATTTTTTTTGCCAGTTTTTATATTCTTGGTGCCCAGAATCATACCAAACACATAGTAGGCACTTAATAAATACTTGTCGAATTAAATTTAATTTAGTGGTGGTAGAGTGGGTCCAGAGGACAGTGGTTTGAATTCTAGCTTTCCAAAAAAATGTCTTTTTCAGTTTCCATCAGCATTTGCTCTGAGCATTCAAAACTCCTTTCTGCACTATTAAGTTTTTTAGAAGACAATTGTTTATCTTCAAATACTCTATGATGGCAATATGCTCAGTTAGTCAGGCAGAGAAAAAGTATGCCTTTGTTATATATTATTTGATAATGGAAGTCTTTTTAATCTGCTCACCATTTAATGTCACCCCCCCCTTCATTTATCTACTTTATAAAAATAAACCTGTTACTAACCCATCAGAGGTAAAGCGCTAAATAGTTGTATCAACTCTAACAAAGGGTTGTCAAAGTTTTGGTTGTACTTAAATCAGACTTTGTAGACTGAAGTTATATCAAAGAAATATTTCCTCATTCTCAGTGAATTTTCTCCAAAGTCAGTTAGAGCCTTAGGCAAAGTCATTGGATAAAATGTAGCTGTTAAGCAGTCATTTTGAAATGGGCAGGAGCCTGCTGTGATTTGGTCCTAGCTGAGCTGCTGGGCTCCATCTTCTGAATCTACTTCGTTTTTCTGGGCCAGCAGCTCATTGAGATTTTGAGTGTTAGCTTCAGTAGTCAGCTTGGTATGGTGGGGGAGCTTATTGAGGCAATCCCAGGGATTGCTGTTCTTTGATTTTTAACTCTGCTCTCCCCTTTAATTCTTCCTGTGGCCTATTTTGACCCATAGGGTCCTCTTTCATAATTTCATCCTTGATTCTATCCGTTGTTCTCTCTAGATATTTTTGGTGGCCTTTTCCCTTCCCCCTATCTTTTCTTTAAAATATTTTCTCTCCTAATCAAGTTTTTTCTTTTCCTCTTATTATCAATTGAGATTGCTCACTCATTGAATAATAGAAATGATGCCTGATCTGAAGTTAGAGGACCTGCACTCCTATCCTGACTCTGTTACTTCCCTGAATAAATCATTTAACCTCTTTGGAACCTGATTTTCTCATATTGAAGGGTTTATAGAAGCTGGCCTCCATCTTAATGTAATTTGAGTGAGATTCAGGGGCCCAGGGTACAGTACAAGAAGAGGTAGCAATTTCCCTAATGTACTGAATTGTAGTGTTATTTGTTCAATGGCTATTTCTGTGGAAAAAAGGTATTCTTGATACACTTTTAAGTTTAATCTGTATTAGTTATATTTTTCACCATAATTTTTGTAGGTGTGGAGAAAAATGAAAATAATCACTCAAATTATTGTGTGTAGCAGCTACCAGTTCTGAAACACTGATATTCCTTTTGAAAATTTAGCAATTGGCCAGCTGGTTGGAGTTGATTCTAGCCTACTTCTGTTTATATGTCAGGTTGCTAGGGGAAAAGAGTCATAGGGGCAAAATGGGCATGAACCTATTTCTAGTTACAGCTTGGTTTGGAGGAAAAGGGAGGATTCTACCTGGGATATGGAGGCTCTTAGTCTAACCCTTGTATTACATGTTTCTTAAGACTTGGCTTAGGAAGCAACAACAACCTACCAAGACAAATAGAACCAGACTTGGTCAATAGTTGATGCTTCTAAGGAGAAAACTGGCATCACTATGAGATAGAACATAATATACAATAAAGACTAGCAGAGAGAAAATGAGTCAAACAAAGTTTTTTGAGGAGAAATCTAATAAAAAAGTGACAGTCAAGGACCTGTAGGGATTCCCCAACAAAGCCTTGTTGGATTGTTTCAGAGTCCTTATCTAGGTTGAATGATATCAAGCACTGGAGAAAAGGAGATAGGATCCTGCAAGGCAAGGTTGGGGGTGGGGAGGCTATTGCTGATTACAGGGGGAGGTGCTTGTGGAATTAATATTCAAATTTTAGTCAGGAAATATTGCTTTTCACTATTTCTTCAGGCCTGACTCTGACGAGTGAATCAGAAGTTTCCAATCTTCCCAGCTCCTTCTTCTTCATTTAGCTATTAGGGAACCTGCTGAGGCCCTTATATTCTCAAAGTATTTATGGCTTTAAACCTATGATCTTTCTCTTTTCCCACATCTATCACTTAATGGAAATAGCTTACAGTTGATTAGAGCTTTACAATTTATAAAGCAATTTTGTATTATTATTTCAAATGACCTTCACAATAACCTTGTAAAGTAAGTGGTGTGAACATTATTATCACCATTTTATAAATGAGGAGCTCAGGGTTCTGATGGATACATTACTTGACCAAGTTAATACAGTTAAAGGGTTGAGAAGAGATTTTAACCCATGACTGCTGACCCAGTTCAGTGCTATGATTATATTTTGTCATCCTTCACTTAATCACTTGTGCTTTGGTTGAATGCACCAGGGTCATGTTTTCAGTGTGTACTAGATGTTAAAGGAGATGCATGAGAAGAAGACAACTTTGTTTTCCTCGAAGACATTACAATCTGGATGTGAAGATGTGAAAAGTGTTAGTCTTCAATACTTTTAAGATCTATAATTGTATTACTGTGGATGATCCCTGTCTATTCGTATAGGCTGCTATCTCTGTGTGCCTTAGTGGATCATCTTTATTAGTGGCTTGGGGGAATGTTGTCTATGACCTGTCACTGGGTTGTGTGCCATAGAAGAAAGATATATGGAATTGAGTTCAGGAGAATTATGCCTCAGACATTTATTAATTTTATGATCTCAGGCAAATCATTTGACTTCTCTGTACCTCAGTTTTCTCATCTGTAAAATAAAGGGATTGGAATAAGTGACCTTCCAGCTTGGAATCTTTGATACTATGTTCACAAGTGATATAGCTGTTCTGATCCTCAGTTTCTTGTCTGTAAAATGGGGATAATAATTTTTATAATTATCATACAGAGTAGTTGTGAAAAATAAATTATATAGTCCATGTAAAGTGCTTTGCCACCCTCTGGAATGTAATGGCTATGTTACGACAACTTCTCAGTGATACCAGAGAACTTTCTAAGGCATGAAATTGCAGAGCAATTGTAGTTCTGCATTAGTACAGGGAATTTCTTTACTGGGGGTGGTCTGGGCCAATTAAATTATAGACCTTGTATACAAATGAGGAAAGTACTTGGTAATTTTTAAAGCATTACATGAATATAATCTGTTATTATCCTTATTCAATGCTTTTCTAACTTGGGCTAGAGTAGAATTCACCAAATCTTGCAATCTTCTAGTATAACCTGAAAGAACCCAGGGTCTATGACATAATGAGGGATTGGAGCAGGGATGGTGTGGAGGAAACCAAAATATATATATATATATATATGTATATATATATATATATATTTATATGTATATATGTGGGAGATAACTGAGGCCCAGCAAGTCATGGAAGAAGCATGGCTATTTCTTTCCTTTTATTCTCATTCCATAGAGAAGTGCTGAAGAATGCCCAGTGCTCTGCTAGGATCAGTTTCTAGGAAGGCAAGGGAAGACAATGGATTACTCTGCTAGAGAGAGGACCTTCATAGTTGTGAGCTAGTGATGGTAGTCATTTAGCTTTAGTTTTTAGAATTTTGAAAGAGTTTTGAATAGAAGGCAGTGTTACTTGAGAGCTCATAAAAGGATCAGAAACATAAGGAAATCTGATTTTTTTTATTGGCTAGTAGAATAGAGGTAAAAGGCTTAAATGTATCTTCTTTTCCCCATAGGTCCCACTTTGGATTTTTAACTTAATAAAATATACATTTTTCCATAGATATAATACTTTTAATTGGCAGTAGGAGGCAAGAGAACCAGATATAATGCCCTATTAAGACATCTAATAATTATATAACCTTGGGTAAGAAAACCTTTCTGTATCTCAGTTGCCTCATAAGAATAATAGGGAGGAGGTGGCTAGGTGGCACAGTGGATTGAGCACTGGCCCTGGAGTCAAATCTGGCCCCAGACACTTAATAATTACCTTGACCTTGGGCAAGCCACTTAACCCCATTGCCTTGCAAAAACCTAAAAAAAAAGCATAATAGGGGTAGTGGACTGAATTAGTAATTACTCAAGGTCCCTTCAAACTAAGATTATGTGGTGGAAACTTGTATTAATCAATTCTATTAAATAATTATGAATAGAAAAAGTAGATATGGTTGGGGAAACAGGTACTGATGTTCTTGGTGGTACCAAATGTTGATAGTATCTTCAATTGCTCCATTGTGGGTTTGATTCTCCATTCATCTTTTGACTCTCCAAGAATGTAGCAAATGATTAGTGGATAGGAAACTAAGTTCAGAAAACTGAACTTAGAGTCAGGAATACCTGGGTTCAAATCTTGCCTCAGATATTTACCAACTATATGACTATGAATTATTCACTTAATCTCTCTGTGCCTCAACTTCCTCAGCTTTAAAAATTAAGGAGTTACATTTGATGACCTCTAAGTTACTTTGCAATTCTAAATATATGATCATATGATTTTATAAGTCCTTTGTGTAATTAGTGCAGATTGATTTCTTGAAGTATCCACATATACTTTCCCACATGGCTACCCATGATTAACATTTATAATTTTATAGACCTAAAACTAAAAGGAACCTCATAGCCATATTATTAATCCTCTAAATTTTTACAGATAAAGAAACTGAGGTCTAGAGAATTGAAATGTCTCCTTCCTATTCTCATTTAATGTTTTTCACAGTGCTATTCTATCAAACTTTTCTAAAATTCCATTCATTTCCTTAATTTCTTTTTTATTTCTTTTTTTAGATTTATCTAGGTTTGAGATGGGTAAATTGAGATCCCCAACTAGTATAGTTTTTGTCTATATTCTCCTGTAATTCATTTAATTTTTATTTTAGGAATTTGGTTGCTATGCAATTTTGTTCATAAATGTATGGTGTTAATATAAATTCATTGTAAAATGTAGTTTTCCTGATTATCTCTTCTAATTAGGTCTACATTTGCTTTGCTTTGTCTGATGTAATGTTTACTACACTTGCCTTTTTTTTTAACTTTAGCTAAAGCATTATAGAGTCAATTTCAGTTTCTTATTTTTTATTATATTTGTGTTTTTTTCCCTTCAACTGGATCTCTTAAGAACAACATACTGTTGAATTTTGGTTTCTGATCCATTCTGCTATCTACTTCCATTTTATGGGTGAGTTCATCTCATTCATGTGCACAGTTTCTATTTTCTTTTAATTTTCTTCTCATTTTTACCCTGTCCCCTCCTCAAAAGTCTGCCTTCCCTTTTATCCACCTCATTTTCCCTTACTCTCTTCTCTTTCTTTTTTTTCTGTTGGTTAAGATGAATTTGTGTATCCAATTGTATACACACACACACACACACACACACACACACACACATACACAGAGTCTTCTATCCTTGAACCAGTTCAGATGAGAATGAGGTTCAAGCCATGTCTACTTTTCCCTTTATCCCCCCCTTCATTTTATAAACTTTTCCTTGCATGCTTCTTTTATTTTGTACATTAGTCTTCTTCCTCCTTCTTACAATTCTTTCTTACCCTTCTGTTCTTTTTTTGAGACCATTTCAACATAATAGACCACACCCAAATCCTTTAAGTAGACACTTCCTAACTGCCCTAATGATGAGAAAGTTCTTAGTGGTTACATGAACTATTTTCTCATATAGGAAGAAAACAGTTTAACTTTGTTTAGTTCCTTAGTATTTCTCACTCATGTTTTCCTTTTTATTCTTGTCCTGAATCTTTTGTTTGAATGCTATGTTTTCTAGTTAACTCTGTTCTTTTTCATCAGGGATGCTTGAAAGTCCTTTTTATCATTAAATATTCAATTTTTTTCCTGTAGGATCATATTCAATTTTTCTGGATAGGTTATTCTTGGTTGTAAACTAACTCCTTTGCCTTCCAGAACATCATATCCCAAGCTCTCCACTTGTTTACGCTAGTAACTATTAAATCTTATGTGATCCTGACTCTAATTCCATAAAAATGATTTCTTTCCTATTATTTGTATGTTTTTTTCCTTAAAATTCTGATTTTTGCTTATAATATTCCTAGGAGATTTCATTTTGAGAATATTTTGGAAGTTTTTTTTTTGATGGATTCTTCCAATGTCACTTTGCCCTCCTGGTTATAAAGTTATCTAGGCAATTTCCCTTTATAATTTCTTGAAATATGATATCTAGTCTCTTTTTTGATGTTGTCTTTCAGATAGTCCATTAATTTTTAAATTTTCTCTCCTCAGTCTATTTTCTGGATCAGTTGCTTTTCTGATGAAATATTTTACATTTTCATCTATTTTTCATTCTTTTGACTGTTTTATTGTTTCTTGAAATATTGTGGAATTGTTGACTTTCATCTGTCAAATTCTAATTTTAAGAGTTATTTTTTAAGTGTTGTTTTGTACTTTTTGACTATTTGGTCACTTCTGATTTTTAAGTTGCTATTTTTTAATTTGTTTTTCTGTTCATAATATTCTTGCATAGTTCTCATCCCCTTCCATTTGGAATTTACTGTTGTTATTTTATTTATAAAAAATAAAATTTTGCTCTTTTAAAAATAAAAGTGTTTTCTTTTAGGAATTTTTACTGGATTTGTGTTAAATCTTCATTTGTTTTTGAGTCTTTCCTCATATATGTTTCCAAGTCATTGTCTTATTTTGTGTTTTGTGTTTCTGAATTACTGGTAAAAGCTTTTTTATGGTTAAGTTCTGTTGTTGTTGTTCTTGACCATGAACTTAATGTTAGAATTAGACTCTACTCACCTCTGGGGCTGAAGAGATTTGTCTTACCTGATGTTTGCTTTTTTTATTTCCTCTTGCTGCTTTCCAGGGAAATGTCTGGTTACTGCCCTCCTGATCTATACTATGAACCTTATCATGGGTTCCTGGTCCTCTTTCAGATCCTGTAAGTAGCACCCACTAGACAGACTTATTCGTAATCATATTTGGGAATATGAACAAAGCCCCACTTTTCGTATCACAGGAAGCATTTTTTTTCCTTTTTCCTTTCAGATAATATTGCAAATCCATTTTCTTTAGACTGTGATGTTCTATAGTGTCCCTGGTTATTCCTCAACCCAATATCTGAAGACCTTTCTTTCGGTCTTCCTAAGCTTCCCTGAGCTAGAAAACAACTCATTGGGACTTTTAATTGACTTCCATGCCCAGAATTTGATTTGATGTGATTTTTATGTTTTATATGGACTATATTGGTAGAGTTACAAAGTTAAAAATGCAGCCTTTGCTCAGCTGTCTTGACTTTACCTCTCACAGTGTAGGGACATAATAAATTCCTTCTTCCTTCTTCATTAGAATGTTAAGCTCCTTGAGAATAGAATTTCCTCATATTTCTTTAACTTGTGTTTGGCTCCCTTTCTTAAAGGATGTACATTCTCACTTTGGAGCTACAAGCTGACTTTAGTGAAGAAGGTGTTTATCATTGTGGAACTCTAGGGGAGGAGCTAGAAAACTGATCATAATTGCATCTAAACTGGCTATGTGTAGCTAGACTCTAGTGTAAATAAACTTTGGACATGGAGTGGTTCAGAAGATAGCCTGAGATTTCCTATCAGACTGACTCAACTCAGGAACTATTCCTATCATTGATTCAAGAAATGAAGAGGAGATTGGGAATTCTCCAAAGTGAAAAAAGTGAGGGTGAACTTCAGGAAAAAAGTTACACAAATAGAGCAAAGAACTTTGAAACTTGGTTATGAGGAAATGGAAAGTTTGAAATGTGAATATTGAATATGTGAAAATGATTTTGTGATATTGGAATAAGGACAAGAATAGGACTAATCCCACTCACATAGTAGTGATTGAATAAGAAAATCTTTAGTACTACAGAAGCTGGATTTTTCTTTATCAAGGTTAAGAATTAGATGATGGATGGTCTTTATACTAATGCCATTGTGGAAGAATTTGATCCTTTCCAATGCATGGGTTAATTTTTCAGAGTCTGTATGGGAGAAATTTTGGGGGGGGAGGGAAATAAAAGAAGGAATAAGACGTTTCAATGGAGGAAGGGACAAATGAACCATATATAATGCAGAGGAAACCTATTTTTCTTTTACAAATTAGCACAAAGTATTACACAAAGATAAGCCCATCCTTCCTGAGCATTATCTTTGAAAATGGAGCTGTTTAAGAAAAAGATGATCATATGAGTCAATTACTGTTAGTTTAATAGGGCTGCTTCCTACTCTCCTTTAGGAAAGAATGATATTCAATATCTTTCTTAGTATTGCTCTAATTTAAACATAGTTACTCACATATCACCCAAAGATTATGTTTCATGAAAAATTGCCTTTAGAATGATCATGGGTGGGGCCCTGAAGGAAACCTGCTCTGGGATATGAACAAAGCCCCACTTTTCACATCACAGGCAGCATTTTTTCCTTTTTTCCTTTCAGATAGTGTTGCAAATCCATTTTCTTTAGACAGTGATTAGAATAAGTATTGTCAGTGGTCGGGGAGAGTACATTATGAATGATTTTACTTTAGTCCATTTAAAAAAAAGAATAAAATCAATAAGCTCTTCCTGGCATTTTAAACTCCCCTAATCTGACCTTTCCTGTCCCCAGCTGCTCCCCCTTCTCTTCTTCCTTCCCAGAAGACTAAATTTCTCGGAACTGCTGGCTAAGCCTGAGGGCAAATGGGACTTTCTCCTTCTGGACCAAAAAAAAATCTAACACTTGGGCATCTTTGGGATATAGTGAACTTCCAAGACCTTTTTGGGAAGCAGGCTCCTTATGTGAGCAGTGATAGCTTGTTCCAAGTAGATGCAGGCATGCCTTGAAGTTGTCTTAATGGAAATGTTTCTGGGAGCTGGAGTTCTAATCAATAGTCTTTTCCTAGAGTGACTTGCACAAAGGTTTATAATTGGGATAGATGAATGAGTTCAATAAAAATGTCCATTGGTTCAGTGATTCCTCCCAAAGTTCTTTGCAAGCAAAACTGAACCTTTCTAGTATCTAGGCATGTCTTTATCTTTTATAAGTTATCATTTCCCTGATTTATCCTGACACAAAAAAAAGAAATGGAAAGGGTCAATTTTAGGGATGCATGTCTTATGACAGGCTAGAAACATTAGGAAAGCAGGATTAAAACCCCAGCATTTCAATCTCAGCTTCCTCTGAGCTGTCGGTACTATACATTTTAGCAACTGAATTACTCTCAAAATAATATCTGATCTACCCATCTAGACTGGGAGCTCTTTGAAGGCAACCACTTCAACTGTTCCTTCTCTTAGAAATCATGCAGGGTCTTACACAGGTTTGCAGACACAGAAGGTCATCAGCAATGTATGATCGAGTCAATGAAAAGACAGAGGAATAATCAGCCTCATTGCTATCATTTTATGTGGTTTTAGGTTGCTATTTACGTGTCACTTCTGGTTTCATTTGTATTTTACAATAACACCTTAATTTTATCCATTAAATTCAATTCAATTGAGTTCATAAGTAACCTGTGAAGTAGATGTAGAGTTCTCAATTATGTGAACTAGGCTCAGCCTTGGGGTTATCGCTCAAAAATCCCTCATTTTGCCTTTTATCTCCAGTTAGGGTTCTTTCTGAGGACATCAGAATTTTATTTGCTTGCCCCCCAACCATGTTTTCCATTGGGGGAAATTAGAATTTGGTTCATTTTTAGGTCTCTTCAAAAAAGAAAAGAGAGAATCCTCAGTGTTTATATCAGCACTTAGGTTAACAATCTCCTGAATGAAGGAAAATCTTTATTTCAATTAACAGAAAGCATACAGTTCAGAAAAAAGAGTCAGAAGAATTCTTCTACCCAGGAGATCTCCAACTCCTTCATTTCTATAGATTTCTAGTATTACAGTAGAACAGATATGTTAAACATAAGGCTCCCACTCTTGAGTGTGGCCTGAATTGGATTAAAATGTATTTGTAAAATGTTTAACCAAAATACATAATAGCTATCTTTTATATATCATTGTGATCTAGACATTATACTAAGCTCTTTATAATTATTATCTCTTCTGATCCCCTTAAGAACCTGGAAAGTAACTACTATCATTATCCCCACTTTACAGATGAGGAAACCAAGACAACCAGGGCCATATAACTAATAAAATTCCCAGTCAGAATTTGAACTGTGGGGGAACTTAGCTGCAGATAAATATAATAGAACATAGAAATATTAGTTTGTGCTTTTCTAATTTAATATGTGGCCAGCAAGGATCCTTATGTATGATTTAGTAGACCCATTTTGTTTAAGTAGAAAAAGACCTAAAAAATAATTTTGGCCAGTCTTCTTGCTTCATAGCTGAGAAAACTGAGGATGAAGGTCAAGTCCTTTTTCAAGGTCACTTTTGAAGTAAGTAGAAGAGACAGGATTTGAATTCAAATCTTCTGTTTCCAAACCAAGGCCTTCTCCATGATATTATAATGCCTTAAGAAATTCTCCTTTCATGTGTCAATATCTTTCTAATTGTATTATGCTATAGATATGCTTATTTTATTTCATAAAATAAAAAATTAAATTAAAAAAAGAAATATTCCTTAACTAGCGGAAAACATTTTGAATCACTTGTGAGTCAAAATACCAATAATAGGAACTTGTCCTCTTGACTTATGTAGTACCTCCCTAGGGTTAAGTTTCCCTGGCAAAGAGAAGCACTTGATATCTTTAGAGAATAATACCCTTTGGATTCTGGACCCTCATAGTCCATGTATCTCCAGGTTATAAAGGAGGGTAAGATCCAAATTTGCTCCTGATATTCTATCTCTGTCTCTTACTGCTCCTCAGCTCTAGTTCTTAATTATCTCAGAACTCTTTCAATGTTAAGTTTGTTAACAAGTACTTAATCCTGATAAAATATTAACCTTGTTAAGTGAATATTGCCAAAAGGTGTCATAGTAGATAAAAATAAATGAGTCACTCTTATATACATATAACTATACAGTCCTCATATATATATATATATAGTATGTATATATATATTTGTATATTAACTTGGTTTCAAAAAGTAATTTTAACTGTTTTATTGTATCTTTATTTATTTTGTTAAATATTTCCCATTACATTTTGATCTGAGTCTGTAGTACTATGGAGTATTGTGGACTATGAATGACCAGGGCCCAAGATGCATTTTAATTTCCTCTACCTCCTATAAGGGAAGATAAACAAGCTTGATGATGCTATTTATTTTTCCTGATAATTAGGAGCAATGAAGAGTTCCTTAAACTAAATAGAAAAGAACCTGTGAACATGAGGAGTTTTAATGTAAAAAAGAGAAAATAAAGATTCAGAAACTACAAAGAAAAAAACAACTTCTATAGGAGGTTAATGGGTAGAAGATTCTAATACAGATTTCTTATTTTGAATCAAAGATATCCTCAAGTGAGTGATCATCCCATCCATTTCAACAAGAATTCATTCAGTGCTTTTTATGTGCACACTACATCGTACTGGTTGGACTTTAGTCCCTGCCATCAAAAAGTCTATGATCTATTGGGGAAATAGAGCATATCTATCTATCTATCTATCTATCTATCTATCTATCTATCTATCTATCTATCTATCTATCTATATCTATCTATCTATCTATCTATCTATCCTTCTATATATCTATCTAATATATATATATATATATATGTATGTATACAAAAAAGAGATAGCGTTAGAGAGATAAATATTACTATTCTGGATAACTAGTTATTTGATAATTTCAAGATACCACCTCACATGTTTTTCACTCAAATGTAGTTTCTTGTGATTGGAAAACACTTTCTCATTTCCTCCTGCAAAAATCCTCAGTTATTTTTTTTGAAGGCCTAGGGCAAGTGAATCCTCCTTCATGAAGACTTCCTTGGTTCCTCCAGGTTTTTTAAAAGTGTTGTCTCTATCCTCAAATTTTCTTAGAGCACTTTCTTTGAATTTCTCCTAAGTCCATATCATACTATCTTTTATTTTGTTTACAATACTTGAATCATTGTAACTTGCATCACTGTAAACTTCTTGGGAGGAGGGATTATATGATTTGTTATCTGTGTTCACAGTAATTGATATTAGTGACCTAAAATGCCTCCTCTTTTTTCTCTTCATCTTCTTTTTGTTCTTCTTGTTTTTCGTCTTGTTCTTCCCCCCCCCCCACTTCTCCTCCTTTTGGAAGACTGTCTATAAAGGACAAAATAAAATAAGAACTGAATATCTAAGATGAATAAAGTAGGAGAACATCTAACTGATATTAACTCATTAGAACTCCAACCCAAGATACAGAAAAGTACAATCAGATATGCTTATTTATCAAATGTTACTAATCTTGGAAAGATCATGAAGAATGACAGAGGTATCAGAGGACTGAAGAAGAATAAATGTCTGAATTTTTTAAAATGAGAAGAGAGTATAGTATGCAAAATAAAGGACAGTGGATTTTACTTCATTTCCTAGGGGGAAAACTCTAGAATTATTAAAGGAATAACTATTGGATATCTTGAAATGAAAACAGTAATCACAGAGAGTCAAGATGACTATCAAGAATAAGTCATATGAGGGGCAGTTAGGTGACATAGTGGATAGGGTACCGGTCCTGGAGTCAGGAGGACCTGAATTCAAATCTGACCTCAGATACTTGATACTTAGTAGCTGTGTGAACTTGGGCAAGTCACTTAACCCCATTGTCTTGCAAAAACCAAAAAAAAAAAGGTAATATGAGAGTAACCTCATTTAATTTTGGGGGGTAGAATATTTTATTGTGTTATTAAACTGTAGATCACAAGAGTACTGTAACAAGGCTTTACCTAGATTTTAGATTTGAAAAAATATCTTCCCTTTATTGTGGACAAGAAAAAAGATATAGGTTAAATAATAAGATAGGTGAACTTGTTGGATCTACCTCAAAAGTAGACATTTGTGATTTTTGTGTCAGCTTTTTGGAGGGTATCTTGCAGAGAGAGTCCCAGAGAGCTATGCTTTTAAAGATTTTTTTTTTACTAATGACTTAGTTAAAGAATAAATGACACAATTATCAAATTCTCCAATGACACAAAGCCAGGTGGAAGAACTAACACATTAGATGACAGATTCAGGATCCAAAAATATCTTGACAGGCTAGACTGTTGTGCTGAATTTAATGAGTTGAAGTTTAATAGAAATAGGAAAAGACTTTGGAGAGACATGAAAAGTGTCTTTACTGTATTTAATAGCAATTACACTTGTGTGCAAAAATAAATAAATGCATTAGTACAATATGGGGGAAGTGTGGCAAGGCAGACATTCATTTGAAAAAGACCTGGAGGCTTTATTAGACCAAAAGCATATATCAGTGGTACTATATGAAAGTTAAGTTAACATGCTCAACAAAATTTACAATAAAAAAGCACAGAAAATAGTATTACAGAGTTTATCGACTCATATTCTGCATGGTCAGACAAATCTGGAGTATCACATTTTAGGAAGGCCAATGATGAGCTGAATAGTAATAAGGTGGACATTGTTATTGCTGGATTGAAGTAGCCACATGGAGAAGAGGATGGAGTTGTGGTTTTGGAGTCAGGAAGATCTGAGTTCAAATCTTGCCTCACATACTTACTAGATATATGACCCTGAAAAGTCACTTAGCCTGCACCTCTTTCTTCATCTGAAAAATGGAGAAAATAATATATTTTAAGGTTTATCCCATAATTTCAGGTCCTCCTGACTCCAGGACCGGTGCCCTATCCACTATACCATCTAACTGTCCCTCATATGACCTATTCTTGATAGTCATCTTGTCTCTCTGTGATCACTTCTTAGGATTGTTGTGAGATAATGGGATAAACCTTAAGATATATTGTGTCAATGTATCATCATCATCATCATCATCATCACTGTCTAGAGGGTGAAGGTCTTCATGTTTAGTTTGGAGAAGACAAGTTTTATAGGGAAAAGATACCTGGAAAAATCTCAAGCAGATCAGAATTACTCTATTTGATCCCAGGTGAGTAGAATGTGAGTGGGAAATGCAAATAAGTAAAGAATGAGTGGAAGATGCAAAGATGCAAATTTAGATATGATATCAAGTTAAACTCTCTAATTATCATAATTATCTCAAAGTGGAATGAGCTACATTGACAGAGAGGATTCTGTATTACTGGGGGGGTCTTCAAAGAAGGACTGATTAATTAATTGTTAGTTATAATGCAGAAGACAATCCTATTCAGACATGTCTTGGATTAAATAAACTTTGAAGTTCTAGAATTCTGTGATACTCAGCTCTTAGAGTGATTTCGTTTTCTCTTAGGAGAATTGTTTTTCAGTTTGGAAGGTTAGGAGCAAAGGTAACAGAAATGGAAAATAAGTGAAGAGATGGAAATAAATTACTTTGTTTTCCTTAATAAAGTTTAATCATTTATCCTATGCTCAGAAAAGTGCCACAGTTAAGGCGGGGACTGACAAACTGGAATACTTCTGAGAGGGAATGAAAACTTGGAGATTCTCTAATTTGAAAACTGGATGAAGGCAAATGAGGATGTCTATTCTAAGCAAGAAAAGACTTAGGAGATACTTAAAAGGTTTCTTCATGTATTTGAAAGGCTGTCATTTGAATGAGCGATTAAGAATATTTTTTTGAATCTAGGGAATGAATCTAGGGAAGGCACTTTATAGAGACAGATTTTAACTTAATGTTTGGAAAGAGTTCCTACCAATTAGAACTGTCCAAAAGTGAAATGAGTTGCCTCAGAAGGCGATGAGTTTTTCCATTTTTCAGATGAAGAAAGAGATTCAGGTTAAGTGACTTTTCAGGGTCACATATCTAGTAAGTATTTGACGCAAGATTTGAACTCATACCTTACTGACTCCAAAACCAGAACTCCATCCTCTTCACCATGTAGCTATTTCAATCCAGCAATGCAATGAGCTCTGCATATTTTCAAACAGAAGCTGTATTTTTATTTGTTAGTGACCATGTGGAGGCATTGTGTTGTAAGATCCAAGTTGGTCAAGACAGACTCTGCAATCCTTTCCAGCCCTGAGCTTCTGATACTATGATTCACATTCATAGCTCATCAATCTTGGAGCTTATGCCAAAAGTTTTAGGTCACTCAATCATGCTACTAAAATCATATTATTAACCCCTACTTTAAAAATAATAATCATAATAACAACTCATATGAATAGATCATTACAATTTAAAAAAGTCTTACAGAATATTGTTCCATTTAGTCATCACAGCATCCTTAAGAGATAGGTGTTAATATTATCTCCACTTTACAGATAAGGAAAATGAAGTAGTTGTCCTGGGTGTAACAATTCTTAGTTTTGGCTCTGGTATCTGGTTCTCTCTCTGTACAGTTCATGGTGTGTGAGTGGTTCTTCTCTCTGCAGAAAGTATGGAAGTGATATTAGAATCTTCTTCAGTATAAAACTTATCTTGCTAGAATAATAATGAAAGATTTTAGTGTTGCCTATTTAATTCTTATCTTCAAGTGTGGATCTCTGATCCTTTTAGAAACTTGCATCAAGACTACCACTGCAGATATAAGAATTGGGGAATAGGATTTTAAAGGAAATCTGACTTTCTTTATTCATTCAGACAGCAGGCCTCTGAGTCTGATGTTCTTATGAACAAGATTAGTATATGAGTAGATAGAATAGGCAACTATCTATATAGTGTTATGTGGAGACTCTCTTTTCCCAAATATCTTGCTGATCCACTAGCACTGATGTTTGAAATTCTTTAGTTAGAGACCCTTTTCTCTGGATTAAAAATTGCTTTGTAGTAAGGAATGAATGTCAGGGAACATAGTTTCTATTCCTGGTTATACCATTTCCTAGTTGTGTGATGTTGGGCAAGTTTTATTTCAAAATACAAGTACTTTAGAGAAGGTGATATATTAAGATAATTCATATTAAGTTATTGGTGATTTATCAGTTTTGTCTGTCTGTCTTCAAGAAGGACTAGGGATAGTGGAAGAGGACTAGGTGTTTTCAGAGAAAGAGGTGGGAGAATTCTCCATACCAACCTGCCTGTAAGTATTTATTCTCTATTTGCTACCCCACTTCCAGACTGGTCTACCTTCTGGTCTAGAATATCTTCAATCTTCTCTGATTTCTACCCATTCTTCAAGGTTCAGAGTTAGATAGAAAGGACATTAGGAGCCAGAAAGTACTGACTTTTCTGAATCTTAAATTTTACTATGAACTGTTTCTCATTGGGAGATTATTAATGACCTCACAAATGTATACATATTTCTAGAATTCTTTTTAGTATTAGCCTTGTAAATGTCATCATCTTTCAATCTTGACCTTTCCTTCCCTTCTGGTATCTTCTAACTCAAATACAGATGCATATATTCCATTCTTGTTAGACTATAAACTCCTTGAGAGCAGGAATTGTTTTTTGTCTTTGTTTTCCTTGAACTAAGCATGATGCACATTTAGTACAACAGAGGTGCTTAATAAATACTTGACTTCTTGCTAATCAGGTCAGGTGATCAAGATGGTTTTTACTCCCCAAACCTTCAGTGTATTATTCCCACTTGTCTATTGGATAATACTCAACTTCTATAGCATTATTCAAGACCTTTCCCAATACCAACTTTTTCCAACTTGTCTTCCACTATTCTCTTATATCATAGCACTTTCCACACCAGCCTACCCCACTTCTAAATTTTCCACTCCTCTTCCAGACTTGCCTTCTGGCCTGGAATGTCTTTACTCCTTCTCTATTTTTCTGAATCCTGCCCATTTTTCAAGTTTCAGTTTAAGTCCCACTTCCTCCATGAAACCTTCCCCAACTGCCCTCACCCTCAATGACTTTTCTCAGAATTCATCTTAAATTGATGATTGGCATCATTTTAATGTCATTTATTATGCACTTTGCTCTATTGATTGGCAGTGACATAGTGGGAAACATTCTGGGTTCTGAAGATATAAGCAAGAATTCTGGCTGTCATTTCCTTATGTGATAATAGTTTTAGTATCATAATGAACTTTAGAAATCATCTAGTTTGGGGCAGCTAGGTGGCACAGTGGATACAGCACTGGCCCTGGAGTCAGGAGTACCTGGGTTCAAATCCGGTCTCAGACGCTTAATAATTACCTAGCTGCGTGGCCTTGGGCAAGCCACTTAACCCCATTGCCTTGCAAAAAAAAAAAAAAAGATACTAGGATTTACACAATGTGGTCTAATAGAAAGAATGCTGCATTTTATGTCAGAAGACCCAAATTCAAATCCTGTCTCAGTTTTTGCACTTCCTTTGTAACCTGAAGCAAACTACCTCATCTCTCTAGGTTTCAGTTTCTACATCTTTAAGTGGAATGAACTAGATGATTTCTTTTTTTTAAGATTTTGGCAAGGCAAATGGGGTTAAGTGGCTTGCCCAAGGCCACGCAGCTAGGTAATTATTAAGCGTCTGAGGCCAAATTTGAACCCAGGTACTCCTGACTCCAGGGCCGGTGCTGTATCCACTGTGCCACCTAGCTGCCCCTAAATTCTAGTATCTTTTGAACTTTATAGCTTACCTCCCAAGAATATCTTAAGTCTCTCTTTGGTCAGAGATTTTAATTATCCTGTCCTAAGCTTTAGGAACAACAGGTTCTCATATGTTGATTGGTTCCCAGGAATTACTATTATTCCCAAGCTAGTATATTTGGGATTAATGAGGCAGGTAGACAAGCATTAAAAAAGGACTCTCTAAGCATCTCTGTCTTTGGACCTGTATTCTATTGCCTTATAGTCATCATAAAAAATATAACTCATTCCTAGGTCATATATATAGCACAGGGAATAGTAACTATTGGCTATTTGCTGAGATTCACAAATCTGTTGCCTCTGATTTAAATCTTTCTCACTGCCTTGATCCCTAAGCTTTAGGAAAACAGCATTAACCCTCCCCCCCTTCCCCAATGAATCACTTATGGAAAAAAATGGTCATTAAGTCTTATTAGAGCTGCACTTGGTAATCCTCTTAGGCTGGCACTAGTTCATGTCAATATGTAATAATTCACCCAAATGAGAGGTTTGAAAATGGGAGCAGCTCTTGAACGTGAATCATTGGTCTCTTTTTTCCCATTGGAAATCTGCCTCTCAATATTTATAACTTCTGAGAAATTTAGAGAAGGCTGCCTTTGACCTGGCTGCCCTGGGATCCCATGAAAGAGATTATTTGCTTCTAGAGGGTAAAGGCTATAGTTTTTTTGGGTTAAGTTGGGAAAGGGCCTTTTAGCCTTTGAAGTGGTGATAGACTATTCCAGTCATCTTTCCTTGGCTCCCTTCCCAGCATTCCTATGAGAACCATGGGAAAAAAGGGACTGTTTCACCATTTTTTGGGTGTGGGGATAGGCACACCTAGGACCAGTTCTTTCATTAACTACAGCACCATAGACCAAGGGATGACACGATCATTGCTGAAGTCAAGAAAGGGATCTTAGAAACCTTTTAAAGCATCAAGACAAATATTTTTAACTTATAGGGAGAAAAATAAAGATCCAGGAAGGTTGGAGCCAATATCGCGATGGGGAGAAATATTTAATTCATGCAATACTTACTGAGTTCCTATCACATGCAACATTTGAGAAGGGAAGCAAACATGAATCAGGCACTGTCCATACCATAAGTAGCTAGTATAGAGTATAGGGAGAGAAAATAAATATGAAAAATAACCAATCAATATTTATTAAGAACCTTCCATGTACCAGTTACAGACCTAGGTTCTATAGGTACCAAGACAAAATTGAAACAGTTCCTACTCTTAGGAAACTTACATTTTATCAGGGAAGAAGGCATTTGCATATATAAATATTTACAAAATAAATACAAAATGGGGCAGGATGTGTTCTATTCAACATGAGTATTGACAGCATATAAGGTAAAAATAGAAGGTTGGAGGAGAGAGAGATTTCACTCTGGGCTAGGGTAATTGGGGAGGTTATCCACCATGCTATCAAGAAGAGAAAGGTGGATTGTTGGCAGATGCTTGAATTATGATAACATTTGAAGAGGCAAAAAGGTAAAGATTTGGTGAACATCAGCAAAGGCAAGATACAAAGAATTAAGGTGTGCACAATGAATAGTCCTAGGTTCCATAAACATGATCTTCCTCGTTGACCATCCTGTAGGTGCCTCTGAGTTATTTCATTAAGCGTTAAGTCATGAAATTTGGTGGAAAAGAGTCAAGGGACCAGAATTCTACCTGGTCTCTGTCGCTGACTGAGTAAATAATTTCAATTGATAGTAATAATTAGTGTTTATGTTAGCATTTGCTGTGTGTTAGACAAGGGCTAAGTACTTAAGCATCCCATTTGATTCTGAAATGACCCTGGGAAGCAGGTTATTAATATCTCCATTTTAGAATTGAGGAAACTGTGTCAAACACAGGTTGGGTGACCTGCCCAACACAAATAGTATATATCTGAGGGCAGATTTGAGCTCAGATCTTTCTTAGTTTAGACTCAGTGCTCTCTATTCATTCTGATGAGCAGGTAATGGCTATGACTAGCACAGCCTCTTTTCTAAATCTTCCCTTCCCCCATTGCCCAGATGCACTTCTCTGGAGGTTAGTTTAGACTTACCTTACATAATAACTCATTAAGTACTTTACAGATCACTTTTTCTTACTAGAAGTCAGTGAAGTAAATGGTGAAAGTATGCTCATCCCCATTTTACAGGTAAAAATCTGAGGCTCAGTGTCTATACCACTAGCCTATAATCACAAGGTTAGTAAGTATCAAAACTGATATTTGAATCCCATTCTTTTCACTATAAATTTAGAGGGTTTTTTTCCCCATTATGCCATGTTATCTCTCTATCTGCTACAATTATGAGGGTCAAATGAGATAATGTAGATGAAGTTTTTTTTTAAAAGAATGAAATTTAGTTCTACAAATTAGGTTATATATTTTAAGTACTGTTAAAGAACAATCTGATTTTACAGCTTGTCCATGGATGAGTTACTCTGAGTGGTGGTTGTTGTTGTTGAGTTAGTTTTGGTCATGTTCCACAATTTGTGACCCCATTTGGGGTTTCTCAGCAATGAATTTGGAGTGATTTACTATTTACTTCTCCATTTTATATATGTGGAATTGAGAAAAACAAGATTAAGTGGTCTGTCCAGTGTCACCCAGCTAGTAAGTTTTTGAGGACAGATTTGAATGTTCAGGCCCAGCACTCTTTGGTATCCATTTCTTATACCATTTTGTGGTGGAGAAGGATTCTTCACTAGGAAAATTATCAAGAGCCTTTTTTCAGGGTTAAATTATTTTAAAATATCTTCCATTCTAAAAATAACAATAAAAATTCAAATATATAAATAAAATGGTTGCATCCAAATCATTAATTCCAAATTATGTATATTTTGTTACAATAATTTGTATGTTAGCTTTAATAAAATAATTTTTAAGAAAATACTCAGTTTATTTCTGTTATCTTGAAGTTGGGGGGAGGGGAAGATTTAGAAAAGGAATGGCAGGCACAGGCTTTTCTTGTCTGTCTTTTCTGTAGGCATGGTTACAAGAAATTGAAACTGGAGTTCCAAAGTCCCTGATTTTTGAGGTCTAAGTGTCTATTCTCTTTTGGTGAAAATCTGAGATCTTGGTGGCTTTATATAGTGAAGCTATTGGCATTAGAAAATCCACTCAACCCTCTAGGGAAAGATTTCTAATGGGGAAACATGTACATTAGCCTAAATGAATCAAATGCATTGCTTTTCCATACATATTTCATAGGCTTCCTCTTCGTGTAATTTAATTATCCGAGTTGTTAGTGGTAACGGTTGGGTTTGCACTCCCTTGTCTCCACAGACTGCCAGAGTCTGATGCGGCAATGAAACAACAGGAGCTGATTCGTGAGAATTGAAACCATTTCTATGGAAACAGAATACTATAATATTTCCTGGTGATCTATAGCCTTAATCCTAAAAGCTCAAAGTATATTGCTAGCATTAATAAATAAGTCTGAATAACACCCTAGTGAGATTGATATTATTCTATCCATTTTACTGATGGATAAACAGAGACCCAAAGGGGCTAAAGGCCTTGCCTGGGGATACTGATGAGAAACAGAGTGAACCAGAAATAGACCCTGAGAATTCTGTCCTTGTCTCTTGAGGTTCTTGGTACTCATAAGAGGTCTGTTCTTAGAAGTTTATGAGATCAAGTGAGGTGATGGATATAAAAACTCTTTGAAAAGTAGGAAATCCTACACACATTAGAGACTACTCATTTTTTATTAATCCTTTGTAAACTGAATCAGAACTTGCCATACTTTTAGCTGGAGTAGAGTAACTGCCCATAGTAATAATAATGTACATAGTGTGAGATATTCTAGATAGACATCTGGATTTGGGTCTAGAAGGCCTGAGTTTGAGTCTTGCCTATATGAAGTGGTAAGCCTTTGGGCAAAGTCCTTTAACTATTTAGTGTACTAGGAAACTTTTTAGCATTATTTTTTATAGATAAGTTCTGTAACCATATTGGGTATTTCCTTGATGGGAGTTCTCCTTAAAAATGAAATCATAGGCCTTGACTTCTCTTCTACTTCCCCCCCCACATAAAATAGAAAAAAAATCCACATAGTTCTTTGTTTGCATGGTATTATTTGTATATATCTCATTACTTCTTTACTAGAATTCTCTGAGGTAACTCATGTAAATATCATAATCTGCATTTTATAGGGATGAAAACTGAGGTTTACAGAGGTAAAATGACTTGGTCAGGGTTATAATAGCAAGTATATTGCAAAACTAGGATATAAACTCAGGTCCTTTGCTCTTTTATTAACTCATGGCAACCTCTTAATGTTGTCTAATTTTATGACTCTAGAGAAGGTCCCCTTGGACAAAAGACAACAAAATTTCCTTCCTAGTCTCCAAGCAAAATCCAAAACAAAAGCAAAAGAAGCAAAAAACCTAAACCTCACCTGCTAGCTTACTGATCTCAAAAATAGTCTTTGGTTTAAAAGCTTTTCATTGTTGTGAATGAGAGGAAAATATTTGTTCGGCAGGGGTGGGAAGGGTCAATAAACATTTTTTTTAAAGAGGCTACTATGTATCTGGTACTATCTTTAGCCCTGGGAATACAAAAGAAGCAAAATACCCTCAAGGACACGGTCTAATCTTGATTGAGAGGTTGAGGAATCAGTTATTGACTTATTGACTTATTGACTTGGGGAGCCAATAGTGGAATTAGGGAGAGGCCATAGGAAAGGTGGGAGGCATCAGATCCAAAAAATGGAGATGGGAAGTAGTGAAGAAAAATTAATTTTATAGAGGTCTATATCCCTGAGTCCCATTTTCCCAAAGAAGGAGAATGAAGAAATCATGGTGTTGTGGAAAGAATGTTGAATTTAGAATCAGAAGGTCTGGTTTCAAATACCAGCTTAACTTCCAGAGCATCAGTGTAGTAGGAACATTAGGCAAGTTACTTAAGCATTCTGGCTTTCAGTTTTTTATTTGTAACATGATTTTATTGGATGCTATCTTTTTTTAGGTGACTTCCTGCTTCATACCTAAACTAGTATGATAATAATTCTACAATTGCAAGAGTTATACTCTCAATATATATCCCATTATAAATGGTGAATGCAATGGAATGACAATAAGTATGGAACTAGGAAGCAGTTCAGCTGAACTTTAGTCTTTATTTTGCCACTAACTTGCTGTGTGATTTTAAGTCAGCCACTGAGAGATTTTTTTCTTAGCTCTACTATGTGTATGACAATAGCAGTCCTGCCTACATCCCAGGATTGAGTTGAGGACAAAATAGAATTATTTATATGAAATCACATTGTGATCTGAAAAACACTAGACAAATGAAAGATGGAGGCAATGACTACAGGCAAAGTAACCCAGACTCATCCTTTTGAAGGGATTTTTGTGTGTGTGTGCATATTTCTTAACAGTAGTGACATTGAATCTGATAGTGATGCAAGGGGGTCAAAAAGATTTTTTAAAGAAATGTGCTGAGGACAAGTGGACAGATTCATGAGTATTGTATTTATTCCGAATTTTCCAGAAGTCAGAATCAAGATAACTAGGAATGAATACAGATTGAAGCTACACAGACCAGAGAAAGATGAAGTCAGAAGAAGACAAAAGGAAAATAGCATCTGGGGACCTAAACACCTACTGCCCCAGTGGTACTTCTTTTGCCTGATGTTGGTTTTCAGATCAATCAATCAATCAATCAGCCAGCCAGTCAGTCAAGAGATTGAGAGTGCAGTGCTCAGGAGAATTTTAGAGCAGGAAAAAGTCAAGTGCACTTATAGAAGTGGCTTTGATGATGAGAAGGGTCACTTCATTAGAAACTAGGAGAGAGGAGGAAAGAGTAGGGATTGAAGTCAAGAGATTTAGGGATAAAGAGAATGTGAGAAGGAACTCACATCACCCACCCTACTTTCTTAATAAATTAAGAAAAAAAAGGAGTTGTGGGAGACTTGAGGAAGGGGAAATTGGTGGGGAATCAGATAAGGAAACATTTTGAGAGGAATAAAAAGGCCAGAATTATTTCAGTAAGAACCCATTTGAAGTCAGATGACATTAATTTGTTACCTGGCAGCGAAGGTGTGAGACTTCCTCCAGAACTGTTTAGCAGCGGAAAAGATATGTGGTAGGAGTAATCAAGAGCTAAGGTTTGGCAAGAGATGAATGGCAAAAGATCAAGGATGCAAGTAATTCAAGAGAAAAGGATAGAGAGGAATTGAAATGGTTAACTTTTTGATTGAGGTTGAAATAGGAGGAAAGGAGAATTGGAGCAGGGGCAATGACCTGAGAGTGTACAGATGGGCAAAGGGATTAGAGGTCTTAGTAAAGGTAAAGAATAGGTTTTAGAGGAGTGAAACACTAGGCCAAATTGAATAATGAGCAGAATGGGGAATGTCAGATTTTCTAATTAGAAAATAGAATATTTTTTGGTAATGGAGAGATCCTTATAAGTGACTGAATTAAAATGATAGTATAAGTTATGGAATTTAAAGCAATGTCCTAAAGAAAATAATGTCTTACATCAGGTAGAGGTGGGGAATGAGTGCATTTTAGCCATGGAGGCCATTCAGAGATACCTGAGATAGGTAGACAAATTAGAAGGCTATCACAGTAGCCTAAATGAGAAGTGATAAAGGTTTGAACTTGAGTAGTGATTGCATGTTATTTAAACAGGTAGAAATAACATGATTTGGATATGAAGGGGAGGAAGAGTTGGAAATTGTAGACAGTACTGATGTGATAAAACTGGGAGATTTAGAAAAATGGTGGTGCTCTCAAGGTAAAGATCAAAACATGTCATCAGGAAATATAATAAGATAGAAGTGGAATAAAATTAATAATTAGAATTCAGTAAAGAGATCTGGGCTGGATATATTGATTTAAGAGTCATTTATATAGAAATGATAATTAAATTCATGAGGATGTTTATGAGATCACAAAGACAGGAAATGTAGAAAGAGAAAAGAAGAGAATCAGGAGAGAATTTTGTAAGACATATCTACTTTTAAAAGTAATGCTGAGTCTGAAAAATGAACTGAGGAGTATTTAGACAGGTAGGAAATAATAAAAGAGAGATGTATTATGAAAACCTATACAGGAGAGAATATCCAAAAGAGAAGGTGGTCAATAATGTTAATGAAACAAAATGAGAAAAATGGGTACTGAGGGGAAAAAATCAGATTTGGCAGTGATGAGATCAGTGGTGATCAATCAACCAATCAGTTTGGAGGGTGCAGTTTCAGTTGAGTTTGTAAGCCAAATTGTAAAAATTTGAGGAATGTGAGGAAAAGAAGTGGAGGTAGCAAATGTAAATTATTTTTTTCTAGGAATCTGGTTTTGAATAAGGAAGGAGAGATTTAGGATGATATCTTGAGGAATAGTATAACAGTAAGGTCTAATGGTTTTTTTCTTTGTTTTTTGTCATGAGGGAGACTTGGTTATTTTTAAAGTTTATAGCAAATGATTAGTAGACATGGAGAGATCAAAGATCAAACCAAGTGAGGTGATAAATGAAAGGTCATCTACTAGAGAAGATGGGGGAATGGGATCCAAGTCCAAGTATAAGCTTTCCTACTCCACAGGTTCTAAAGGAACAAACCTCAAAGGGGATGCCTTTGATTTCTAGGAGTGGCTAAACATGCCCAAAGAAATCTAATACATTTGAAGCAGAATAAAATGAATAGGATTTTTTTTAGAAAACAATTGTGTGGGTTTTAGGTAATCAAGAATAATATGCACAGCTGACCAAGATGGTGGTGAGAAGACAGGCACTGTGCTAAGGTCTCCTGACCTTCCCTCATATGTAATATGAAACAAGCCTCTTGACAGAAATTTGATTGACAAAACCCAGAAAGAGAAGCTAGGAGAAGAACATTTGTCTCAAGGTTTGTCTTCCAGGGTCCTGGGTTATTGGGGTGCAGAAAGCAGAGACTCTGCCAGGAGCACAGGATGGGGTGAAAGTCTGAGAGTAGGATTAGCCTGATCAGCTGTAGGGTGAGAGCCAACTGGGGAGCAGAGGCATTAGCTGTGAGACCTACATTCTGGGGGCTTACCTGCAGGGCTGGAGGGCCAATTCTAGTGCCAGAGAGTTGAAGATATCAATCCCTGGGGTCTTCTCTTCTGGAGGAACCTTCATTTCAGCTGAAGCCTCTTTCTAGAACAAACACAATTACAACCCCAACTCCCCAAACCCAGGCTCAGGTGTGAGCTGCAGAGATCCCTCAGCTGTGAATAGGAAGAGTAATTACCTTGCCCCAGGGCATAGCCCATCATTGTTCAAAGATAAAAGTATTCAGTAGCTTCAAACACCCACTCTAGGCCAAAGGAGAGGGGACCTCAAATCAAGGTAACAGACACTCCAGAAAAAGCAACCAACACCCCCTACTATCTGGGCCACTTTGAGTTACTAAACCCAGTGAGTAAAGCCTCTAGGGATCTCAACACCAAACCTCTGTGAACCAGCCCCTCTCCCAACATAAGATCTTAGGAAAATGAAGAAAGGCCATCAGAAACAAGGGACCATAGAAAAATTACTAGAAGGAAAAAGACCCTAACTCAGAGAGACCTAGAATCTCTGAGGAGGATATGATCTGGTCTCCAGCATAGAAAGACTTCCTTGAAGGAATCAGGAAGGAGTTTAAAAATCAAGTGGAAAATTTGGGAGAGAAAATTAACATCTTGCAACAAGAAAACAAATCCTTGAAAAATACAATTGGACAGATGATAAAAGAAAATAATTCTCTCAAAACCTCAATTGGTCAAATGGAAAACTTTCAAAAGTAGAATTGGCCAATTGGAAAAGGACTTGCAAAAGATAAATGAAGAAGATTCCACTCTAAAAAATTAATGGAGTCTGTGGAAACTAATGACTTCATGAGAAAAAAAGAGTCTTCTAAAAAAACCCCAAAATAACAAAATAGAAGAAAATGTAAATACCTCATAAGTGAAACCACTGACCTTGAGAATAGATCAAGAAGAGATAACCTAAGAATTACTGGTCTTCCTGAAAACATTGAAGAAATAAAAAGCCTGGGCTTGATATTACAGGATTTAGTGATGGAAAACTGCCCTGATATCATAGAACCAGAGGGCAAAAATAGTTATTGAAAGAATACATCGATCCCCTCCAGAAAGGCATCCCAAAATGAAAACACCAAGGAATATTGTGGCCTAATTTCAGAACTATCAGATAAAAGAGAAAATCCTTTAAGCAGCCAGAAAGAAACAATTTAGATACCAAGAAGCCACAGTAAGGATTACACAGGACTTGGCTGTATCAACATTAAGAGATCAAAGTTGCCTGGAATGTGATATTCTGAAAAGCAAGGGAACTTGGAATGGAACCAAGAATTCATTATCCAGCAAAAACTGAGCCTTCTTTTTCAAGGCAAAAGATGGACATTTCATGAAATAGAAGACTTCCAACTTTTCCTGATGAAAAGACCAGAGCTTAATAGAAAATTTGGACTTCAAACGGGAAGTGTAAGAGACACAATGAAAAGGTTAAAAGAAAGGGGGTAAAAAAAAGAAAAAAAAAACTCCAGTTATCCAATAAGATGAAACTGGCTATATCCTTACCTGGGAGAAAGACTTTAATAACTCTCTAGAATTGAACTCTATTAGAGAGAATATATTTAGGTAGAAGTGATGGGGGCGGCTAGCTGGTGCAGTGGATAGAGCACCTGCCCTGGAGTCAGGAATACCTGAGTTCAAATCCGGCCTCAGACACTTAATAATTGCCTAGCTGTGTGGCCTTGGGCAAGGCATTTAACCTCATTGCCTGGCAAAAAAACCTAAAAAAAAGAATTGATGGACAATCATTACTTATTTGTGAAACTGATATCCAACAAGATGAATTTGGTTATATCACTACCTGAGAGAAAGACTCTAACAACTCTCAATAATTGTAATTCTATTAGAGAGAATATACTTAGCCTGAAGTGAAGGACAGTCATGACTTTTCTGTGACTCAGAGAGAATGATTTTAAAAACAATATCTCCTTAAAAAAGGACAGTAAAGAGATGGAAGGATGCAGGACACTGAATGGGATAAATCTCATTACATTAAGAGGTTCAAAGGAACTATGGCAATAAATGGGAAGAATGAAAGAGGTGAGAACAGCCTAAATCTTACTTTCATCAGATTTGGCTTAAAGTTAACATACATACACTTAGTTAAGTTAAGAAACTTATTTCACCTTTCAAATATTACAAGGGGAGTGGAGAGGAAAAGGGGAACCAACAGAAGGAAAAGAAGGAAGAAGGGGCAAAGGGAAAAGGGGAAGGGGTTTGGAAATAGAACAACAAACACATCGAAGGTGGTGGTAGTCAGAAAAAAAAATACTGGGGAATGTGGATAAAGGGAAAAAGGCGGAAAATACAAACAGAGGGAAGATAACATCAAGGGCAATAAAGAGCTATAATTATAACTCTGAATGTGAATGGGATGAATTTTCCCCTTAAAATGTAAGCTCATAGCAGAGTGGATGAAAAACCAGAATCCTACAATATACTTCTTACAAGAAACTCATTTGAAACAGAGAGATACATATAGAGTAAAGGTAAAAAGTTTGAGCAAAATATATATTTGCTTCAGCTGCAGTGAAAAAAGCAGGGGTAGAAATCCTTATCTCAGACAAAGTAGCTGCAAAAATAGATAGCATTAAAAGAGATAAGGAAGGAAACTAAATACTCCTAAAAGGTACCATAGACAATAAACTAATTTAAATACTAAATTTGTATACACCCAATGGTATAACATCCAAATTCTTAGAGGAGAAGTTGAAGGAGTTACATGAAGACAAAGAAAGAAAAGTTCCTCTAGTGGAAGACCACGATCTCCCACTTTCACATTTAGATAAAGCTAACCATAAAATACAAGAAGGAATTTAATGAGGTAAATAGATTGTTAGAAAACTTGGGTATGATAGACCTATGGGGGAAATTGAATGGGGATAGAAAGGAATATACTCTTTTTTTTTGCAGTACATGGTGCTTACACAAAAATTGACCATGTACTAGGATATAAAAACCTAATGATCAATTGCAGAAAGGCAGAAACAGTGAATACATTTTTCTCAGATCATAATGCAATAACAATCACATGTACTATTGGAACAGGGAGATATAGACCCTAACCTAATTGGAAAGTAAATAACTTCACGTTAAAGAATGAGTGAATCAAACAACAAATTATAGAAAGAATTGATTCGTTCATCTTACATAATGACAATAAGGAAACAACATACCAAAACCTATGGGATACATGGCAGCTGACAGGGGGCATATTATACTGTTAAATGCTTACATGAATAAATTAGAGGAGGAAATCAATGAACTAGATATGCAACTAAAAAAATTAGAGAAAGAACAAATTAAAAGCCCCCGATTAAATACCAAATTAGAAGTCCTAAAAATTAAAGGAGAAATAAATAAAATTGAAAGCAAGAAAACTATTGAACTAATAGATAAAACCAAGAATTGGTTTTATGAAAATAAAATAAAATTGATAAATGTCTGATCAATTTGATTAAAAAAGAAAGAAGAAAACCAAATTGCTAGTATCATAAATGAAAAAAAGTGAACTCACCACCAATGAGGAGGAAATTAAAGTAATAATTCAGAATAATTTTGCCCAACTATGTGCCAATAAATTTGACAATCTAAGTAAAATAGATGAATATTTACAACAATATTAGTTGCCCAGATTAAATGAAGAGGAAATTAAAAACCTAAATAAACCTATCTCAGAAAAAGAAATTCAACAAGCTATTATTGAACTCCCTAAGAAAAAATCTCCAGGGCCAGATGGATTCACAAGTGAATTCTATCAAACATTTAAGGAACAATTGTTTCCAATTCTATATAAAAACTCTTTGGAAAAAATTAGGTGAAGACAGAACTCTGCCTAACTCTTTCTATGACACCAATATGGTGTTGATACCTAAACCAGGAAGAGTTAAAACAGAGAAAGAAAATTATAGACCTATCTCCCTGATGAATATAGATGCAAAAATAAATAAAATCTTAGTAAAATGACTACAACAAGTTGTCACTAGGATAATACATTATAACCAAGTACTATTTATCCCAGGAATGCAGGGTTGATTCAATATTAGGAAAACTGTCAGTATAATTAATTAATCAATAGCAAACCTATCAGAAATCATATGATAATATCAATAAATACTGAAAAAGCTCTTGACAAAATATAGTATCCCGCTCTACTAAAAACACTAGAAAGCATATGAATAAATAGATTGTTCCTCAGAATAAGTAGTATCTATCTGAAACCATCATCAAGTATTATATGCAATGGGGATAGGCTAGAGGCATTCCCAATAAGATCAAAGTTGAAGAAAGGATGCCATTATCACCTACAACTATTCAATATCATATTAGAAATGCTAGCTTCAGCAATAAGAGAAGAAAAAGAAATTGAAGGAATTAGAATTGGGAAGAAAGAGACAAAACTCTCACCCTTTGCAAACATGATGGTATACCTAGAGAATCCCAAAAAATCATCTAAAAACTACTAGAAATAATTAGTAACTTTAGCAAAATCACAGGATATAAAATAAATACTCATAAATCCTCAACTTTTCTATATATGACTAGCAAGATATAGCAGAAAGAGCTAGAAAGAGAAATCCCATTCAAAGTAACTTCAGACAATATAAAATACCTCAGAGTCTACCTGCCAAGACAGAATCAGAAACTTTTTGAAAACAATTTCAAAGCACTTCTCACAAAAATAAACTGCTCATGGATAGGCTGAGTTATAATAAAATCACCAATTCTACCAAAATCAAACTACTTGTTTAATGCCCTACCAATCAAAATTTCAAAAAATTACTTTAATGAGTTAGAAAAAATTGTAAGTAAATTCGTGCAGGTCAAGAATTTCCAAGGATTTAATGAAAAAAAGTGCAAAAGGTGGTAGTTTAGTCCTACCAGATCTAAAATTTATTTCAAAGCATCAGTCATCAAAACTGTCTGGTAATGGCTATGAAATAGTGGTGGATCAGTGGAATAGACTATGTGCAATAATAGCATGAATTGATTATAGTAACCTGCTGTTTGATAAACCCAAGGAGTCAAACTATTGGGATAAAAACTTTCTTTTCAATAAAAACTGTTGGGAAAATTGGAATTTAGTATGGCAGAAACTTGGATTAGACCAACTCTTCACACCCTATACCATGATAAGATCAAAATGGATACAGGATTTAGACATAATAAACACAATATTTTAAGCATACCAGGATATCTAGGAAAATTTGCCTGTCAGATCTATGGAATAGGAAGCAGTTTATGACCAAGGAAAAATAGAGAACATTATTAAAAATAAATGATTCAATTTTGACTACATTAAATTAAAAAGCTTCTGCACAGACAAAAGCACTGTAAGCAAGATAAAAAGAAATGTAGTAAATTGGGAAACAATTTTTACAAACAGTATTTCTGACAAAGGACTCATCTCTAAAATATACAGAGAATTGAGTCAAATTTTTAAAAAGACAAGCCATTCCCCAATTGACAAATGATCACAGGATATTCAAAGGCAGTTTTCAGATGAGGAAATCAAAGCAATCCATAGCCATATGAAAAATTGCTCTAAACCACTAATTATTAGAGAAATGCAAATTAAAGCATGTCTGAGGTACCACCTCACACCTCTCAGACTGACCAATATGACCAGAAAGGACAATGATCAAGGCTGGAAGGATTGTGGGAAATCTGGGACACTAATACATTATTGGTGGAGTTTTGAACTCATCCAACTTCTCTGGAGAGCAATTTCGAATTATGCCCAAAAGGCAACAAAAATGTGCATACCATTTGTTCCAGCAATACCACTACTGTATCTATAACATCAAGAGATTAGGAAAAAAGGTAAAAACATCACTTGTACAAAAATATTCATAACAGCCCTATTTATGGTGGCAAAGCATTGGAAATTAAGTGAATGTCCTTTAACTGGGGAATGGCTTAAGAAACTGTGGCAAATGTATGTCATGGAACACTATTGTTCAATTAGAAACCAGGAGGGATGGGAATTCAGGGAAGACTGGAAGTATTTGTATGACTGATGCTGAATGAGATGAGCAGAACCAGGAGAATATTGTACATCCTAACAGCAACATGATGATGATGGACAACCTTAATGGACTTGCAATCAGTGCAACAATGGGGCACAATTTTGGGGTATCTGCGATGGAAAAAAAATCTGTATCCAGAGAACAATTGTGGAGTTTAAACAAAGACCAAAGAATATTACCTTTAATTTAGGGAAAAAAACCCCATTATCTTATTATGTAATTATGCTATCTCTTATACTTTATTTTTCTTCCTTAAGGATATGATTTCTCTCTCATCACATTCAACTTAGATCAAAGCATACCATGGAAACAATGTAAAGACTAACAGACTGCCTTCTATGGAGGGTGGGGGGGAAGCAAGATTAGGGGAGAAGTTGTAAAATTCAAAATAAATAAAATCTTTCTTTTAAAAAACATAATATAAATGTTATATGGTTAAAATAGTATCATGATACATCTTAAAGTTCATGACAGTGAGGAAGGAGTCAGGCTTGATAGACATAAATAGAATTTTGAACTGCTGAGAGAGCAAAAAGAAAAGACTGGAGAATCCACGGATCTTGGGCATAAAACTGGAAGGATTTTGGAATCTATTTATTCCAATATTTGAATTTTACAAAGAGGTTAAAGTACTTGTCCATGGTTACACAGGTAATAAGAACTGAGACTTGAAATCAGTTCATGACTTCAAAATTCGAAGAGTCCTATGGTGGAACAGAGAAAATACTCTATTTCATCCTGTCATTGTCACTTCTATTTTATGGAACCCTGGAGAAAAACAATTAACTTCTCTAGTTTCTAGATTTTCTCTCTGTAACATGAAGTGGCTTATCCATGACTCTGTGCTGTTGAATATATTTTTGCAGTATATCTGTATTCTAACACATGATGCATTTTTTAAAAGTTCCAAGTAATTCTGAGCATTATGCATATTCTTTATCAGTTTCATTTAAAAATATTATGTTTTCAGCTTTAGATTTGACAGCAGTTTGTTCAGGTCTATGTTTGTGCTTTATTTTAGATGTCAAAGCATTTGGAGCATATGAGTTTATTATTGATATTGTTTTGTTGCCTATTATTTCTTTCAGTATAGTGATTATTCCTTTGTAGATCTTGAAATATTTATTTGGGGGCTTGCTAGATAATCTTTGAATCCATGTTAACTTGTTTCTTTCAGCTATGTTTCTAGATTATTTTCTCTAAGATCTCCCATGGGACTAGGACACAGTAAATATGCAATATATGCTTTTTGGTTTCCAACACTGATAGAATTTTTAGTCTGATTCAAGCAGTAAATCTAATCAAAACAAGATATTATGGTTTTAAAAAATTACCATGCACCCCCCCCCAGACTTTTAGGGTATTTTCTGGACTTTCTGAATATTCAGTACAATTTATTTTTCCTTTTTCAAGTCTATCTCTAGACCTGGTCAGTGAATAAGGAGGCCCTGTACAAAAGTCTTACAAACCCTATAAGATCTTCAATCAACAAAACCACAGTCTCCTTATTGGATGAGTTAGGGGAATAGGATAAAGATGTTTTGGAAGATTTTAAGTAACTAAGATTAAAAAGAAAAAAAAAATAAGGGTTTTAGGGTTATTCTTCAGTTATCAATATAAATCATTTGCCCAGGATAGTTCATTACTTTTATGCTCTGATTAATCCTTTCTGATCCTTCTGCTAAAATGATCTTTCTAAAGCAGAGTTCCGATTTTATTATTCATATGATTAAAATTCTTTGATGGATTGCCCCATAGCATGAAGTTCAAACTTCTGAATTCAGTCTGCCTGAGATTACCTCTCTAACCTTTTTTTCCCTCATAACTTTGTAAAAATACCATTCTTCATCAAAATTGAACCATTACAGTATGCAGTACTACAATCAGTATTCATTGGATATATCCTGGACTTACTGACTTTCATGAATTTGTATACATGTTCAATCTTATTTTGATCATTTATTTTTCCCTATTCTCCTTTATTAACTGTCCAAATGATTATTTCTAATAGAAAGGAATGGATAATTGAAGTGGTGCTCATTTCTAAATCATCTATCTGTATACTGACTTCTTAGAGAAAAATAAAAAGGAATATCAAATTAGAAGATAGAATAAAAATGGGAAGCACTAATGTCCACTTTAGACAGCTTACCCCGACTTATTTAAGGAATGTGTTGGCATAAATAAATGGGAAATGCATGAAAAAGCCAATCCCAACTATCACCATTTTCTATGGAATTCTAATTGTTATCAAATCAATTGGAGGTGAAGAGGAGTTGGAGAAGAAGAAAGAAGAGGAGGAAGAAGAGGAAGGAGAACCAAAATATAAACAACCCTAAAAATATCCCCTCATCAAGGGAAATGGTTGATCTTGCCAAATGGAAAGACAATAACCAAGGGCAACACTAGTTCAAACAAAGTCATTTGCCAACTCTTGTGGGGGGGGGTGGTTTATGGAAGATTATGAAGAGCCTTGCCTCAAGAAACCCCAAGAGACAGTTGAGAGAAATACAAGTTTTTATAAAACTTAGCAAAAGGTCAACTGAGTCAGGTTATTTTGACGTTATTTAAGTATGAAATTGTAAGGAAGGAAAGAACAGATGAAGAATGAAAGAGATAAAGACATTTGTGACAATTTCTTCCTCTATTAATGACAGTAGATAGAGACTGCATGTTAATTCTAGCACCAATTTCCATGAATGTGTTTCATGTGGAGTTGAATTGGTCATAATAGAAACAAAGATAAGAAGCTCTGATGAATGGACTAAACAAACACAAAGAAGATTTGGGCTATCATTAAAATAATCCAGAGAATATTGAGAATTTTATTCTCAAGAACTCAGAAAGAAGGGAGGATACCTAATGCTTCAGGGGAAAAAAAATCATACTTTTTTTTTTTTTTTAGAAAAAGGCAACTTCAATAGCTATTGACCTGTATGACTTCTTTCCCATCCATACAAAATGTTTTCAAGAATAATCTACCCATGCATTGAGGACTCATTTAATGAAGATCTGACAAAGTAATTGACAGACATTATTTTGCAATTAATATTCTACAGCAGATTGCATCCTACTAGGGACCCACTTTAAATAAGAGGTTTAGAGAACATAAGATTACAAGAATCCTTTGTGATAATTGTTGTCAAGCATAAGATTAATATTTGATTGCTATCACAAACTATTATCTCCTCCATCAAAATATCTTTCATGTATATTTTAAAATCATATAAGATTTCCTTGATAGATACAGTTTAGATAAATTTAATAATGCTCTAATTATTAACATCAAGTAATACAAAAAAGAGTAGCATCTCTTTACCAAATGTATTTGCTGCTATCATTGAATATCTACTGCACAAAATCTAAAATGGTGAAGGATTCCTTAGAGATGGTTAGATCCTCCAAATGCTCCTATTTGCAGATTACATTATGCTGATTGTATCAACCCCTGGAAAATTACAGAACCACTTAAATGAGATCCTCTTTTAGAAGAGGTCATCCTAGTAATCCAAGTAGTAAAAACCAAGTGAATGAAGAATGTCTATTGTTTAGATGATAATGTGCAGTTGGATGGACAATGTTCATCTCTGATCTAACATATAAATATCTCAAGCAGGACTTTGAATAGTTATTGAATCACAATTGAGTAGTTGATGGGAATGAACTGGATTGTTTTAAAAATTGCATAGTGATTTCTAACAATATAAGATTTCCCCTTTAGGTTTTTTTTGTAAGGCAAATGGGGTTAAGTGGCTTGCCCAAGGCCACACAGCTAGGTAATTATTAAGTGTCTGAGACCGGATTTGAACCCAGGTACTCCTGACTCCAGGGCTGGTGATTTATCCACTATGCCACCTAACCACCCCCAGATTTCCCCTTTAAAAAATGATCTTTTTGTTAATCAGGAAAATTTTTCCAGTATGATTGTGAAGCATAAAATATCAAAGTCCTCAAAGAATTAAAGTTATAGATCACACAAAGGACAATGGAGAGGTGCATGGTAGGTATCAGTAGGTTGCAATAAATTATTTATGAAGTACTGACCAAGAGAAATGACTAAAAGAATGCCATCAGACTGAATTACCCCCAATACTATATATTCCCCCACCAAGAAATGAATTAGTTATATAATGAGAAAGAGAAAAATAATGGATACACAGCCTTTGTATTCCTTTGATATATAAACAATGTCAAGAATTCTAGAGAATTTCTCTTATGTTTTCTGAGAAAACTAGCAATTGAAGATATTAGTTTTTTATTTTGACAATCTAGGATTAAATTTTGGTGCTGCCATTTGTGGCAAGTAGTCTGTGGGACCTTGGGAAAATTATTTAGCTTCACTAGGCCTTAGTTTCCTCATCTGTAAAATAAGGGAGTGACATTGCTTCTAAGGTCAGTTCCAGTTCTAAATGAAAAAGACATGTACAAGAAATATCTACTAGTGCTGGCATGAGTGAAAAGGTGTAGATGGGTTGAAATTTGAATCCTTAGAGGAAGTACTCACATCCACAAGTTTACAGATTCATTGAAGTATGGAAATGGAAGAAGAGATGCTTGAGTTAGAAAACTGACATTCTTTAGTTATCCCCCTTAATAACGTGGGCATAAAGTAGATGTTCAGTAAAAAGTTGTAGCTTATAATGAAGCCAACCTACCTGGATGACTAGGTAAGGAATATGTTTAGTATGCCTTTCCCTCTTCTTTTTCCCACTCACAAATAAAGAAGAATGCAAACTGAAGAAATGTAACCCATCTTTTTGCAATAGAGGGAGAGGAAAAGAGGAAAAGTAGAAAAAACACTGAACTGAGTAGCATAAAGAAACAACTGGAGGTAAATATAAAGGAACTCCTGTAGGAGTGGCCTTTATAAAATTGTGAAATGCTCAGAAACTGACACATTCTGTATGAAACTGGAGACTTTGCACTGGCTGCAAATTTAAGAGACAGAAGTACAAATAAGGCAATAATGATCTTCCATAGGCCTTCCATAGGTCTGAGTTTGCATCTTCTTTACACATATTAGATGTTATTGTGCATTCCTTTTATATATGCCTGTGTGTGTGTGTATGTGTATGTGTTTTTTATACCTCTGCTAAGTCCTGACCTTAAAGCTAGTAATTATTAAGCTTTATTTAACCCTAGTATCTTTCCTATCTCTTAGTACTGGGCTAGTAGACAACAAATATTTGTTGAAGGTGAAGCTGAACTTTATGCATTCATTCAACCAACTTTAGTTTAAGCTCCCTTTGTATGCAGAGAACTTGGTTAGGTACTGGAGAAAGACTAAAAAACTGATAGGAGATGGGTTCTAGATCTCAAGGAGATTATCAACTAGGAGAAAGAAGCACAACATGTAGAAATTGTAATATGTAATATTAAACCATAGTGCATCAAAAATAGATAGCTTGCATAGTGGACAGAGAGTAAACTTTGACACAAGGGAGACCTGAGTTTAAGTGCTATCTCTCATATATATCCTGAATGGATGGCCATAATTAGACCATCATCTGATCTCTCAGTGATCTAGTCAACTCTCAAGAAGATAATTTACAGAACAGATACCTATCTGTGCTGAGGCATAATTTTCTCATCCAGATTCTCTACAATGAAACTAGTTAAGTACCAAGCTCAAAATATATTAGAGATGCAAAAGAAATTATAATACAAGTTGTAAAGGAGGATGTTATTGCCACAGATGAGGAATTGCTAAGGCATCTTTGAATAGATAGCCTTTGAATTGAACTTGAATTGAATTGAATGTATAGCTAGGAATTTGGACAGGTGAAGAAAGCAGGAATGACATTTCAGGTATTGGGAACAACAAGAGTAAAAGCACAGAGGAGGAAAACTAATATGTGGGGTGGTGGTGGTGGTGGCAGCAGCAGTGGTGGGTCAGAGAATTGTCTATTTTTGCTTAAAGAAATATGAGATGAGGAGAGGAATATAAAATAAGATTTGTAGGTTAGCATATTTATGTCCTTAAATGTTAGGTAACTGTTTTTTGAGTAGAATGGTGAATATGTGTAAGGATTATTGTACATAAAGATTATTCTGGTACAATGTTTCTAACATGGGAAATAGCATGATGCCTTAGAGGGAAAATAGTTAAATCAAAAAGACCAGCAGGTTTAGGGTAAAGATAAATGAACTCATCTTGGGTAAAGATAATGAATTTAGCTTTGAGTAAAATAATGAATTTGACCTTGTATATTGAATATGAGGTGCTAATGGGGCATTGAGGTTGAGGTATATTTCAGGCAGTTGCAGAGGTGATTTTGGAGGTCAGAAGAAAGTTTAGTATTGGAAATATAGATTTGGGTATCTTCTACCTGGAAGCTGTGTTTGAGGGCAAGATGATGAATGCTATTGCTAAAGGAATATAGAGAAGAAAGTTAATGTTACAGAGAAAATCCTAAGGGAACACCTATATCAAAGGGTTGGAAAAAATATGAAGCACTCCTAAAAGAGAAAGATCAGTTTTCATGAAAGTGCAATGCAATGTGGTATCCAATTCATCCAATAAAATTTATTAAGCACCTACTATATATGCCTGGCCCTTTGCTAAGTTGATAATTGATAATTGATAAAAAAGAAAGGACCTCTGCCTTCAAAGAACTCATAATCTAAAAAAAGGAAACAATATACAAAAGGAGACAAGAAGATGGTGAAGATAGGGTAGGAAGATGGACATCAGGAGGAATGGGGGCGCTTCTTGTTCCATGGAATTGAAACCAGGCAGAGCAGCAGATGCAGAATGGAGTGAGCTGAAAAGTTAAGATTCTGCCCTCTATCTAAAGGAAGGCATTGAGAGGAGTTTGGTACTTTATCTTAAAGCTCTCTAATCAGAAAAGAGAGGAGGCAGAGGGAGGTGGTGTCAATCAGGGCTACTTGGGAGGTGGTGGTTAATAGTGACTAAAGTACACAGAATGTATAAGGGATAAGAACTGAAGAGAATGCCATCAAAATGGTAATTAGGGAATCATTTTTATCCTTAGATTTATTTCAATAGAATAGTGGAGATTGAAACATATTGGAAAGTGTTGCAGAAAGAAGATAAAGGACACTAGAAGAATATTTAGCATTCTAGCAAAAGTTGAGTTCCTTAGAGGAAGGAACTATTTCTTTTTTGTTTCTGTGTCTCCTCAAATTTAACACAGTGTCTGAAAGATGATAGAAACTTAAAAGTTTGTTGAATTGAATTGTGTTGAGTTTAGCCCAAGAGAAGAATAGGGGTATTTATTTTTTGAGTAGAGGGAAGATGATAATGTTTAAGAATGTTTGAGGAAAGAAAATAAGGAGCCCAGGGAGACATCATGGTGTTGTGGGAGTAATGCTGAGTTTACCGAAAGTGTTCTGTAATTTTTTTCTTTGTCTTTTATTCCATATAAACTCATATATATATATGTATATATATATATACATATATATATATATGTATATATACTTGTCTCTCTCATTAGGATGAAAGCCCCTTGAAGGCAAAGATTATTCTAGTCTTTATAATTGTATTGCTAGAGGCTAGCTAGTCCAGGACCTAACCCAGATAAATGCTTAATAAATGGTTGTTGATTCAGTGACCAAATATTGATTATATCATAGCTTCTTTGGGTCTTAATTTCTTCATCTTTAAAATAAGGCTATCATACTAAAACTCTCTAGATCCTATGAATTCATGTCAAAATATCTCAGTTTTCTCAATAAAGTAAGAAGTTGGGTGATCTGATGTATGTGAGGGATAGTTGCACTTTCTGAGACTAGAGGAAAGAATGATACAAGGAATCAAAGTAGAAGAGAAGGATTTTTAAGCTACAATGAGAGTTCACTTGAGGATGTGTTTCATTAATTTGTAGTGAGTGAAATTAGATTTTGAAGGTCTGGTTCTACTGAATAATATGTGGAAAAATTCTACTTTAAAAGGGAATTTTAGGCACAGGTCAGATAATTTGGAGCAAAAGAGACTTCTCGACACCTCCAATGAAACTTGATGAGTTGAGCAAACTTTGTGAAGGCCAAAGATGATCAGAATTTACTAGTCATTTGTGCAAATGTGTCTCCTCTCCTCGATGTGGCTCAGAGGTATATTATTGCTTGCAAGAAACCCAAGAAGGGGGGGTTCAGTTTGGCTGAATCATGGGCTTATATTACATTGCCTTTGTTTACTGACTCTTATGCTATGCCCTTTGAAAGGAAGAATTAATGTGCCATTCTTTTCAGATAAATAATTCTCAGTCCTTTTCCCCCACTCTCAAATCCAAAATCTCCAATTTAAAATTTACTTTAGGGGGAAGCTAGGTGGTACAGTGGTTAGAGCACTGGTCCTAGAGTCAGGAATACCTGAATTTAAATCTAATCTCAGACACATGATACTAGCTATGTGATCTTAGGCATTTAATACTGTTGCCTTAAAAAACAAACAAATAAGTTACTTTAGAGAATGGAATAGTTTTTCTCCTATAGAATAAATTGTGAGGTATAAAGAATCAGATTTCAGAACATTAAATCAGGGATGATGGAATATCATTTGAAAATAGGTCTAGCACTATCACTGATTAGCTATGTGATCTTAAACTCCAGTACCTCTAGCAGAAATAAAAATCCCTTCTTTAACTTGTAAGATTTTTCACAACCTGACCCCTTTTTGTCTTTCTGATATTCTAATACTTTACTCCCTTCTACCATACTGTAATATAGTGACACTGGTTTTCTTGATCTTGTGAAGCATGAGTTCATTTCCCAACCTTTATGACTTTTGACAAGCTATTTATTTCCTTTGACTAGGATGCTTTCCCTCCCCACCTAGTCTAATAAGATTGTTCTGGTTGTTCATGCCTTCTCTGAGAATACCTCCAATTTATATTTATACATATATATTTGTATACACACACACACACACGTGTGTGTGTGTGTGTGTGTGTGTGTGTGTATGTGTGTATCTTGTTGTGCAAAGTTGTTTGTGTGTTTGTCTCTCATTAGATTTTGATCTTTTCAAATCCCTAATCTGTGAAGACAGGGACTTTGCTTTTGTCTTTATTTTCCCTATCACTTTATATGGGGCTTGGCTCATAGGATGGTTAAACACATTGATTGATCTTAGGAAAATTGCAACCTTTCTATTGTTCAACTTCCTGATAAAATATTCAAAAATATTAAATGTTAGTGAGTTTTGAAAGTTAAATGTATTTAAATGATGAAGAAAATATACTTTGTTACATAGGTAAAATCGGTGATTGATTTTAATAATTTGTGGGGTGGTTGGCTTGATGAGCCCCAGAGAATTCTTTGGCAACATGGCTTTGCAAGCTAAAATTGGGTGATTCTGGGATTCTAAGAAGTGTTTAATATTTGTGATGGAAGAAGAGTGGGTAACTTGATGCATTTCTAAAATGAAATCATTCCATGGAGGTAAACCACACACACTTTATTTTCAACCACTGAAGGATGTTTTGGAGAGGTTAGTAGTAAAACTTAAGAAAACTCTCTGAGGACTTGGGTTTAGAACATAGTATGAGACTGTGATTAGTAGAAAAGACCTTGATTAGATTTTGTGGGACATTTATTGTCAACAATACAGGGATCTTATTTAAGTAAAGGAATCCTCTCTTCCAAAGATAGTGCCCTTGGATGACCTTGATTAAAACCTCTTTGGGACCAAAGACTCAGGGTTCTTAGGAAAAACCTGAAACCCATTAAAAAAATCCTTGGAGGAAGTCCACTAGACAAAGAGCAAAGATGAAGCAACAGCCAGTAAAGTCAGTTCTGTAGCATTGGCAGGTTACTTATTAGAGATGGAAAGAAAAGACTTGGAAAAAGTCCTTAGTAATATCCAGGCATTTCCCAGAATATGGTATTTGAGGACAGCCAAGGTCTATATGACTTCCCAATATTTTTCACCAGTTTTTCCCTAGTAAACTCCATGAATAAATAGGAGGGGGCTGATACCAGAGGGCTGTTCTAAAAGATCATTTGGAAATGAGGAAAACTCCAGCCTACCATCTTGCAATCTTCTGTTTTCTCTCAACTTTAATATTTAGCATGTTGTTAAACAGTTTTGCAGAGTTTGATTGAGGGATTTGTGCATTACAGATTAAGTTTTGAAATTGTGTTGAGGGGCTCTGATCCTTTAATTTAATAGAGGAATAGTTCTATAATTTTCATGATACAGGGAAATCCCTATTCTCCATGAATAGAGATCGGGTTTCTCAATAAAATCAATCTCTCTCAATAGAAGCAATGAATTGAGTATTCATCAATTACTTACTCTATACCTGTTAATGTGCTGAACAATGAGGATAAAAGTACAAATAATGAAGTATTCCCTATTCAGAATGAGTTTACATCCTAAAAATTAGGGTTCAAAAAATTTTTTTTTGGTTTGGACCTATGATTTTCCATCAGTGTGGGGATTTCTAGTACAGAAATTCTTTTTACCTGCAGAAATCTACTATTTGTCTTTAATTCCACAGTCTTAGAGAATTGTCATTATCAGTGAAAATTTGAGAGATTGCTTATAGTCATCCAATTATAATGAGTCAAAGATAGGACTTGAACTGAGGTCATTCTGTCTTCAAAGACAACTTTATTTACTCTGCTGCTATAATGAAACCATTTTTGGAAATCTCTTCATCCACAAACCATCTTTGGTACTGACCTTTTCACTCAAACCTCACAAATTATCCTGTTTGTTTTATTTCTAATGAGTTTGCTATTCAGAACTATGCATTATATTTTCATATAGCTAAATGGGATAGTGGATAGATAGAGTGCTGGAAATGGACTCAGCAACACCTATGTTCAAATTCTGCCTCAGACATTTACTATATGTTTATATGTACACATATAAAATATTAAATATCATTTTATAAATATTAAAATATCACATAAATATAAGATATTTTATTATCTAGTTACCTACAGAATTCATATCCTTATGCTTATTTGATCAAGGCAAGGAGATAAACTTGGATCATTAATGGCTGTGCCAGTAGAGGACAAATACTACTGGATTGAAAAGCTTTGATTATTGTACTCATGACAGAGGACTAGACTATGTCAGTGCAGAGAGAAATAGAAATGATGAATTCTTTGACCATAGCATCCTATGAAATAAATAAAAGTACAAAATAACCTTTAGCCTTGGGTACTTTCCTTCTGATTTTCAGTGTGATGGAGAAAAAGAATGGAACATTCAAAATACAACATGATTTTTAGACTACCTAATAGACATTAAAACAACTGTTAGTATGCTTAACCCTAACACCAAGAGAAGAACCTAGACATATTATATGGTCACTTCCACTATAACAAAATCAGAAGACCACCTAAACAGGACAACTTCAGGCTCTTCTCAGAGAAATGCATTATTAATAGTGTTAAAGAAATAGGTTTTATCAGTTGTCAACAGTTAACAAGAAACATCACTTTTTTAGATTATCTTGCCTTGTATTACTCATAGTTTTTTAATTTTAATTTTAATTAATTAATTTAATTTTTTAAATTTTATTTTAATTTTCCATTTTTAATTAATAGTTAATTTATAAAAATTCAAACCAATGAGGTTTGAAGTACATTTCTGAGGGTCACACAGCCAATATGCTTCAGAGGAAAGCTTTAAATCCAGATTATGTTGATTCTGATGAAAGCTCTCTGTTATGAAAGGTATTTTGTGACAACAATAATAAAAATATAAAAATTGAAAATTATTAGAGTTTATCAACATTTGTTGTTAGGGATCAGGAAGTAGAGAAATCTTTTTTAGAATTTTAAAAGCTGCTGTGAAAAAAATCAATAAAAGACCCATAAATTAACAACAATTTTTGATACTAGATGGTTTAATTTGCTGTTGGCCACAGTGGAACATGAAAAAACCTGCTGGAAAATCACATTTGAGATAAAGAATAGAAAAAGATTGGGACAGTTAGGTGGCTCAATGGATAGAGCACTGGCCCTAGAGTAAGGAGGACCTGAGGTCGAATTAAACCTTAGACATTTAATAATTACCTAGCTGTGTGACTTTGGGCAAGGCACTTAACCCCCACTGTCTTGCAAAAAAAAAAAATGAAAATAAAAGAATGGAAAGAGGTCAACCGTCTTATGGGATACTAAGCATCTATATGTGGCTGTTTAATTTAAAAGATTTTAAAAAATTTATTTCATTAAATATTTCTCAATTACATGTAAAAATTATTAGCAATCATTTTTTAAAATTCCAAATTCTTTTCCTCCCTTCTACCTTCCCCCCCCTTGAGAAACAAGCAATTTGATATCAGTTATACATGTGTAGTGATGCAAAACATGTTGCAAAAGAAGACAAAAATTAAAACAAGAAAAATAAAGTAAATAAATGTGCTTTAATCTGCATTCAGAATTCACTAGGCCTATCTCTGGAGGTGTATGGTATTTTCCATCACTGGTCCTTTGTAACTGTCTTGGATCATTGTTTTGGTCAGGGTTGCTAAGTATTTTACAAATGATCATTCTTTTACTATTGCTGTTACTCTGTACAATGTTTTCCTGGATTTCACTCTGCATGAATTCATAGAACTCTTCCTAGATTTTCTGAAACCATTCCTCTCATCATTTTTTTTTTTTTTTTAGTTTTTGCAAGGCAATGGAGTTAAGTGGCTTGCCCAAGGCCACACAGCTAGGTAATTATTAAGTATCTGAGGCCAGATTTGAACTTGGGTAGTCCTGACTCCAAGGCCAGTCCTCTATCCACTGCACCACCTAGCCCCCCCTTTCATCATTTCTTACAGCACAATTGTATTCCGACACAATCATATACCACAAATTGTTCAGTCATTCTACAACTGATTGGTATTCCCTGAAGTTTCATTCTTTGTCACCCCAAAAAGAGCTGCTACATTTTTGTACAGACTTAGCAGCAGTATTACTAGTTCAAAGAGGATGCACAATTTTATGTTTTAATGATTAGACTAATTCAAAACTCTACCAACAGTACATTAATTTGCTATTATTTTATTTTCCCTCCAGCATTTGCCTGTTATATTAGCCAATGTGATATATCTGAGGTGGCATTTCAGACTTCTATTTATTTGCATTTCTATAATCTATAGTGATTTAGGACATTTTTTATGTGACTATTGATACTTTTGATTTCTCCTGAAAATTACCTGTTCATATCCATTAATCATTTAGTCAGTGGGGAATGACTCATATTTTTATAAACTTTACTCAGTTCCCTATGTATTTGAGAATAAAGCCTTACTAAAAAAACTTGCTTCAAATGTTTCTTTATTTTGTTTTTTTTCTTTACATTGGTTTTGTTTGTGAAAAAATTCAACTAATAAAAAATTATCTTTTGCTTCTTATTATCTTTCCTATCTTTTATTTAGCCATAAACACTTCCTTTTTTCCATAGATCTGAAAGGCAAAATTTTCCATGCTCTTCTGATTTATTTACATCAACTTTTATGTCTAAATCATCTATCCATTTTGATCTTATCTTAGGTATGTTATATGGGATATTAGTATATGCCTAGTTTCTACTAAACTGCTTTACTATTTTCCTAATAATTTTTCTCAAATGTTGAGTTCTTATCCCCAAAACTTGGATCTTTGTGATAATCAAACACCAAAGTACTTATGGTCACTTACTACTCCATATTATATACCTATATGTATGAATCTATTTCTTAGTACCAGATTGTTTTGATGATTGTTTCTTTGTAATATTGTTTGTCATCTGGAACTGATAGCCTCTCTCCTTTCATATTTTTTCATTGATTATCTTGATATTCTTGACATTTGTTTTTCTAGATGAATTCAGTGATATTTTCTAACTTTATTAAGATAATTCTTTAATAATTTGAGTGATATGACACTGAATAACTAAATTGGTTTAGGTACTGTTGTCATTTTTTATTACATTGGCTTGGCTATCAATGAGCAATTAATATTTCTCCATTTGTTTAGATCTGTTGCTACTTAAGTGAAAAATGTTTTATAATTGTATGAATATAATCTCTGGATTTGTCTAAGCAAGTAGACTTCCAATTATTTTATAATATATGTAGTTTCTTTAAATGGGAGTTTTATGCTTCTGGATTTTGTTGGTTTTATATATATATATATATATATATATATATATATATATATATACATACATACAAATGTTAATGATTTATGTGGATTTATTTTATAAGCTCCAACTTTTGTTAGTTGTTAATTGTTTCAATTAACTTTTTATTTGATTCTCTTGGATACTTTAAATATACCATTATATCACCTCCCAAGAGAGATAATTTTGTTTCCTTATTGCCTTTTTGAATTCAATTTCTTTTTTCTTTTTACTTGCTTTAGTTAGTATTCCTAGCACAATATTGAATAATATTGGACATCCTTGCTTCAGCCTGATCTTATTGGGAAGGCTTCAAATTTATCCCCATTACAAATAATGCTCACTCTTGGTTTTAGGTAGATACTCCATATACTCTTGTTTTTTTTTCCCTAGGTTTTTGCAAGGCAAATGGGGTTAAGTGGCTTGCCCAAGGCCACACAGCTAGGTAATTATTAGGTGTTTGAGACTGCATTTGAACCCAGGTACTCCTGACTCCAGGGCTGATGCTTTATCCACTACACCACCTAGCCACCCCCATATACTCTTAATAAATATTTTTACCTATGTTTGCTAGTGATTTTTAAAAAATAGGAATGGATGTCATATTTTGTCAAAAGCTTTTTCTGAATCTATTGATATAAACATGTTTTTTGGTTTTTTTATTGATATGCTGATAGTTTTTCTAATAAAGAATCAGCCCTACATTTCTGGTATAAACCTCATTTTCTTGATAGTATTTCATTAAATATTTTGTTAGCAATTATGGAAATTGATCTATAGTTTTCTTCCTCTGTTTTTGCTCTCTTTGGCTTAGCTATCAAAATAATATTTGCATCCTAGGAAGAATTTGGTAGGATTCCCTTTATACCTATTTTTCAAATATATTCTATAGTATTAGAATTAATTTCTTAATTAATTCTTAAATGTTCTTTAATGTTAGAAGTTCCTTAAATGTTTGGTAGAATACTCTTGTAAATTCATCTGGTCCTGGGGGATTTTTGCATAGGGAGTTCATTGCTGACTTGTTCAATTTTTTTTCTAAGATAGGTTCTTTTAAGTATTCTATTTCCTCTTCAGTTGATTTGATATTTTACAAATATGCTTCTATTTTTACTTAGTCAATTTTATTAGTTTATATAATTGAGAAAAAATAAATCTTAATAATTACTTCAACTCCATCTTCATTAGTGATGTATTTAACTTTTTTCATTTTTTGTTATTTGTAATGTAGTTTTATTTCTTTTTAAAAATAAAATTAATAAAAATTTATCAATTTTATTACTTTTTTCATAAAATCAGCTTCCAGTGTTCATTAGTTCAATTTTTTCTTTCAATTTTATTAATATCTCCTTTGCCTTTCAAATTTTCCATTTTCATGCTTAATTAGGGATTTAAAATCTATTCTTTTTCTAGTTTCTTTTAGTGGCATACCCAATGAATTGATTTCCTATTTTTCTCTTTGGGTTGCTGTTTACATTTTAGAGATACAAATTTTCCTCTAAGCGCTGGCTATATTCCACAAATTTTGGAATATTGTGTTTGTCATTCTCTTTGATGAAATTATTATTTCTGTGATTTGTTATTTAAGCCCCTCATTCTTCAGTGTTAAACTACTTAGTTGCCAATCAATTTTTAATCTTTGTGTATACAGTCAGTCCTATTTGTAAGGTAATTTTATTGCATTATGACCTGAAAAGCGTGCATTTTATATTTCTGCCTTTCTGCATTTGATTTTAAGGATTTTTGACCTGATACATTGTCATGTTTTGTGAGGGTGCCATGTACAGCTGAGAAAAAGAGTATATTCTATTCCCATTCTGTTTTCTCCAGAGATCTATCATATATAACATTTTAAAGATTCTATTCATCTCCCTGTCTTCTGCCTTATTTATTTTTTACTTAGATCCATCCAGCTCTGAGAAGCTGGGTTTCCAAAATAAAGATTTTTTTTATTTTCTCCAAAATTGACTTAATTTTTTTCCTTTAATAATTGGATTCTATACTACTTGGTAAACATATGTTTAGCATTAATATTACTTCATTGTCTATGCTTCCTTCTTAATAAGTTATAGTTTTCCTGATTATCCCCTTTAATTAGAACTATTTTTGCTTTTGCTTTTTCTGAGCTCTTGGTCACTACCTTTGCCTTTTCATCAGCTTTGCCTTTTTTACTTCAACTGAATCATAATAGATTTTGCATTAAGTTCTTATTTTAATTCTGTGTATGTCTTTCTGTTTCAGTGTGTCTTTTGAAAACAACATATTATTCGATTCTGTAATCTAATCCATTCTGCTATCTACTTCTGTTTTATGGCTAAGTTCATTCTATTCACATTCACAGTTGTGATTACTAGCTATGCATTTTCCCCCCTCCTATTTTCTTTGTTTTATATTTCTCTCTTACTCTTTCTATCTTGTCTTCTTCCAAAGTCTATTTTGGTTTTGATCATAGCTTTCTTTTTTCTGTGCTCCATTTTATCACCGTTTTCTTTTCTTTCTTTTTTTGTTTCTGTTCAATGATTTTTTATTTGCTTTCTCTTTTATCATCTTCCCCTTTCTTTTCTTTCCTTCTCTTCCTACTTCACTGTTGAGTAAGATAGATATCTTTTACCAATTGTTTATGAATGTATTCTTTTCTCCTCTTTGAACCAATTATGTGCGAGATTCAAGCATTGCCTGCCTTCCTTTCCCAGGATTTTTTCTTTTCCATTGTATAAAGGTTTTCCTTGTCCACCTTTTCTTTATTTGGAATAATTTTTCCATTCTTCCTTTCTTTTCTTTTTTCCCCTAGGGCATTCCTTTTTTCTCACCTTTGTCATTCCAATATTACTGATTTACTCCTCTGCCCTGTTTCTTTATAGAATTCTTTTAACTATTCTAATAATGATGAAGTTAGTTCAGTAATTCTTAATTTATCTCTCTTCAATCTATTTTCCATATCAGTTGTTTTTTTCAATGAAATATTTCATATTTTCTCTAATTTTTCCATTATTTTGGCTTTGTTTTTATTGTTTTTTGATGTTTCATGTAGACAATGGCTTCCATTTTCTGAATTATAATTTTTAAAGAGTTATTTTGTTCAGAGTTTTAATACTGTTTCTTATTTGATCAATTCTATTTTTTAAGGAGTTATGTTCATTGGTGAGTTTTTGTACCTTTTTTTCCCCCTTTGGTCACTTCTATTTTTTAAGGTGCTATTTTCTTGAGTATTTTTTGTGTCTTTTACCAAACTGTTAATTGTCTTTTCATAGTTTTTTCCTTTGCTTTCATTTCTTTACTCAATTTTTCATATACCACTGATTTTATTTTGAAAATAATTTTTTACATCTTCCAATAATTATTGCTGGGGTTGTGTCCAATTCACATTTCATCTTTGAGGCTTTGCTTGTGGCTGTTTGACTTCATTATCTTTTCTGACTTTGTGTCTTGATCTTTACTGCACCATAATAGTTTCTATTTTATCTTTGTTGTTTGTTCATATTGCACCTTTTTTTCTTGATTTTGAATTATATGTTAATGTTGTGCTCTAACCCCAAAAGGTGAGGAGGACACTGTTTTCATTTTTCAGGTTTTTTTTTTAACTCTCTGTTTTCAGAAATTTGAAAGTTTTCAATGTTTCCAAGAATATATCAATTGAAGAAAGGTGTGGTCACTATTCTCTTGGTCTTACCCAGAAGGGATAAAGATTTCTTGGGATGGCAATCAAGACTTCTCTTCAGGTCTCTTACTCCCCAGATACTGTAACTGAATATTCTTCAGGGTCCTTTCTCCTTGGGTCCAAAAGTGTTACTGCCTCTCGGGGCTTCTACTCCCTCTTGCCAGAAAGTGCCCACTTTCCCCTTGAACTCCACTCTTGAACTGTGAACCAGAAGCGTGTGTGGGCAATGGAGTTGCCAAATAATTGACCTGAGGTCTCCTGCTCCCTCTTTTTTTTTTAAATTTATTTTTTATTCTAATTTTGTACAAATGTTTTTTTACATTAATAAAATATTCTTGTTTACAAGTAGACAAAATACCCCTCCTCCCCCATGAATATAGATAGACTTGCTTGGGTGAAAAAAGTAAAGGGGAGAGAAAAAAATTAAAATAAAAAAAATAGTAATAATTGTAGGTATGGCCAGGTGGCACAATGGACAAGGCACCAGCCCTGGAGCCACGAGCACCCAAGTCCATATCCAGCCTCGTAAACCCAATAATCATCCAGCCATGTGACATGCAAGCCACCTGAATCCCACTGCCCTGCAAAAACCAAAAAAAGAAAGAAAAAAAAACCAAAATAAAATAAAATGGTAATAATAGTAGGGGTGGCTGGGTGGCAGACAGAGCATGGCCCTTGAGCCAGGAGCACCTGGGTCCAAATCCGGCCCCAGACACCCAAAGATCACCCTGCTATGTGGCCCCAGGCAGGCCATCCAGCCCCACTTGCCCTGCGCCCTCCCCCAAATAATAATAACAAAAAATGTGCTTGAGTCTTTGTTCCAGCACCAACAATTCTGTCATGGGTGGCTCTCATTCTTTATGATAAGTCCATCACAAAAGTAATTTCCATATTTTTCCACCATTGCCATTGCTGATCACAACTCCCTCCTTTCTTATTTCTCCACTACCATGTACTCTATTTACTCTCTCCTTTCACTCTGACTCTGCTGTAGGGTCACTGAGTGGCGCAGCAGACAGATCCCTGGTCCTGGGGACAAGAGGCCCTGAGCCCCCATACCATGCCTTAGGCCCAGAATCCACCTGACCTTGTGGTCCTGGGCAGGCCTTCCAATCCCAGCCCCTTGCAAGAAGTAAGAAAGAAAATGTGTTATATCTGGCCACTCTCCCCCCATGGTGCATCCTCTCCTCCTTTATTCACATCCCCACCCCTTCCCCCTGCTCTCCACTCCTTCTTACTCCAGATGCCTATACCCCATTGAGTATATATGCTGTTTCCTCTCCTAGCCATCTCTGATGAGATCAAAGGTTCCCTCATTCCCCCTTGCCTTCCCATTTCCATATCATTGCAATAGCTCATTGTAATAAAAAAAAATCTTATGTGAAATATCTTGGACTATTCTCCCCCTCCTTTTTCTTTCTCCCATTCCATTTCCCTTTTTTTCTATTGACTCCATTTTTACACCACTTCGAATTTTACACACTTCGAATTCAGCTTTCTCCTGTGCTTCAACTATAAAAGCTCTCTCTACCTGCTCTATTAACTGAGAAGGTTCATATGAGTATTATCAGTGTCATTTTTTCTATGCAGGAATACATGCAGTTCAGCCTCATTAAGTCCCTCATATTTTCCCCCTCTCCTCCAATGTCCATGCTTCACCTGAGTCCTGTATCTGAAGATCAAACCTTCTGTTCAGCTCTGGCCATTCCAAAAGGAACATTTGAAATTCCCCTGGTTCATTGAAAGTTCATCTTTTTCCCTGGAAGAGGACATTCAACCTCTCTGGGTATTTCATTCTTGGCTGCATTCTAAGCTCTTTTGCCTTCTGGTATATTGTATTCCAAGCCCTACGAGCTTCCAATGTAGGGGCTGCTACGTCCTGTGTGATCCTGACTGCAGCTCCACGATATTTGAACTGTGTCCTTCTGGCTGCTTGTAATATTTTCTCTTTGACTTGGGAGTTCTGGAATTTGGCTATAATATTCCTAGGGGTTGGTTTTTTGGGATCTCTTTCTCTGGGGCATCAGTGGATTCTCTCCATTTCTATTTTGCCCTCTGCTTCTAGAATATCAGGGCAATTTTCTTTGAAAATGATGTCAAGGCTCTTTTCCTGATCATGACTTTCAGGTATTCCAATAATTTTTAAATTATCTTTCCTAAGTCTGTTTTCCATATTAGTTGTTTTTTTCAATGAGATGCTTCACATTTTCTTATAATTTTTCATTTTTTTTGTTTTGAAGTATTGATTCCTGATTTCTGTTAAATTCATCAATCTCCCTGAATTCTATTCTTTGTCTGAAGGATTTGTTCTCCTCAGAGAGTTTTCTTATCTCTTTTTCCATCTGGCCAATTTTGCTTTTTAAGCATTCTTCTCCTCAATAACTTTTTGAACTGTTTTATCCATTTGACCTAAGCTGGTTTTTAGCATGCTATTTTCTTCAGCATTTTTTTGGATTTCCTTGACTAAGCTGCTGACTTCATTTTCATGTTTTTCCTGCATCTTTCCCCTTTCTTTTCCCAGTTTTTCTTCTAACTCCCTCATTTGATTTTCAAAGTCTTTTTTGAGCTCTGTCATAGCCTGAGCCCAATTTCTGTTTTTCTTGGAGTCTTTAGATGCAGGAGCTTGTGCTTCCTCATCTTCAGACTGAGTATTTTGATCCTTCTTGGGCTCATTTGCAAAATATTTCTCAATAGTCTTCCTTTTGTTTCTTTGCTTGCTCATTTTCCCAGCCTGGGCCTGGTTTGGGGTGCTTCCTGAGCTTTTGGGACACTCCCACAAGGGTCTCAGTGTGTGAGGCTCTGTCCTCCCTCCTGGTCTGTGAATGACCATAAGCACCTCCCTCTGCCATGGGGCTGAGGTGGGGGGGCCCTGCTGTTCTATGGGGGGGCCTAGACTGGGATCAGGATCTGAATGTGGTCAGAGCCCCAGAGTCCTGTTCCAGGGACAGAGGACAGAGCTCTGTAGTCTCTCTTCACTCCCCTCCCTCAGCTCAATGGGCTCATGCAGGGTGGCTCCTGCTTACTGGTTCCGCCTGTTTCTGTTTCCTGGATCAGGGCTGGGGAAAGACCATGCTGCTTGCTGTGTGCCCTGAGGGCTCGGCTCCAAGTGCTTGCTCTGGCAGAGGTCCCCCACTGTTCCCCCACTTTGTGCTCGATGCTCCTCGGGGTGCAGCTGACGAGACTCCCCTGCTGCTGTGAGCTGAGACTCCCAGCACCCTGGGGCTGCCTCTGGGAGGCTGAAGTTCTTTCGATCTGGTGGGCCACCCCTCTGACAGGCTGCTTCTCTGATCACGGGGAGCAGAGCCTTTCTGCTCTTTTCCAGGTTACCTTGAGTAGGAGAACTGCCTCACTGGGTCCCTTTGTGGGTTCTGTCTCTCGAAAGTTTAGTTAGAGTCCTTAGCTGATGAATTTTATCAGAGAGCTCCTAAGACTTTATCCCTTCTTGTCGCCATCTTGGCTCTGCCCCCTCCTGCTCCCTCTTAACTGAAATTGCTCCCCTCCAGTCTTGAACCATTACTGGGAAAGGGGTTATAAGCATTGGAACTGCCAATCAGCAGCGTGTCCTATATCCATTTCTAGCACAGGGTTGTCATGGAATCTCTTTTTGACCAGTTGTTAGATCTTCTTACTGTCTCTGACTTGAAAGCTCCTGACACTTTTGCTGCTTCTGTTACTGTCACCTTGTCCCACCACTGCTATCCATGTAGGTTTAGAGTCAGTTTCCACTGTCTTAGATCTCTCTTTGACCTTCTAATTTGTCTTGACTGGAAATATGTCTCATTCTGACCTGTTTTTGATTCTACCATCCAGTATTCCATTTGAGGCATTATTTTAAAGTTGTTTGAGATTAATTTTTATGAGAACTCAGCTGAATGCTTTCTCTACTCTTTCATTTTCATTAATTAGTCTCAGGAATAAAGTAGGAAGGTACTAGACATGGTGAGTGCTAACTGTAATTACAAAAAACGAATTTGACTCCATCTTAACAGATAAGAAATTACTGGCTACTGACATGGGAGTCATTTCAGAATCAGTTGCCTATGTATGTTCAGACAATCTCAAGCTATATACATCAGCACACTATCACCACCACCACCACCACCACCACCACCACTACTACCAACATCCCAACTTTTTTAGCATCAATATTTTCTTGATAGTATATGTTGGCAAACTAGGGAATACCTCTTTATTACAAAGAATCAAAAACTATGAATAACTTAAAAGACAATGGGGAAATATGTAGTGGGTATATATAATCCACAAGGTCATTCTGATGTTAACTTATCAATTAATGCCAATGTAGGCTAGGTCCGATTCAGTTTAGTTTAGAGGCTCAGGTTCATGATGTACAGTTATTCCTTTACATCTCAACTTTTCCCATCTAGGTTTCACTATATTGTGGATTGACAGGAAAATTAAATGGGAATTTGGGGAGGGAGTTTTGCAGAAGCCACAGGTAATAGGCGAAGGTCAACAGATGACATGGTGCCTATAACGAAATACTTAACCTAAATTTTGCAATAGGATTGCAAACACTCCTAAAAAGAAAAAAGAATAAAATTCAGACTTCTTCTGTAGTATGAAGGAAGGATCAAAAAAATTTTACAAGTATTTTTCCAGATAATGAGGGTAGGTTCCTAACATTTACAATGAGGAAGGGATAACTCTCAATGAAATGAAGCACTTCTAAACCCCTGCTTATTAACAGAAAGTTTATTTATCAAAATATGGAAAAAATAGATTACAATATTGATCTAATTTAATGTGGCTCTCCTGCTTCAACATGGCCAATATTGTGTGAGAAGAATGTGACACATCTGAGGAGTCAGAAACTCTCCCCCTATTCCCATCCCATGTTGCCTTTGTACTTGGGCCACCAGAAAGCTATGTCCTAGACTTGAGTTTTAGTGTCCTGGACTAATTTTATCTCTAGTTTCAATTCCTTTTAAGGAAAAACCCCCCACTATCATCCATCATAGTGTTTGGTGAATCCACTAGACTAGCCTGGTGGTGATGTGTCGGTTAGATGTTACTCCTATAAATAACTCCAGGTACTATCTCAGCTATTTAGATTCCAGTCCCTTAGCTATAGAAGCCCTAGACATTGCCTGTCTTTTAAATTGCTTTTCTACTGCCTTAGTCATTACTGGTTGCATTAAATTTACTTTTTGATTTAGAGCAAGAAAATTCCTTTCAACTCCTATCCTTCCCCAGGTCATTCCATGCAAATCACCCTTTAGGAAATTCCATTTAGAAAAATTTGAAGGGCAATATGGATCTAGTGATTTTTGTCCTTTCTTCCTACACTGAGCACAATGCCCTTCCCATATACCAGTGATCATATGTGCAAGAAATGGCATAAAAAGGTAACATTTAAGAACTATATATTTAGAAAAGGGAAGTAGGCCAGGAATTACAGATGAAGAACCTTGAGTCTGTAGTGATACTCATGTAATGTTAAAAGCCAGAAGGAAAAAAGGATTTATCGAGGAGATATTCTGTAGAGAATCCATGGATGCACATAGACAAGAATCTTACAATTTAAGAAAGTATGAATGGGCTGTGATCTCTACAGAGAAGGTAGTACCTGCATTGATTAAATCATTAAATCATTAAAATTTCAAGTTTCATCAAATAATTACTGATGATTCATTCAAGTATTAAAGATATCCACATCTACGTCTCTATCTATTGCTATAGATACATATATATGTACATAATATCCATATCCATATACTCACATATATAGTCTTCCTTTATTTCTGAAATAGGATCCATGAAGGTTATAGATATGTCTTTTAAAAAATTTTTATCCCTTGCACATAACACAGTGATCTATAGACAATGTATGCTTAATAAATACTCATTGGATACTTGACTTGGAGAGTAGAATTTTTGTGGGTCAACAACATGTATATTTATAAAAAAATTTTAAAAGTCTATCTGATTGTTTATTTCTCACACATGTCCTAGTCATTTAACTGACTCCTTCTTAGTCCTGGTCTTTGTTTTCCTGGATTCTTCATGTATGTCTTGTCTTCACTATCTACAATCTATTTATTTTCTTCACAGCTGCCAAAATGATTTTCCCAAAGGACAAGTCTATCTAGGTCATTCCCCTGGACAATAAATGTTGGTGGCTTCATATTAACTCTAGGATGAGGACTTTTAAACTTGGGGCCTCAATGAACTCATTTTCAGAGTCAATTAACATCAATTTGGATTGGAAAAAATTACACCTTTATTTTCACTAATCTAGAGTTGAAACTGAATGTCTTCTCTAATTATTTAAAATTGTTATGCAAAGAACAGGTCAATTGACTTTATGAAATAGGCAGAGGAATCTATGATACACAAAAAGGTTAAGAACCCTTGCTTCCTCTAATTGATAATTAAAACTTTTCAACACTTAAGTCAAGTCCCATCCTTCTATTTCAGACTCATGATGCATTCATTACTCCCCTTTACATAGTCTATGGTAGAGCCAAACTGACTTTCTTACTGTTTCTCACAGAATGTTCCTTCTCTGTCTCTTTCTATCAATTGCTCTACCCACACCTGGAAAGCACTTTCTCCTCCTTGCTACTTCTTTGAATCTCTCATTTCCCTCAAAATTCAGTTCCTTATGAAACCCTTGCTTATTCTTCAGTTGATAATGTCCTCCAGCCTACAAATCACCTTGTATCGGCTTTGTAGGTATTTTCTATAAGCATACTGATTGAATACACTGATAGAATACAAGCTCCTTAAAGACAGGAGTTCTTTCATTTCACTTTGTCTACCAAACACCTAGCATAGGGACTTCAGTTCCCAGCAAAAATCCCATCTTCTACAAGAAGTATTTTCTGATTCTCCTTAATATGAATGGCTTCCTTCCTTTATCTCAAATTCATCCTATCTGTATCTTGTTTGTGCTTTTTTATTTCAAGTATATGGTCATCACAATTAGACTTATGAGCTCCTTGACAGCAGAGACTGTCTTGTTATCCTTTGTATCTCCAATGCTTAGCATAGATCTGAGCAGAAAGTAAGTTCTTAAGGAATTTTTTTTCATTAACTGATCAGCATAATGGACTCTGGTGTGATGGTTTGATGGTGAGTTACTTAAGGTTGTATGTCAAGACAGAGGTAGGTGTCAGTTCTGTGGAAACTGGATGATAATAATAGCATCTCATCCTTTTCAAAAGAACTTTCTCAAAATCTATCTCTCAAGGTTGTTGTGGAAGGCACTTTGTAAATCTTTTATAAGAGCAATGCAAATATGAGTTGTTTTTTATGATTATATACTATTTTCTTCTCACAACACCCCCCCTCCAGGTAGACTAGAAAAACATCAGGACCTTCACAGAGAATGTTAGAACCAAAGCTTTTCCTGCCACAATTGTACTGTCCTCTATATGGTATAAAGTGCTACCACTTCTGCTAATTTTTTTAATACTCACAACATCACTGGGAGGTAGATGGAACACTCAAAATAACCTCTATTTTATTCAAGAAAATAAAGCTTTCAGTTTATGTGTGAAGGGATAATTGATTTGCACAAAGTGAATTAGCAAATAGAATTCAGATCACCTGATTCTATGTCTAACAGTAAAAAGTTACTTACTATAGATTATTTCATACTTTAAAAATACTTTCAAATTCATGAAATATAAGTTTAGGGATGATATTTATGATTTCATGGACATAGAAACTTGCTTTCCTCAATTACAACTTATACGTTTGGAAAAGTTGTCTGGAGTACCGAAAGGTTAAATGAACTTGTTCAGTCATACAGCTAGGATGAATCAGAAACAAGACATAAACTCAGGCCTTATTGGCTCCTATGATGGTTGTCTTCCTATGCTGGTCTCACAATCCTGTCACTTGAGGATCCTCATGCTTTCTCTGCCTACAATGGAGGGGATGTTGTGAGAAGCAACTAGAAAAATCATAATCAAAACTTATAATAAAAAGCTCATATTTGTATTGCTCTTATGAAAGATTTACAAAGTGTTCTCTACAACACCCTGGGAGTTAAGTTATGAGAAGATCTGACCCAAATAAAAATTATTTCATTTTATACTCATGACAGCCCAGTGAATTGGAAAGGGTGGCTACCAGAAACTCCAGTTTTCAGATTCATAAAAAGACAGTCAAAGAGGTTTATGGACCAGTCAAGGACAGAGAAAGAGTTGGTTAGTGATGGGAATTTGAATCTAGTTCTTTTGAGCTCCAGATCAAGTTCTTCCCAAGCTACTTCCAACCTGTGTCACTAGAGTGGAAAAATATGTAGATGACTATCATTTCTTTCCAGATTCAACAAAATCATAGTGAAAATGTTTGCTGTGAGAAAGATGTCTCATTCATTATGTCCTCATGATTTTATCCAAGTTCTTAAAACATGAGATAAAAAATGTCTGAGATGAATTAATTATTAACTTAGAAGAACAGGTAATTTTATGTGAGGATAAATGTCTTGATAATTAGAGGAACTACTGAGAAATGTGGAAACTCATTGTGGATAAGTATGCTCAAAGTAATACTTCAGTCAAGATACTATAGTAGAGTGAGTGCTGGATATCAAATCAAGAAGACTCAGATTGACTTGAATTCAGTTCTTGTCTCCAACACTCACTGTATGATAACATCTACATGATCTTGGACAAGTCCCTTAACCTCTCTGTGACTCAGTTTCCTTTTCTGTGAAGTGGAAAAATAACATCTATAATATGTCCCTCATAAGGCTGTTATGATGAGGATTTCATGAAATCATATATGTAAGTACCTTGCAAAATTTATGGCTATATAAATGTCAGTTAATTTTTGATATTATAACAATCTTCAGGCGGAGCCAGGATGGTGACAGGAGAAGAGCCTTTCTTAGGTACTCTCTCTATAATATTTCAAAACTCATAAAATAATGACTCTAACTAAATTCTCAAGAGACAGAACCCACAGAGGGATCCAGTGAGTCAATTCTCCAGACCAAGGTAACCTGGAAAATAGTGGAAAGGCTTCACTCCATAGGGTCAGAGGGGCAGCCCGCCAGAGTGAAGGAATTTCAGGCTTCTCAAGGCAGCCCCAGGGTGCCTGGGAGCCATGGCTCATGGCAGTGGGTCAGTTTCCTGACCCACAGCCCAGGGAACCAGGAACAACTTGGTGGACCTCTGCCAGAGTGAGTGCATGAAGCCCAGCCCTCAGGGTACTCAGTGAGCAGTGTTGGTGGTGGCAGCCCAGATCCAGGAAATGGAAGCAGGTGAAGGTGGTAAGCAGGAGCCCCCAGGCGACTGAGCCTTAAGTGCTCAGCCTACCAAAGATAGGAGAGTGGAGAGAGACTTCTGAGGTCTGTCCTCTGTTCCTGGAACAGGACTCTGGGCCTCTGACCACATTCAAATCCTGATCACAGTCTAGGACCCCCATAGAAAAGCAGTCCCCCCACACCTCAGCCCGTGGCAGAGGGGTGCGCTTATGGTTATTCACAGATCAGGAGGGAAGACAGAGCCTCACACACTGAGATCCTTGTGGGGAGGTGTCCCAATAATACTGAAAAGCTCAGGAAGCACTCCTAAACCAGGCACAGGCTGGGGAAATAAGTAAACAGAGGAGAAAAAAGAGGAACACCATTGAGAAATACATTGTCTATGATCCCAAGAAGGATCAAAATACTCAATACTCTTGTATCTAAAGACTGCAAGAAAAATGGAAATTGGGCTTAGGTTATGACAGAGCTCAAATAAGATTTCACAAATCAAGTAAGGGAGATAGAAGAAAGATTGGGAAAAGAAATGAGAGAGATGCAGGTAAAACATGAAAAAGAAGTCAGCAGCTTAGTCAAGGAATTCCAAAAAATGCTGAAGAAAATAACATATTAAAAACCAGCATAGGTCAAATGGATAAAACAGTTCAAAAAAGTTATTGAGGAGCAGAATGCTTTAAAAGTCAGAATTGGTCAGATGGAAAAAGAGATAAGAAAGCTCTCTGAGGAAAACAAATCCTTCAGATTTGGAGGTAAAGGAAGCTGTTGACTTTATGAGAAGTTAAGACACAATACTTCAAAACCAAAAGAATAAAAAATTAGAAGAAAAAGTGAAACATCTCATTGAAAAACAACTGATATGGAAAACAGATTCAGAAAAGATAATTTAAAAATTATTGGGTTACCTGAAAGTCATGATCAGGAAAAGCGCCTTGACCCCATTTTTAAAGAATTCTTACAGGAAAATTGTCCAGATATCCTAGAAGCAGAGGGCAAAATAGAAATTGAGAGAATCCACTGATCTCCCCCAGAAAGAGATCCATAAAACAACCCCCGGAATATTATAGTCAAGTTCCAGAACTCTCAAGTCAAAGAGAAAAATATTACAAGCAACCAGAAGGACACAATTCAAATATTATAGAGCTGCAGTCAGTATCACACAGGACTTAGCAGCAACTACATTAAGGGCTCTTAGGGCTTGGAATATAATATTCTGGAAGGCAAAAGAGCTCAGAATGCAACCAAGAATGAACTACCCACCAAAACTGAACATCCTCTTCCAGGGGAAAAAGATGGACTTTCAATGAACTAGGTGAATTTCAAATGTTCCTGTTGGAATGGCCAGAGCTGAACAGAAAGTTTGATCTTCAAATACAGGACTCATGTGAAGCATAGAGAGTGGAAGAGAAGGGTAAAATATGAGGGACTTAATGATGATGAATTGCACATATTTCTGCATAGAAAAATGATCCTGATAATACTCATAAGAAACTTCTCATTTAATAGAGCTTGTAGAAGGAGCTTTTAAAGATGAAGCATAGGAGAGAGCTAAATTTGAGGGTATAATATATTGTAAAATGTAGTCAATGACTAAAAGGGAAATGTAATGGGAGTAAGAGAAAGGAGAGGTGGAATAGGATAAGATATTTCATATAATAAGATTTTTTATTACAATGAACTATTGCAATGATGTGGAAGGGGGGAAGGCAAAGGGGAATGGGTGAATCTTTGCTCTCATCAGAGGTGGCTTAGAGAGGAAACAGCATAAATATTCAATGGAGTACAGACATCTAGAGTAAGAAGTAGTGAAGGGTGACAGGGGGAAGGGCGGGGTGTGAGTGATGAAGAAGAGGGTGGACCGTAAGGGGAGAGTGGTCAGATATAACACATTTTCTTTTTTACTTCTTGCAAGTGATTGGGATTGGATGGCCTGTCCGGGACCATAGGGCCCAGTGGTTGCTGGGCCTTAGGGATGATATGTGGTCTCGGGGCCTCTTGGCCCCAGGGCTGGTGAAGTCTGCTGTGCCACTCAGATACCCTATATCACATTTAAGAAAAGGGACAGAGTGAAAGGAGAGAGAAAATATAGTATATGGTAGTGGGGAAGTACAAATGGAGGGAGTTGTGATCAGTAATGGCAACAGTGGAAAAATATGGAAGTAGCTTTTGTGATGGACTTACCATAAAGAATGTGATCCACCTGTAACAGAACTAGTAGTGTTGGAACACAGACTGAAGCACATATTTTATTATTATTTTTTAATTTTAATTTTAATTTTTTTCTCTTTCCTTTACTTTATTGCTCATGAGGGTCTATATTTTTGGGGGAGGAGGTATTATGTTTATTTTTAAAAAAGAATATTTTAGTAACGTATAAAAATCATTTGTATAAAAATAAAAATAAATACAATAAAAAAGAAAAAATAAGAATCTTCAATAAAAAAAAATCTTCAATGTAATCAGTATGATATAGTTTAAAGACTGCTATGACTTAACAGATAATCCATCAGTACTGTTGTGGCTGAAAAATTAATCATGAGGCAGCCAAGTATGGGAACAATGTCTCCAAATTTAGCCTGGGTTTGAGATAAAAGATCAAATCCACCCACAGATCCATAGTAGACATCTTTCAGCTTAATGTAGGGCTTATTAGAACTTATTGCTACTGGCATAACCATCAAGAATTTAGAATCACTGAATGCGGTATTTTCACTTTTTAAATTTTGTTTTATTTTTTCTTTCTTTCTTATGATTTCCCCCTTTACTTCTGATTCTTCTTTCACAAGATGATAGTATGGAAATATGTTCAACATGATTGTACATGTATTACCTATATCAGATCACTTGCTGTCATGGAGAGGGCTAGGGAAAGGAGGGAGAAGAAAAATGTTGAACTCAAAATCATACAAAAAGATGAATGCTGAAAACTACCTTTGTACATAATTGGGAAAAAATGAAATAAAATAACATTTAAAGAGAAAAAAAAGAATCCAGTCTCTTCCACACTAGATCAGGTATCAGAATTGGCTTTTAGTGAGGAAAATTATTATTAAAATAATTTCCATAGCAACCTCAGGCTTACAAATTAAGTCAATAAAGATTTATTAAATGCTTATTATGTCCCTGTCATTGTACTAAGCATTAGGAATACAAAGAAAGGCAAAAGAGAGTACCTAATCAAGAGGTGCCCACAATTTAACAGGAAAGAAAAAAATGAAAGCAACTATATAAAAACACATTATATAAATAAAAAAGTGGAGATAATCAAGAGCGAGAAGGCGCTAAAATTAAAAGAGATTTGGAAAAAAGGGACTTGTAGAATGTGAGATGTAAGTTGAAATTTGAAGGAACCAAAGAAGCCAGGAAGCAGACATATAAAAGGAGAACATACCAGGACTGTTCAATGCAATAGTCAATGCAAATTCCCAGAATCAAAGAAGGAGCCCTTAAGAATGAATCTGGAATAGTGGCAGAGTACCAGATTTAGAGTAAGAAAGGCCGGGGGATCAAATTGTACTTTAGACACTGACTGTGTAATGCACAGCAGAATCAGTTAACCTTTCTCAGCATTTTCAGAATAGGAGTAACTAACACAGTTATCCTTTCCCCATCATGACTTTCCACATCATGGTTTTGATATTGTGCAGGTCGGCATAAGAAAATAAATAGAAATTTGGGAGGAATTTTGTGGAAGCTACAGATGACAAGTGAAAGTCAGCAGATGACAGAAAAAATTTAGAAACTTTGAAATGCATAAAATATGGCTAATATTGTATAATATCAACCCAAATTTTACAATAAGGTACTGTAAATATCCCTTAAAAAGAAAAAAATGGTCAGAAGTGGGATTTGAACTCACATCTTTCTGGCTCTAAGGTTAGTTCTCTCTCCATTCCACCATACTGTCTCACTGAATTTAATCTTTTTTCTAGACTTTGTCAAATACCTTATTGTTAAATCTTATTTTCATAAAAAATAAATAAATATATTTCATAGGTTTCATGGATTATAAAGCATTACATTATCCTCTTTCTGGTTTCCATTTTGTCTCTGTTTGCTCCTTCTCACTTCCACAAAACCAATCTAGCTTATGAAAAACAAGCTGTCAACTTTCCTTTTTTTTTTAATACCTCACTTCTCCACTCCCCCTCCCAACAGCTGCTGCATTTCCAGATGTTCATTATTGCTGTATTAGTGGAGGTTGTTAATGATGCTTGGTCTGACAGAATACAAATTGATTTTCAAAAGTTCTGCTGATTACTTGAGTATATTTTTTCCTCTCCCAGCTAAGTGAAAAGGAAATATACAGACACAGACACACATGGACACACATACACATGAGCATGAACACATACACACATATGCACACATACGCACACACATGCACACCAAGAAAGACAAAAAATCCAAACCACAAAACCACAGAGTACATCTGGTCTTTGATCAGAGAATCTCAGAAAAGTGTGTCATCTCACATGCCAAATTCAATAAAATGTCTAGGAAAAACTGGGTTCAGTTATACTTCTCTGAGAGATTTAAACTTGCATAGCTCAAAATAGGCTCCTTTTTAGTTACTGACATTTGCTTTCGCTTTTACCCCATTGCCCACCTGATTTGTACATTTGTTCCTTGAAGATGTGGCAGAATGTGTATGTGTCTGTTTGTGTGTGCGTGTGTGTGTGTGTGTGTGTTTTTAAAGCTTTAACATTGTCGAAGGAATTCATCCTTCTGAGAGAGATTGGTCTAGATGACTCTTGTATTAGCAGGAAAAAGGGGGTCTCCCAAACTTGAGATGTTCCCATTCTAAGATAATATGATAATAGTTTTTATATGTATAATATTCAAGGTTTTCAAAAAGTTTCATTTATAGTATCTAGTCTGAGCTTCACAACAATGATCTCAGGTAGGTTCTGTGGGTGATATTACCCCCCCCCCACTTTAGGGATAAGGGAACCAAAGCTTGAAGAAATCCTTGCTCATGGCCACACAGAATTCCATCCTTTATGCTATCTTGCTTTACTTGTGAAAATAAGATGGTACTATGAGGGGAAAAGAGTTAGGATGTTGTGGCAAGAGCACTTTATTTTTTCTTTCAATTAGGAAGACCTGAATTTGATTAATGACTCTGCCAATTACTACTTGGATAATTTTGGGCAAGTCACTTTTTCTTTCTGGATCTCATTTTCTTTAGCTTTAAAATGAGGGAGTAGGATAGATAATCTCCAATGTATTTTCTATCTCTAACCAGGAATGTATGAATTCTACCATTTATTTCCATGTGAATCTGATGATGGAAAAATATATCTGTCTGGAGCAGGGGAGGGGACATCCTGCGCAAAAGCCTGGGGATGGTCCATATTAGTAATTTCCCAAGTGCTGGGCAATGCTTCTTTGTAGCACATTTTTACAAGTCCATAAAACTTTTTATTATTCAAGAGTCTTTCTACTTAAAAATATATAAAATTGTAAAGCTGAATCCCTCTTCCCTTCTATTCTTTGTATCTTGCTTCTCTCACCCCTGACTTTCTCCTTCCCCTTGGGCTACATGATCCTAAAGATAGTACTAAGGAGAAATGATATTTTTAGAATGGGAAGAAAGGCATGGAATAGCGAACTTAGGGTAGAGAAAACTTGGGTTCAAATGGTATTTATGACACTTATTAGCTCTGTGGTCCTGGGCAAGTCACTTAATCTTAAATTGTTACCAGAAACTCCCTATGACATGGGCATCATATCTTCATTGGGCAGTGGGTAAAGAAAGTTGCCCTGTAGCAATTTCAAAGTTTTTTTTTTCATGGAAATTGTCTATGCTAACAAAATCACATTTTTTTATTTTCCTAAGAAACAGAGAAATTTTTTTTTAGGTTTTTGCAAGGCAAATGGGGTTAAGTGGCTTGCCCAAGGCCACACAGCTAGGTAATTATTAAGTGTTTGAGACCGGATTTGAACCCAGGTTCTCCTGACTCCAGGGCCGGTGCTTTATCCACTGTGCCACCTAGCTGCCCCTAGAGAAAATATTTAATGCATTGAATGAATTCTTTATAGAATAAAGACATGAATAAAAATTGAACTGGCTGGTGGGGCACTGAGGAATGTGATCAACAACAGTGGAGGTGATGGTGAGGGCAGTGCACCTCATATAGAGGAGGTGACTGATCCATTGAAGATTGAATATCCAGAATGTGGGAAATGATAGACCAGCTACACTTGCCCTTGGTCACACGAAATCTGTAGGTAGTATCATGTCGATTTTTGTGTACCACACTTTAGGCTAGACATTGACAAATTGGAGCACTTCCAGAGGAAGGCAACAAAAAATGGTAAGAGAAACGGGTCATAGGATGAGAAGTGGTTGCTGTCTTCACATAATTGACTGTCATGTGGAAGAGGGATTATACTTGCCCTTCTCAGCTCCAGAAAGCAGACCCTGGAGAAGTGTGTGGAAGTTGCAGAGAGGGTAGATTTAGGCTTAATATAAGGGGCAAAAAATCTTTCTAAAAATTAGAACTGTTCTTTATCTCTTCAAAAATTAAACAACAACAAGGACAACAACAGTTATCATAATTCCTTGTGGAAAAGATAAATAGGACTTCTGGAAGGTCAAAAAGCTGGTTAAAAGGCCTAGTTTTATTAGTATTCTACACCTTTGTGTTTTCTGCTCTGAAAGGGGCAGGTAACAGATATTCACATAGCAAAGGGGCAATGCTTTATACTAATGACTCCAAATTCATTCCACTGGTGGAGTTCAAACCTTTAGAGAGACATTAGGCCTCACTGCCTTAGAGAGGACAATAGACTTCACTGTCTCCATGAGCCATTGACAGGCACCAAAATATTGAGGGACTGTCCTCCCTCCACCTACCCTCATCCTTGGTAAATAAAAATTCATTTTCTTTCTTATGGGAATCCAAACCAAAGAGTGATGCTATGAGTGTGGGTAAGTGAATAGATCCCGAGGGAAAATTAGTATTCATTGATGAGGGAGAAGATATATATTGAATGTTTATAGACTCTTTTCGGTTACTTTTAGTTTTTTTGTGTAGTGAAATGATGATTGTTCTGTAACAAAATTGTATTAACTTGAGGTTTTGCATGGGATCTGAGGGCCCTTTTCCTCCTATCTGGAAAGCTTGGCATAAGCTATATTTAAACTATATCCTGAGGTTTCCCAGGGGCAGCTTTGAGTAGGGCCAAAATGAGCCAAGAGTTATGTTTTGGGTCTAGCCTCCAAGATTATTTTTGGTTCATGTAATTTCAGAGTACTGGGTCACGTACACAGGTATTATAGGAAAGAAGGAAAAAGTATGTGATTTGGCCTTTGTCCTGAAAGAACTTACTCTCCAGTTTTGGTCAAACCAGACTTGTACACTTGCAAAAAATATTAAAAAAAAAAAGTCAAGGTTGCTGGAATTGAGGGGAAAATGAGAGGAAAGTGAGCCAGAGAAGTCATGGGACAACCAGGTATTTGACAGTGTATAGAGCATAGACCTGGAGTTAGAAAGATCTGAGTTCAAATTTGACCTCAGACATTAGCTGTATGACCCTGGGCAAGTCATTTAACTCCATTGGCTCAGTATTCTCAACTGTAAAATGAGCTGGAGAAGGAAATGGCAAATCTTTATTTTTAGCCAAGAAAACCCTAAATGGTATCATTAAGAGTCAGGCATGACTGATATGATTGAACAACAAATCATTTATTGCATACATAGATTTATAGAGTAGCAGGGGTGGGATTTGAACCTAGGACTCTCCTGTTGTCACAAGGAGCACTCTTTCTACCACAAACCACATTGAAACTATTTACAAAGTGCCTTAAAGTTTAGAAAATACCTTTCCTCATAGCAATCCAGGTATGTGGCTCATGAAATATTGTCTAGCTCTTGTTAAATCATTTCAGTTGCCTTCAATTCCTCATGATACTATTTGTTTTGTTGTTGGCTTGTTTGTTTTTTTGGCAAAGATACTGACTTGGTTTGCCATTTCCTTCTCTAGCTTTTGTTACAGATAAGGAATCCAAGGCGAATAGAATTAAGTGACTTGTCCAGGGCCATTCAGCCAGTGAGTTTTTGAGGCTAGATTTGAATTTAGGAAGATGATTCTTCCTGTTTTCAGGTCCAGTACTCTTCACTGGGCCACTTAGTTGTCAATTATCTGAGACAGAGAGAAGTTAAGGAATTTGTTCTTGATAGTCTAGTAAGGAAGTGTAAGAGTGAGGAATCTGGCCCAGATCTTAAGGCTCTGAGTCCAATGCTCATTCCATTATTCCATAATGAAGGAACAACATTCCAACTATACCTCACAGAACAAGTAGAATTTGCTTGGAAGGAAGGAATGGGAAAGGAAATTTTAAGTAGAATGGAAAAAACCTAAGCCAAGGTATGGAGGAATTGTGATTTTTTTTCTTGCTGGAACAAAGAGTACATAAAAGGATAATAATACAATAGGGCAACTAGGTAACTTAGTGGATAGAGTCCTGGACCTTAGGCCAGGAAGACTTATTTTTCTTGAATTCAAATATGTGATCCTGGGCAAATTACTTAACCTTATTTGCTTTAGTTTCCTTATCTGTAGAAAGAGGTAGAAAAACAAATGGCAAACCATTTCAATATCTTTACCAAGAAAACTCCAAATGGGGTCGTGAAGAGTTGAACATGACTGAAAAATGATTAAAAAAAAAGAAAAGATGAAGGCTGAAAGATCTGGAGTGGTGTTGGTTTTAAATGATGTACAATAAGAGTTTGAATTTAACCTGGATTCAATGGATATAGAAGTAAATGTTGGGCTCTTAAGATAAGTCAAATTCTAATTAAATTAGTAATTTGAGAGAAAGCAGAGATTTTGCATTGCGAGAGACTATGTGACCTATTTTTGGATAGGATCTGTGATTTCATTGATCTAGAGAACTGTCACTGAGGAAATTTTCTTTACTAAGGCAGAGCAGCAACTGTGATGCAATTTATGGCCTAGTGGATAGAGCATTGACCCTAAAGTCAGAAGGACCCAAGTTCAAATCTGGCCTCATGTGACCTTGAGCAAGTCATTTAACCTTGATTATCTCCCATCTAGGGCCATGTCCACTCATCCTGATTCTTATCTGGCCACTGGATTATCCAGATGGCTCTGGAGGGGCAAGTGAGGCTGGTGACTTTTCATCTCACTCAGATCCAATTCATGTGTATGTCACCTCTCCTGTTATCATGGTCTTCTTGAGAAAAAAAGAGAAACATCATCATCAAAGTCCTAGACAGTATGATCTGTATCATATACACAAAGTCAATGTGTCTCTATACACAATTGTGTGCCTATACACAGTCATTGCGTATAAGTGAATAAAAAAAAGAAAATTTTAAACAAAATTACACATGACATAAAGGACAATGGAAAGAAAGATACATGGTAGGTGCAAGTAGGTTAGCAAATATTACCAAATTTATTTATGAATTATCAGTACCATAAAATACAGAACCGAATAGAACACAAGACTATTAGATTCTGTTTTAGCAAGATCATTCATTCATTCATTTTTAATAAGTAAGAATTGTGGGTAAACTGGTGGTAGCTGAGTGCTAAAGTACTCACCTATTAGAAAAGAGTGTATAGATTTTGTGACATCTGTTTTGAATGCCAATAGTACCTAGTTTTATTTTAAATAGATGAGGCTGATGAACAAATGAGATGTTAGAAATAAGTAATTTCAGTAATAGCTTATATTTCCATATCGCTTTAAAGTTCACAAAGCATTTTACATACATTCATTAATTTGATCCTCACTTGAATCCCATGAAGGAGAACCACCCATAATTAAGGTACTGAGGCTTTGCTCAGGGACACTGACATTTAGAGGATATTCATAGTGCTTTGAATTGTTCAGCACAAAAGAAATAACTGAGCTTATTGTGGAGATAATAAGAATAATTTGCTAAATTAGGAAGCTACCAGATGGCTTTCTCCCCAGTATGAACTCCTCCCTGGTCTTTCCTGTCCTACTCTGCAGCTACAAATATTGGTGCCAGTTTCCTTTGCAATAACCATGCAGTGTCCTATGGACTCTGTTTCCTTCCAACTGGGGAGGTCCTGGAAATTGATTTTAAGGTCAGTTTTGTTATGCTTTTCTAGATCACAAAAGTTCTAATAAGAGCTCTAAAGTTGAGTTTTTCAATGATTATTAACTACATGTTTTTTAAATGAGAAAATTGGGTTTATAAGTGATTAAGTGATATGTTCATGGTCACAGAGCTACTATCAGACACAAGAGGATTTGAATTCAATTGTCCTTTGGCTCCAAATCCAGTACTCTCTTTACTATATGTTTCTTCTATACTGTCTAATATTGTTTAACTGTTTGATTTGTTAGACTTAACTTCTCTCAGAAGTTCTAAGAAACTTGGAGCCATGGGTTATGTCTTTTCTTTCTTTTGTCTTTCTTCTACTCTCCTCCCTAAGGAGATCTAAGGACAAAGTAACTGTAAGTAGTTACAGGACTGGTTCATGTTAAACTTTCACTGAATTTATATCAAGGAACAATGTTAGTATGACTGTGAATTTGATCATGGGTATGGACAATTTGGCTGAACTTTGTTTCATAATCATATGACTGTGACCTTGACCTTGGCTAGGCATCCTGTAATCCTTTACTATTGTTCATAGTGGATCTTAAAAAACAAAGTAAGGATGACTTTGTGCACTCTCCCTCTGCCTCTGTTTTAAGATAATGCTAAGTATGTGACTTGTCTATACATTTCTTACTTTTGTATACAAAAGAAAGATGGTACCTTCCTATATGAGATGATAAACTTGTCCTTTACTTCCTGATTGTCATCACTATTTACAGACATCTTTTTGCTCCATGTGGCTCTTATTTATATGTAATAGCAAGCATCTAGCTGAAACCTGATATTTTGATAACATCATCCAGATGGTTCCATGTTCAACATCATGTAACTAAGATAGCTAGATTATAGGTTGAACTTTTCACTTTTTATCCAGATGTTTTAGTATGAAGTTGCCTTTATTGAGTGTCTAGTATATGCCTAAAGGCATTTTATTTTTTCATTAAATTGATGCTGCTTTTCAACAAATAATCCAAGTGACCTGGTAAATACGTAACAGAATATAAGCCTCTTGAGGATAGTGATTGTCTCACTTTTGAATTTATGTAACCAACAATGAGAAAAAATACCTAGCATATATTAGGTGCTTAATACAATTGTTTTGGTCCTAGCAATTCATTCATCTATCTACATTAATTCACCTACATATCTATTATGTGCAAAGTGGGTGCTAAGGTACCAGGAGCCTAGGAAAATTCAAAGATAATTAAGCTCTGACTCTATCCTTATGGTGTTCATAGTCTAGCAAGAGAGTCATTCCAATATAAAAAATGCAACATTAATGGATTGATTAATTAAAAAAAAGATTAACTATATACTCATAGATTCTGGGGGACATTATAAGGTCTAGGTGAGACACCAGTTCTGACACAGAGAAAAGTAAGCTTCTTGAGTTCTGGGACGGTTTTTCGTTTGCACTTTGTATTGTTGGCATCTTGTAAAATTCTTTGAATATATAGTTGAATTGCTGTTAAATTGTTGAATTGAATTCATGGAGCTTACAATTAATGCAATAAACATATTAGAATTATAGTGTTGAATAGAATATAATAAAAGCATAAGATAGATTCAAAGTGCCATGTGAGGTTGGGGAAAGGATAGATCATTTCTGTCTAGGGGAATCCAAGAAGTAAGTATTGATGAGCCTGACATTTAATCAAGCACTTGAAAGATGGGTAAAAATGAATGTTTATGACTCCCACTGGCAAAGTGACTTCTTGTATCTTAGAATGAAACATATTTTCTTTCTCAAGGAAAGTAAAATATTGAAGTTAAAATTTGCCAATCTAAAATATGGTCATTCTACAGAGTCTTGAATATAATTTGAAGAAAATATGATTCCTCAATGGTTTAAAATTTCAAATCATCTGAAACAAATCTATTGGATAATTGGAATACAATCAATTTGCAATTTGTCCTTAATATCCACTCTCAAAGTGGTTAACTCTTCAAAATAGCATAGTTAATATTTTACTCCTAAATAGTATTTTATGATTATTCAAAGTGCTTTTCTATCCATTATTTCATTTCATCCTCACAACAAAACAGTGGGGGAGGGTGTATTGTTTCACTCATTTAGGGAGACAAGAAAATGGGTAGTCAGAGAGATAAAGAGATTCATCCAAGCTCATGTTCATATGACAACCTAGTCATGGAGCAATGGTCCAGAATCCAGGTCTCCAGACATTTAGTCAATCCTGGTTTTAGGAATAGTGCTATCTGTCCAAGAAGAGCTAGAGTAGAAATGGGCAAATTATAATGTCTACTTTTGTTTAGTAGAGATCAACTCTTTATGATCACACTTGAGGTTTTCTTGGTTAGAATACCGGAGTGGTTTCTTTTCCAGCTCATTTTATAGATGAGGAAACTGAGACAAACAGGCTTAGTGACTTGCCTAGAATCAGTTAGTAAGTACTTCAGATTTGAACTCAGGAAGATGAATTTTCCGGATTCCCAGCCCAGTCACTGTACCACCTAGCTGCCCAGTTATTGTCTTCTATATTTCAGGCATTATGGGAACAGAAGGACAGAAAATGTCCTCAATTGTATTGGTTGGGAGAGTTGGGGAAGGCAATATGTACAGAAAAATAAATACAAAATACCATGGATTTATAGTAAATACAAAGTTACTTGAGGGGAGGAATCAAGACAGCCTTCTTGTAGGAGGTAAACTTTGAAGGAAGCTAGGGATTCTTTCAAATAGAATTGAAGAGGGAGTGCATTTCAAATGCAGAAGACAGATTTTGCAAAAGTATAGGGATAGAAAATGAAATATGATATTAGGAGAAGCACAAAGACTTATTTGGCCAGAATGTTGGATACTTTAAAGAAAAATCATGTGCCTTAAGTCTGAAAAAGAAGGCTAGAACTATATGATGAAGGATCATAAAATTCAGAGGAGTTAGTTTGTAGTTTATCCTTGAGAGAAGAGGTAGCCATTGGATTTTCTTAAGTAAGGAATTATATGGTCAGCCTTATGTTTCAGGAAAAATCAACTTGGCAGCCATATGGAGGATGTGTTGGAGAGAGCTTGGAGGCAGGGAAACCAATTAAGAGGTTATTTCATCAGTTCAATTTAGAGATGATGAGGGCTTGAACTAGGGAATGGGGTTAATTCAGCATTCTGCTTATGATGCTTCAGGGCTGCTGGCAGATGAGTTATTAAAATAAGTGAGATTTTATCCAACCTTCCTTTCCTATGTCTTCTCTCCCATCTGGTTGCCTATTTCATATAGGTATTAACTTTCTTTATCCTCAACTTTCTTCCAATGAACATAAGACTCTATTATCCATCATGAGACTTCTCACCCAGGTTGAATAAGAAATAATTTTATCCACCAAGAGGTCTGGTCAGAAAGTGAGAAACTAGATAGGAATAAAAAGTAATTATCTTAGTGAACTATGGAATATTGCTTGGACTTGGAGCAACTTTAGCATTTTAGGGTACAGATAGGACTTTTATAGTAAAATGGAAATGGAGACAGTGTTCAAGCCTTGGGAGTCACAAGAGTTGCTAAAAGTCAGGTTTGTTCCTCTGAGAAATATATTTTTCTGACTTTAGTTTTATCAGGTTTCCCTGTGGGGTTGGCAGGAAAAACTTATTTTCCCTTTGCAAAATAGAATCATTCTTGTTCACCTTGTTATCATAGGGAGGGAAGTAAATTGTAGACTGTATAGTTCTGTTCCATTGTTCGTATCTGTGGGGGAAACATGTTTGCCCCAAACTTTCACCACATGGTTTTATCTCTCTCCTCTTTAAGACTATTCAACTTGAAGGTAAGTCACCAAAAATAATTGGCATTTTCAGCATTATCTTTAATGTCACTTAATATCTTTCGCATAAGGGTATGGCTGATATGCATACTCCAGTATCTTGGAAGTCTGGTGAAAGTTAGGTGAAGGTGGACACCCACAGTTAATGAGTCACCCTGAAAAGGGCTTAGCAAACCATCAGACCACAGGTGCCATTCCTCAACGAACATCCTTTACACCTGTCTTAATAGATGGATTAAACCAAATTGAAGGTAACTGATAGGCCTCAAATCTATTGGGAGTTAGGAGAAGGTATACCCTAAGAATATGAACATTTTTCTCAATGGAATGAGTGGATGAGAACAATTGTTCCAATGACTATGAAGGCAACTGAGCTTGCACTGTATAGAGCTTAGGACTTGGTTAGATATCGAAGATGCCAAGGTCATCCACTGCAACCCAGGCAAGTGCCAGTTATCTTTACTATTGACTTGTCCCTGGATTTATAATGATTCTGGAAGAGAGAGGGACAGTCTCTACAACTTTATGTAGCTCTTTCTGACTTAAATCCAGCTCACAAGTCAAGACATCATCTTGATCTTTCATGGCTTCTCTTTGAAAAAAAAGGAAAAACAATAACTATAACACTTTTCCTGCCTTTCCACTCTACTTATAGATTACTCCCCTTCTTGCTCTCCATGGTTTAGTCATTTGGTTTGTCGTGCACATACACCCCCCATACACACACTCAAACACAGATGCTTATGCCCTCCCCCATCTCCTGTCTCCATGCCTTTGATGATTGTTTACTCTTCCCATAATGTACATCCTCCTCACTTCTTTCTCTTGGAATCCCAAGTTTTGGGATTCTCTTGGAATCCCAAGAGAAATCCCATGATTTCTCTTAAGCACTCCCTTCTGCAAAAGGAATTTGCTGGTTCCTCTAGGTTCTGGTGCCGTCCTTTGTCAGGTTGCCTTTTATCTACTCTCTTTTGACTCCAGTCTTTGTCTCTGACTGTCCTCATAGCCTGGTACTTTCTCTTTCCTCTCTTCTGACAATTGACCTCCCTGATTTCCTTTAAAGTCCCAACAAAAATCACACCTTTTACAGGAAAACTTTTAATCCAATACCTTCTCCCATTCATCCTTTAGATAGCTTGTTTTGTATACAGATGTTTGCATGTTACTTGACTACCAAATGACTGGCATAAAGAAGGTTCTTAATAAATGTTTATTGGTTAATATAAACTTAAATATGAATTCATTGTTTTCCCTGTTAGAATATAAGCTCCTTAAAGTAAGATACTGTTTCAGTTTTGTCTTTGTATTTTAATTATTTAGAATAGCATCTTGTCCAAAATAGGTATTTAATAAATTCTTTTTAGCCACATATCCTGTGGCAATACTTAATTTTCATTTATCCTATCTCCAGCAAAGCCCTTAGGGGGTCAGACCCTAAAACCAAGAGTAGAAATTGAAAAGAGTCAGGTCTAGATTTCTTTTAAGGAAACAATTCTTAATAATCTGTACTATTTAAAAATAATCTGTACCATACTTTAAGAAGAAGTGGCTTTCCTTTGCTAGAGATCTTTAAGCAAAGACTGAATGACTTTCTGGTCCAGTAAGTTATAAAGGAAATTCTTGATCCAATATGAATAGTACTAAATGGTAACTGAAGTTCTTTCTGATTCAGAGAGTCTATGCTTCTGAGTTAACTCACAGCCTTAATTCAGAAATTTAGGAAAACTTTGCAGTCTTTTTGATAATTTTTCTGTTGCTATGGGAGAAAAATAATGTGCTGAAGGGATGGGCTGGAGTGATGGTGGTATAGATAAATATCTTTCCACCATTGCAGCTATACATGTGACAAATTGTTGTGCTTCTCAGAAACAGATTTAGTGGTTTTTATTGACACTGGAGTTAGCATGAACCAAACCAGATTTTGCAGACAGTATATATTGGATTGATTGTGTTGTTTCATTACTGATGACAGGAAGCAATATTCTTTTCCATAGCTTTTTGTCTTGGCAAACAGATCATCTTAAATCTGAATCTTTGGGAAAAATTCCTGGAGGGAAGAAGATAGGATTTTCTCATAGTCTTTCTAGTCACACCCAGTAAGGAATAAATCCATTCCTTGTGTGAAAGGAATAAGCATGAAGAATTTATTCAATATTTTGAGGCTGTATCTTTGTGACATGATAACATCTGGAATTGAAGTGGGGAATTCAGTCTATCACCCAGAGGCCCTGGTTACATGGCACGCACCATGCATTTACAGACATATGGGAGTGTTGTGTGGACATAGCCTTTAATGTAGAATTCGCACACTCACAAAGGGGACAGCTACTGGGCAATTTAACAATTAAGCCTTGGATGAAAAGTTGTTTATGGGCTTATGGTCTTTTATCAAAGGCAGCATGGAATGAGGGAAAGAATTACAGATTTGGAGTCAAAAGATCTGGGTTTGAATTCCAGCACTTTGTTTAAAGTGACAACCTCTTTGTGTTTCTGTTGCTTCATCTACTGCAGGAATGAGGAATATTTATTTCTGCCAAGGGACATTTGGATATTTATAACATCAGTCACGAGTCAGACAAAATTTGTCAACTTAAAAATTGATCTGCTATATTTGATCAAATATTTAATTCATCCTACAATGCTCCTGGATTTATTGAATTTTTAGTTCCACCTGCAGTTGCTTTGTCAGAGACAGATCAAATAATTTCAAGGGCTTTATATGACCCTGGGCTCAGACATTACCCACCCATTATCTTCAGAATAAAGAGTTACATATATATATATATATATATATATATATATATATATATATATATATATGATATTAAATGACCTCGAAGGTCTTTTCCACCTTGAAAAAACTACATGTGAACCAAGAACTTCTAAATTCCCAAATTCCCATCAAGTTAATTGAAATCCTGTTCAAGTTTGCCCCAAAAACTGTACATCTAGGGATATGATTTATGTTGAAGAAGCCTGGTTTGGGGCAATGTGAAAACATGGATTGAATGTTTCTTTCCTTTCCTATCCTTCCCTTCTTTTTCCTTCCCCTTCCCCTTTTCCTTTTCCTTTCTCTCCCTCTCTCTCCTTTTCCTTTTGCTCTCTCTCTTTCCCTTTCCTTCTCCCTTTGTTTTCCCCTATCCCTTTCCCTTTCTCATTTCCTTCCTTAAAAGAGAAGGAAAAATAGCAGCACCTTTTAATGCTTAGACGGAATATGTGACTCTTTAGGAGTAGCAGCACTCTGCAGATAATTAACTGTGTTTCCAGTCCCATTCTAGTACTGAGAGCCAGGTAGGCATCCATCCAACTACCACTTAAGTGATAGGTAAGTTAGCCTCACTGGAACTGTGAAGCAACCTGAAGGAAATACAGGAGACAGCAAGTCAAACCACTATTATCACTTTCACTTCAACTTCCTTTCAGACCTCAGTGGAGACAGGTCAGCACCCTGAATCAACAACCTTGGAAGTAGCAATGCACACCTCCAAACTCAGAGAATGGGCTTTGCTTCCAGCCTGGCTCTCACATTCAAAGATGAATTTGCAAACCTAGAATCTGGACTAGTAGCTAAGGCTGAAGATTGTTTTCCTTCAAATCCTTCAATTTCTTATAAAGTTCACCAAATTTGACTTCTGACCTACTTCATGAGTTCAAATCACCAGTACAATTTTCTTCTCCTTATTTGACTCAAATTCTTCTCTTTCTTCAGACTCCTCATACAATCTTCTCCCACAAAAATAAGTAGAAGTTTTTTTACTTAGTTTCTTTTTCTGTAAAAGACAGTTGGACTAGATGGCCTTTGAGGTTTTTTCCATTTCTTGTTTCATGAAGATAACATTAATACCTACCTCCTAAGGTTGTTGTGAGACTTAAATGAGATATTTGTAAAGCACTTAGCAGAATGTTTGACTTAAAGTAAGCACCAAATAAATGCTAGTTGTTATTATTTTTATTAATTATTAGTTATGATTAAGAAGGAGTAGCATTATGCAATTTCTCCCTCAAAACTGGAAACCACAAGATCCCCCAAAGGTTGAAGAGAGCAGATCTTTCTTCTCCTTCTCTTGCAGAATTCCATACTAATGGGTTTTGGGACATAAGTTATACTTATCTCTGTTCCTATTTCTCCAGGAGAAAACAAATTCCCAGAAAGTCTGGGAACATTTTAAATAATTTTGTTTTTTTTTTCCTCTCCAGAGCCTGAAACGAGTTGTTATTCATCTGTGTCTGACACCATTTGGGGTTTCTTGGCAAAGATACTGTAGTGACTTGCCATTTTTTTCTCAAGCTCATTTTGCAGGTATGGAAACTGAAGGAAACAGGATTAATTGATTTGTCCAGGGTCACATAGTTAAGTGCCTGAGGACAGAATTGAATACAGTCTTCCTAATTCCAGGTCCAGCATTCTATCTACATGCCCATGCCTAGCTGTGCCCTACTGGAACAAGTAAGTATCTAATAAATACTTGTTAAATTAATAAATGAATGAATCTAGGCAGTAGGGGAAAAGGGTGAAGTCCTATAAAAGGAAGAAAGATTAAAGAAGAGGAATGAGAAAGAAAAAAATATAATACAGAGAATCCTAGACCAAAATCAGGAAATTAAGGTTGAATCTGAGTTTCTAATACTTAATAGCCATGTGACCAAGTCATTGCTACTTTAAGCCTCAGTTTCCTCAATTGTAAATTGAAAAATGCAATAACAGTTGTTTTATTTCATTTATTTTGTGACACAATGTTGTAACCAATGCTAGATTCATAATTTTATTTTAGATGTGACTTCTTGCTAGGTGCATGTACAATTGAGTGTAATTTTCCCTTATTATTATGTCTTTTTTCTTTAATAATTTATTATTTTGATTATTCCAATAGGAAGTATTTGTACTAATCTGTTCATTCCACTACCCCCCTAAAGCAAATTTAAAAAATCCCTTCATTCCACAGTCCATATACAAAAACATGTCTTTCTTCATTTTAAGTTTATCATTCTTTATCAAGAGGAGGTTGGCATGTTTGTTTTCTTTCTTTTGGAGTTGTAGTTTATCATTACATTAGTCAGGTTTCCATAGTTTTTCAAGGTTTTTTTTTCCCCTCTTGAATATTATCATTATATCAGTTGTTCTCCTAGATCTTCTTACTTTGTATCAGTTCATAAAGATCTTCCCAATTTCTTCTAAAATGTCCCTTTCATTACTTCTTGTGCCATAGCATTGCATTCCCATGTCATAAGTTATTTAGCCATTTCCCCAATCAGAATTTCTAATTTAAGATTATCATGAAAACAGGGCTATCAATATTTTTATACAAAAAGGCTATTTTTCCTTAGATTTCTTTGACCTATCACTGCGTTAAAGGGCAAGCACAGAGAAAAAAATAATGCTTGTATTACTAACCTCATAAAGTCTCTGTGAGGAAAGTGCTTTGTAAGCCTTAAAATGTTTTGTACATTTGAATTATTTTTTAGGAAGGTTTCCCAGACAGGGATAGGAAGTGATCAATGTTAGCTGAGGCACAATGGTTGGAAGGATGCCAGTCACTTGGCCCACTGGGTAGAGAATTGATTGGTGATTAAGAGAGGCCACTTACCCCCTCAGTATTGCTTTTGGACAACATGTTCTAGACAACAGGGCCAAAACTGTGATTACCCAGAAAGTTATCCTGATTTCCATATACACTATTAGAGGAAGAGAACTCAGTGACATGGTGTTAGACTCTTAATCAATACCTGGAAATCAACACATGAATCTGGAATAGATTCTCTTTTTTTTTTTTTTTTTAGGTTTTTGCAAGGCAATGGGGTTAAGTGGTTTGCCCAAGGCCACACAGCTAGGTAATTATTAAGTGTCTGAGACCGGATTTGAACCCAGATAATCCTGACTCCAGGGCTGGTGCTTTATCCACTGAGCCACCTAGCTGCTCCTCTGTAATAGATTCTTCTGTTTATCTCTAAATGATTCCTTTTTTTATGACCTGATCAGTCTATCCTGGGGAAACAGAAATCAGAATGTATAGAATTAATGAAACCCTCTAGATTGAGGGAGCATATGTCTTAATGAGAAGGTACTAGAGTTCAGTCCATATGTAGTATATATGACCATAGGACCTAGAAGAGACTGGTTTCCTGCTTCAGTAAGCAACTTTTTGATGAAACAACTATTATAAGCAATGATGATGATGATGATGATGATAATGTTAGTTTTGATTTTATAGAAATTTAACTTTTACAAAGTAGTGCCACAAAAACACTATGAGGATATGTATGTGTTATTATCTCCATTTTATGTGGAAGGAACTCAAAAGTTCCTAAAGGTTATAGCCCTGTAATGTAGTATAAGAATTACTATTCTCATTTTGGCAATGAGGACATTGAGGTTTTGAGAGGTTGAGTGATTTTACCTAAGGATTCATAGCTAGAAAGTGAATGCTTTGCACTAGGTATCATTTGGGCCAAAGGAAGTTAAAAAAATGGAAGAAATGGTCCCTATACTCCAACAATTTACAATTGACTTGAAGAAGATAAAGTACATATATGAAAGAAGATGAGGACAATTATGAGGCAATACTTCAATGAAGCAAAATTATATAGTACAAGTTGAGTAAATGCTGATAGAATATGGAGTAAAGACAGTATGAATGGCTCAGTTAATGAAAGCATCCTGAAGGAGGTGAGTTTAAAACCTTGTTTTGAAAATATGGTACATTCTTATTGGTAGAAGTGTTTGTGATGTGAGAATGAGCAAAGAATAAAGAAAATTAATTATTAAAATGGAGGCATATAAATCTCAATAGAAGGCAGTACAGTATAGTGGAATTGGTTCTGAGTTCTGATAATTTGGGTTCAAATTTTGACTCTCCCATTTATTACCTGTGGCATATTGGATAAATACTTAATCTGGGTTAACTCTGGTCTCAGTTTCCTTAACTGTTAAAGTAAGGGGTGGACTAGATGATTTCTAATGCCCATTATAGCCAATCCTATGACTTCACCAGGTCAACATTTATCTTCTTTAGTTTAGAGTTTATTTGTAGCATCCTTTTAGATTGGGAGGGGGGGGATATGTCAGAGACTGACAGGATGAAGGCTAAAGTAAATTTCAGACATAGAAATTTTTCTTTTAACATTAATAACTCTTCTATTGCTTAACAAAATTTATTTTAGTTGTTTAAGACATTCCCCTCTCTTCTTTGCTTCTCCAAGTCTTCATGAATCACAAAGGATAGCAGATAGAACCTGGGAGTAGAGAGATTCAATCTATTTTGACATTAGGCTACATTCAGTCATGAAAAGATGACAGGTAACTCACTGAACTGGGAGGAGTGTATGAATACACTATAGCCTCTACAGGGATTTCTTACCAGGCATCTGTTTCTCTGGCTCTGTCTGTCTGTCTCCTTTGCTTGTCTGTCTCTCCTCCCTCTCTATCTCTGACTTGCTTGTTTTCTGAACCTCTCTGTACGTTTTCTCCCTATCCATTTCTCTCTTCCCTCTCTCCCCCTTTTTTTTGTCTTTATTTCAGTAACTGTCTCTTTATTCTTTCCTTCCTTCCTTTCTTCCTTTCATCCTCCCTCTCTCTCTCCCTTCCTTCCTCCTTTCCTTCCTTTCATTTTTCCTGCCTCATGCCTCTTTCTTTCCTTCCTTCCTTCCTTTTTCCCTTCCTTCATCCCCTAGTTCATTCCCCTTCTCCCCAACCCACCCCCCAAAATAGAATAGGGACTCAGAATTAGGAGTAGGAAATTAGCTGACTAGTGTGTAACACACAAGGGAACAAAAATGAAGGGTTCTGAAATTCTACTTTTTAATCAATCCAAAGATTTTAGGGCTGGGAAATTTTATTCTCCATGGAAAATAGGTATTTATTTTGTCAAGTCTTGTGATAGAAGAAAGACTCAAAGCTTCTTTTGGAAATAGCCCAGAGAGTACAATTTTCAAATCTTGTCTGGGGAGTAAAAATATCTTGTCTCATCTCTATAGGCATAGTTACAGATGAATAGACACAGACACATACACACATTCAAAGGCACACATAAAAACATGGATGCAGACACACAAAGACAATGTAGAGACAGTTGCACTCAGGCACACAGACACAGACACAAACACATGTAGACATACATACACTCATAGACACTGCTCCCCTTCCCTCCTCCTTCCTCCCCCAGTTCCACTCTAGTTTATTGCCCTTGGATTTGATCACTTGGAGGAGAAGAGAATACAGATCAGTTTGGAGAATGCTGTCCTGACAAGTCCTCCCCACCCCCTAAACGAAAGCATTTGTCTGGTTTATTCTAATTTCCGTTTTAATGAGCAGGGTTTTCAGGAAAAGAAAGCAGGCAGCAATTTTCTGTAATTGTGTCCATGGCCTATCATTATGGGGCCATTTAGTATTCCTGGTGATGAATGTGAACTTGATATCTGTTAGGGCCTGGATCTGAGCATCTTTCTACTCTAAACCCTGTTCCTTAACAAAGCCAGTACTTTCCAAACAGGCTGTCTTTGATACTGGTCAAGGACAGAGCCCATACTATAAAATAGGATTTCAAAGGGAGTCTCTTAACTCAACTCTCTGCTTCTATTGTCTCTATGCTTCAAACCATTACGATTTCCTGCTGCCAAAATCTTACTTGAAGACCAATGTCAGCATGCTATTCCCTTGCTGTTGGACCTTAAAAGCTCAAACTTCTTAGCCAGGCATTCAAAACTTCCCACAATCTGATGATAGGAAGACAAAGTCTTATTCTTGGACTTATGCAGAAATATTTTACCTCTCATAGTACAAGTTACATTCTAGTTTTTTTCATATGTGGATATGTGTGTGTGTGTGTGTGTGTGTTTGTGTGTGTGTGTATTCATATATCGCCTGTTCTGCCTACTAAGACATTTGGATAGCCCTTGGACATAGCACCAGACCTTTGAGTCAGAAATATCTAAATTCAAATCTAACTTTAGATCTTTACTATCTGTGTGATCTTGGACAATTCATTTTAATCTCTGTTAGCCTCAGTTTCCTCAGCTGTAAAACAGGAACTAGTCTGAGTTTCTTTGAGGATAAAATGAAATAGTGTTTATAAAGATTTTGCAATACTTGGCAAATACTTGTGATAAATGCTATCTATTTTTTACTAAACTATAAATTTCTTGAATATTAGGACCATTTTTGAATTTAAAAATCACTGAACTGGATTGGAATACCCACTTTCTCTGGACTTAGAGGACCTGGGACTGAATGTTGGCTTTTCTATTTACCTCTAGTGCAATTTGGGTAAGGAACTCAACTCAGTACTATTATAAAATGATGGACTTGTCTAAATAGTGTCTTATATGGTGTTCATTAAAGCCCATCAGCACCTAACACAGGGATATGTTTGCCATATGCATTCAGTATAAATTTTTTGGAATCTATTTATCATGGTCTTGCACAGTATTGGTTATAACTAGGCTAGCAGTAGTAACTAGGCTAGTAGTTTTCTTGCCTGTAGAAATTTTAAAATCTGTTTTTTGAGTTAATATCAATAAATGGGAAATAAATATTTCAGCTCTACTTATCAGTTCTTAGTTCCTATTTTACAGAATATCCAGGTGAATGCATTTTTCACTTTCCACCTAGGTATTTTGGTGGTCAGTAGACCTAAAAACACCTTTAGAATTGGGATAGGTATCCTTGATTAAAAATAGGCCAATACTTGCTATTCTACTACTTGAATCCAGGTGTTAGCTCTCATAGATTTCAGATGTTATGATCCTCCAGGACCTTGTTTATCAGTCTCCCTTTTCCTCACCCCCATCTCAGTCTTCTCCTTTCTCTTTTCTAATATGTCTTCTCTTCCCCATCCCTGACCGAATTCAAAAAACAACTCATTCTTAGACTGCAAAGGTTTAGCATTGTCTCCTCATTCCATTCTTGAATATTTCCAGGTATAGCTCAAGTAAGGTCTGGGATGGAGTTTACTTCCATTGAAGAATCAGGGTTTCAAAGTGGGACTTCTACAGCCCCCAGGGCTCTATGTAGAGCTTTGAGAATATGCGAATGTAATTTCAATGTTATAAATCATGAACCTCCATCTCTGGTCTTCTTAATTTTATTGTTAATTGAGGTCATTTAGTTGTTGCATTTCAGCTGTGTGCCCAGTTTCAGTTCATGATCCAATAGAGGGCTTCCTTGGCAAAGATAGTAAAGTGGTTTGACATTTTCTTCTCCAGCAACTGGGGCAAAGAGGGTTAAAGTGCTTTACCCAGGGTCTCACAGTTAAGAAGTATTTAAAGTCAGATTTGAACTCAGAAAGATGAGTCTTCCTTACTTCAAGCCTAGTACTCTATGCACTGCACCATCTAACTCCCTCTAGATTCCATTTAGACAGGAAGAAAATTAGCTTAGTTTTTATAAAGGGGTATTTGCTAAGAATACTTAGTAAAAAATGTCTTAAAAGTGTGAGACTCATTCTTCCACAAGTATATATAAAGTCCAAGGGCAGGTGGGCACAAATAGCAAAAGAATGGTTTTTGTTTTGTCCTTCATTCTTGAAGAAGACCATAGGATCAGGGAGATGATGCCATAACAAGAACATGAATTGGATTTGGGTGAGGGAGTACTGTGCTAGGTCACCAAACTCACTGTCTCCTCCAGAGCCATCTGGGTCCAATGGCCAGATATGAATTAGGACAACTGGAGATGATCCTGGATGTGAGGCAATCAGGGTTAAGTGACTTTCCCAAGCTCTCACTGCTAGTTAGTGTCAAATATCTGAAGACAGATTTGAACTCCTGTCCTCCTGACTCCAAGGTCAATGGTCTGTCCACATTGCCACCTAGCTTCCCTTAGTAAAAGGATAACTCACAACCTCTGGTTACTGAAAGTATTTCTCTCTTTTTTTTTGTGAAATATTCATGAAATTCTTCTTAGATATTCTTCTGAGCTCTTTGTATCATACTCTGTCTTCTACAATTCATGAAGTCCCAGAAACATTTTCATTAACCAAATTAGTCTAAAGTCTATGATTGATATGTTTACCTTACAGGACAAGCTACCATACACTGAGGTCCTTTCTTGAGCTAAATTGCCAAGCATTCAAACATTATTATAGAGAGCACAACTATAATGGCTGGCATGTTGTTCAAATGCCAGATGTATACTTGCTCAAAAAGACTATTTTATGGACAGGGCAAGCATTCACAGAGGGGTCAAATGAAGCAATGCAGGGGCACTCTTTTAACTTTGGAATTGATTGTTCAGCATGAGAGACACTGACATAGGATTGCCCAGCATGGCATGCCCTCATCAGAGATGATCTTGTGCTCTATGAACAAGGCAGAATTGAAGCAGCTCAGGAGATATGAGATGCATAAGTTTTGAGTACCCATCCCAGGTGTTCACATGGGCTATTTGTGTCCTACCTGTGGTAGAGCATTCCAAGTCCATATTGGTCTGATCAACCATAACTGGATATGGTATAATTTATCTCTAACATAAGTGATATTATTTTTGTCTTCTTTGATAATGAAGGATAAGAACCAATCAACCAACAGATCTATCATTAGATAATCATCAACAATATTTGATGATATTTTCTATTTATGATATAAATAAAACTCTTTTTTAAGGCATATATATTTTTGCTTCCCTCCCCCACCCCCATAGAAGGCATTCTGTTAGTCTTTACATTGTTTTCATATTATACATTGATCTCAGTTGAATGTGATGACAGAGAAATCATGTCCTTAAGGAAGAAAAATAAAGTATGAGATAGCAAAATTACATAATAAGATAATGTTTTTTTGTTTTTCTAATTTGAAGGTAATAGTATTTGTTCTTTGTTCAATGTCCATAATTCTTTCTCTGGATACAGATGGTATTCTCTATTGCAGATATCACAATATTGTCCCTGGTTGTTGCACTGGTGGAATGAGCAAGTCCATCAAAGTTGATCATCACCCCCATGTTACTGTTAGGGTGTACAATGTTTTTCTGGTTCTGCTCATCTTGCTCAGCATCAGTTCAAGCAAATCCTTCCAGGCTTCTCTGAATTCCCATCCCTCCTGGTTTCTAATAGAACAATAGTGTTCCATGACATGCATATACCACAGTTTGTTAAGTCATTCCCCAATTGAAGGACACTCCCTTAATTTCCAATTTTTTGCCACCACAAACAGGGAAATCAGGAAAACTCTTAAAGCATAGCCAGTCCACCAGTGACACTATTTCTCTAGCACTAACTTTGGCAATTGTGGTCAGTTGAGTATCCTATTTCTCCTATAATGATCAGGTGATTGACACGTCAATGAAAGTGGTTATGGAGTTTACAAGAACTTGTCTCTAATTGTAATACCTTAGCATTATTATCATGGAAGACTCATAAAAAAGATGGAAAGTCAGTCTCAGAGGAGATGGCCAAGTGACCTGTGAAAGACAGAAGGTCAGCTTCAGAGGAGATGGCCAAGTGGGCTGTGCCCAGAGGAAGTTATCCCTCTCCTCTTGACATGTAGTGAATCTGTTTCCCCAGGCAGCTCGTTAAAGGTCCTTGAACAAAGTCCTTCAACATTTTGAGCTCTGTGGGATCTCAGAGAGCCCTCTTGCTCTTCAGATGGCTAATCCATAGGCAAGAATAAAGGGAAAAAGAAAATAAGGGGAAAAAGTAGAGAAAAAGGAAAAAAGACAAGTAAATATTAAAGCAAGTACTAGATATTAAATGCAGTACTTAAGAGTTTCCCTGTTTGCTTGATGAGAGGTGTCAAATTGGATGTCCCATTGGATAGACTAAGGATATTTCCAATTATCCTGTCCAGTTGTCCCAGAAACATTTTCAAGAATTGATTGTATGTGAGTGTGTGTCTGTGTATGAATAAAATGCTAAGTCAAACTCCAAAACTGGGAGTGATAGTATAGGTCAAGTATTTCTCCATGTGGGCCTTGGGGGTGAGAGGGAAATTTATTTTGGAGAGATCATCAAATTTTGGAGTTATATTGTCTAGATCTTGTGGTGTTGCATGGGACCCCATGAAGATGAGAGGAATGATATCTTTCTGAACCCATGGAAAACTTGTGTGAGGTCAATGGGAATCATAGTAAGATATATAAATTCCAGAGACGAAGTCTCTTTTCTGGAAATTAATTAGAACTGATGCAAGAACTGTCTTGTCATAGGGATAAAACAATTCCAGATGGATCTATGATAGAGAAGGATTTTCTCTGCTGAAAAGGCTCATATCTCCTGGGGAGTTTAATGTAGATTAGGAAAAGAAAAAGGGAGAGGGTGAGGTGGGTATATTCTAGTCTATATAATTTTTGACCAGTGAAACTGACTTCTTTGCTGATCCAAAAACAAGACACTCCATCTCTCACTTCTGGGTATTCTCACTCCTACATGCCTGGTGGCTCTTCCACTTCATTTCTGCCTTCTGACTTCCCTGACTTCCTGCAAATTCCTACTAACATGCTGTCTTCTAGAGGAAAACTTTCCCAATCCCTTCTTAGGTTTAGTTGTTACATATTTTTCCAGTACGTAGTTTGTACATATTTGTTTGCTTGTTTTGTCTCTCTTTTTAGATGGTGAGTCCCTTTTTAAAAATGTTTTGGTATTCTCAGTCCCTGGAAAAGTGCTTGGCTCATAGTAGGTACTTAATAAAGATTTATTGATTGTTAACTCTACCTGTAGGGAACTGAGGTGAGCCAGTTGTTGAGGAGTCAGAATCTTTATTAGTAAATAATTAGATTCACAGGTACTATCCAATGGAATGTAAACTCCTTGACCATAGAGAGACTCTATTTTTCTTTTTGATTTTGTATCCTTTACACTATAGTGCCTACTCATTCATTTGCATGCACTTACTCATTACAAATGATTTACACATATTATTTCATTTGGTTCTTACAACAACCCCATAAATTGGATATTATTCATATTTTACTGAGGTTGAAGGAAACTGAGGTTGAAAAGTTAAATGACTTATCTAGGATCATATGGTTGATAAGTACCTATATATGGATTAGAACTCAGACCCTTGATGATTTTAGATCCAGGATTGTATCCTGAGACTGGTTCTTCTGACTCATTTATAGTCACAAAAAGTACTTAATAGATGGTGAAATGACTCAAATGACTGTATAGCTAACTGAGGGTGTGGATTGAATTTTTTTAAGGCAATAGGGTTAAGTGACTTGGCCAAGATCACACACCTAGGCAATTTTTAAGTGTCTGAGGATGGATTTGAACTCAGGTTCTCCTGACTTCAGGGCTGGTGCTCTATCTAGTGCACCACATAGTTGCCCCAAATTTTAATTTTTTTCAATAAAAATAATTAAAAAACCCTATCCTCTTTGAGTTTTGTGACCTTAATACTTATGTCAGAAGCTAGTTAGGACAATACCATGGTTGGTTTTATAAAATGTATTTTGTAGATTTTCTGTTTGGGTGGAGGTAACTAAAAGAGAAGAGAGTTATCCTTCTAAATATTTCCAAGTCTTTTGTGTTGTATGAAAATGTCTAATACAAGGCTTTGCACAAGTATCTGCCTTGTTCTAGGCTCTAGCTGTGAGGGACAAAGTAAAAGGTAGTTGGAAAGACAACTAACATGCACAAAATAAAGAATACCATAAGACCATCAATGGAGTAATAAATGTCAAGATGTGTAGAACTGATAAGATGTTGAATAGACAGGAAGAGGGAGCATCACATCATAATCATAGCCCAGGAAAACTGCATCCTATAACCCAGAGCAGTGGGTGGTAAGACTATAAGTTTGCAAAAATATGTACACTCTTGTCTGAAAGTATTCTTTTTTATAGCACAAGAGAAGCCAATGGAATAAAGTTTTGGAATTGATGTATCCATTACATATTCACATGCCTTGAGAAAACTCAATGGTATAGCTTAAAGCCTTTGTTACCATTTGATAACTCCAGTCTTCTGTTTATACAGTGACTGGTGCTTTTCCAGAATGGAGCTCAGTATTTCAATGAAAGAACATCTTTGCCTCTCAGAATGGAGGTTTCCAATGAGAGAGCTCACCATACTCGTTGTTGGGAAAGAAAAGTGAAAAGTAGGTTGGGAAATGGTCAGCCAGCATTTATTGAGCCTGCCACTACTAGATTTCTCCCTGAAAATCAATTTCCTTCTGATCACACAAAGGCAGAACACTCCAACCAGTGGGACCTCTTAGGGTTGAGAATGTTTACGTGTATGTGTGGTATATGTGTATATGTGGGGTGGGGGAGGGGGAGAGGGAGAGAGAGGGATGCCATCACTTGCTAGACCGATGGTATTTAATGTTTATTCAGCTGGTTGATAGTTAATAGCTATGGAATTGCTTCCATATACCACAATGAATTTATTTTTACAAGTTGGAAATGTTTTAATTTATTAAGAAAACCATACAGCCCAGTGCCCAGGGTGGGTATCACCACTGATGACAGAATTCATACTGTATGTTACAGCCACAGTTTCAGCTCTAATGCAACATCTTAGCTACTCAGAAAAGTTACTTTGTTAATTTCCAAGGAAAAGAAAGCTGATAGTCCTGTTTCTAGCATAATTTAGGGTTCAAATTTATACCAACATATAAAGGAACATTGGGACAGACTGTTCTTTAGAATGGATTGCCCACAGATTTTCAGGACTCCCCATTGTCTTCAGAATAAAATTCAAACTCCTCTGTTTGATATTCAAGTTCCTTCAGAATTTGATGCCTGACTCTCCAACCCTAACACTCAATCCTACAACTTGTACCCTATTTTTCAGTCCTTTACTTTCTTTTACCTTTATTTTCCCTTTATTATGTCTCGAATCCTTGTGTTTATACATGGCTGGCATTTAATAAAAACTTACTGATTGATTAGTGTTCCTACCTAGAGTACCCTCCCCAGTCCTTTCTCAGTGCTACTTGTCCTTTCATTTTATTTAATTTTAATTTAATTTTTGCCATGGTAGGTCCAAGAAGAACAGTATGGGTAAGATAGGCCTGCTGCTTGATGGGTAAATAGGCATAATGATAATGAAGGATAAAAGGAAAAGCAGTGTTTTTAGAACACAGGTTCCTTCCAACTTTTAAATTCTGTACTTCTGTAATTCTGAGAAGAACTCAGTTCCTGTTTTGTTTTTGCTTTTCCCTATCAAAGAAACAAGGGTGGAGAAGGAAGGAAAGGGAAGAGGATAAGGACTTATATAGTACCTGTGATGTATCAAACACTGTGGTAAGGATTTTGTGAATATTGATATGTATTTGATATCAACAGGTACTTGATATGTACACTAGAAAGGATTCCCCTTCTCCAAAAAAATGGATGACAAAATTGAAACCTAAGATGACAAATCAAGGGAATGCTTGACATAAATAAATTCAGTACAAACTGTTGAACTGCAATCTAAATATGAAATCACAAAATAGTCATCTAGTCCAAAACCCCTTATTCTACAGATGAGGAAACAGTCCCAGAAAGGGTAAGTGACTTGTCCAAGGTTACATTCATTATCTGTTTCCCCAGTGATCTCTCCTTTGGTATAGGTGTGTACAGTCTCTCATGGATGGTGAGAAAAGTTGAGGAAGGGTTGTCCAACCATTACCCTTCTGCAAACTACAATGTCCAAGTAAGCAACTCTTGCCTGGGGAGCCAGTGACCCTTCCTTTTTCTCAGCTATACTCAGTTGACAAGACAGCATCTTTCTGAGGATGAAGAGGGCTTAAATCTTAAGACCTTTTTGGAATCTAGTTTTAATGGTGTTCTACTGACATTTACTTAATTTAATCATTCTTTTTAAAAACTTAAAGTTTATTGGAAGTCAGGACACGTACAATCACAGGATGATGGGTGTTCAGAGTTGGAAGGGATCTTGGAGCTCAACTGGTCTAAGTATTTATTAAACAGATAAGATAACAAGACCAGAAAATAAACTGACTGTTGAGGGTCACACTGAGAGTATCGGAATAAAATACAGATTCTCTGGCTCTGAATGTTATAATCTTCCTATCATAACATGTTGCTGGTTGCTGTTCCACCATGAATTCAACTAAATGAATTTGAGTAAGTCTCTTTCATCTTTTTGGATTTCAAGTTCCTCATTTGTAAAATAAAGAAGTTATATTAATTGACCCCAAAGTCCTTCTAAGATCTTATGCTTCTTGAGCCTGTCTGATTTTATATGGGCACCTCCCGGAGGTGAATCTTACATATTGTTTTTTACTCTCATGTTTGTTATCACTCTTTTCTCTCAGGGGTTCATGAACTCAAAATCAGGTTACTGACTAGAGATGGTGGTTGTGCTTGGCTATACTACTATGGAAAGATCTCTCAGTCACCCTAGGATGCCCAATTTCTACTGTCTAGTGTAGTTTCTTCCACTTAGAAGTGGGTAGGTAGATGAATAAATGGCCAAATGGAAACAGAATCTTAACCAAAAATGAAAGTTCTGTCTGCTGACAACCCCCATCTCTTGCTGGTTGAGCCTAGCTATGTAGAAGGTGGGTGATATTGATACTTGTGATTTTAAAAAATGTACCCAGATCTCAATAAATCAGAATAGAACACTACATATAATACCCTAGGAGAAGGTCCTTTCAGTTCATCTTTTGAGATTCACTGACAGCAAAAGAGATTTTAAACTACAATTACTGACTTTCCCATCACATTTCTGAATGCTTTGCTTCTAATCAGAAGAGAGTGGGTGATTCAACTGCCAAAAATATGCTTAGGTAAGATAAATGTGTGCTATCATCCTTTGTATGTAAGAAATGTCAGAGATATAATTCCAGATGTCAGAACAAATGAGCTGAACCTGACCTGGGATTGATTACTGAATTGATCAGAGGAAAAGAAGATGCTTCAGAGTGGGAGAACTGGGCTGTTTGGGGGATGGGCAATGACCTCTTTAGGGAGCTAGTAAATAAAATAGAAAATCCTGTGATTACAGTAAATGAGATAGTAATTATTTACTGAATATATATAGCACTTTCTTCCTTATGGTTCTCAGGAACTAAAGAGGTATCATGAACAGAATGAACAAAGTACAGATATATGTTTTTGTGTGTGTGATAGATAGAGAGATAGATAGAAAGAGGATATATATATATAATATATATATATATATATATATATATATACACTTCTGTTTTATTTATTTAGAACCAAATTATATAGGTATAGTCACACACTATATGTATATGTACATATATATATATATATATACATATATATATGTGTGTGTGTGTGTGTGTGTGTGTACTCACATCTAAGCCACATTCATTATATATGAATATGCCTGGATTACTTGGTTCTAAATTTCCTTCCATAAATCTGTTTTTTCATTCTCTCTCTCTCTCTCTCTCTCTCTCTCTCTCTCTCTCTCTCCTTTTCTCTGTCTCTCTCATATATAAATATATAATCTTATATATATATATGCATAGACATATATGGATATCTAGATTTCTATTCTAATGGCAGAAATCACAAATCACTTTCCCCATCCCCACCTTAGATGGAAAACATTCATGGCATGCAGATGCATGGAACTGAGCTGGATTTCTCTGGTTACTTTTGTTGACATCTATATCTCTAGCAATATTTCTATATCTATAGAGTATAAATATATCTGGATTGATTGAAGGATACAGATACAGTTTGCACAGAATGAGAAAACATGGATGGGGTATGGGTTGGTGTCTGTGCTAGTAGAGATTATAGCTATTTTGATGAACTCTTTCATGCTTTCAATCATATATATATATATATATATATGTGTGTGTGTGTGCGGATTATATATATATATATATGTATATATATGAGATTATACCAATATAATTAGTTTTAAATCCACACACACACACACATATAGATAGATAGATATATTTATGCACATACAGACAGCCTAAGGGTTGTGCTGGTAGTTCTTAAATATTAAAAGATATAGAGGTCTATAAAGCATCAGATATATCCTCTTTAGAGGATTTATAGGGACTCATGAACAAGGATTTATGCAAAGATGAGAAAGCATGGATGGGTTGGTGTCAGTGTTAGTGAAATGAACATTCATATTGATGAGATCATGGCTCATGGCTCCCTTAATGTATAGAAGATGATATGCACAATTTCAATAACACCAATCTATTTAAACAATGGATGACTTTGAAATATGGGAAAAAGAAGCCAGTAAATATATGGCTCTGATGATTATCAGTCCTTAGAGAAGTTAAACCAATGTATAGCAATTGCTATAGGGAAGATGTCTCCTCTTCCCCCCGCCCCTAACAAATGCCCAGGAACTGCTTTAATTATTAGGTGTTCAATCTCTTTGTCCAGTGGAATGATATGACAGCTAAGGCTAGTTTAGAGATAGAAATTAAGGCTAACTTAGAGATTAGCTGATTCACAAAATATTACAGAAGACAATAACTAAAGACTAAGAATAATATTGCTTCATAAGACAACAAAAACAGTAAAAAGAAAGATGAGCCTGCAGAAAACTTGACATGAGATCTATCTAAACTATATCATCTTCAAAACATTTATAGAAGGCACAAGGAAGACAACAAGTAGGTGAAAAATGCTACCAATTTTCCAGCATCTCTATAACAATCTATTTTTATGATTCAGGACAGTGGAACCATTAAGATTTGAACTCAAAATACTCAATATCCAAAGTGCTTTATGAAAAAGATAAAATGTGGAAGAATGGCTGGATTTTTTTGACCAAATTTATACTGGAAAAATTCACACAATGTAGACAGTGATTTTTTGGATATCTCAAAGAAGGAAAGATAATAAAAGGATAAAAATGATCTTTTAATTTTATCTAAAACATTAAAAGAGCATAAGTAAATATGGAATACAATGTCTACTTTCTCATCTATCTCTGTAATGCTAATCAATTAAAATTAATTAAATTTTGAAGCAATTTCCAAATAATATCAACTAGGGTACTATTAAGCATTCTATGAGACCATTAACCCTTCTTACAATTCCAAGCTTGATTACTACTTGTCCATTAAATCATACAGTGACTGAATCTTGAAGACTTATGAAGAAGGCTCTTCATTTCCAAGTTCCAGGGTCACTTCAGGAGCAAACTTCTGGCTTAGGCCCTATGGACTTGCCTCATTTAGATTTGATTGGTGGTTAGATATTATATAATATGACTGTTGAATAGTAAGTACCCTAGATCAGAAAAAGAACACAAGAAATCCATGATCCCTGGGAATAAGTCCTTTTTGAACATATATGGAAGAAGCCCATTTGGGAGACAATGTGATATAATGGAAGGAATGCTGGTTTTTCAGTTCAAGGATCTGTATTTGAATTCTGGGTTTTCTACTTACTCCCCATGACCTTGGGCAAGTGCTTTGACTTCTCTGGGCTTCAATTTCCTTATCTCTAAAATGAAAGAATGGAACTAGACAATACATATGGTCTTTCCAGCTCTAGAGCTTTGGTTCTATGTTTCTATGGTTTATACATGGTGTATCAGATGCTATTTCAATATAGTTGACATTTCCTTGAGATTTGTTCTAAGAAGCACAAGAGATTATACTAAAACTTTAGGTAATCTTGAGGAGGGGCTGCTTCCAGGGTTTTAGACTCAGGTCTTTTACCTTTGGATTCACACTTTTCTGTTTGTTCAGTGAGAGCACTGAACTACATTCCACTAGTCATAATCCTGTATTTCTGTCATTTTTAAGGAAAAAAATTGTTTCTGGAAAATAAGATTAAATGAGTTATAAATGAAATCAATGAAGAACATGGTTAGGTTCTTTATTTTTTAATAGTTGTAACTGCTTTCTTCTTTCAAAAGAAAGAAATAGTCCATCCAAGTGGTTTCCCATCCTCCATTCCTGCCATCTAACACTGGGCTGGGTCTGATATTTTTCTAGTAGAAGGCTCTATTTTTGCTGAGATGATGGTATTTCCTTGGCTTTCTCTCTACCCTCAGTGTTATAAACATCATTATCTGACTTTCGAGGCTCTCTACAATCTGGTTATGCTTTTTTTCTAATCAGTTAGTTCTCCTGATGCTCTCCAACATGCAGCTACTTCTGAGACAGGCTGATTTCCCTGCTGCTCCCTAAGCCTGCCAGGGTCAACCCCCACACCTATTATACTATTTCCCAATTTGGCATGCCCATTATGCTTCCTGGAAAAAGACTATAATTAATTAATTTGACTATTATATGCCTCCACTTTCTCCTACATGGAAGGTATACATCTGACTTTGTAAGGTTGATCAGTCCATTTAGGTTGTCTAAATAGAAGTAGTTTATTGGGTGATATGTATAGATAAATCTGGGATCTGGCTCAACTGTCTTCATAGAACGGTAATAGGAAAAGGGTTGTGCCTAGGTTTTTGTTCCTTTTTCCTCTATAGAAAATTCTCCTTGAAAGCTATAAAATTATAATTACATTTATTTTTCCCTCCTATGTTTCTGATTGAGTGATATAGTAGATTATGAACAAATACTACTTCCCCTGAATGTTCTTTTTTTAAGGTCTTTTGCAAGGCAAATGGGGTTAAGTGGCTTGCCCAAGGACATACAGCTAGGTAATTATTAAGTGTCTGAGGTCGGATTTGAACTCAGGTGCTCCTGACGCCGGGGTTGGTGCTCTATCCACTGTGCCACCTAGCCACCCCCTCCCTGAATGTTCTTAAGGGTAGGGTAACCTACACTTTTAGCCTGTTCTCATCAACTTATCCCTACTCACCAAATGCTGTCTATATAAGAGATTAACCTATTTATCCACACAAACAAAAATCAGAGAAATTATATAGATTACAATATGCTTGAAAATACAGAAGGTTGAATGAATTAGATAGAAACAAGATAAGGTCTTAAGCTCCAAACAAGAATAATGACCTTGATTTCACCCAAAGAAAAATTCTCTCTCCAAAGTATTTAGACAGATATTAGCAATTAGTGATATGTCGAGGTGCCTACTTTCCCTATACATCTACAAATTCCAAAGCCTTTCTCTTTTTCCACACATCTCTGAAACCACATAATCTTTCTTCTAACAGGTTCTGGCTCCAAATCTGCCCTTTATGAAGATATGCAGCTTTGTCTCATCACTCTCTCAGCCATTTAGTATGTGGTGAGAAGTTTGAATAAATATGAAGATCAAATAGGAGACTAGTTTGCTTAGTAATGGTAGTAAAGAGAGAATCTGGAAATTGCAATGGAAAGCAAGGAAAATTCATCTCCCTTCATCATGACTACTGAGTTGGGGCATATGACAGAAAATACATACAGGACTGGAAAACATGCCAAGGGAGGTAATATCATCAGGAGGGAACCGCTTCTCAGTGAGGGGCCACAAGATGGAATGAGTTATTGACTTTACCTACTTTGTCTTTCCTTTGGGTAAGGCAACTGTTTCCATATTAAAGAGACTAACTCTTTAAGATAATCGGAATCACTCACCCCTCTCTCATGTAGAGAGAGGTGAATCTGATCTCTCAGCAAAAGAAATAGCACATAAAATGCCATAGCTTCATTGGAATCTTGGATACATGTATAAAATGAAGAGATTGGACAGAGAATGAAAGGAAGACAGTGACTCTATTATCTTTTCTTAAAGGGTTAAACTCCTTAACCAGCACATAATTGATCTAGGCAAATGGAAAAGATAAAGTCAATTATCTTGTGGTTCCCTCCTGATACAGCCTCCCTCACTACTTTTTCCAGTCCTGGAAAGTACTTTCTGTCATATGCTCCAGTTTATTGGTCTTGGTGGAGGGAGTTGGAATATTACTTGCTTCCAGGTATAACATTTAGACTCTTCCTCTCCCACCTTTACTAAACAAAATCTCCTACTATGAGGTTCATAGCTATATAAATTTATCACCAAATCTAAATCCTGATTCCTGTTAGATTGGCCAGGCAAGACTGACCCGAGATGGGCCTTAAAGACAAGAAAGGTCATTTGAAATAGGGAAAATGAACAAAGGTCATGGACATAGCTTAGCACAAAATGTCTATGAGGAAGAGATTGATATGTAGGGAAGTTTGTCTGAAGTGAGAGTTAGACAGAGGTTGTGGTTCTTAAGGTAGGCTGTGGTCAGATTCTGGGGACTTCAAGACTCAAGTAAGAAAAGCTCTGATTATATACTCTTTACTGATCTCTGATCAGAACTCCCACTGTTGTTTTAGCCAGTACCACAGTGTTTTACACTTGAGTGTTCTTGAATTATTTCAATTTTTTAAAATAAATAGACAGTTTTTTAAAAAGAAGTATGAGACACAAATACAAACTGCTTTTGTCATTAACTATTGTAGTGAGACTTGGTACCATGTATAGGATGAGGGTGCTGTTGTATGGTTTGAAAGGGTCTCTGTTTTTACCATTCTGGTACAATGGAGATGAATTCCTGCCAGCAGCGGGAATAGGATGCTGAGACCAGATAGTCTGGTCACTATTCTCAGACAGCAGAGTTCCAGACTTGAATTATAACTATATGTTCCATTAAATATTGTTAGTTTGGGGATTGTATTTATTCTGATTCAAGCTTATTTCTGAGAGAAGTTTCATTGTGGAGGAAGGGAAGACCCCAAGCTTTAAATGGAAGATTTGACCTTTTTTTTTTTTACCAGATAACAGTTACATAAGTTACATAGCAATTATTAAAGGAACTCATTTAACTAATTTGATAGCAAAACAGAATTCAGAAAAAAATATGCATATGAGAATAAATTCCAGACAAGGGTCAAGGTGCTCACCCATTGTGAGGAATGGGGGGGGGTAGAATCTCTAGGTACAGAAGAATGGGGATAGGAATATGATGGACACTGTAAACTTCTCCCATCAGCTTCATGTCAGAGTCTTTTCCTTCAGCAACCTGAAGCAGAGTTGGTCTCATCTATCTTCTTTCTCAAAACTAAAAAAGAGAAGTGGCCAAGGTCCAAAGAGGCTTGAGGACACTAAAAGAAGAAGAGTTCTCCTTTCTTCCACTCTCATCAACTTTGCCCTCACACTCACACAGTCACAAACAGACATAAGCATTTATAAAGAAACACATACATATATACATACATACATGTATATGTACTCACACATGTATGTATTTCTTAATAAATACTTCTTAACTCCTTTATTCATGGCATCCCTTTCTACTTTTGGAAAACTCCAATGAAACTTTCCATTACATGGAGTTAATATTTGCCATGAATCTTTCAGTATTTGTTCATATTTCACATAATAATAAAAATCTCAGAATTACAAGGAAATTCAGAAATTACATAGTTCCAGCCGTATGTGACTTCAATGGCAAATGGAAAGTTTACAAAATGTTTGGGGGTCAATAATCTAGGGAAGAGTGAAGAGTTCATTGAAGCTTGTACTTATTAACTAGAAAAATAGGGTATAGATGAAAGATTTAGATTATAGAAAAAGAATAATGGCTCTGTGAGTACTTAAAATTTGAGGAAATATAAGATTGGAAAAGAAACTGGGCAGTAGAAAGACTGATGAATTAAGAGTCAGAGGAAATGAATTTGAATTCTGCTGATACTACTGTTATATATTAATATGGTCACAGGTCATAGATCTCTCAGGGTCTCAAGTTTTTCTCTTTTTTTTCCCCCCTGTAAATGAAGGGATTTAATTGATGATCTCTTGTCTTTTCCAGCTATAAATGAGGGCATCATAGATTTAGAGTTGAAAAAGAAATCAGAGGACATCTGCTCCAACCTTAAATAAATTCAGTAAAATTGAATGGGTGATGTGTGGTTATAGAACAAGGCAGTTTCAGAGGCAAGATTCAAAACCGACTTTCAGCCAAGATGGCGGAGAGAAGACAGGCACAGTTCTAAAGTCTCCTGATCTCTCCCCCATCTATCACATGAAACAAACCTCTTAAAAGAAATCTGACCCACAAAACCCAGAAAGAAAAGCCAGGAGAAAGAAGATCTACCTCAGGATTTTTCCCCTGCAGCAGCTTTGGCCGAATTCAGGAAGGTGAGTCTGGGCTCAGAGGGGGGATCAGCCCCAGGTCATCCAGATTAACAGCTGAATTGGAACTGGGAGTCTGAGGGCGGGAGAGCCGGACCTGCTGGATCAGCAGTGGGGCTGGATGAAAGGGGCTTGGATCTGCCGGGAAGGAGAGGTGCTGGTGTTGGTGCTGTCCCCCTGGAGCTCGGGGACTAGGCTGCGGGGAAAGCTCTGGTGCAGGAGAGCTGCAGACACCATCCCTGGGCTCCTCAGGTCTGAGAAACTCTGAGTCCATGCCTCCATTGCACAGAGGCCTCTTCCCAAACAAACAAATGCAAACTACTTCTGCCTCAGGCCCAGGTGTGTGAGCAGAAGAACCAGCCCAGCTGAGGAATGACCTCATGCCAGGGTAAAGCCCACCATTGACTGAAGGCAAAATAATTCAATAGTTCCAACTCCTCCCTTCCGGCAAAGGGAGAAGGCCTCTCAAGCAAGGTCACAGACACTCCAGAGAGGGAAACCAGCACCTCCTACTGGCCAGCCAGAGAAACTGCACTCAGTAAAGCCTTTAGGGATTCCAAGCCCAGGTGAACCAGCCCCTCCCCCAACTCAAGGTCTTAGCGTAATGAAGAAGGGTCAGCAGAAAGGTGGATCCATAGAAAAATTCCTGGAAGGGAAAGACCCCAACTCAGAGAGACCTGAAACCTCTGAGGAGAATACAATCTGGTCTCCAGAACAGAAAGACTTCCTTGAAGAAATAAGGAAGGTGCTTAAAAATTTGGGAGAGACAATTAATACCTTAGAAAGTACAACTGGACAAACACAAAAGGAGAATAAATCTCTCAGATCATCAATTGGACAATTACAAAATGAGAATAATTCTCTCAGATCCTCAAATGAGCAAATGCAAAAAAAAAATTAATTCTCTCAAAACTTCAATTGGTCAAATGGAAAGCTCTTTCAAAAGTAGAATTGATCAATTGGAAAAGGAGTTGCAAAAGGTTAATGAAGAAAACTCCTCCCCCCCAAAAAATAATGGAGTCTACAGAAACTAATGACTCCATGAGACAGCAAGAGTCAGTTAAACAAAATAAAAAAATAGAAGCAAATGTAAAATACCTCATCAACAAAACCACTGACCTTGAGAATAGATTGAGGAGAGGCAACCTGAAAATTATAGGACTTCATGAAAACATTGAAGAGAAAAAAAGCCTGGACTTAATATTACAGGAACTAGTGATAGAAAACTGCCCTGATATCATGAAATCAGAGGGCAAAGTAGTTATTGAAAGACTACATCGATCCCCACCAGAAAAAGATTCTAAAATGAAAACACCAAGGAATGTTGTGGCCAAACTGCAGAACTATAAGATAAAAGAGAAAATCCTGCAAGCAGCCAGAAAGAAACAATTTAAATATCATGGAGCCACAGTAAGGATCACGCAGGAGCTGGCTACATCAACATTAAGGGATCGAAGGGCCTGGAATGAGATATTTTGAAGAGCACGGGAGCTTGGAATGCAGCCAAGAATCTACTTTCCTGCAAAGCTGAGCCTTCTCTTCCAGGGAAAAGATGGACATTTAATGAAATGGAAGAATTCCAAAATTTTCTGATGAAAAGACCAGAGCTAAACAGAAAATTTGGGCATCAAACAGGAGGTTCAAGAGACACATGAAAAGGTAAAAAAAAGGGGGGGGCGGTAAAAGAAAAAAAATGCAATCCAGTAAGTTGAAACTGGCTATATCCTAGCATGGGGGCGAAAAAGTTTCTCATAAACCTTGAGAAATGTAACTCTAACAGAGAGAATACACCTAGCCAGAAATGATGGACATTCATGACCTATCCATGAGACTACTATCTAATGGGATGTAACTGGCCTTAACCCTGCTGGGGAGAAAGACTCTAATAACTCTCAGGAATTTTGTCACTATTCGATAGAATATACAAAACTAGAAGGGACAGACACTCAGAATTTTCTATGATTTAGATAGAATGATCTAAAAAAACCACTACCTCCCTAAAAAGGGGTACAAGAAAGAGATGGGAGGAAGGAGGGGACTGTATGGGATAAATCTCATTACACTAAGAGGTACAAAAAAACCTATGGTAATAGTGGGGAAGAAGGGAGCAGAGGAGAAACACCTGAATCTTCTTCTGATTAGACTTAGCTTAAAGTCAACCTACACATACTCAGTTAACTTATAAAACATCTAACCTTTCAAGTATTAAAAGGGGAAAATGGGAGGGGGGGATGGAGAAAGGAAAGGGGATTGGGGGAAATAAGGGGAAATAACAAAAGGAAGGGAAGGGAAAAGGGAAAAAGGGAAAGGGGAAAGAAAGAGGAGGGTGTGATATAGGAGGGCAAACACACTGAAGGGGGTGGTTTTCAGAAACAAAAGACTGGGGAATATGTATAAAAGTGGGGGAAAAGGGGAAAGTACAAACAGACGGAAGATAGCATGGAGGGCATTAAAGAATTAGTAATCATAACCTTGAATGTGAATAGGATGAACTCTCCCTTAAAATGTAAGCAAATGGCAGAGTGGATTAAAAACCAGAATCCTACAATATGCTGCTTACAAGAAACTCATTTGAAGCAGAGAGATACATAAAGAGTAAAGGTAAAAGGTTGGAGCAAAATATATTTTGCTTCAGTTGAAGTAAAAAAAGGCAGGGGTAGCAATCCTTATCTCAGACAAAGCAGCAGAAAAAATAGATAGCGTTAAAAGAGATAAGGAAGGAAACTTTATCCTCCTAAAAGGTACCATAAACAATAAAGTCATTTCAATATTGAATATATATGTACCCAGTGGGACAGCACCCAAATTCTTAGAGGAGAAGCTGAAAGAACTACAGGAAGACACAGACTGCAAAACTCTACTAGTGGGAGACCTCAACCTCCCGCTATCAGATCTAGATAAATTGAATCATAAAACAAACAAGAAAGAAATTAGGGAGGTAAATGGATTGTTAGAAAAATTAGATATGGTAGACTTATACAGGAAACTGAATGGGGATAGAAAGGAATATACCTTTTTCTCTGCAGTACATGGAACTTATATAAAAATTGACCATGTACTAGGACATAAAAACCTAATGATCAACAGCAGAAAGGCAGAAATAGTGAATGCATCTTTCTCAGATAACAATGCAATAAAAGTCATATGCAATACTGGGTCAAGGAGATATAGACCCAGAACAAATTGGAAACTGAATAACCCCATTTTAAAAAAATGCCAAAAAACAAATTATAGAAAGAATTAACCATTTTATCCTAGATAATGATAATAATGAAACAACATACCAAAACCTATGGGATTCATTCAAAGCGCTCTCTGGGGATATATTAGAGTTCTAAATGCTTATATGAATAAATTGGAGAACGAGGAAATCAAGGAACTAAGCATGCAACTAAAAAAATTAGAGAAAGAACAAATCAAAAATCCCCAATTAAATATAAAATTAGAAATTCTAAAAATTAAAGGAGAAATTATAAAATTGTAAGTAAAAAACTATTGAATTAATAAATAAAACCAAAAGTTGGTATTATGAAAAAAACAATAAAATTGGTAAACCTCTGGTCAATTTGATTAAAAAAAGAAAGAAGAAAACCAAATTGCTAGTATCATAAATGAAAAAGGTGAACTCACCACCAATGAAGAGGAAATTAAAGTAAAAATTCAAAATTATTTTGCCCAACCCTGTTAATAAATTTGATAATCTAAGTGAAATGGATGAATATTTACAAAAATATAAGTTGCCCAGGTTAAATGAAGAAGAGATTAAATACCTAAACAACCCTCTCTCAGAAAAAGAAATTAAACAAGTCATTACTGAACTCCCTAAAAAAAAATCTCCAGGGCCTGATCGATTCACAAGTGAATTCTACCAAACATTTAAGGAACAATTGGTTCCAATCCTATATAAACTCTTTGGAAAAATAGGGAAAGATGGACCTCTCCCTAACTCTTTCTATGAAACCAATATGGTACTGTTACCTAAACCAGGAAGAGTTAAAACAGAGATAGAAAATTATAGACCTATTCCCCTGATGAATATAGATGCAAAAATCCTAAATAAAATCTTAGCAAAACGATTACAAGTCATCACTAGGATAATACATTATGATCAAGTAGGATCATTATTCCAGGAATGCAGGGTTGGTTCAATATTAGGAAAACTGTTAGTATACTCAATTATATCAACAACAAACTTATCAGAAATCATATGATCATATCAATAGATGCTGAAAAAGCTTTTAACAAAATACAGCATCCATTCCTATTAAAAACATGAGAGAGTGTAGGAATAAATGGACTGTTCCTTAAAATAATTAGCAGTATCTATCTGAAACCATCAACAAGCATTATATTCAATGGGGAGAGGCTAGAGGCATTCCCAATAAGATCAGGGGTGAAACAAGGGTGCCCATTATCACCACTACTATTCAATATTGTATTAGAAATGTTAGCATCAGCAATTAGAGAAGAAAAAGAAATTAAAGGAATTAGAATTGGGAAGGAAGAGACAAAACTCTCAGTCGTTGCAGATGACATGATGATCTACCTAGAGAATCCCAAGAAATCATCTAAAAAACTACTGGAAACAATTAGCAATTTTAGCAAAGTTGCAGGTTATAAAATAAACTCTCACGAATCCTCAAATTTTCTATATATATGTCTAGCAAGAAACATAAAGGAAGAGCTAGAAAGAGAAATCCCATTCAAAGTAACCCCAGACAATTTAAAATATTTGGGAGTCTATTTGCCAAGACAAACTCAGAATCTTTTTGAAAACAATTCTCACACAAATTAAATTAGATTTAAATAACTGGGCAAATATCAACTGCTCATGGATAGGGAGAGCCAATATAATAAAAATGACAATTCTACCAAAACTAAACTATCTGTTTAGTGCCCTACCAACGAAAATTCCAAAAAATTACTTTAACGAGTTAGAAAAAATTGTAAGTAAATTCATATGGATAAATAATAAGTCCAGAATTGCCAGGAGCTTAATGAAAAAAAGTGCAAAAGAAGGTGGCTTAGCTCTACCCAATCTAAAATTATAGTATAAAGCATCAGTCATCAAAACTGTTTGGTATTGGCTAAGAAATAGAGTGGTGGACCAGTGGAATAGACTAGGTGTAAAAGCAGGAGATGATTGTAGTAATCTGCTGTTTGATAAACCCAAAGAGTATGGCCATTGGGATAAAAACTCCCTCTTTGATAAAAATTGCTGGGATAATTGGAAGTTAGTATGGAAGAAATTTAGATTAGACCAACACCTCACACCCTTTACCAAGATAAGATCCAAATGCTTACAGGACTTAGACATTAAAAAACAATGCTATAAGCAAATTAGAAGATCAAGGGCTGGTCTGCCTGTCAGATCTATGGAAAGGGGAACAGTTTATGACTAAGGAAGAGTTGGAGAACATCTCCAAAACCCAATTAGATGATTTCAATTGCATTAAATAAAAATCTTTTGCACAGATAAAACCAATGTAACCAAGATCAAAAGAAATGTAGTAAATTGGGAAACAATCTTTTCAACTAATGATTCTGACAAAGGACTCATTTCTAAAATATACAGAGAACTGAATCATATTTTTAAAACAAAAAGCCATTCCCCAATTGACAAATGGTCAAAAGATATGAAAAGGCAATTTACAGATGAGGAGATCAAAGTAATCCATAGCCATATGAAAAAATGTTCTAAATCATTAATTATTAGAGAAATGCAAATTAAAGTTTCTCTGAGGTACCACCTCACATCTCTCAGATTGGCCAGTATGACCAGGAAGGATATTGATCATTTTTGGAAGGGATGTGGGAAATCTGGGACACTATTACACTGTTGGTGGAGCTGTGAACTCATCTAGCCCTTCTGGAGAGCTAGTTGGAACTATGCCCAAAGGGCAACAAAAATGTGCATACCCTTTGACTCAGCAATACCACTACTGGGTCTATACCCTGAAGAAATGACGAAAAAGGGTAAAAACATTACTTGTACAAAAATATTTATAGCAGTTCTGTTTGTGGTGGCAAAGAATTGGAAATCTAGTAAATGTCCTTCAATTGGGGAATGGCTTAGCAAACTGTGGTATATGTATGTCATGGAACACTATTGTTCTATTAGAAACCAGGAGTGACAGAATTTCAGGGAAACCTGGAGGGATTTGCATGAACTGATGCTGAGTGAGATGAGCAGAACCAGAAAAACACTGTACACCCTAACAGCAACATGGGAGTGATGTTCAACCTTGAAGGACTTGCTCATTCCATCAGTGCAACAATTGGAACAATTTTGGGCTGTCTGCAAAGGAGAGTACTATCTGTATCCAGATAAGGAGCTGTGGAGTTTGAACAAAGTGCAAGGACTATTCCCTTTAGAAAAAAAAAAAACCAGATAGCTTATTGTCTGATCTTGTTACCTCTTAGACTTCTCTTCAATTTAAGGATATGATTTCTCTCTCATCACACCCAATTTGGATCAAGGTACAACATGGAAACAAAGTAAAGACTGACAGAGTGCTTTCTGTGGGGGGGAGGGGGGAGGGAAGCAAGATGGGGTAAAATTGTAAAACTCAAATAATATCTTTAATAAAAATAATTTTAAAAAAAGATTCAAAACCAGATCTTTCTGAATATAAGTAGTATTTTAACCAATACATTACATAGCTTATCCATTCTATTCTCCATAACAAAAAGAGGATTTACCAGTTAGATAACCTATCTACTTGTAACATTTTGAGTGAATCTTTATGGTGATACACAAAAAGTCAAGTAGATAAATTGGCTCATAATGGAAAGGCATGGAAATGTTGCAATCTGCACTATTAGTGGAAATGTCCACATTGAAAAAATCATAGTTCCATCAAAGGAAATATTGAGTTCTTCAACTTGAAGACAGGCTACAGTAAAGAGGAAAATTATAGAAGCTCCTCTGTATCTTCTCTCTGGAATAGTTTACATAATCTATTCTTGGAGACAGAGCAGGGGACTTGCTGACCTTGGGGATTTTAAGTATATGACTTGCAGTGCCTCTCACCCTTTGGGAATGAGATCATTCTAAAGGCATCCAAACTTTCAGGGCATAAAGTGTATCATTTAGTATACTATAAGAGTAATATATTAAATAAATTCTACCAGGCAGAAAAGGTTAATGTGGTTATTTTAATTAAAACTGATGATTTAGTGACAAGTTTTACTAAAATGTCTTTATAAAACTTTATTTCCTAATAAAGGTTAGAAAAGGTTAAACAAAGGGATTAACAACTAGGAGATGCTAGCCTGAGATGCTGAAAGAGAAGGGAGGTGGTGAATGTATGTTTCCCCACTAATGAAACAAAGGAGAAGCAAATCACATCTTAATTAGTCTTCCTAGATCAGATTTGACTCTTCCATACTACATACTTTCACTGAAACATTTTGAAGGAGAGGTCCTTGGAGAGACAGAAGAAGCCAAGAATTTCATTTAGTGTCTCATTGTTACTAACTTTATTATCTTGAGAAGGTGACTTTGAATTATTGGAAGTTATTCCAGTGGGGTACGATCTTTCAGAGATCCTAGCAAATTGGAAAGGAATTGGTTTAGTGACAGACTAAATATTTGCTGTTTCAAGACTAACTTAGCTAAGAATGGAGAAATATCCCCAGGGAATAATTTTTATTTTTATCTTAATTAACCATAAAATATTTCAGATCTATACTGGGAAAAGGAATCACCACAATGAAGAAATCCATCTACCAAGAGAGTGAACTGTTGTTCTCTTCTCAGATTTCTAATAAAGAAAAAAAAATCAGGTGATGTTAAATCTCATACACCATTTTTTTTCTTCCAGGAAGATAAATTGATATGTGGACAAGCAAATACTTGAAATTTAGGGGTGATTGTTAAATTAGGTAGGGTGTTCTGCTAGAATTGGCTGAATTAACTTTTCATGTATCAAATTAAAGGATGGAATTTGGGTTGGCAGAGATAGAGGATAAATGCTACTCCCTCAAGAGGACTTCCTTGACTAACCCAGCTCATAACCTCTCCCTGCTCTGAGTCTCTAGTGAATCATAAATTTTGGATTTAGACATACCTTAAATATTCCATGTATTGTTATTTCCCTACTAAATTATAAACTCCCTAAGAATAGCATGTTGCCTAATCCTTCTTTTGCACTTTCCATATCACCAAGCATAGATTTATGTCTAAATAAAATCAGTTTTAATTCAATGGAACAATTAAAGCAACATTTAATTAGACATTTATTATATGCCCTCACTATGCTGTTTTGGATATACAAAATGAAAATAATTTTTGCTTTTAATTATCTTAAATTCTGGATGGGGAAGGGATTATAAATTTTATATATATATATATATAATTTATATAGACACACACACACACACACACACACACACACACACACACACATATATATATATATATATTATATGAAATGAAAGTTTTTTTACTCATCTTTGTTTCCATGATCAGTGCCTATTATAGATCCAGACATGGAATATTGAATTGAGTCAAATAAGACATGCTTTATCAATACTTATTGAATGACTGGGTCTAGTTGATGGGCTTTAACCATAAGGAAGTCATATAGCTTTTTAAAGCACAGAATAGTAAGTTTTTAGGTGATTAAGAGAAGTAAAAAATCTCAGGAACCCCATTATGTTACCTATAACATGACTCAAAGATCTTTGAGGACAGGAAATACATTTTAATCTCTTAATCCCATTCCTTGCCTTCCCACCCAAGGTCCAGCACAGAACTAGGCAAAGAAAGACTTATGCACAAGGTCTAAAGAAATGACACAATCAATCCATTACTTTAGAATCTTAAGCTTAATGTAGGCAAGGATTGTCTATTTCCCAAAGTGCTTCACATATTAATTTGTGTTGAATTAATATTGAGTAAAAATGAATTTGTATCCTGAGATTGGAGAAACCAACAATTCTTTTATTGAGTGAATTATTGCTAGTGGGTTTGAGCTTTATATAGTTAGGTTTCTGAGGTCCAGAGGAGAAAGGAAGTTTTAGGTTTCAGAATGCTCGTCATTATATTGTAGTAGGAGAAATACTTTAAAGGACTCTGACAATCACCTTTTAATCTGAGGATAGCTATTAGCAGACTTTAAATTCATCTTTTCATCATAAATAAAATGAAGAATTTATTAATAATCAGAACCATGTGGGTTACAAAAGTATTCCTTTTTGTTACATTTAATAAAGAGTGCAAGAACAACTGACAGCAGAAGGGGTCAAGAGAGCATTTTGGTATAAAAAATGAGATTTTTGCTGACTTTTCTTTCTTTATGGTTTAACATGTTTCTTGAATGTTTCATTGTAAAATTCTCCATAATTCATGGTAGACCTTTGCACTGAGAAGCCATTGATTGTAACAAAGCAAAAAAAAAAAGATGAACTTAATTTCATTAAAATTTTTATTGAATTTTTTTTGCTCCTACAGTCATTTCTGGTTATATTTTCTCTTACCCTGAACCATCAGAACTGAATTTTTCCTTATAACAAAGAAAAAGATGCAAAAACTACCTTATGACATAACAATGTCTTTCAATGCACATGACAATAAGGTCTGGTAGTCCACAATCCTCTACTGTGAGGACAAATATATTTTTTATTTTCTGTTCTTTAGTACCATTATTGTTTTTTTCTGTAGAATTATCTTTTCATCTTTATTTTTGAAAGATATTATTTATTGTTTTACAGTCCCCCCCCCCATTCTTGCTTCCCTCTCACCACCCCTCACAGAAAGCATTCTGTTAGTCTTTACAGTGGTTCCATATTATACATTGATCTCAGTGGAATGTGATGACAGAGAAATCATATCCTTAAGGAAGAAAAATAAAGTATGAGATAGTAAAATTGCATCATAAGATAATGTTTTTTTCCCCTAATTTGAAGGCAATCGACTTTGATATTTGTTCAAAGTCCATAATTCTTTCTCTGGATACAGATGGTATTCTCAATTGCAGATAGCCCCAAATTGTCCCTGGTTGTTGTACTGATGGAATGAGCAAATTCACATAGGTTCATCATCACCCTCATGTTACTGTTAGGGTGTACAATGTTTTTCTGGTTCTGCTCATCTTGGTCAGCATCAGTTCATGCAAATCTTTCCAGACTTCCCTGAATTCCTGCCCCCTCCTGGTTTCTAATATAATAATAGTGTTCCATGACATGCATATACCATAGTTTGTTAATCCATTCCCTAATTAAAGGACATTCCCTTAATTTCCAATTTTTTGCCACCACAAACAGGGCTGCTATGAATATTTTTGTACAAGTGATGATTTTTCCCTTTTTCATAATCTTTTCAGGATATAGACCCAGTAGGGGTATTTCTGGATCAAAGTGTATGCACATTTTTGTTGCCATTTGGGAATAATTCCAAATTACTCTCCAGAAAGGTTGGATGAATTCACAGCTCCACCAACAATGTATTAGTGGACCAGATTTCCTGCATTCTTTCCAACATTGATCATTGTCCTTTCTGGTCATTTTGGCCAGTCTGAGAGGTGTAAGGTAGTATCTCAGAGATGCTTTAATTTGTATTTCTCTAATAAGTAATGATTTGGAGCAATTTTTCATATGATTATGGATTACTTTGATTTCCTCAACCATAAATTGTCTTTGCCTATCCTTTGACCATTTGTGAATTGGGGAATGACTTGCTTGTTGGAAAATTTGACCCAATTCTCAGTATATTTTAGAAATGAGTCCTTTGTCAGAAATACTAGTTGCAAAAATTGTTTCCCAATTTACTTCATTTCTTTTGAACTTGTTTACAGTGGTTTTGTCTGTGCAAAAGCTTTTTAATTTAATGTAATCAAAATTATCTAGTTTGTTTTTAATGATGTTTTCTTTCTCTTCCTTAGTCATAAACTGTTTCCCTTTCCGTAGATCTGACAGGTAACCTACTCCTTGATTTTCTAGTTTGCTTATAATATTTTTTTGTGTCTAAATCCTGTATCCATTTCAATCTTATCTTATTATAGGGTGTGAGGTGTTGGTCTAATAGGTTCTTCCATACTAACTTCTGATTTTTGCAACAGTTTTTATTGTAAAAAGAGTTTTTATCCCAATAGCTGGACTCTTTGGGTTTATGAAACAGCAGATTACTATAATCACTTCCTGCTATTGCACCTAGTCTATTCAACTGATCCATGATGCTTATTTCTTAGCCAGTACCAGACAGTTTTGATGACTGATGCTTTGTAATATAATTTAAGATCAGGTAGGAATAAAGTACCTACTTTTGCACTTTTTTTCAATGAATCCCTTGAAATTCTTAACTTTTTATTTCTCTATATAAATTTACTTACAACTTTTTCTAACTCATGAAAGTAATTTTTTGGAATTTTAATTGATAGGGTGCTGAACAAGTACTTAAGTTTTGCTAATTGTCATTTTTATTATGTTAGCTCAACCTATCCAAGAACAGTTGATGTTTGCCCAGATATTTAAATCTGATTTTATTTGTGTGAAAAGAGTTTTGTAATTGTTTTCAAAAAGTTTTTGAGTCTGCCTTGGCAGGTAGATTCCCAGGTATTTTATTTTGTTTGAGATTACTTTGAATGGAATTTCTCTTTCTAGCTCTTTCTGCTGTATCTTGCTAGTCATATAAAGAAATGTTGAGGATTTATGAGGCTTTATTTATTTTATATCCTGCTACTTTGCTGAAGTTGCAATTATTTTTTTAGATGACTTTTTGGGATTCTCTAGATCTGTGAGTGAGAGTTTTGCCTCCTCCTTCCCAATCTAGTTCCTTCAATTTCTTTTTCTTCTTTTATTTCTAAGGTTGACATTTCTAATATGATATTGAATAGTAGTGGTGATAATGGGCATCCTTGTTTCACCCCTGATCTTATTGGGAATGCCTCAAGCCTATCCCCATTGTATATAATGCTTGTTGATAGTTTCAGATAGATACTGCTTATTATTCTAAGGAACAAATCATCTATTTCTACACTCTCCAGTATTTTTAGTAGGAATGGATACTGTATTTTGTCAAAATCTTTTTCAGCATATATGCATATAGTGATATGATCATAGGATTTCTGATAGGTATGTTATTGATATAATTAATTATACTAACAGTTTTCCTAATATTGAACAATCCCTGCATTCCTAGGATAAATCCTACTTAATCATAATGTATTATCCTACTGATGACTTGTAATCGTTTTGCTAAGATTTTATTTAATATTTTTGCATCTATATTCATCAGGGAGATAGGTCTATAATTTTCTTTCTCTGTTTTAACTCTTCCTGGTTTAGGTATCAACACCATATTGGTGTCATAGAAAGAGTTAGGCAGAGTTCTGTCTTCACCTAATTTTTTCCAAAGAGTTTTGATGTAGAATTGGAAACAATTGTTCCTTAAATGTTTGAAAGAATTCATTTGTGAATCCATCTGGCCCTGGAGATTTTTTCTTAGGGAGTTCAATAATGGATTGTTGAATTTCTTTTTCTGAGATAGGTTTATTTAGGTTTTAATTTCCTCTTCATTTAATCTGGGCAACTTATATTTTTGTAAATATTCATCCATTTTACTTAAATTGTCAAATTTATTGGCACATAGTTGGGCAAAATTATTCTGAATTATTACTTTAATTTCCTCCTCAGTGGTGGTGAGTTCACCTTTTTCATTTATAATACTAGCAATTTGGTTTTCTTCTTTCTTTTTTTTTTAATCAAGTTGACCAGAGGTTTATCAATTTTGTTGTTTTTTTTCTGAAAACCAGCTCTTAGTTTTATTTATGAGTTCAATAATTTTCTTGCTTTCAATTTTATTAATTTCTCCTTTAATTTTTAGAATTTCTAGTTTGCTATTTAATTTGAGTTTTTTAATTTGTTCTTTCTCTAATTTTTGTTTGCATATTTAATTCATTGATTTCTTCTTTCTCTAATTTATTCATGTAAGCATTTAAAGATGTAATATATCCCCGATGGCTGCCTTGAGTGTATCCCATAAGTATGTTGTTTCATTATTACCATTATCTAGGATGAAATAATTAATTATTTCCATAATTTGTTGCATGATTCTTTTCATCTTTATTAAAGTGATAATATATTATATAAAGCTATTATATATATATATATATATATATATATATATATAATTCTTTTGGCTCTTTTTGTATATCAATTAAGATAAATTCATGTTTCTCTGAATTCCTCATATTCATATTTTCTTTATTAATATATTTATTATTAGTTTTTATTATTATTTAATTTATCCTTATACTTTATTTTGTTTGTCTGTCTTCCATGTGTATCCATGGGAATTTAAAGATATCCACTATTTCTCAGAACTCTGCTCCCATAAAATTCATTATGACAAATATTTAATTTATATTAGTCTTTGACCACATTTAGGAAGTCAGTGTTCAATAGTCAATGGGATTGTTGAGTCAAAGAGTATGAATAGCTTGGTCAGATTTCTCGCATAATTCCAAATTGTTATCTAGAATGTTGAATAAATTCATAGCTCCATCAATAAGATATTAATAATTCATCTTATCGCAGTCCTTCCAATATAGACTCTTCCTTTTTTGAATTATTTTTTCCAATTTGCATGTTAGGTGAGAATTCCAAATTACTTTTTATTTATTTTTCCTTTAATATGGTATTTTATGTTTTCCAATTATATATGAAGACAATTTTTGACATTCATTTTTAAAATAAAATTTTGGGTTCCAAATTTTCTCCCTTCTCCCCTTTTCCCTCCTTTCTCCATAAAATGTTAAATTATTTCATATAGTTTATATATGTGCAATCATGCAAAACATCTTTCTATATTAGTCAAGTTGTAAATGATGAAACAGAATAAAGAAAAAACTATGAAAAAAATACAGGAAATGAAAATGGTCTGCTTCAATTTATATTCAGCCTCCTTTAATTTTTTCCCCCTCTGGAATTCTATAGTATTTTTCATCATGAGTCTTTTGGAATTGTCTCCGATAATTGTACTGCTGAGAAGAGTTAAGTCAAATATAGTTGATCATCACATAATGTTACTGATACTGTATACAATATTTTGATTCTTCTCATTTTGCTTCAGTTCATGGGAGTTCAGGTTTTTCTGAAGTCTGCTTCTTCATTACTTCTTATAGCAAAGTAGAATTCCATTGCATTCATAAAGCATTATTTGTTCAGCCATTCCCCAATTAATGGCTATCCCCTCAATTTCCAATTCTTTTCCACCACAAAAAAATTGTTATTAATATTTTTGTTTATATAGATTCTTTCCCCATATTTAATAATCTATTTGGGATACAGACCTAGTAGTGTTATTGTTGGATCAAAGGTTATACAGTTTGATTTACCTATTTCTCATTATTTAGAATTTGGAGTAAGTTTTTCTGTGGTCATCGATAATACACAATTCTTTAGAGAGGATTTCCTCTAGTCATTTGCCTACTGAGGAATATAGCCTTTGATCTTATACATTAACATTAGTTCTCTATATATATCTTAAGTAACATTTATTTTTATTCTATATATAAATATCACTTTTTTGAATTTTTGACAAAATATAATTTTCTTTACTCAATAGTTCTTACTCTATTTAAATTGAATTTTTGTATAAATACTTTATGTAATTGAAATGGTCTATTTTATCTTTAATGACTACTTCTCTATGCCCATCAGTTGGGGAATGACTGAACAACTTATGGTATATAGTATATGAATGTGATATAGTATTATTGTTTTGTAAGAAATCAGGAATGGCTAGACTTTAGAAAAGCCAGGAAGGACTTTCATGAACTGAAACTAAGCCAAGCGAGCAGAATCAGGAGAATACATTAGCAGTAACATTGTGAGATGATCATCTTTGATGGAGGCAACTCCTCTCAGCATTTCATTGATCAAAGACACTCCTAAGAGACTTGTTATCGAAAATGCCAACCACATCCAGAAGAAAAAACAAACTATGGAGTCTGGGAATGTAGAGCAAAGCATGCAATGTGCACTCTTTAAAACATTTTTACTTTCTTTCTCATGGTTCTCCCCACCCACCTCTCTTATTCTAATTCCTCTTTTAAAATTTGAATATTATGGCAATATGTTAAATACGATTGTACATGTGCAACCGCTATCAGATTGTTCACTGCTGTGGACAGGGGGAGGGAAGGTAGGATGGTAGAAAATGCGAAAATCAAAAGCTTCAAAAAAATGAAAATTGAAAACTATTTTTGCATGTAATTGGAAAATAAAATAAATAATTAAAAATTTATTATTCTTTTAGCCACAATTATGAAAGGTATCTTTTTCCTTTCTCCTTTCATTGTTTTTCAGATGTAACCTTTAATAAAAATTTAGGTTACTTTGAATTCAATATGTTATATGGTAGAAGTGCTGGTTTAAATAATTTTTCTACCTAGTTTTTCAATTTTCCTAGAAGCTCTTGTTAAATAAGTAGCTTTTCCCCCAGCAATTTATGCTTGGGGATTTATCAAGCACTAAGCAATTGTCTTTTATTGTATCTAATTCTTACTTACCTATCTTGTTCCATTGATTTACTTTTCTAATTCTTACTCTATACCAAATAATTATGAAAATTACTTAAATATTTAAATGGAATGTTATTATTTCAATTTGAATGTTCTCTCTAATATGCTTGTAGTAATCAACCTCTATCTTTTCATTGTAAATCTTGGTCCATGTCCTTCTATAATTTGCCAAAGAAATTGCAACCCGTGTACTTCTCCTTATCTTGCCGCCATGAAAATAGCAATTATTTGTCGATCTAGTATTTCTTGACCTCATTTCATGACCTCATTTCACTAGTTAAATGTTATAGGCTACTTAAACCCACAATGCAATTCTTCATTGAACTTTGTGTGAAATGATAGTATTCAGTTAAAATTTTTTTTGGAAACTGTTGTAGTCTATGTTTTATAGTTATATTATAACTCTGATAGAATATTTTTACAGTAAATCTTATTGATATGTTTTAGTATTACTATTAAATTTATCCCAGTATCCTCCCTTCAAAGAACCATTCCAAATAGCAAAAAACAAAACAAAACAAAACATAGGGAGAAAATGTGAAAATATTTGCCATGTCCCATATTCATGGCTCTTCCCCTTTTGCAAAGGAAGATGGGAAATTGTCTTCTCATATCTCTCTTTTTTTTACCCCATTTGCTCTTTATAATTCTGCAATTTTCACTTTCAGTAGTCTTGTAGTATTTTTTTCCATTTCCATTTATGGTTATTGTATATATTTTCCTGTCTCTATATCCTTTGCATCACTTTATGTTTGTATGTTTCCAAACTTCTTTGCATTCATCATATTCATTGTTTCTTAGTGCACAATAACATTCCATTCCATTAATGTACCACACTTTTTTTTAGCAATTTGTCTATCATTGAGCATCTACATTGTTTGCAAGTTTTTGCTATCTGACAGAACATTGTTATTAACAAATAGGAATTAATTTTTGGAAAAAATAGCAAAATCACAATTTCTTGAAGGTAATACAGTCTTATCTCTGAATCATTAATGAAGAGCCCAACTTACTTTCATTTATACCATCCGTGAAAGATGTATGTAATGATGAAAAAAATTATGGTTATTCATAAAATTATATGTCACAATCTGGGGAATGAACATTCATCTCCATTTGGTCTTTTTTCTCCATGTAAATAATCAAGTCAAACTTTCTAGAGTGATTTTGGAACTCTTTCAGAGGGATTGCAGTGTTTCTGATTGATATAAAAAATGGTGCAATTTATAGATATATAAATATTTGGAAAAACCTCAATATCCAAAGGAAATAATCCTTCAATGTTTCTAACTTCGTTATATAGTTTGAGATTTTATAGTGCTATTTCCTATTTATTCATATCTTTTAAAATTATTTTTCTTGAGATTATAGGACTTTTTCCCCTTCATATTACTTTAAAAAAATCTCCAGTATTTATTACAGTGCTCAGCACATAGTAGATACTTACTAGGTACTAGTTGAATGAATGACCCATCTAATTTTAAAATTTACACTCATGGTACTTTGCTTAGTACTAAAATAACTCTAAATCTATAAACCAATTTAGTTGTGTTGTCAGTTTTAGCATATTGATACATATCTACCATGTATATTGGTTATTTTCCATTTATTGAAGTTTTTCTTCCTTTGTTTCTGTGAAGAATGTTTTGTAGTTGTGTTTTTATTAATTCTGTGAGTGTGTAAGCAGAATATCTTCCAAATATTTTATTCATTTCTTAGCTATTTTTATAGAAATATTCATTGTCATATCCTACTTATTTTTGTTACTACTCTTTAGAAATACTGTGATTTTGTTGATTAATTTAGTATCCTGTTTTTCTGAAACTATTAATCATTTCAATAAATTTCTTCAGTAATTTTCTGGTAGAACACTGCCACATCATCTGCATATAAGGATAATTTTGGTTTTTCTTTGTTAATGTTTGTAATTTTCATTTCACTTTCTAGTCTTATTATATTTAGCATTTCTGGAATTATTTCAGATAATTGTGGGAGAGAAGTTATACTTGTTTTATCCTCTTGTGTTTTTTCTCATAAAGAATGTATATATTTGGTAATTAGGTACATGCTTTTTATTATATTAAGAAGAGTCCTGCTATACTGATGCATTTAAAGGTTCTACATAAATGAATGCTGTGTTTTGTTAAAGATTTTTATTTCAAGTGATAATGTTTTTGTGTTATTGTGACTTATATTATTAATTATAATTGTTTTCCAATGTTGAGCAATATTTTTATCTCTAGAATGAATTCATCTTGGTCATTGTGGCTTATTTTCTGCATATGTTACTGTGACCTTTTATTTTCATAATAATTTATTTAAAATTATTGCATCAATATTTATTAGTGAAAAAGATCAACACATCTCTCTGGTCAATTTCTGATTTGAGTATCAGGATCAAAACTCTCCTAAAATAAATATCAAAGCAATCTGGTAATGACTATTAGAATGATGGATCAGTGAAAAAAATTAGTTATACAATGCACAGCAATAAATGACCATAGCAATCTAGTTGTTTTAAATTTGATAAATGCAAATATCCATGCTTTTGAGATAAGAATTCAGTATGTGACAAAAAACTGCCAGTAAAACTGAAAAACAGTTTGGCAATAACTTGTTATAGATCAACTTCTTGCATCATATACCAAGATAAGATCAAAATGAGTACCCGACTTAAACATAAAGAGTAATACTATAAAAAAATTAGGGAGACATGGAGTAATTTATCTGTTCATCTATGAATAAGGGAAGAATTTATGACCAAAAAAGAGATTAAAAATATTACAGCATATAAATGGACAATTCTGATTATTTTTAAATTGAAAAGCTTTTACACAAATCAAACCTTTGAAGACCAGATTAGGATAGCAGATTTTTTTATAGCAAGTTACCCTGATGAATGCTTTATTTCTCGATTCTATAAGTAATTGAATCAAATTTATGAGAATTCAAGTCATTCTCCAATTTATAAATGGGCAAAGGATAGGAAGAGGAAGTTTTCAGAAAAACTGATATATATATATAATGTATATGTACATATATATATGATATATATATGTATATGTACATATACATATATACATATACACACACACACATATATACATACATATATATATATATATATATATATATATATATATGTTATTATCAAATGAACATTGCTCTAAATTGCTGTTGAGTAGAGAAATGCAAAAACTCAGATGTACTACTTCACACTTATCAGATTGGCGAATATGATAGAAAGGGAAAATGACAAAAGTTGGAGGGGATGAAGGAAAACTGGAATACTAATGAACTGTTGCTAAAGTAATGAACTGATTCAACCATTGTGTAAGTCAATTTTGAACTCTGCCCAAAGGACTATGAAACTATGCATAATCTTTGATCCAAGTATGCCACTATTTGCTTTTTATCCAAAAGAGACTTTTTTAAAAGGAAAAGAACCTTTATGTACAAAAATATTTACAGCAACTCTTTTTTGTAGTAGCAATTGAGGAGATGCTCATTAATTGGTGCATGACTGAGCAAGTTGTGGCATATCATTGTGATAGAATACTATTATTAGAAATGATGAACAGGATGCTTTTAGAGTAGATCTGGAAAGATTTATATGAAGTAATGCAGAATGAAGTGAGAAGAACCAGGAGAACACTATACATAATAACATCAATCTTGTATGATGATCAACTGAATAACTTAGATGTTTTTAGCAATCTAATGATCCAAGACAAATCTACTAAATACATTTGTATTTGTTAGAATGAGACAAGGTCCATGAAATTTAAAAACAGAATGGAGCACAAAAATAGCTAAAAGACTCAATGTACAGCTTGCCATTTGCAAATATGAAAGATATTTTGAATCATGATTTCTTCCTGATCCCATTAGATCAGAGAGATGGTTCCATGATTTAGGAGAAATTTTATCAATCAACGAAACATCCAGTTTCCAGCTTATTCCTCTGATCTTAAATGAGATACAAAAATAAACTACCAAAATCTTTAATGTTTTCTTTTGTATTCATAAATATCCCTTTCTGACTTACAAAAGTAACAATTACTTTTTCAGAAAATGAAGAAACCAATTATCTTCTACCACCTAATATAAGCCATGAACCAACTGAGTAAAACTGTATTATATAGAACATTTCACACAAAAATAGTGCCGTTTCCTTATATAATATGTGTTTCTTTGTTCAATCAACAAATATTTATTAAGGACCTATTAGATATTTAAAACATGTCAGATTATTTTAGAAAAAGATGTCCAAACCATTCTCCTCCTATAATTTATAATCTTACTGGAAAGATATGAAAAGTTAAGTAATAATATGCAGATTAAGTGATAGATAGCTAGGGGATTTAATGAATTGAGGGCTGAACTTTGAATCAAGAAGCTCTCAGTTTAACTCCTACAGCAGATGCTTAGTAATTGAATCCTGGGCAAGTCAATAGCTTCTCAGCCTCAGTTTCCTCATCTGCAAAATGATGATAAATAATAATAGGAAATAGGGTTTTATGAAGATAACATGAGATAAAATACATAAATTGCTTGGCAAACTTTATCATGATATATAAATGTTAGTTACAATAAGTAACAAACTTCTATTAAACACCTACTCTATATTAGACCCTTTGCTAAATCCAGGGAATAAAAAGAAAGGCAAGTGTTAGTCTCTACCCTCAAAGAGGTCAATATCTAATAGGGGAAGAAACATATAAGAAGAAAAGTGGGAGGAAAATGATGTAGTTCTGTAGTCAGTTTGATCCCAGACAATTCTAAAGAACTTATGAAAAATGTTACCTACTACTGGAGAAAGAACTAATGGAATCTGAGTGCAGATAAAAGCATACTTTTAAAAATTATATTTTTCCTTTTTTTTTGGTTTGAGTTTTCTTTCACAACTAACTAACATAGAAGTAAGATTGGAAAGGTAGTTTGAACTAGATTGTGTAGGACATTAAATGCCAAGTTACAGATTTTGTATTTTATTCTATAGGCAACTGGCAATCTCTGAAGGTTATGAGAAGGAAAGTGACATGATCAAAATGTGATCAAGATGAATTAGAAGCAGAAAAGAGAGACCTGGCAATATGGTGATCCATTAGAAATTATTACCATAATTCAGACAAGAGGAGATGGAAGTCTGAACCTAGGTAGGGAATGTAAAGGATATGGGAAATATGAAGACAGATCCAAAGGATTTGAGAACTGATTGGATAAAGGAAAGGAAAGACTGAAGGATGGCTCTCAGATTACAAATCAGGGTTGTTGGAAGGTAAAGATGCCCTCTGGAGAAATAGAGCTACTTAAAGGAGGCACCAGTTTAGTGGGAAATATAATTAGTTCTATTTTGGATATGTTGAATTTGAGATACCTACAAGACATCTGAGTGGAGATGTTCAGCAGACAATTGGTCATACATTATTGAAATTCAGGGGAAAGATTAAGGCTGCATAGATTTGAGAGTCATTCTCAAATTATAAGAGTACTATTGAATCTATGGGAGTAAATGAGATGAGTCAAGACTGAGCCTTAGGATATAAATAATAATTTGGGAGAGGAAACTGAGAATGTGGTCATATAGGTAAAAGAAGTATAAGGAGACAATTGTCATAAAAATCAAGGAAGAAGAAATTATCCAGGAAGAAAGGAATCAAAAGCTGCCAGTGTTCAGAATGATGAGGAAGATTTGGAACATCATCAGGAGCTTTTGAGAGAACTTTTTCAGTAGAGTGGTATTAATGGAAGTCAAATTGCAGGCAGTTGAGAAATAAGAGGCTAATGGGGAAGTGGAGACAGCAAGTAAGATGGGGTTGCTTATTTTTCTAGAAGTCTAATTGTTAACAATAAAACTATATTGAGAGGAAGTTTTAGAGAATGGCAGGATCAAGAGAAGGGCTTTTAATGATAGGAAGAGCTGGTCATCTTTGTAAAGCATTATGGAACAAGAGATTTGAGAATCAGAAAAGCTACAGGGCAAATTCATGAAAGAAAGAGGAGATAGAGTGAAGAAAAAAAGAGATTACACTTGACAATAGGGATCATGTCTTGTCTAGAGGCTGCAGCAAGAGAGGAAAGAATGGTGGATAATAGAACATAAATTTCTTGAGGGCAGAAAATGTTTCATTTTTGTTTTTGTATACAGAATGCCTAGCAGAATGCCTTTCATAGTAGGTGCTTAAATGTGGGTTGATTCGCAACAAGTATTTAGTAGACATCTGCTATAGGGGCAGGGAATTAAAAAAAAAACCCAGCAAAATGAAAACCAGCCCCTGCCCTCAAGCACATTTAACACCTCTTTAATGTTTTGTGGTTATTTCTTCTGGGAGGCTTATTAGAATTTGGTTCCCCATATTTAGTTATTTAAACCCCCCAGAGGTGGGGCTTATTTGTCAATTTAGCCAATGAAACATTGTCCTTTAATTTTGTCAAAGAAAGGGGCTCCCACTTTGATTTTTTTAGTTAGCTTAACACCTCATTAACACCTTGTGATTACATTATGGACTTTCTGAACTGGGGGGTTGGTCCTAAATCAACTCCCTTGTATTTATAGTCTACCAATTATGAGAACAGAGAAGGCAATTTCAGAGTTCAGAATCATAGATGTAGCACGCTTAGGGAGTTATGGTAATAATTTAAAGATATTACCATCTCTGTGGGTGGCTGAGGTGAGAAAGTCCTTGAGATTGAGAACTGGGATGCTATATCAAGTAGAATATTGATGGCCCCACATATTAGGGAAAGGGTTGATACACAAACCCTGAACTAAGGACTGAACTAAGAACTTCTTAAGAATGAGGATGGGTGGGGAGGAAGAAGGGAAAGTAACTTGGAGACTGATACTCTAAAAACATAAGGCTAATAGTTGTCTGATAGACATGGATGGAGTTAACCTCAAAGTATGATAAGGATAGTGGCAGAAGTAGATCTGAAATGAGCAGTGAGAAATCAGAATACCCACTCTTTCCTTTGGCTTAGTGTGTCAGAGGAAGGATGGAACACTGTCTAGTGTTTTGATTTTAGAGAGGATGACTATGCATTTTGGAGGGTATCATATCTTTTGAAGTCGGTCAAGTTTTTGTATGTGAAAGAAGTTGAAAAAGTGTGAGAGAAAGAGATCTTGAATGAAGGAAAGTTTGTCGATTATAGGGTTAAATAGGAAACAGTAGAGGAAGACAGGAAATTGGGAGGATTGAGGCTCAGTCAGTTGAAGTTGAGGGGACTGATAAATATGTATTCATATCATATCATATCATATCACATCACATTATATCATATAACACAGCATAGCATATATCTCACATCATATTTTATTGTATTGTTATATTGTATAATCACATGCACATATATTCATATATATGCACATATGTATACACATAGACATGTGCACACACAGATACTATTATTAATAGATAAATACATTAAAAAAAGAAAAATTGACAAATTAGCATCAATTAGAAGATAATTGATCAATTTTTTTGTTTGTTTTATGTCTTTACCTAATAAAATATAAGAGTCTTTGTTGAATAAGAAAGTTATAAAATTAAATTTGGGCAGGTAATTGGTAAACTTAGTTTAGCTTACGCTTAAGAAAGGTTGAGATGCCAAGTAGCCTTTGTCAGTTCTTCATATACAATTCTACTCGTATGCTAAAGCAATACAGTGAATTTTAGCATACAATCTAGAGGTTCAAAAGCCCCAGCTTGTCTATTTTAGTCTATCCTTCCACTAGTCAAGGGAAACATCACTTCCAGAGCCCTCTTGAGTTATGCCTACTCCAGTTTTAAATTCAACAGAATAAGTCCTTAATCTAATAGCAATCACAGACAGATTGGCCCTGAGAATCCATCTCAGTTTTCCATTACCTCACTTTATCCTGTTCCTTCTAGCTTGAGTAGTTTTCCTGGCCTGGATATTTGTAGCTTTCAAAAGCAGCTGATCCTTGCCATCAAGGAAGGATGATCATTTCAGACCAATCATGAATCACTTGCTTCAATACAAATGTATGTGTTTGGAGGAGGGAGTGTGTTTTGTTTTTTGTAAATATTTGCTTCTGGGTCTTCTTACTAAAGTCCTATTCAGAAGCTTCATCAGAGTGGAGAGGTGACCTTGGTAACTATGTCAGGAGAACCCAAACTTTGCTGGGTCATATTAAGTTGGAAGGGTTTTTTGAATGAGGTTCAACAATAGATCCCATTTTTCTGATCCTCCTTTAGAGAGTCTCATTACCAGAAAGTTGTCTAACTGGTGAAAAATAGGTTTGGTCATAGAAATTCATGTTGATCCACAACTAGCTAATGGTGTCATGGAGCAGCAGTCTTGGTTTGTGGAAGTATTATTCACACCAAACAAAATAATGAAACTTTGAAAGGGGAGCAAATCGAAATGTTGAAATCCTATGATCCATGCAAATCATTTTTCTCCTGCTAGTCTTCCTTAATGTAACTTAAATTTTTTAAAATAATATTCCATTTTTCTCAATTACATGTTAAAACAATTTTTAACACTTACTTTTTTGAAGTTTTGAGCTTCAAATTCTATTTCTCCTTTCTTCCTCTCCCCACTTCCTGAGATGGTAAGCAATCTGTTATAGGGTATATATGTGCAATCATATAAAACATTTCCATATTAGTCATTTTGCATAAGAAGACTTGAACAGAAAGAAAATGAAAGGAAGGAAGGAAAAAAAAGAAAATGAAAAATAATAGTTTTTCAATTTAGCATTAGTTCCTTGATGCTGAGTGAAATGAGCAGAGCCAGGAGAACATTGTTCATGTTAACAGCAACATTGTGAGATGATCAACTATGATGGACATAGTTTCTTTCAGCAGTTCAGTGATCAAGGACAATTCTGAAAGACCTGTTATGGAAAATGCCATCCACATCCAGGAGAAAACACAAGCTATAGAGTCTGAATGCAGAGCAAAGTCTGTCATGTTCCCTTTTTAAAACTTCTTCTATGGTTTTCCTTTTTTTCTCATGGTTGTTTTCCCCCTTAGTTCTAATTCCTCTTTCACAGTATGATGAAAATGGAAATATGTCAGACATGATTGTACATGTACAACCTCTATCAGATTGTTCCCTTTTGTGGGAAAGGGGGAGCTAAGGGAGGATGGTTGAAAATGTGGAACTCAAAAGCTTGCAAAAGGATGTTGAAAACAATTTTTTGAATGTAATTGGAAAAAAGAAAAGAAAAAAAAATCCATTCTTTCTCTGTAGGTGGATCTGTCTATGACTCTTTAAACTCCATAGATTACAAAATCTGGAGCTGGGAAGAAATTTAGAGATCATCTGGTCCAAATCCCACATTCTACAGATAGCAAACTGAGACCCAGAGAAGAGAAGTAACAGGTCTGAACAAAGCTGAGATTTAGAATTCAGTCTTTTTGATTCAAAAGGTGAATGTACTTTTCCCACCTAGGATACTTAAATTTGGATAATTAATCTGCAAATCAATCCTGGATATTTTCCAAGTGCCCAGCCTAGTGTTGGTTCCTGTGAACTAACTGGGGGATGGAAATGGGGGAGTAGACTGGATGCAGCTCTGATGACTCTGAAAAGCTGGTTTTTGAATTTTAAGTGTGATCATTTGCACTTGAAAAATTGTCAATTGCTACAAATCAAGACTTGATTTATTACTTTATTAATTTTCTAGACTTAGTACTATGTTAATAATGTAGATTTGATTTAAAAGAAGTATGCATAACTTTTTTTTGACCCTTACTGTTAAACATTTACCAGCACATCCCTATATTGATTTATTCACCTTGCTTGAGCTTAGCAGGAGAGCCCTGGAAGGCTGAGGGAATGAAGGCATCATCAGATTGGAGGCCTGTTAATTGTCATTGAATATCAACAACAACAACAACAACAACAACAACAATAATAATAATAACATATTTATATAGTAATTTAAAATCTGCCAAGTGTATTCTACCCATTATTTCATTTGAAACTCATACTACTTGAGGGTAGCTAGTTGGCACAGTGGATAGAGCACCAGCTCTGGAGTCAAGAGGACCTGAGTTCAAATCCAGCCTCAGACACTTAATACTTATCTGTGTGACCTTGGGCAAATCACTTAACTCCATTGCCTTGCTCCTCCCCCAAAAGGAAAATCAAACTCATAATATCCCCACCCAATGTGAGCAAACTACTGAAGAAGCTATGTCTCTGCCCTCAAGCAATATACAATCTAGCCTAGTAACATATGATGAAAGTGAAAAGATTGTTAGATTGTGATATTGCCTATAGGAGGAATAAGAGTTCAGCTGAGATAATAACAAGCTCTAGTATCAGGGAAGACTTGGTGGAGAAGATGGGAGCAAAAAAAGGTCTGGCTTCTCATTTAGGGCACCTCCTGTTCAACCACTGGTAAAAGGGTTATGAGTTCTGAGCAACGGGAAGATGGGGTTCCTGTTAGTGGCCTTCTGTTCTGGTCTTGCAATCATGAAAGGTGTCAGAGATCTGACAGGAAAGACCACTGTGGTCAAAGCTCCAATTCCCAGATGCTTGCATGAATTGGGTCAGTCAACAAATGCCCATAAGACTGGACACTTTGCTTTGTCTTTCCTGTCTCTAAATTGGGTGCCCTGCTTAGGTTTCCCTCTTGAAGCTGTCAGCATTATTGAACAGTAGAGGAGTTTAAGTACTAAATAATATTCTATTAGGACTTTGTATTAGAGAAAGCTGTTTATGTGGATAGAGTAAGTGGGAATCTATATAGTGGAGTGGGTAAGTGGGTAAACCAACCAATTCCAATCATCTGTCATCCAGAAATTCTTCAATTAGAGATTCATTCCTTTGGTCTAAGTAGTGCTATAGTGTGAAGGTGTGTGTGTTTGTGTGTGTGTGTGTGTGTGTGTGTGTGTGTGTGTGTGTGTGTGTGTGCATCTTTGAGATGGTAATCATTTTGATAACAATTTGATAACAATAAAGTAACTTAACAATAAAATTATTTTCTCTAAATTTTGAAATTAGATGTTAAGGCAATAAAAATAAGAGGGTTCAAGTCTTAAAGCTCATTAAGAAGGTTTGGTGATGCTTTGGAGCCTGGGGAACTGCGGGGAAATGAGGTTGCTGGATTCCCTGGAGGAGGAAAGGAGTAACAGGCACCAAAGGCAAAGTTTGCCTCCTTCACAATTTGACCCATTTGAACTTCATAATTGAATTTCTTTGTGTTGGATTGGTCATTCTTAGACATTGAAGTCTTTATACCTAAAGGATCCATTCCTTCAAGTTGAACAACTGTTTTACTCCACAGTAAGTCTCTGGTTCGGGGCACAGTCCCTGTTGTCACCCTCAAAGTGTAAAAACAACAAGCACAGCCAGGGTTTTGGTTTGTCCAATCTGTCTACAAAGGTTTGGTGTTTTTTCAAACAATAAAAAGACCTTGAGAGTTGGGAGCAAGTCAAAGAAACCAAAATAAATAAATAAAACCAAATCCCCCCAATGTTTAGCTATTATCTCAGTTGCAGATATTGATATTGGCAGCCTTTTCTGTATTTGTGGATGGAGGATTGATGCAATTCCTGCCAAGAGAAAAACTGATTTGCCCACGTGCAAGTCCAGCCTGCTGGTCTGTCCTTGGAGACAAAATAAGGAAACTACTACCCCTTTGATCTAAAAGTTATTTTTATCTGCCGCTGAGCAGTGCTTATGGTACATTATGCATTTTGTATAAAAAGGGGGCTGTCAGCAGACAGCAATAACCATTAACCTTGGCAAACCCATTTAAATGGGACAGCTATTGTTGCTTCCTCCAATCAGGAAGGATTTGAGGCTTAGGTCATTTGCTTATGGTGGCAGAGGGATGCTAATGTCATGACTCCCATGCAAGGCAGTTAGACAATACCTTGAAGGAGTCCAAGTTTGTCTTCTCTGCACGTATTCTCTCCTAGTGATACTTCTGTCATAGTCATTCATTAAACAAGACAACACAAAAACAAAAGAAAAATAAAACAACTTTTCTTATGTCCATTTTACATTTAGGCAACATAAAGCAGTATAAAACATAAGCCGTTCTCAAGGACTGGCTGTTCACTCAGTTGACTGCCTCTAATCATCTAGGGCTTCCCACTATGGTCTTCCTCCAGAACTCTCCTCTTAGCTTCTCTTCTGTTCTTGTGCTTGGTAGCCCTCCTTTCCCTCTTTTCTCCTACATGGATATTTGATTTTTGACCCTGGGAAGTTTTGCAGAAATATTGCATGAAGTGTTGTCTTCTGCCTTCAGGACAAAAGGGTTGACTACATTCAGTGGAAAGTGCCTGCTGAAATTTAGCATGTAAATTAAACCTAGGATAGATGTGGGTTGTTGCCTGGGTGGAAATTCCTTTAATAAAGGTTCTCTCAAATAGGATAGTGGCCAGATTGGAACAGATTCTGTGGACTCTGTCTCTAAGCCACAACACTTATCTTGAGGAATCTACCATCTAAGGGATTCCCCTTTTTCCTACTGGGTGGAAATTTTTTTTCCAAAATTTTCCAAAGAAACTTTCATCTTCTAGGAGCATTGGTTGATAGGTTTAGGTGTTATCCTTGTTTTCAGAGAGGACCAATATGACAACCCTATTGTAGAGTCAAGTTACAGTATAGCCAACTGTAGCTGATCAGACCAACATAAGCTGGGAGTATGCTACCACACATTGGGCACAAATAATCAATGTGATCATGGGGGTGGATTCTCTGAATTTGTGCACTTCTCATTTATTTATTTTGAGCTTTTTTGCTCATAGAGCTAAGCACATTCTCTGATGAGGGCACACCATGCTGGGCACTCCTGTTTCTCCTATGTCACACAATTCCAAAGTTCTCAAAAGAGACCTTAAGAGTATCTTTGTACCATTTTTAATGGCCATCATGTGATTGCACAACCTGTTTAAGTTCTCCATGAAAAAGTCTTTTTTGGCAAGGGTACATTAGAACAATGTTACCAACCCATTGAAGTTTTCCTCTCTAAAGAAGAATTTGAATGCTTGGCAGTTCCATTTCATAAAGGATGGTACCTTATCTTGCTGGGTGATCTTCAGAATCTGCCCAAGACAATTCACATGAAAGTGATTCAGTTGGCATGGTGCTGGTAGACTGTTCTAGAAATGTAGTCACTAGTTCAATCCCAAATCATTGAGTCCATTAATCAACCAAGGAATTGACATGCTCTAAGGGCCCATTATATCATTAGCCATGCACTGGCTGTGGAATATGCAAGCAAAATGGGAGACATGGTCCCTGCATTCCAGGAATTGATTGTTCCCTATTGGGTCAATTTTGTTAGGTTTGCCTCCCTCACAGTATGAGATAGGATAATAATCAAATTTGATATTGTGTATTCAGAAAGGGAACAAACATTAATTTGTTTCCAGGCACTGTACTAAGCACTTTACAACAATCTTAGGCGATAGGTGTGATTATTATCACTTTAATTTTCCAATTGAGGAAACTGAGACAGATAGAAGTTAACTACAGTTAGTAAATGACTGACGCTCAGTTTGAACTCAAGTCTTTAGACCTCCATACCCAACACTCTATGCAATGCACTACTTAGCTTCCTTGCATTGGAGAGAATATTGTATAGCTCACAATTCACTCCATAGGAGTTATAGGAAAGGAAAAGTATCTTGGAGTAGTCAGATATGTAGGTCAAGGGACCTTGAAGGATGGACAGGATTTAGACAGGTGAAGGTAGGACATCCCAGATTAATAGAATTGCAGTTTGGATGTTTGGGAAGGAGTTAGAAAAGAAGTTCTAATCAGAAAATGTTGACCAGGCTGCCTGTATCATTATGCCTTTTTGTTCACAAAATTGCTCATATCTATTTTTTATGCTTCTTGCAAGCTTGGGGACTAGAGGTTGGGGCTTGAAAATGGCCCCAGGCTTAGGAAGTTTCTCATAATGGTCAATGATGACTCTGAGTTGTAGAAGTCATCAAAGAACATTCAAGCTCAAAGGTAACATTGGGCTGCAGTGAGTATGTGTAAAAATAAAGAAATGTTGTAAAATTTATCCAGCTTTTGTGGGGTTTCATATTTTACCAGTTTTGTTCCTTTACGAGCTTTTTTCCAGATTTAAATAAAGTGTGTTTATAGCTACCCCATCTTAAATATACGAGCAGTTCTTGAGGTTCTTTTTTGGCATCATGGTCTCAAGATTATCTTCAAGAATTTTCTATGTCTCTTTTCCTTCTAGTCACTTCCTTATCCAGTTCAATATCCTCATATTGCCCATTATAATTCTTGTGAAAATGATTTTGATTTTGCTATGGGTTTGGCAGAACTCCCATTTCTAGGAGATGAGTCAACAAAGAGAATCATGAACCAAAGTCTTACCCAGTTGCCTCTGAATTTGTTCTCTAACATAACCCTTTTCTTGGAGCTGTCTGGACCTCCCTAAAGCAGTCAACTGATCTTAGGATTGCTTTTATGCACCAATATCTTGTATTCACATTCTATCCATTCCAAAACTCCCTTCTCTCAAATTGTACTTTGTGTTCCCCTTCTTCTGACTTTAAATATTATTCTGTAATCCTATACTGATGGACACTCTTGTATTTAGGTATTCTGATGTGTTTATCCCTGTTCCTGTCTATATAAAATATGCATTTCTTTTATCCATTTCACATGATCATATAATGATTTTCAGGATAATTTTATTATAGAATTTAAAAGGAATTGTAAGGTATATAAACTACAAATAGATTTGTAGATTCATGTAGAATTATCTTTTTAAAAAATTTGCTTTATGGAAATGCTTGTTTTATTCCATAAATTAAAAACAAGATAATTTTTTTAAAAAAAAAGAATAAAAAAGATGCATTTTTTAAACTCCTCACTCCTCTGATTTTCTTTATACTAAGTCTGGCATCTACTTAGATACATCCTCCATGCGCAGTGTCCCATATTCCAAAATGATTCTTCTTCCATTTTCTCAGTCAAAGCATTAATTTTGTCTGTCTAGCTTTTACTCAGTTATTCTGATAAACTAACATGAACCAAGTATTAGTTATTGTTAATGACTTTGCCAAGGTTTTAAATTTTAATAGTAGTTCCTAGAAATATTAAACTGGAACTAGAGGAATCAGCATGATAGCAGACTGATATAAAGAGCAGGTAATTATTTTGAATGGGAAATAGGGGAGGAGCTTATTTTAGACATCAAATTATACAACATAATGACTAACTACTCTGCTTTTGTATAAGGTAGAAAAAAAGTTGTATGTGTTTGCCACTTGTATTAATCAATCAAAATTTATGGTCAAATATTATTCTCATTGCAATTATTCCTGTAGTAGATAGAGTGGGGGATAGAGAAGTATAAAACATGCTCTTGCCTTCAGGGAACTTACAGTTTAGTTGGAAAGAGACAAAACTCAAACATGCAACAGAATATTGAACAATATAATCCAGAAGAACTCTCATTTACTTCAATGCTTCTAGCATCTATGATATTACTGTAGGCATCTCTAGACAGAATCTAGCTTTCAAATTATGTAGCTCTAACAAAAGGGCTTTTTTAATTCAGAGAAGGTAACAGTCAATGTGGGAATAGTCAAGAGATGCTTAATGAATAGAAGTGGGGATGGAACTTGATCTTGAAGAATGAGTAGATTTAGTTAGGTGGATATGGGGTTGGGCATTTCAAGTGGGAAACTGATGTAAGAAAGTGTGTTGAGTTTTTTGGGAACCAAAGAGTTTATTTTCTTCAAGGAACATTTATTAAATACTTATTGTATGCAGATCAATGGACTAGGCACTGGAAGGGCATAGAAAATTTATATAAGATGTAGTTTTAAGGCTTACAGTCTATGAGGTGGTTCAGACATCCTTAGATATCCATAATTCGCAATAATATTTAATGTATACCTGGTAGAGTTGAAAAATTGATATGCTAAGTAGAGAGATTGATATTGTGATAGGGCCACTATAGGACAGTGTCTGACATTCAGCAAGTGCTTAATAATTATATATCGATTGAGTGATCCTATTGACAGGTATATCTCAGGCTACATGGAGGAGGTGAACAGTTATAGAAGAAGCCCTTATAATGTCTAGTATGGCACAGGTGTTCAATAAAAATTGCTGATTGGATGATTAAAACAGAGAAAATGCATGAACAGTAAGATACAGGAAGGCCACCTGCTTCCACACTTGCACTCAATCTTGTCTTCTCATAAATATGATTGATGAATGTGGGAACAGGTTGGTAAAGAATTAAAGAGTCCAAGGCCTTAAAACAAATATTGGAAGACATCAGAGAATCATGAGATTTCAGTTTCCTTTTTCTTCCCCAAAAGGAAGAACCTCTGCTTGAAGGGGATGACAGAAACCAGAAACAGACTAACAATGAAACTCTGAGACCCACCCAAGGGCTGAAGCCTTTGAGTTCTGAAAAGCTAGGGTAATTGCTTGCCAGTTCAGAATGTTCCTTTATTGAGCAAGCAATTAGCTAACAGAAGAGTTATGTAGCTCCTGTCATGTAATTACGTTTTCCTGGAGATAATTTGGAAATGATATGTGAATGTGTTCAAAAGCATCTTCCGTGCAAGCTGGGTTATCATTTTGAAGGCAGATGGGTCCTTTGATTTCTTATGGACAACACCATCCCTGTATGAAATTGTGAAGGGCATTAAAGTTTGTTTTCATAAAACCCCAGATTCCACTTTCAAGGGCTTTTTCTTTCCTTAGTGACATATCAGATAATAGGAAATGAAAGGGGGAAAACATAGTGAAAGATGAAACAAAAGTTTAGAGCGTGGGTGACTGGGAACATAGTTTCTACTGTCAGAGAGAGAAGAATTCCTGTATATTTCCTATAGCCTCAAAATAGTAGATATATAATAAATATTTACTGGCTTGATAGCTAAAGCAGGAAAATGCTTCAGCGCATCTCCCAATGTGTATATGCTTTTTACTTCACCTGAATCCTTCACCTTGCTTTTATAGTATTCATTCATAGAAAATTTTAATAACTGCAGATGGCTTATAGTGTTGCAGCCATAAGGGTGGGAAGATAATTTTTCTGAATAGGTAGCAAAACTTAAAATTAAAGGGGATGGATTCAAGTATCACCTAAAAGATAAGGGTAAGGTGAAATTTGAACTCAGAGCTTCCTGACTTCGAGTCTAGTATTCTATTCATCCTTAAGCATTTAGACTATATACCTATTTTCCTAACCTATGATCATTCAAACCCCTTGGCCTCTCAGACAATGCATTTAACTTCTTTACTTTGTTGGATCAGAATTTATTTTGTCTCTTTTCTTGGCTGCCTGACATCTGAGGACTCAAATTCTGTTTTGTTTCCTGATGCTTGACTGCTCAGACTCTGTTCTTGATTGTCTAATATCTGACCACTTGTACATGTACCTGGTTTCTGAAACATTGGCTACTCAGCTTGAGAGCTTAGTTTGTTGATGTTAGAATTGTTTGCCTGTATATTGAGGTTTGGCCCCACAATTTGATTTCCTGTTTCCTCCTCAACATACTGGTCAGGCTTTGTCTTCTGACTCTTCTGGTTTCTGACTTCTTGACTTGAGCTGTATTGTGTTGGCCAACTGTAAATTCCTGCTAGACAACTTCAACTGAGCCCTTATTCCTTGGCAATCTTTTTTATGCATTTTTTGGGTCTCTTCCCTACAGCAGCTGTTCCACATCTTCTCCTCTCTTCCCCAGTCCTCTCTACTTTCCTGCCTTCACTCTGCAAGTGATCTAAAATCACTTTCTACCACCACTCTCAGCACATAAATTTTTCTGAGATGATTCAGACCATCTGTCAAGAACACCCTGTGATTGAATGTGGCACCAATAGGGTAGCCTCCAAACAGAAGAGATTTCTCCAAAAAATGGACCTCAGAGATACTGGCTTTTCCCAAACCTCTTCTCAGTCTATAAAGCATACTTAGAGTCTGTCCAAATATGTAACTAATCTATTAGCGTATGGGGGAATTAGTGGGTATAAGCTATGTATATATATATATATATATATATATATATTTGAAATAAATCACAAGACACAGTCTTAATTTAATCTATTAGCTTGGCATAGGTTTACATCAGTAAGCAGGAGCTCCTTATTTTCATTCCCCTTTAAAGGAGTAAGCTCCATTTCTAACACAGTCACAGGAATAATATCATAGAGATCATTCAATCCTTTCATTTGATAGATGAGGAAACTGAAGCAGAATGTGGTTAGGAGATCTGGCATGGGTCATACTAGTAAGTGACAATGGTAGGATTTAAACTTAATCTTTTTGACTCCAACTCTATTATTCTATCCTCTAATCTTTCATATTAGTCAGTCTAATGTCTGCGCTGAGGTCCACATTGAGCTATCCTTTTCAGAAACTTAGATACTTGGAGAAGACTGTTAGAAATTGAGTCAATTGTTGGGTTCCAGGCCCATCCAACTTGACCTCAAATTAAAATTGATATTCTGGCATCTTCTGGAAACTTAAAAATACTTGTTCCTATACTTATTTTTATAGTATTCCTTCCTTCCTTCCTTCCTTCCTTCCTTCCTTCCTTCCTTCCTTCCTTCCCTCTTTCCCCTTTCTTTTTCTCTATTTTTGTTTGCTTGTTTTTCTTTTTCTTTCTGTTTCTCTTTCTAGTCTCTTGCCTTTATTTTTCAGCTTTCAGGAGGGGCAGCTAGGTGGCTCAGTGGGTAGGGTCAGGTCAGGAGGACCTGAGTTCAAATCCACCCTCAGACACTTGACACTTAATAGCTGTATGATCCTGGGCAAGCCACTTTAACCCTGTTTGCCTTCATCCAGGGCCATCTCATGTTGTCCTCATTCATATCTATCCACTGGACTCAGATGACTCTGAAGGAAAGAGTGACTTAGCACAATACCCTCTCACTCAAATCTAATTCACATACTTGTTATGGAATTACCTCCCTGATGTCATGGACTTCTTTTAGAAGAAAGAACAAACATAATCATTAGGTATTATAGCTCTTTTATTTTAAATTCATTATCTATTTATTTATTTAATTTTTTTTTATTTAGGCAATGGGTTTAAAGTGACTTGTCCAGGGTCACACACCTAGGCAATTATTAAATGTCTGAGGTCATAGTTGAACTCATCCACTGTACCACTTAACTGTCCTTCCCATTATTTATTTTTAATATTTATGTTGAAAATTTTGAATTTTGAATTCTTTCCCTGCCTTTTCTTCCCTTACCCATTGAGAGGATTTCCTTAGTTTTTCTAACAATCTCAACAGAAAAGTTGAACATTCCTATTTTCAAACTCATATTAACTGTCAATTCAGTTCTTGATCCTATACTTTCCTGCCTCAGAATCATGCAATTTCCAAATTGTTAGGGACTTTAACAGTCATCTGTTTTTACTCATACCATTCCATCCCTTCAACAATTTTCAAACCGCTGATTGAAACATGACAGAATTTATTCAATACTTTATTCTTTGTAAAACACAATACATAATTTATCTCATTTAAGGCTTAGATTCAACCTTTTGTGGTAAATGCTATTATTCCCATTATACAGATGGAGAAACTGAGAATGAGAGAGATTAAATAATTTGACCAAGGTTTCGGAGTCATTAAGTGTATGATTTAGAGGTAGTTATTTCCTCAATTCAGCACTTGATCCAACACCACTTTGTGGCTCTTCATGAAGGTGAACCCCCCTTTTCTCCAAGGGTTATTATTCCTTCAATTATCTTTTCTCTTTTCTTGTAATTTCTATTTATTCCTCTCTACTAGCTATTTCTTCACTGTCTAGAAACTAGTTTATATCACTTCTTATACTTTCTATCTCAGCTCCTTTCCTTCTTCTATGACTGTTCAAATGTGCATTACCAACATCTCATCTTCCTCTTTCAGGTTCCTCACTGTCTGGCTACCTGGGATTGAATTTACAACCAGACTCCAAATTTTTCTGTTTCCTATCGGAAATTGATAGTCAAATTCCAACCTGAAAATGGTAGAATTTTTCTGATAGATATTTTTAAGCCTCTCCTATTCCCTTACCCTGTATTTTCTTAACTTGGAGTTGTTAGCGTTCTTCATCAACTTTCTGTTGGTAAGAATCAAGACAGTATGGTATCATAGGGGAAACAAAATGATGAGAGAGCATCTAGAAGGAAAGGGTAGTCCACAGTGTCAGGTGCTCAGGAATTAAAAAAGTGAGGATTGAAAAAAAGCCATGTGACTCTCATTTTATTGAGTCTCAGATTTTCTTCATAACAGATCTGTATTAACTGGAAACACCTTTCTCAGTATTGCTTTCTGATGGTGTTTTTTAGCCATCTAAGCAAAATTGTTAGTAACTCATGTATACTCATCCTGCCAGGCTATGTTGAGAGATTTACATTTGTCAAAGTCAATCCATCTATTCTGGGGGCTGGTTGGCTCAAAACCAAGGTATTCTGGATTAGTCAAGATGGCACCTGCTTGCTGATATTTGGAGCCTCCTCTTAGAGCTATGCTTTGCCCCTCTGCAATTATGTTGAATAATTTGGGGATGGATTTTTCACTTGTTAAGATCTCTGATGAAATGAAATAGGAAAAAAATACATGAAAATAGCCTTGGGAAGAAAGCATTTCAGGAAGTTATTATGAGTTCCATCTAGGTGTGATATAGTGAAAAGATAGCAGGACTTGTCAAGAAACACTGAGGTTCCTGACCCAGTTAGTCACCAAATATTTATTAAGTGCATACTAGACACTGTGCTAAGTAAAAGACTGCCCTTGCCCTCAAGGAATTTTTAATCTAGTGGAGGAGACAACAAAGTAAACAAATATGTATAAGCAAGCTATATACAGAATAAACAGGAAGTAATTAAAAGAGGGAAAGAAGTGGGATTAAAAGGGGTTGAGAAAGGATTTCTACAGATGATTAGATTTTAATTGGGATTTCAAGGAAGTCAGGGAAGTCGGCAGGTAGAAAGGAGGGAGAGGATAGTCATAGGAGACAGCAGTCAGAGAAAATGAAGTGTCTTATTTGTGGGACAACAAGACCAGTGTCACTGAATCAAATAGTACATGGTAGAGAAGAAGGTATAAAAAAGAATAAAATAAGTGGGAGAGGACTAGGTTCTGAAGGTTTTGAATGTCAGAGAATTTTGTATCTGGTGCTAGAGGTGATAGAAAGCCATTGAAATTTACTATATTATACATTAAAAAAATCAATTTGGTGTTTGAATAGAGGATAGATTTGAATGGGCAAAGACCTGAGGCAGGCAGACCATCATGCTATTGAAACAGTCCAAGTGTGAATTGAAGAAGGCTTATACTAGAGTGGTAGCAGTGTCAGGAGAGTATGGGGTAAAAATCAATGTGCCTTGGCAAGAGATTAGACTTGAGGGGTGAGAGATAGTGAAGAGTCAAGGATGATATCCAGTTTGTGAGCCTAAGAAATGGAAGAATGGGGAACAGAAATAGGAAAGTTAGGAAAGGAATATGGTTTAAGAGGAAATATAATGGATTCTGTTTTGATCATGCTTAGTTTATGATGTCTACTGGATATCCAGTTGAGATATCTGAAGGGTAGTAGAAGATGTGAGCAGAGAGGTTTGGGGCAGGTAGATTTGAGAATCATCAACATGGAGATTGTAATTGAATCCATAAAAACTGATAGGATCACACAATTGGATACAGTAGAGAGAGAAGAGAAGAACCCTGAGGAACATCTATATTTTGAGGACATGATCTGAAAGAGGATCCAGTAAAGGAGACTGAGAAGGAGTGGTCAGATAAGGAGGAGAACTAGGAGAGAGAGAGAGAAAGAGAGAGAAAGAGAGAGAGAACCTAGAAAGAAGAGAATATAAAAGAAGAGAGGGTGGTCAACAATGTGAAAGACTGAAACAGGCCAAGAATAATGAAATTTGAGAAAAATTCATTGGATTTGGCAGTTAAGAGATCACTGGTAACTTTGGATAGAGAAGCTTTAGTGGAATGATGTTGGAAGACAGATTAAAAGGGGTTAAGAAGAGAATGATAGGAGAGAAATTGAAGGGACTTTACAAAATGCAAAAGAGACATATAATATCAGGGTTGGAAAGAACTCAATATATATATATAAATATATCTGTATATATATGTATAATATTTAAATATTTATGTATATATTTAAACCACAAGTTATTGTTAAGACAAAAAGGGCTAAATAACAATTTATTTCAAATTTTTCTCTTCTTCCCCTTCATTCAGTACATGGAAAAAGACACAGACTTGAAATAAATGCAGGATATGAATTTTTTCATTTAAACAAAGGAACACAGGCATGGAAGATGGGCACTGTGTAATGACAAATGTTTATTAACAGACCCTCAGTGGAAAATGTAGGTATAATACTCTTTTTTTAAGGTTTTCTACAAGGCAAATGGGGTGAAGTGGCTTGCCCAAGGCCACACAGATAGATAATTGTTAAGTGTCTGTTCCTGGATTTGAACTCAGGAACTCCTGACTCCAGGGCTGGTTCTCTATGCACTGTGCCACCTAGCTGTCCCCATAATACTCTTTTAAGTTTAATTTGTATCATTAAAATTTCTCCATCTCTCAATTGCTATCTTAATCCTAGAACATTGACAGAATGAGACATAGTGAGGGGCTAATCCTCACATATAGAGTTGTAATCCCCTTGTGAGACTTGAAGGGATGCAGAATAGACATCTTTAGCCTTTTCTTCCCTTACCACCTTCTCCAGGGGAGACTTTAATACTTGCCAAGTCTGGAAACAGGAAGTTGGGCAGATGGTTTGGCCATCCTGTTCTCAGAGAGAATGAGTACCTGGCTAGAAATTATATCTTTTTGCTCCCTTAGACATTATTTTTATCCTTTAAGCAACTCAGAATCTGGGAGTTGTAAGAGAGCTGAGGAGTCTTCAAGTTCACTCAGTACCTGAATAAGTTTGTTCTCTTCAGCAGGTGCAGGGAACCTCCAGTCAGTGGACTATATAAGGCCTCTGAAATCATCTGATCTGGTGCTGCCATGGCAACCATAGGTGGAACTCAAAATTCAATAAATCTTGGAGCTTTTAAGGGTAAACCAATTAAATGTTTGACCAAATATAGCAGGCTAACTTTTAAGTTGATAATTTTGTATGATCAGCAAATGATGTTATTAAAAATTCAAATGGCCCTTGGCAGGGAAAAGGTTTCCCATCCCAGCTCTACAGCATGTTGATAAGTGTCTACCCAGATTTTGCTTGAAGACCTCCAGAGAAAAGAAAACCATTATATCCCTAAATTGTCCAAGTCCTTTTGAAAAACTCTAATTGTTAGTCAGGTCAAGTTTAGTAAATAAAAGTTGAGTGAATAAAATCATTTATTAAGTATTAATAAGTATATTATTACATGCTAATATAGATTCAAGGGGAGCTTCATGGAGCTTACATCCTTATAGGGAAAATAAAAAAGATAAGGAGGGCACATGTTGAAGAAGGAATTTCAGAAGGTCAGAAAATGAGTCAATGAAGCAATTAGTTTTTTTATACTTCTTGGTCTCAGTACTCCTGAAGACCTTCTCTGCCAAAGACTTAGTTCCATCTGCCACCCAGGAGTCTTATGTGGCCCTCAAAGTCCATTCATGCAGCATTATTATATTTTATTATTATTCTTATTGGTAATATGGGTTCTATTGTAGTAATAACTAAATTAAATTCCAAACTTGACAAGTTTTTGTGGGGTGATGCAATCCAAGAGAGTTAAAAGGTTGGACACCCACAATGTATTTATCTATTGATATTTATTGTAATAGAAGTCTTTTATAGGGTGGTAATGTTTTCAAGCCATACTTTAAGAACCCCTGTAGTAGAGGAATGAAGAGACAAATAAGATTGGTCTGAATACTGTCCTTACAATGGAGGTTCTGGGGAGAACTGACCAAGGTGTCTCATGAGCACAGTGAAGTTCCATGCTAACAAAGATGCTGTAAAATAAGTTAGAGATACAGGAAAGGAATGAAGAAAAAGTAATTTTTCCTTCTCTCTATTTGCAATCTACCTCTTTGCTGTCTTCAACCCAGTGCTCCCAGCACCTGGTCCTCTGGGAATAAGTAGAACAAATCTAATCCCTCCTTCCTGTGACAATCATCTAAATACATGAAGGCAGCTATCAAGGTCTATCATACATCTTATCTTTCTCTAACCTGCCTCCAGTTCCTTAGTCAGTGACAAGGGAGATAGTAAGCCTCAGCAGTATGGGAATTTGATAGTGACCAATCAAAAGCAATTCTGGTTCATTTAGTTGACAGTCCAACTAGTCAGTGCAGGGGAAAGAGGGTACGTAGTCTCTTCTAATATTTTTATATGCTTCTTTACTATTTCTGAGACCCCATTAGAATGAAGGCAATGCAGTATATTGGAAAGAAAGATAAGTGTGAACATAGGGACATGCAACTGCTAGTCCTGTCCCTGATAAATACTGGCTATGTGACCTTGGGAAAATCATTAAATCTTAAAGTTCCAGAGGACCATGTCACACTCTTTCCCTATTCTAGTCATTAAACTCTACTGGCTTCCTGTTACCTGTAGGATAAAATGTAAATTTCATATGTTGCCATTTAAATATGTTTAAGTAAATTGCATGTTTCCTTTTACAATCTGGTTTTTCCTACCCTTTCAGTCTATTTTCACTTTATTCCCTTTCATGTACTCTATGATGAAGTGACATTGATCTTGCTGATCCATCTCTTGACCTTATGCCATCTTTACTGACAGTCTGTGCTTAGAATGCTCTTGGATCACCTGGTGGTTTAGTGTATAGAGTGTTGGACCTGAAATCAGAAAGAAATGAGTTCAAATCTGGCCTCAGACTCAGTGGGTAACCTTAGGCAAGTCATTTAATCACTTTCTGCCTCAGTTTCCTCAAATGTAAAATGTGGTTAATAATAGCAGCTTCCTCAGCAGAGTTGTTGTGAGGATCAAATGAACCATAATTATAAAGAGCTTACTGCAAAATTTGACATATAATAGTTCTATACTTTCTTAGTCCTTTCCCTTTCCTTATCACCCTGAACTTTTGCAACTTCCTGCAGAACTCTGCTCAATGCCACTTTCTATAGGAAGCTTTTCCCTGTTAACCTCAATGCCCATGCCTTCTCTCTGTGGTCTAGGATTACTTCTCCTTTATGCTAGCTATTTAAAGACCCATTTATCTACCTGCACACAGTTTTCCACATTTTATCTCTTCTATTAGATTGTGAAATATTTGAGTGCAGAAACCATGGTTTTTTTGTCTTTCTTTGTATCCTTAACAGGTTACACAGAGTACTTAATAAATGCTCATTGACTGACTGACTGAATGTCCCAGCTGACTATAAATTAATTAACATTGATCTGCATTGGAAGAAAGATTTCCTCATGGTGGAATTCTAATACTAATGAAATCAAAATTCTAGGCCAAATGAAGAAAATTATTCTCTTAAGCTCTGATCCAGATGACACTCTTCAGAAATATACTTTCTGTCTAAGGTGAGGAACACAGATTCATCCTCCAAATTACAAAGACACTCCTCTGCCTTCTCATAGTAAACTCTTTAAGATTAAAACTTTAATTTGTCATTCAGTTAGATAACTATTATTAAAAACATCCATCACCCTTAATAGCCATGGTTGTTTATAGGTCCTGGTGTACTGGCCTAGTTTCACTGAGGCCTGATAGATGACCACATCCTGCAGTAGATGCATCACAGGTATGGAGGATTGATTTCCAATGAAACTCATTGCCATTTGGTAGATCCATCACTGACACAGATCCATTCTGCACCTCTGAACTGTGGTCCACTCGTGTACAGCATTAGAAGCCAGCAGTCAAGGACCTTAAGATGGACTTGAAGGTCCATTTGGATGGATCTGGCTTCTACCCAATGACCAGCTTATAAAACTAAAAAAAGTTTTGTCTGATGCAATTTCTCAAAGACAAGGAAAGTCCTAGGACACACTTCTAATAAAGTCAAATGATAAAAGCAGAATTGTCTAGCAGTAAACTGAAGTAGGTACTTTTGATTTTCTATGACCTTTTCATCCCTCCTTCTAACCCTTATTCCTTTGTGTCATTTTCACTCCATCCTTCCCAGGGATCCAGGGTGACACACCATGATGTCCCAAAGAACCTGCCGAACTCTTTCAATAATATTCCTGAGGAGAAGGAACCCTGGTCTCTGGTAGGTGATTATGGAAAGCAGTAGTTTGACTTGAGATAGACCAAACCTGGACTCTGTGATACTCTTTTTTTCTTTTTTGTCCCTGGGATGTTGATGAAAAACTAGATCTAGTAAATGTCTATCTTTCATTACCCTAAATGGAAATGTAGTGCAGCACAGTACAACATAGGTTACAAAAGTTTCTTGAAAACAGGTCATTATAATAATATTTGGCACATAGTATTTTAAGGTTTACAAAGTGCTTCATAGCCATTATCTCATTTGCCTAATGGTTTATTAAAGGGAGATGGAAGTTCTTGGGCCATGTGCCTAATCCATGATATTAAGAAGGAGAAAAATGTGTGGAATAATCATGATCTCCTCTAAATGATTCTGTCTTTTGGTGGCCCTTTCAAAAGCAAGATGGAATGACATTTTTCACGTTTTCTACTTATTCATAAATTCATTTCCAAATCCAGGGAAAAATTATTTGGGATGTCCAACAGAGACAGGTCATTTGGTGGGGAGCTCCAATTCTCAATGTTTTGTAACAGTAAGTATGAATACTAGAAATTAAATTCAATAGGTTTGGAAAAGAGCTAAGAGAGCAGAGGCAGTCATGGCAACATTAACAAATGGGAACTGGGAAAAGGCAATTACTACCTCCCTTTGCCTCTTTGTTCACTTCATTCTGTATCAGTTTTTGGCACTGCTTAATCATATGGTCAAACAGTAAGTCAAGTAAATGGAAGACATTGTGGTGTTATCCAAAGGGTCCCTCCCAATTCCTTCTAATCTCCCTAAGCATTTTCTAACCCTTGATTAATAATTATTGGAAATCTACTGTCATAGCCTTGTCCTATTAGCTATAGCCCTGTTCCGTAGTAATAGAAAATTTCCCAAGGGAATTTAAGTTGCTTTCAGCCATTGATACCTTAGTGTTAATTAGTTTACCTAAGCTTTCTCAAGAGCAGGTTTTGAGAATAATATTAATAACTCATATGCATATATATGTAATTATTTAAGGTTTAGACAGTTCTTTCTTCACGAGAATCTTATAAGGTAAGTATTACTTGAATTTGTTTGAGACCAAAGTAAAATGTCACCTCCCTCAGGAGATCTTCCCTGATTCCTGCAAATATAATCCCTATCTCATTCCTCTGACATACTTTGTAGATGTGAAACAATGGAAAGGATACTGATGCTTGAGGTAGAGAACCTGACTTCCACTCCTGTCTCTATGATTATTCCTCACAGAGAAAACTTGGGAAAATAATTTGATTTCTTTGAGTTGTAGTTTCCTTTTCTGCAAAATGAAGAAGTTGGACCAAATGACTCAGAGCCCCTTTCCAGTTTTGTATGTATAACACTATAATTTACTTTGTACAGATTTCCTTTGTAATTATCTGTGTACATGCTATTTCCTTCCTTCCTCCCAGCAGACTGTAAGCTCCTGGAGGGAACTATGGTCAATTTTGTCTTTTTTGACCTCAGTTTTTGGAGTGTCCAGAATAGTCTAATACATGGTAGGTATTTTATGAATGCTTGATGAATTGAATTCTCATTGTATGGATAAGTAAATGAAGGTTATATGATCTGGTCAGGATGAATATAATAAAAAATATTGGTAGAGAAGAGCTGAAGGAGTGGGAGAGTATGGAAAAGGGAAGGCATTGGGGGCTGGCTGGATTCTCCATAGTTTTGCTCTTGGCTGGCTTGAGTCTTTGAGCCTTTGAAAGAAATACAAGTGATCAGAAACTGAGAAAATTTATAGGAACTAAGTAATCCTAGACCTGATTGAATTCCAGGATAGCTTTCCATCTTTGTAGAAAGGCTCAGGGCCAGACTTTCTTGAGGGATAGAGATGAATTCTGTGGTTTCCCTAGAGCCCAGGGTCAGCAGTAAGTATCCCTGAGATGCTCTGACAACTAGTCAGATGTGACCTTACTCCCTTAGCTCAGCAGCTCCAACACATTGTAGACATTCAATCATTGATAAATGGGAACGATAATGAGGTGAAAACTGTCCCAGGGGAGGAAAAGCTTCTGGAATAATTTGCTGGTTTTCATTTTATCCCACCCCCTCCCCTATAAGGGTACTCAGGAGGAGAGATGCTGGAGACCTAGTGGGTCCTCTGAAATGGTGCATGTCATACCAGGCGGAGAACTGCCATTAACCTCTTCACTTCATCAGCTTGGTAGTGGCTTTTATGAGAGGAAATAAAGATAAAGAGGCATAATCTGGTACATTACTGCCTTGTTTCATATCTTTCCCTGATTACATGGAATATTGCCCATGGAAAGGTTTGTCTCCCTGCCTCTTTCCCTTCCCTGCCTCTCCATTTCTTAGGCCAGGTGAAGGTGGAAAGAAAGTTATACCAAGTTCTCTTCCATTCCAACTAAAGCTTTAAAAGGACCAATTATATTATTAAATTAAAGTCAATGCAATGTAGTGACACATCCTTCCCTTTCTTCAAAAAGTCTCTGAAGTTTTCTGTTTAATCTACTGCTATTACCTTCTACCTATTTCTGGTCAGCACTCCTCCCTACCTCCATACCCCCAGATTGTCTTCCATTTCTACATCAGATATCTTGTATGTATGTATGTATGTATGTATGTATGTATGTATGTATAGTTATTTGCACAGCCTCCCCCATTAGTGAGCTCCTTTGGGGCAAGGACTGTGTTTTTTTGCCTTTCTTTTTATTGTCACAGATGATTGCACATGAAACTGCAAATCTATTATATATAACTTGCTATTCCTTTTAAATATATAAAAAAGTTATCATGTAACTTTCTTTTTTCCTTTTTCCTTCCTCTCCACCCCCCACTAGAGATGGCTACCATTATACACAAATATGTATTACATATATACAGATATGTATGTAAATATAAATATATTAAAATCATTTTATATATATTTCTAATTATCAGTTCTGCCTCTGAATGCAGATACCAAATTCCTTTATAGATCCTTTGTAATTAAATTGTGCATTTATAATAGTCAAAATGACAGTTGTTTAAAGCTGTTCTTAAAACAATATTGTTGTCACTGTATACAACATTTTCTTGGTTCTGTTCATTTCACTCATTATTTTGTGCCAGTCTATCCATGTTTTTCTAAGATTGAAATCTCTTTGGGAACATGGTCTATATCATATACTTCGTTGTGAGATCCCACAGTACCAAGAACAATATAGTTGCTGTTCAATAAAAAAAAAAATCAGTTTATTTATGGACACATTAGTTTTTAGAAAAAACAGAAGCTTTCAGTAACCAAGTTGAGTGAGGCATGGAAATTAGAAGGTGTGATTTCTACATCCCGTTGTCCAATTACAGTGTGTGATTTTGGAAAAGTCATATCCTCTTGATGATTTAGCTTTTCCAACCAAATAGATTGGACAGAAGGAGGATAGTGCAGCTGAACTCTTTCCAGAATTCTATAGAGAAGATCACCCACAAACAATGGTGGGTCACTTGGCCATGGGTGAAACAGGAACAGGAAACAAAGAAGGAATGAATGGAAGGAATTTGCAAACACCACAGATGCCTTGGAAAGTCCTAGACAAATACTGAGCATAGTTATCAGCCCATATGTGAGCTGAGCTCCCTAGCATTTTTGATGGATGAAAAAAACATTTCAAGTTTTCCTGTAAAAATGCCTGTAGCAAAAAGATAAGGAATTTCTGGCACTTGTGGTGTTGACTTCTTAACTAGTTCATTTAAAAATGGCACAGTTATTTTTGGCACTAGAACTAGCTACATGAGAGACTTAAACCCACACCACCCAAAAAGCTACTTTAAGAAGGGATTTGGGGAAATTGGGGAGGGTGGAAAACAGACTCATTTTAGTAAAGTCCTAAATGAGTGACAGTGGATACAACACTGAGTTAATACCTTTAAGGGTATTGACTGGAAGTCAAGAAAATTGAGTATTAACATATTTAGGCTGTCATTAACTTGTGTGTCTTTGGCAAATTAGTTCATTTTTCTGTATCTCAGTCTCTTGATTACAATGCAATTGTTATCAGGACAAAAAAAACAAGACAGTTAAAAGTGCTGAGAAAACCCACTCCCTAGCCCAATTCCCAAAACATGAAGAGATCTGAATTAAGGTCTCCAGCATATTAAATAAAAGCCCTGTGGTAGATTTATTGGAGGTCATGGACAGGGGACAGGCAGACATGAATTAGTTACATTTGGCCCTATTTGAGGGAACATTCACACTATTTTTTTAAATTCCTTCAACTACTTTATTTTCCCCCATTACAGAAGTAATCATGCAAAACAATTACTATACTAGCCATGACAAAGAAAGGAAAAAAAAATAAAGACAGTAAAGAAAATATGCTTCATTTTGCACACAGAGTCCATCTACCCTGAATCTGGAAGCATGTTTTGTCCAGAATTATTTGGAGCTGTAATTGGTCATTGTGTTAATCAATGTTCTTTCAAAGTCGATTATTCTTACAGAATTGTTATTATTGTATCATTGTTCTGATTTTGTTCACTGTGACAATATAGATTTCATTAAAGAATCAAAGGAGTAAATGATACATTAATAGATGACACACAACAAAGGAGATTGAGGAGTGGTTTGATTAGTAAGGAGAACTAAAAGAACCATATCATGGAAGCAAAGGGCTTCAGTTTTCTCATTTATAAACTTGTAAGTTTGGATCAAATATTCTGTAAAAGGTTCTCATCCTTAAAAAAGCTATGACTATAATGACAAGCTTCTTTTCCCCCACTGTCAAATTGTTTTGGTACTATTGGCATCTCTCTGTATTAACTTAGGTCCTAAGGCTTTTCTAAGCCAAATGTTGAGGAATGTGTACCTATTTTCATCCTTTGACTTTTTCCATATAGAATGGATCTTGGATCCTCTGTCATACTTTAAGCTATGTCCTCTTTCCCCAGTCTTCTTCTCTTTAATCCTCAATCCCAAATTCAATCATCAATCTTTCTGTGCCAAGTCTCAGCCCTGGATTACTCCTGCCATCTGTTGCCTTTGCTTCTACTCAAGGCATGCCAAATGAAGCTGGAGAAAATCATGAAACTATGCTGACTGCATCTGATACAAATTAATTTCATGTAATCTCAAGATTGCAGCAAGGCAATCTTTTTGCACCTCCCTAATTGAGTCACTGTTCTACTCATCACAGCAATTTTCCCAAACTTCTGTATCCTTCCTTAAACTTCCCATGACCTCCCTCACCTACCCTTTCAGCCAAGAACCTGACCTCATTGTTCACTGAAAAAAAATGACATTTGATAAGAGCTTCCTTTCTCCCTTCCAACATAGCTTCTATTTCTCAGATTCTTTCTGTCACTATCTGCTACTTTACCTCTGCCTCATATAAGGAGGTGACTCTCATTCTTGCCAAAACTAATCCTTCAACATGCACATATGATTCCATTCTATCCCATCTTCTCCAGCAAATTGCCTCCTGTATCATCTCAGCTCTTTCACTTATCTTCAATCTCTCCCTGTCTACCAGTTGCTTCCCTTGTCTACAAATATACTCATGTCTTCCTCAAAAAATCTTAACTTTATCCCTTTGCCTGCACTAGCTGTCAATATCTCTCATCATTCTATTACTTACCTCCTTAGGAAGATCATCTCTATTAGGAGCTTCAGCTTCTTTTCTTCTCATACTATTTTTAAAAAGTTTACATTATTTTTAAATTATGGCATAAAACAAATATCATAGCATAGGACATAGAAAGATGATTGCCCATGAAACTCAAAATTTACTGTGCACAACTTGCCGTTCCTTTAAAAAATACAAAGAAATGACCATATATCCTCCTAGTATCCATATCAGTACTCATTCTCCATGTATCTAGTACCCTCATATTCAAGTCTCTTTTTCTCACCAAAAAAAGGAAACTCCTGCTGAATTCATAACATTTAAGTATTAAGTAATTATTACCATCCATCCTAGAAGGATTTGGATAATTAAAAAAGGAATCTGGAAAGGATAATGCTTAACTCAAAGGAATATATTAATAGTAAGCTTTTAGACATATGGATAATATTTGGGGACAAGGGACCTTTCTAATGCCCTCAAAATTCTTACCCTGTGTATGGCTGTTAATTTTGCCTCTGCATAAGACAAATTTTGATTTAGACCTTTTTATATAGATTTATATAGATTTCAATTATCTATAGAAATGTACTTTATGAGTGTGAGAATGGTGAGGACTGCTCAGTGGGGCAATGTTTTTTTAAGTAATGACTTTTAAAAAGTCTCTACATTTTCTTTCTTGATGTTAGGAAATAATGACTAGCCACACATTTTTCTGGCTAAATGGGGCTTAAATTGAAGTTATACAAGTTTAAAAATCACAGTGTCAAAGGGGGCTTGGATTTTAATCCAAACCTTGTGCAAGTTTTGTTTGCAAATTACTGTGAATCCCTTAAAGGACTACCCCTTGCTACATATTTATGCAAGATAGAACCACAAAGATGCAAAATTCATTTACACTTATGGTGCACTTGGCAGCAATCAGAACAAAGCTTGAATTACATTTCAGTAAAGATATGCAAGGTACCAATATTAGATTATAGTTGGAACCAACAAACTACAGAAAGTATGATTATGACAAATAGAAAAGCATAACATTTTAGAAGATGTGATTTCTGATTAGCACAATTACAGAGAGCAATTGCGTGCTCCCCTTGCAAAGAAGCCAATAAATTAATTGTACACTAACACAGAAGAGATTACACCCCAGATCTATGCATACCAACATCGCTACAAACCATGTATGTAAAATGTAATTGCATCGTATCATCAAGAGAATTGTGGTGAGGATTCAATTATACAGCAGAGTGATTGTAAATATTCACAAATATCCTGGATTTTTTATTACTATGCTACAGTTTATGCTGCATAATCTGGTCGCAAAGATTGGCAAAACAAATAGAAATGAAAAAGGCATTTATCCAGAATCATTTGTCCACAGTGTGAAACTTGTCACATTCTTCACATGGTCGTCAAGTGAATGGCTTCACTTCTCTATTTCATCTACCCCTTAAAAGGCAGTTTGAAAAAGGTAAGTAGGAACTTTTCTAAACATTATAGAGTCTCCTTACATTTCTATAGTATCTTATAGTTTCAAAGTTTTTACTCATCTATTATCTAGTTTTGTTCTTAATACAACCCTTGGAGATATTCTATTACTATTTTGTATAGGGGAAACTGAGGTTCAGAGAATTAAATTGTTCATGTTTCTAGGCACAGATTGGGAGCAAAATGTGAACTTCCTGATTCTCATCTCTCTCTGTTTAACAGCATTTGTTTCTCTATTTGTTTTAAATTGTGGGAATTAGACAGCTATTTTCTGTTGTCTCAGGAAATATCTTTGGAATTTCAGATCCCCTGGGTTTAGACTAGCTTGAGCACTGAAACACAAAAAATCTGTCCACCCCATTCTGATCTTTGCTCACTGATGGTACCTGGGGCTTTTAAGGTGAAACAATCCTTTCTTTTAAGAAACTGTCATGCTATTCAGACAATATATGTTCACAGAGAAGTATATTCAATATAATTATAACTATATACATATGTATACATATATATTATAAAATGAATATGCATTTTTCTGGGAAGGGCATAAGTGAAGGAATCATTTAAGGCTTCCAAAAGTAGATGCTACTTGAACTTTGAAAGAAGGCAAGAAGTGTAAGAAGTGGGGGAAAGTAGGGAGAGTATTTCAATCACATAAAGGCACAGAGGAGCAATATGTAATGTTGTGCATGGGATTCAACAAGTGACCTATTCAGGCTGGAATTTAGTCTGAATGAATGGGAGTCACTTGTAATCAGATCTAGAAAGCTAGATGGGAGCTAGATTGTGAAGAACTACAAATTGCAAAGAAGTTTCTCTTTTACCCAAAGGCAATAGGGAGCTCTTGAAGATTCTTGAGGTAAATGATAGATCTTGACTTGAAACTTGAAAAAAACTTGCTTGGGACATTGTAATATAGGAAAGAGAAAAGACTCAAAGCAAGGAGATCAAATGGAGGCTTTTGTAATAGTCCTGGTAAGAGGCGATAAGACTCTAAATTAGGTAAGATATGGTGTTTGAGGATAGAGAAGGGATCAGATGCAAAAGATGCTAAGGAGTGGAGATTGTGAGATTGAGCAATTGCTGGTTAAGAATGAAGAATCAAGATTGGGTGATGGGAAGAATGGTAATGCCCTTAGCAGAAATCAGATATTAAAAATTAATGATAGTTTTAGGGACAGAGATAATGAGTTAAGTCTTGAATATGAAATATCTATGGGACATCTAGGTGGAAATGTTTAGTAGACGGTGTTATAGAACTGGTGCTCATGGGAGAAATTAAAACTGAAAATGTACATATGAAAGCCATCTACACAAAAAGATAGGTGAATCTTAAAAAAGCTAATGATATTACCTAGAGTGAGAGTGTGGAAAGAGAAAAAGGAGACTAGGAAAGATTCATCGTACCAGTAGAATGAGAACCAAGGGAAGCATTGTAACAAAAATCCAGGGAGGAGAGGGAGACAGAGACAGAGGGAGACTGAGGGAGAAAGAGAAAGAGACCAACAGAGGGGTAGTCAAGTGTCAAATACTACAGAGGTCAAGTAGGATGGAGTGCAAAAATACTACTAAATTTATAAGTAAAATCAAATTATTAGTGAACTAGAAAAGAACAATTTTGTTTGAGAGGTGGAGGTAGAATTTAAAATGCAAAGAATTAGGAAGTAACTAAAATGTGAGAAAGTGGAGGCAAGTATTTTGTGTTTGTATGTGTGTGTGTGTGTGTGTGTGTGTGTGTGTGCTAGGAAGTTGTCTAAGAAGAGATGTTATAGGATGATAGCTTTAGGGGATAATCACATCTAATGAAGTTTTTTTAAGACTAGAGAAGGGAAATCTGGAAATGTTTGAAGGAAGCAAGAAGTTAGTGGATAAAGAGAGTCTAAGATTAGGCAAAGAGAGGTAGTAAGGAATCACAAGAGATTAATGTTGCCAAATCTGAGGGAAGAGAGGATGTGCAGGAAGAGGTGGATGGTGAACATTACTAAAAACTTCAGCAAGAATAAGAGGAAAAAATACTTAACAATTAAGAAATAATTGGTAATATTTAAGAGAACAGTTTCAGTCAAGTGGTGGGGTTTGAAATCAAATTGAGAAGTGTGTGGAAGAAAGGAAAGTAGAAGCATTGAATATAGTTAGATTTTCCCAGGAATTTAGCTTTGAAAAGGAGGAGGCATACAAGATGATTACATTTAAAGATCATATGAAGAATTTTTAAGCATGGGGAGATAGGTAGTATCTCTGAATAGGTGACATGAAAGCAGTCAGTAGATAAGAAAAGATTGAAAATAAGAGAGATGGGATAATAGAAAGGGAAACTCCTAAAGGAAATGGGAGGGATGGGATTAAGTTCATAAGTAGAAATGTAGGTCTTGGCAAGGAAAGGGTCCACCATCTCTTCTCCAGAAACTGGAACAAAAGGAAAGAAAATAAATGCAATAACCTCCTAAGATATAGGGATTTTGAGGAGAATAGAGAAGAGGTAGTTCAAAATGGATCCTCTTCTTATTTTTTTCAGTAAAATGGCAGGTGAGGGTCTTTGGGATTCCCTTTGGGTTTCCCCTGTGTGGATTATATGACTCTGCTTTTGAGTGGTAATGAATCTCATTGTCAAATTATTTGGGAATTCTTTGCATAGTGTCATTTGCAGAAAGGTGCATAGAGAATTGTTCTTCCATTTAGACAATGAATGGAATTACATGGAAACCTATTCAACCCTTTAAAGTTAAGGATTCAAAGAGGGAGTTATGTCAGGCATGATGAAATCGATGTGCTTATTTGTACTATTATCAGTTTATTGAGGGTTGGGAACCAGGTTTTCTGATTTTAATACTTAGTATGGCATTCATATAGCCCTTTTGACACCAGACACCTAATAAACTGAGCGATCAAATAACTTCTAAAGCCTCTTAGTACTTGCAAATTGTATCATTGTTTCTGCTTCACAACCAATTGAAAACTTCTGTTTCAGAGTTTTAGCCATTGTCATAGGTAATTATCAAAATGAAGTTACTCAATTTGGTAGGGAGTTGTTCTTTGGGTCCTGGGTAATTTATTAAACCAAGATCCATCAATTATGGACAGTGGGGTAGGTGGCATAGGGTGTTTTTACATTAATTTCAAGTCCTACTTTATCATTGAAAGAGTCAGGGAAAGATTACCCTATCTCCAAACAGGTCTAACTTGACTTTCCCCATATACTTAGGGAGCAAGGATGCTACTGTAAAGACAATTGCACTGATTTACCTGGTAGAAAAAATGTGGGGGAGATTATTTATGGTGATGGGATGATGTCACTAAATGATATTCATTTCATGTTATGTCCCTCCTTTCCTGACCCAATACCTAATATTCACTATTGTGGGGGGAAAAAAAAACTCTTCTTGCCCAGAGTTAATGGAGTTTGTGTCAGATCTGATTATTTCCTTCTATTCAGTCAAGAAGGCAATTTCATGGTATATGATGAGAATGGAGGAGCTTCATATAATAGGATCTTCAGAGCAGGAAGGAATCCTGCAAGTCATTTAATTCAAAACTCTCCTCCTCTTATTTTACAGAGAAGGGAAATGAGTTTCAGAAAGGTGAAGTGATTTACCCAAATACATATTTATATATACATATATATATATATATATATATACATACATAAAATAGCAAAGCTGGCATTCTGACCCTGTACTACTGACTCAAGATCCATCTTTCCAATAAGTCATACATTGGATTGATTGAATGCACATTCCTTGTACTATTGCTAATATGCTGTGTGACCTTGAGTGAATCTTTTAACTTCATGTCCTTCAGTTACAGAGGGCAAATGAAAATACTCATATTCTTTTCCCTGGGGCTTGGTAAAACTCATTTATTTATTTGTTCAAGAAACAAGAAAGATTACTAAAGATATTCTCTGCTTAGAGCCCTCTTCTAGGTACTAGAAATAACTCTTCTCTTGAGTATATAGATATGAAACAGTTTTAAAAAGCAGAGTAGGGAAATATCATTTAATGAGAGATAAAGAAGTCCTTTTCCTATGTATTACAATGTCATGGTAGGAAACCTGAGTTCTCCAATTCTAGAACACCAGTCTCAATAAGTTACAAGCAATAACCTACTAATCTGAGAAAATTGGAAATTTTTGTCCTCACACCTTGTTTGGTTCCTACCAATCTCAATAAGTTACAAGAAATAACCTACTAATCTGAGTTGAAACTGAAATTTTTTTGTCCTCAGGACAAATGTCAGAACCAAATAGTAAAAAGCAGACCTTTAATTTATGAGGAGGATCAGGGTAGCACAGAACACCATTGCTTGGGATTGGAAGAGGATATAAAAGAAGCTGGATGTATCCCACTACTTTTAACAAGGTACTTTTCCTTGCTAAGTGCTAATCTTTGTTCTTCCCAAGATATTCATGGACTGGAAGTACTTTTGGTGCCTTTAAAATTTGTGCAGTGCTAGGTTTGGAGTCAGAAAGATCCATCTTCTTGAATTCAAATTTGAACTCTCAATTGTATGATCCTGGGCAAGTAGCTTAAACTCATTTGCCTCAATTTCCTCATCTGTAAAATGAACTGGGGAAGGAAATGGCAAACCACTCCAGTATTTCTGCCAAGTGAACCCAAAATTGGGTCATGCAGACTGACCTGAAAAATGACCTAAGAATAAAAATAAAAATTTAGATCTCTTTAATTTAGCACATGAACAACAACCCTCCTTGCTCTGCCCTACTTGTGGTCTTGAATGGACACTGTATCTATTGAACAAAGAACATTAATCCTATTTCAGAAGGCTCATCATGAGATGAGCTTTTTTCAGTCACTGCAACTCACAAAATCCTCCATCTAAATCAGAGGGAAGAAACAGCCTGCATCTGTGAAGAGAATAGTCATGCTTAAAGAGCCATAAGGCAATTAATAAAGTTGAGGGAGGTTCAAATATCCAGGTATTTAAAATAGTAGCTTTTCTAGAGGAGCAGTCACCCCAACCAGTCCAGGGATGAGGAAAAGTTTCAGGTAATAGAGGAGAGCCCTTGTGTCCATCATTGCTTCTGACCCAGAGAGCAGGTGGATTGGAAAGACCTTGGGATCTGAGGGCAGATTACTTGAGTCTAAATCCTAATTCCTGTTGCTTATTCATTATGCCACTTTGGGAAATCACTTTTCCTCTAAGGATCTCATTTCCCCCATCTGTAATATGAACTAGATTATTTCTAAGGTCATTTCCAGCACAACATTTTGATCCTCTGATTTGGCCTATAGTTATAATTGCTTTCCTTTGAATTCCCCTTGGCAATGAATTATGGAAAAAAGTTCTTAATAATAATTATTATTTGCATTTGCATGGGCTTTCACAGATATTATCTCATTTGAGCCTCAGAGCAACTCTGTGAAGCAGGGAGGGCAATAAAGAGATGATTATCTTTAGTTTTACTGCTGGGGGTGACTTGTGTAAGGTCATACAGTGAGTCAGCAATAAAGTCAGTAGGAGTATCCAAGTCTCCTATTGCCAAGTCTAGGGTTCTTTCCAGTATTCCATTATATTTTAAGGAATTTGTTAATCCTATTAAAATGAGACAATTAATTATTTTGCACTTCTCTCAATTGAGAGGTAGAACAGGAGACTGGGTAGGGAGGCAGAGAAGAAGGAATGTTTCTGGAACTTGTTCCAATTCACACCCCCCCCCCCCCAATGTTTTGGTTGAAGGTACACATTCTTAACAGGGAAGGGAAGGTGATAATGGTGAAGGGTTAGTGAGAAGGGGTAGGAGTAGGTGACTTGAGATAACTGCCTTGCTCCCCTGATTATAATGATGTGATTTGTACATTAATTGATATGCCCAGATATGCCCTAGTAATTCTCAACCAATTGCTCTTAACTGAATTGAATGAATAGAATGTCAGTAGGGCTGCATTCTATCCTTTCATAATGACCAAGCTGCAGAATTTAGTCCTCTGGAGCAGTATCCTTGCTATCCTTTGTGTGCAAGAAGTAGGAATGAGCTTTAAATATGAAGAGTGCTAAAGCTACAGCTAATAAACTAAAGACATAGCCTGGAGATGGGGCTTGGAAAAAAACCCTGCACTTAAACTTGTCATTTAAATAACGCAATCTCCCTTTAATGAACAAAGCTTAGCATTTCTGGTCCCAGTGTCAATGTCTTTCCTCAGGCTAGGATGACCTTAAAAGACTTTTCAGATTTTGCAATGTCCCCTGGCCCTACAACAGGAAGGTCTTGGGAGTCAATACAAATCAAATGCCTTGAGGGTAAAAGGAAATATGACAGAATTGCTGGTCTAAGAGCACCCTAAGGTGATGGAATGGATCGACTAGTTAGATAGATCATCACTGGAATGAAAGGGCCATTAGACTTCTGTTAATGACATAAAAGCAATCAGGTCCCTAGGGAGACAGACTAATGCAGTGTGAGCAACTGTAAGGAAAATTTGACTTCTGATGGAGGTAATTCTGTGAGAGTATGGGAGCAGCTTGTCTCTGGCCTCCTTCAGCTGCTGCTGCTGCTGATCATTTATTTCACTGGCTCCTGCTTGGTGTGAGAGATCTTTAATTTCACGGACAGTTTGCCCATTTCAGACTAAGTGCAGATATCTAAAATATATTTCGTGTAAACTGTTAAGTACTCATGATTTATCTTAGTACCTGACTTGCTTAAAGCATTATTAGGAACCATTTTTACTAATTGCTGAGCCATCCTTGGGAAAGGGAGAGAGTTATGCATTCTTTCCCTTTTCTGGAAGGTGGTTTCATTTGAAAAAAAAGAACTGAAGTGCTGACATTGTAGCCTCAAATATTACATGCAAACCTCCCCTCCCCCCCAAAATTAAGTCTTTCCAATCTTCTTTGACATTTAACTGATGCAATGTTTGCTCCTTATAGGACTCCAAGTGGGGAACTAAAAGAGATTCCATATTCATTAGGGAACTGGATAAGTTAGAAGAGTAGAATAGATAGTGGCTTTCCACTGCCTCTTATTTTTCATTATTCCTCAACACAAGCCTTCTGTTATACTTGGTACAGTGTCCTCATTATACATCTTATTTATTAAGCCAAACTCTGCACATGTTCTTTCATCATTTAGAGTATCTTCTCCCTGTCAATCTAAGTTTTACCTATCATTCATGGTTCAATTCAAATCCCATCTTTGATCAATAATCTGCTCAAATTTTTTTCACTTCTGTGGGTCTCTCTGTTCTTTGAATTGGCAACATGGCTCACTGGTTTTTCAATGTCCTGGGAATGGAGAATTCAAAGATGGCCACATGTCCTGTGATTTTTTTCAGAAGATGGGTGAGTCATATTCCTATCTTGGGATAGAGAGTTGACTAGGCAAGGAATATGCCTTCCAGATGTGTCCTCTGTCTCATTTATAATCAAGATAGGAAAATTGACTTCCATTTTCAGGGAATGGGAGGCTAGTTCTGGAGAAAGAGAATAGGTCTCTGAGGACAAAAGAGATCATAGGCCAGGGTTTCCACTTATAAATTAGGCACATTGTCAGGGGCATTCACTCTTTTATGACATAGAAGCACCATTTAGTAAATTACTACTCTACTAGAAAAGATGGATGTGTTTACTAGCATGCTTCATTCACACTCTACTTTGAAAAAATTTTTAATGGTGGGGATCTAACCCACTAAGCGTGTGTTTCTGCATCCTTAAAAGAAATGGGCTATGTTTTCCAATCACTTAGCAGCTATTTATTGAATGACTATTATGTGCTCAGAACTGTGTTACACTCCCTGGGATAAAGGCCCTCAAGGAACTTGCAATTTAGATGAAGGAACAAGACTAAACATTGTGAAACAATGCTGGAAAGAACACTAGAGCAAAATAATGGGACTTAGGTTTAAGTCCTGGTTCCCATCTACCTGTTACTGATTGTATGACCTTGTATAAATTTCCATATCTCTCTGAGCTCATTTACACTCTGGAAAATGGAAGTCAGCCTTGGAAGTCAGAAGATCTGGCTTCAGATCCTTTCTTTGATGTGTCATCTGAAAATTGCTTAACTTTTAAGAGTTTAGGCAACTCTTAATGACTATAATTTACAGAGAAGCTGCCACTCAACATCACTTTAAGGAATTTCCACACCAAAAATTTTTTATAACAATAAAATCACAAGTGTGGATCAAATGATGCTGATGATAATTTTGTCCTAGGAGTGTTGTAGGAAACTAGCTTTGTAAATCGTAAAGTGCTACATAAATGTGAGCTCTTATTGAATAATAGCTGGTTAATGTCACATAAAAATGTGTCCTGTTGAACTCTTTAAGCATAAATAGTATTTGTTTTTCCCAATTACATGTAAAGAAAATTTTCAATATTATTTTTTATAATATTTTGAATTCCAAAATTTTTCTTCCTTCTTTCTTTTCCTCCCCTTCCCAAACATGGCAAGACATCCAATATAGGTTATACATGTGCAATCTTGCAATCCATATTTCCACATTAATCATACTGCAAAAGGAGAATAGAAAAACAAAGTTAAAACAACATGCTTCAATCTGCAATGAATTTTAAAAATAATAGTCATAAATGTTAACTAAACCTTAAGTGCCCCCTTCACATTTTTTTTTACAGTTGAGGGTATTACTGTAATTTCAGTCTCTTAGTTTTGTGACCTTAGGGTCATTCTTGACTCTTTCTTATCCTTTCATCTCTTATACTTTCCCCTTTAATTCCTTCTATAAGTAGTGAGGGAGTGAGGTGGTATACTCTATAAAGTACTGGATTTGGAAACAGGAAAATGTGATTTGAATCTTGTCTCAGACAATTAAGATCTCTAAATTACTTAAAGGCAATGAAGTGCTGACAATATAGTCTCAAATATTACATGCAACTGACCCCCCATTGTCTTAGTCTGCTGTTTTCTAATCTGTAAAAAGCTTAATAATACTACCTATCTTATATAGTATTGTAAAGATCAAATAAGTTAATAAACATATAGTTCTTTTCAAACCTTAAAGGGCTATGCATCATCATCATCTTTATCAATGTTATGATTATTATTAAGATTTCTTCTTTTGTTGACATTATCATCACTCTTCCAGTTACTCAGGTTTGTGACCTAGGAATTATTGTCTACTTTTCATTATTACTACTCTCATCCCCTATCAGATATGTTGGGGTTTTTTAGTTTTTTTTTAAATTTTTTTTCAGATCTGTTGTTTTATCTTTTCCATTCTGCCTCCACAAGTCCACTTTTCTTCACCAATATGATTATCACCCTATTTGAGAATCTTTTCACTTCTTACCTGGATTATTGTAATGGTCTCCTAATTTATCCTTCTGACTTCTATATCTATTCTTTTCAATCAGTCTCTATACTCTACCAAAATGATCTGACCATATCACTTCTCTTCTCAAAAAATTTCAATCTCTCCATATTTCCCCAATTAAATTATAAATTTCCTCAAACTAGTATATGATATCTTTAACAATCTCTCTTTCATTTACTTTTTCAGCCTTAGTTCATATATCACTCACTCATGTCCTCTCTATTCCAGACATATTGTACTATTCATTTTTCTCCAAACTTGACCTTGCATCTCTTGTCTCTGTTTTTTTTCCACACAAGTTGTTTTTCATGAATAAAATTCAAGTTCTGCCTCTGTCTCTTAGGATCTCTAGTTTTCCTTAAAGCTCAGCTCAGATGATATCTTCTTCATGAATTTTTCTCTGCTTCTCCTTGTTAACTTGATTTTACTTACGTTCATATATATATATTGTATTCTACCAGTAGGATATAAGCTTCTTGAGGACATGTGGTTGTTTCATTTTTATTTTGTTTTCTCAGCACTTAACATAATGTTTTGAGCACATGAAGCACTTAATAAATGTTTCTTCGGCTGATTTGAACATTGTTCAGCTGGTGGACATCTGTAATATTGTTTTTATGGCACTAACTCTTCCCAGTAATGTTATTTTGTTAAAAATGCTGTTTTTTAGAACCATTTAATAACTTCAGTAGGGAAGATGAAAGACTAAGAAAAAGCATTAGGGACTGACTCATCATATCTCATTAATAAGGACTTTAAAAATGCACTAGATTGAATTCTAGTTCCAATCAGAAAATCTAAGAAAAAAAGATCATTGAGTCATTATTTAAAATCCCATGTCAGTTTAAGGAGATGGATAGAGATATAAGGGGACATTGAAGAGGGAGTCTGGTTAGGGTTGTGTAGCAACAAAAGTGGAGGTGAACTGAATTCTCAAGTGAACTGATTTGGTACAAAATACCTCTTACTCAATGGAGAAATAGAAGAGAAGGGGGTTAAGGAAAAGTGGGGAAAGAAAATTAAGGGTTGATTAAGGGAGCTATTAGCCAGAAGAGAAAAAAAGAGAAGAAAAAGCATATGAGAATAGCATGGAGTGAAATACAAATCAGCAGATATGACTATGAATGTGAATGGGATGAACTCACCCATAAAAATGAAGAGGATAGCTGAATGGATTAGAAAGCAAAGTCCAACCATATACCTGATAATAGCTCTTTGAAGGTAGAGATTGTCTCATTTTTATCCTTGAATCCCCAGTACTGAGCATGGTACTTGGAACAAGGAGAACACATTGAATGTTTGTTAGTTGTTTGTTTTGCAAATTAATCTTGTTCTATACTAGGTGATGACTTACCAGAGGATACCTGAATGATAACAAGAAATAAATCAAATCCAGACATATATATGTATATATATATATATATATATATATATATATATATATATTTAAATATGTTAATCCATGTGAACCTAGAAGTCTATTTTTTGCAGAGTTATAGACTACAGGTTTCATATGAATTCTCACATATCCCAGGAAATTAGGAGATTCAGGAAATTTCTTTTTCAGTCTTTGTTAACTAGGGAAGGTGGTTACAAAGTGGTGATGTGATCTATCCAGCAAGTCAGAAAGGTGTTTATACTAGCAGAGGAGGCAGGAAAAAAGATTATTACAGAACAAAGATCATGTGTATTTTGATATTAGTTCTGGATCTAGATCTGGTATTTAGAATTTCTAGGACTTTATATGATAGACACCGAAGGACATTTACCATAACTTAGAAAATGAATTCAATTATATATGAGTTAGGATTGGCACAGATTTGACAAATCATACTATATGTTTTATTTTGTACATCAATATTTGTGTTCTCTGAAATCCATCAGTGGAAATGGGCTGGCTAATATGTGGATAAAACAAGGTGAGAAATATGAGATATGAGAAATTCAAAATTGTTAACAGGTTGGGTGATAGTACTATTTGATTGTGTAGAAATAGTACTTTTCAGAGAATTTTACATGGAAGTAGTTTCAAGTTAGGGAATTTCATTAGAAATTCATCAGCACATAGAGAAATTCCAAAGAAATATCTGGGGAAGGTAGGAAACAGGTGTTGGGAAAGGCTATGCAATCATGTATATATGTATGACAGGGCAAAGTCATGAGTGATGACTCAAATCAGCACCACAGCAAGGGACAGCATTCAGTAGCTAACAGATGGCCCCCTTTTACTACTAAATTGGCAAATGGGGCAGTTTAAATGTAGGGTTTAAGGAGATGAAAGCACAGCTTTTACTATGAAGAGTAATAACTTTATCTCTTCTATAGAGCCTTGCAGGCACTTTGGTTGCTCTTATCAGCCAACACATTTTTTATTGAGCAATTATGGGTCTTCACCTGTGCTGAATGCTGTGAAAGCTTCAACTCTTGAAGAGATCTCTGGTTAATTAAAGAAAAAAGACTCAAGTCTTCAAAATAAAAGAATATGAGGTAGTATATGATATGTCAAATGAATGTGATAGAACATAAGTACTGTGGGAATTCAGAGAAAGAAAAGTCCAACATGGGTTGGAATTGTCAAATTTGACATGATCTCTATGATTCATTCTTTTTAGGCTCCTTGGCTAGGATATGAACCCAAGACTCCTATTTCTAAGTCAAGAACTCTTTCCATCACACCATGACCCAGAGATCATTTAGCAAATTTGGGGATCAATGACTTTACTATTTCCTTCTCTCCAAATCTACTTTGGTTCTTAATTACTTAAGTAACTTTAATTGATTGTTACTTAAGTTTGTTAAATAATGATTATAATAATACCAGGAATAGGATCATCCAAAAGTCTCTGCTGACAAGCATCAACCTTTTCCTCAATGCAAAATAGGCTTTTCTCTGTATACATTCAATCTCCTTTCCCTGCCCTTCCCTGGCTAAGTATGGTGATGAATGTTTTGCAAATAGGCATAGTTATGGGTATTGGCTCTTGTTCCCTAAGGGTTTTAGAGGGCCAGGTTTGGAACAGTCAGGGTCTAAGTACCTTGGGAAGCCACTATAGAAAGTTGTCAGATATTTGAATGGTGACTTTGTAAATATTTGCTAAGCACCGAGGAAATAGCATCTGGAAAGTGAAAAAAATTACTTAGAAACCTGAACATTCCCTGTGGAATGGGAACTAGGGAGGGCTATTGTTAAAGATCAATCAATAAATCAATCATTTCTTTGTTTATTATCTATGTGAGTAGAAGTAGTCTTTGTAGTCTTTGTTCACTCCAAAGTATAAGTTCATCCCTGACCTGTTCTCCAACATGATGCTAGATCTTAGAGCACACACACACACACACACACACACACACACACACAGACACAGATTCACAAATTAATTCCTGAAAATCCTAGATCATTGTAGGTACATTTTCTTTTATGTTGTTGTTTTTATTTTGCAAGGCAATCGAGTTGAGTCACTTGCCCGTGGTCACACAACTAAGTAACTATTAAATGTCTGAGGTAAGATTTGAACTCAGGATCTCCTGACTCCAGGGCTGTGTTCTATTCACTGACCACCTAGCTCCCTTTGGGAGGTGTATTTTCTTGCTGTCACCTATCTTTTCCTTTTGCTTCCCCCACTATAAATTACTGTTTTCATAGACTTACATTAATCTATTTTCAAACAGAAGCAATGATTGTATTGCTTCTTTATTCTTAGAGATCCTGAATACCATGGAGCAGTGTAATCTTTTTGTAAATCAGTAGCATCTACACCTTTCTGTCTTCATTTTCATTGTTTATCCCTTTGAGCATATAAAATCTCTGAGTCTCTAAGTTCTTTCTGATCCAAAAATGCTTCCCATTTTCCCTTTTCTCTACTATTTTCTCTAATATTCTCTACTATTCACATCCCCAAAATAGTTCACTATATATATATATATATATATATATATATATATATATATATATATATTCCTTCACAAAAGCCCCATGACCCCACTCCTTCACTTCTGGGTTTATATTTTTTGTACCAAAAAACCTACCCCAAAGTGTTCCAAGTTTTCAGGATCTAAGAAAGTTTGAAAGAAGAAATATTTCTTCCATCTTCTTTTTTCAAAGGTAAAGGTTCTCACCTATTACCTCCCCCCCGTTTCTAATGAGTTTACTACTTTCAACACTTAAATTAATTTTATATTTTAGTTGTGCTTCCATGGGAAATTAGTTCACTCATGCCTCTTACCAAATACCATCAGATTACCATTCATTCTGCCTCAAATCACTGGCTGAGAACTTAGCCTACTTGAGCTGTCAATAATTTTTGTAGCACAAGAAAGAATCTTGAGAATTATCTACTATTGATACTACACATGAATAGATTGTTTTTGTTAAATTGTTTTTCATTTGTGTCTGACTCTCCATGACCCCATTTGGAGTTTTTTGTCAGATGTATTGGAGTGGTTTGACATTTTCTTCTCTTTATTTTATAGATCAGGAACTGAAGACAACAAATGAGTAACTTGTCCAGGGTTACACAGTCAGTAAGTGTCTGAGGCCAGATTTGAACTCAGGAAAATGAGTCTCCTAACTCTAGGCCCAGCACTCTATGTACTGTGCCTCCTAATTTCCCTTGTGTATAATTTACATTTTATAATAGGGCTGTGCTATCCCCAACTACTTTGCATCAGAGACCAAATGTCTTGAGATCTGGAGAAGAAAATATATTTGAAGAAAGAGTACAGGTAGAAGATTTGTGTCCTTTAGGTCTGTATTCCAAGGAATGTCCAAGAGACCATTAGACTAATGCTTAAGACTAGATGAATCTATAGCTACAATTGGCAGAAGCTGCTAGCAGAAGAAAGACAATTCTTGCCCCTAAAGTAAGTAGAACTGTCAAATATTTCAGTATCAGAAATTGATAAGGTTTTAGCAGTGGAAATGTCATTTAAAAAGAAGTATTACCATCTATTTTGTTACTACAAAAGATAATAGGTGCTTTGCATTTGACTTGTAGCTGAAATCTTCCATATATGCTTTCTATTCCATTAGAATTAGGGTCTGTCTTTCTTTTCTATTTTACTCCCAGCACAAAGCATTAGTAGTGCTTGATATATAGTGCTTGCTTAATAAATGCTTCATTCATTCTTTCATTTATATAGTTAACAAATGAAAGTAAATGAAAGTTATGAACTGTATGGTATATAAAATAGCACAATGATTATGATTTTTAGGGTCATTTGAGGAATGATATCAAAGACTCCAGTTCAATAGGAGAACCAGACATTGGCCTTTTTGAGAAGGAAGTGCTGAGGTATGTTTTTAGTGTTCTTTAGCCTCTCCTTGCTTCATCCTTTGTCCTTTCCCAGTATCTCTCACCTAATATGCCCAGTATGTCTCTCTGGTCACCTCTTTTCCCTCTGTTGTCTCCAGCTATCAGTTGGATCTTACCCTTTAATTAATCTTTACTTTCATTAAGATCCCTTAGGATCTTGAAGTTGGTTTGTAAATCTCCAACAACTCAATAAGTTAACTTTCCCAGGAGGACTTGTATTTTACCCAAAAACCAATATTTTTATATAAAGGATTTTCCCCCTTTCTTTCTAATTTTGTTTTCTCTAATGGTGGAATTTAGGCCAGCTGGTGAAGAAGAAGTTTTTGTTTTTCTTTTTGCCTAGAGAAGTGTTACCAGAATCATTTAAATTATATCATGTAAGTCTAGAGCTGGATGAGAAATGAGAAGATCTTGGATTCTATACTTGGCTCTTCTATGAATAAATTGCTTAAGTTTTTGCCAGTTACTATACTTCTCTGGACCTCAGTTTACTTATCTGTAAAATGAGGGATTATGACTAGATTATTGCTAAGCCTGTGTCTTGGAACATATCTTTTCTTTATTTATTTTTATTTATTTAAGGCAATGGGGTTAAGTGATTTGCCCAAGGTCACACAGCCAGGTAATTATTAAGTGTCTGAGGTCATATTTGAACTCAGGTCCTCTGGATTCCAGGGCTGGTACTCTATCCACTGTGACATCCAGTTGCCCCCATATCATATATATATATGTATATATATATATATATATATATATATATATATATATATATTCTCTCTTGGAATTCTCATCAGTTCTTATGGATTCAACTATCTTATCTATGTAGATGACTCTCAAATATTTAGAGTGTTCATCTCTCTCCTAAATTCTACATCTCCAAATTCTATCTTAATATCTCCATCTGGGGGTATCATAAACAAATTCAATTTGCTCAAAACCGAGTTGCTTTCCTAGTTCTGTCAAGGTGACAATTTTTTTTTGTCCTATATGTCACCTGTAACTCTTCATTTTCACTTATCCTCTTTCATTCCCCTATATTTAATCAGTTTTCAAATTTTATCCATTCTATTTCAGTAATTTCACTTACATTGGTGTACCTTGGTCCACTTGTACTCACAGTGGTTGTACTCACAACCACTATAATTTAGACCATCATTTTTTACCTGGGCTATTACAATGCCCTTCTTCCTTCCTTCTCTTTCCCTTAAGTCTCTGAACTCTCCAATCTGTTCTCCTTACTTCTGCTAGATTGATATGCCCAAGGCATATTATCTGATTAAGAAGCTTTAGTATCTGGGATATTCTTTCTTCTTACCTCTACCTTTTGGAGTCCTTAGCTGCCTTCAAGGTTCAGCCCAACTGTTCATGAAGCATTTCCTGATTTCCCCATTTTTATTGCTTCTCAAAGTAGATTTGGATTTATTTTGGGTGTTTCTTGTTTTTATTTATCTGTTAACACATTGCATCTTCTCTTTTCTGAGTACAATAAAAGATTCTTAAGAGCAAGGCTTGCCTTGCTTTTGTTTATATTCCCAAGATCTAGTTTATAGTGGATACTTAATACTTGCTTGTTGATTGATTGATTTCTTTCAGATCTATACTTCTTCATTAGGCCCTCCCTAACCTAGAAAGAATGACCCTTATTCACTAGACCAGGTGGATGTTTAGTCCTGAGCCCTCAGTTATTGGGAAACTGACACCCTCACAGGAGCACCAAAGGACCCAGATAAACTCAGACTCTGATTTGGATACCTCCCAAGAGATCTGTTCCATGTCATGCCAGCCCAATGAAATAAAGACTAATCTATCTCCTTTTTACTCCCTTCAAAGAAGGGAGGTATTTCTCTCTTTAATCCAAAGTTTCTGTGACAGAAAATTTTTTGGCTTGGAGGCCTGTCCTTTTGATGTATTGGAGTGGGTGGCCAATTTAGAGAGTGGAATAAAAGAACTGAGCAGGGTCATAGGCATCTTGGGGAAATCAGGAAACCCAGACCTTCCTACATACAACTTATGTGGTGAACAGTGTTTCCTTGTTTATTAGCCTTAGGTTGATTCTTCTTTCTCCCACTTCCACCCCTCCCAGGCCTGACCCACCCCTCACATTCTTGAGGGCTTCCAGAATTATAAGAGCTGACAACAGCCTAGGGTCAGGACAGAATAACTGAATTTGCTGCTTGTAAATCACTTGGAAGCAAAGTGAACTTCTCTCTGGTGCTTTATTTTGACTGGGGACGATTTATCCAGTTAATGTATTTATTTATGGCCGTGAAAGTCATTTTGCATTGAGATCTATGAACAGAATAAAGTGTAAATGATTTGCTTGCAGACATCAAAAGAAAAAAAATAAAATTGGGTATATTAGATTATTTGGTATTGAATTCAATGTCTGCAAACTCCCATCTTTCTCCATCTCTGCCTTTTTCTACAAATCCATTTACATGACTTTTGCTTGGGAAATTATTCTGTATTGAAATCTGTGGGCAAAGTGGAGTGTACAGCAATCATTTTCCTGCCAAATACCAGAAAAACATTTAGCTGCTTTTGCTGTGTTGAAATCAGTGTCAGCACAGATCTATCCTGAGTGAAGTCTGTCACTAGCCCTCCCTCACATCCTATAAATGATTCCTGAAGACATTTTTTTGGTGTGTGTTTCATACTCCATAATCTAGTCTTTTCTTGAGGGAAGGGTGGAAGGACATTTCATTGACCAAAGGTATGCTGGATCAAACTGAGTCTAGACACTGGCTTTGGGGGATAATATATATTTACAGTGAGAAATTCCAGTTAGGAGGGTGTGTGTGTCTTGATTTTAGGGAATAGAATCATCAGTCAATAAACTTATTTATTGAGTCTCTCTCTCTCTCTCTTTCTCTCTCTCTCTCTCTCTCTCTCTCTCTCTCTCTCTCTCTCTGTGTGGTGTATGCATGAGTGTGGGTATTTCATTCATTTATTGAACTTAGTCTAAAACATCTAGATAGGTGATGAAGATAATAGATTTTCAGCAAGATAGTCAGTTTTCCCTAATTAGATTGCAAACTTCTAGAGGGCAGGAATTTTTCTTAATTTTTTTTCTTTCCCTTATTTGTATCTAGATCTTAGCATTGTTTTTGGTACATAGTAGATGCTCAAAAACTGTTAATTGACTGATCTCAAGGATTTCATAATCTAATACAGTAGATAAAAACATAAGTATCCACAATAAAATTTATGATAAGAAATGTGTTTAGACCCAATTTATAGAGTTATATAAGAGATGTGAGAAAGGAAAAAGGAAATGTAGCTGTGAGACTCAGGAGAGGCTTTTTGGAGTAGGTAGGACCCCATCTAGACCTGGAAGGGTTTAGTCTTTTGTTAGGCATTATGACTGATGTGAAGGAAGGAAAAGACAAAATCTTTGCCTTCAGGAAGTCTACAAGTCTCTCTGGGGAGACAGGCTTGACATATAAGAATATATTTGAAAAGTGTCTGACTCAGAAAAAGACACAGATAGAAGACGTATAATGAACTTATCTCAGAGTCAGAAAGACCTGGGTTCAAGTATCCTTCTGGCACATTCTGGCAGTATGAGACTGAATTAGCCATTTGACTTCTCTTTGGAGCTCAATGATAAGACTTAAAGCTATAAATTGCGAAGAAACTGCCAATCTGCAGTGAAAAGAAAATTTCTTATAGGCCCATAATATGGTATCATAGACCATGACCAAAAAAGAAAAAAAAAAGGAAAGAAAAGAAAAGAAAGAAGTCAGAAGCATTGTGCCACAGTGGGAAGAGTATTAGACTGAGTCTGGTTCTGGTTTTTCTCTCTGACATGTGTGACCTTGGACAAGTCACTTAATCAGTATCCTCCACTCTAAATTTAATAAGATGTACCATTCAATCCAGACATTCCATGTATTCTCTAATTGTCTCTAGGAGTAATAAAGACAATTTGGAGCACTTCAGAGAAGAGATGAATGTGTCTGTCTGGAGGGGTCAGTCAGGAAAGGCTCCATGGGGTAGTTGGATTTGTGCTGAAGCTTAGATAAGCAGCTAATGAAAATGAAAAGGCTTTGTGATAATGGTAAAACCAAGCAAGCAAGCAAGTGATGGACACCTGGTAAATCCAGAAATCCTTTTCTTAAGCATGGCCATCCACTTTACAACCATGATTTTTATCTGACCCTTGGTTTCCTCTTCTAAAAATTAGCATTCCTAATTCCTGTACTACCTCTCTCACAATGTGCTGTGAAGATCAGCTTAGATAATGGAAGGGAAAGGAAGCTAGAAAATGGAAAGCTCTGTGCAGAAGCAGTGGATTTTTCTTAAGGCATCAAAATTGAGATGGGAAAGTCTATAGGGACTTAACCACTGAACAATACTGATTGCTTTGTGCCAGGAAGGAATTTAGGGAAGCCTGAAGCCCAAGAATAAAGGGATACTTCCTTTAATTTACAACCTCCTATTGTGGTGATGTGTATAAAAGCTGCATACTTTATCAATCCCCAGAAGAGGCTGAACAATTCAGAAATGTTTCTTCATTTTGGATGAACCATAGACCACTGGGGGCTCACTCCTGCCTTCGTTTATGTGTTCGGGTAGGACTAGAATGAACTGGAAATTCTGAATGCAAGTCTTACTTTTTTTCAGGTTAAGTGAACCTAATTTCACAGACTGAGATTTCCATGTGGAAAGAATCTAGGGACTTTGTTGATTAACTCTTCAGTTTTAGGCAAATTTCCTCTCTCTGGGTCTCAGATTTCTCCATATGTTGTGTGTGTGTGTGTGTGTGTGTGTGTGTGTGTGTGTGTGTGTGTGTGTGTGACATAGAGACACAGAGGAAGACTGACAGTGACAGAGATGGAGTCACAGAGGGGTAAAGAGACAGAGTTGGGGAAGAAAAAGAGACAAAAATAGAGAACAGAGGAAGAGAAATGGAGAAAGGTGAGGAGAGAGAGAGAGAGAGGCCCAAAGAGTTAGATGCTCAGAGAGACACACATACACACACACACAGAGAGAGAGAGAGAGAGAGAGAGAGAGAGAGAGAGAGAGAGAGAGAGAGAGACAGAGACAGAGAGAGAGACAGAGAGAGGAGAGAGAGAGATGTGGAGAGGGAAAGATAGGGAGGGAAAAAAGAGACTGCCAGAGAAAGAGACAGAAGTGGAGAGAGATAGAAGACAGAGAGAAAAGACAGAGAGATTCACAAAGAGAAAGACAGAGAGAGATCTTATTTTTAGAGGCAATTTTGTGAGGTCAAATGAAACATATTGGAATAGATAGAGAATTGGCCAGGAAAATCTCCTTTCATATGCCACCTCTGACACATTTTGAGATTCTGGCTGTGAGAACCCTGTACAAAATGCTCTTTACCTTTCAGTTAGGGAACTCTGAAACTCCACATTTCCAAGAAGGGGTTTGCCTGCAATGATAGAAAGAGTTTCTTCATCTGCAAGTTTCTCATCATACCACAGGCCTGTCCTTATCTTTCTCCTATCCTCAAGTGAAATATTAACAATCAAAAGTCTTCAGGAAAGAAGTGTTGTATATAGAATATCTTCATTAGTATTAATCTCATTGAAAGTGAATTTAATTTTCTTTTTATTTCATTTAAAATATTTCTCAGTGGTTACATGTGAAATGGAAGAGATTGCCCTAACCTTATGGAGGTTTCCCTGTGTATTTATGAATATATTGTGAAGCAGAAATGTGAACTGCACCAGTGGATAGTTAGGAACACAAATAAGAGCCAAGGAAATATTTTTGAAAGATGCACAGGTCTTGAGCATCTTGGCCACCTCCAAAACACTTGTTCTAGATGACCATGTGGATTTTTTCTGATTCCATCACTGCAGAGGGAACAGAGGTTAAACAAGTTGCTAATCTTAAGAATCCCAGATTTCCTCCTAATTTACTATATGACCTTGGGCTAGTCACTTACTCACCATGGGGCTCAGTTTCCTGATCTGTAAAATGAGTAGGTTGAGCTTTAATATCCCTTGAAATATTCACATTCCATGAATCTATGATTCTGTGTGAGGACTGTGATATTGGTGTTTCCCCTGGGTTTTCTTAGCTATGCTCCCTCTCTTTCACCTGCACTGAGCTGTCTCTAATGACTGGACTGGTGCTGCCTGGCTGAGGATGAGGGGAAATGACTTTGTCAGCACTTCTGTGGCTTCTAATAAATTCACAGGAAAACTCCCTGCAGGCTGAAACTCAGCATTGAGGTTCTTGGTTTGGAAAGGAATTTCCTTTTTAAAATTAGAGCGGAAATGATCTTTTAAAAGAAATCCTTCAAGCCACAGTTTATTTTCTGGAATAAGATGTGAGAATGGGGGAGGGAGAAAAGAGGAGGTAAAATGGCCTTTTGTAATTTTCAGATTTTTTTATTGTTGTTGTTTCTGCATATGGGGAACAAATCACCATGGCTTCACTGGTTAATCCTCTGTGGTGTTGACTTTAATCACGGAAGTAGTTCATTCCTTTTTTGGGTTGGTCACGGAGACAGTATGGCTTAGTGGATGGGCTCAGCAAGAGGTGGGTGCTGAGCCCCACCACAGACAGTTTCTGGTTGTGTGACTATTGGTGAATAATTTAATTTATCTAAGTCTCAGTTTCCTTATCTATAAAATGAGGAAGTTGAACTAGAGACCCTCTAAGAGAATTTCCTGTCATCATATGATCTATGGTGGATTGTTGAAAAAGACTTGGGTTAACTTTAAGGTTCTTCGTTCTCAACTTAGTAATTGAAAGGGGGTCTTCACCCAAGAGTATTGAATCATAAGAGTCTCAAAATATGTTTAAATTTTACATTGTTCAAAAGGATTTTCAACATGACCTTATTAATTTTTACAATAGCCCTGTGAGGACATTAGGACAGGTTAGAAAGGAGGAAGGGTATTGGAGTAGATATCTCCAAGGTACTTTATAGGTTGGAGTCTTCTGTTCTCATATTATCTCTATTTGCCACATGAGGAAAAAGATGTCCAGATAATTTAGGTCACTTGTTCAAAATTACATAGCAAATTTGTCAAAGAATTAAAATTAGAATCCATTTTTCCTGATACTCAGTCCTATGTTTGTCAGTCAAATCTGACTAATTCCATAGACTTGTAAGGGCTGAAAAAGGGAAGAAAACTTGCCAAAATAGGAAAAGCCCTGGACTGGAATTTAGAGGACCTGTGTTCAGGTATCATCCATGATATAATCTGAGTCATCTCAGGCATATCCCTGAACTATCCAGAACTTTAGTATCCCCCCCTCCCCATCAATAAAATGATAGATTTGGACTAGTTAGTCCCTAGGTTTCCTTTTAGATTTAAATAAATGATAATTTTATGACCTCATGTCATTTTGTAGGGTACTGGAAAAAATACTATTGGTCTTAGAGTCAGAAAAGCTGGGTTTGAATTCTATTTCAGACTTCCTAGAAGTCATTTAATTTCTCTGGATGGTAGTTTATTCATATGTAAAATGCAGAAGATCTGCCTTATGTAGTTATTATTACAAAGATGCTGCATAAAGCTTAAAATTAATTTAATTAAAAATTAAATTAATATTTAAATTATCACAGCATTGTTTCCTAGCATAGATTGAAAGAATAGCATTATAATGAGGTTTCTGTGCATTTATAGGGCTCTATACAACACAGGGAGAGCCTGACCCCTTGAGAACTTCTATTTGAAAACAATTTATTTTATAGCACATAGGATGCTTATTAACTTTACAGATTAAAAAAAAGAGATGAAGATCAGGGCAGGATAGTAATGCATTGGATGACAGAAACAGAATTTCAAAATCATTCAATAGGCAAGAATAATATAATGAACTGAACAAGGCAAAAATGAGCAAAAATGGGTCACAGAAACATGTGTCTGGAGCTGACAGAGAACATCAGATGCCATCTAATCCAATATCTTCATTTTATAGGTGAAGAAATTGAGGTTGCGTGACTTGCAATTAAGTGGATTAGGTAGATAGAATGCTGCCCTCATAGTAATGAGTTCAAATCCTTCCTCAGATACTAGTTGTATGACTCTGGGCAAAGTCACTTAAACTCTTCTAGACTCAGTTTCCTCTTTAGTAAAGTGGTCACTGTATTATCACCAACTCCATATGGTTATTTTGAGACTCAAATGGCATAATATATTCAAATTTGCAAATTTTAGAGCATTATGCAGGATATCCAAAAGTCTTTGGATTCTTCTAGGATTTAATAGCTTAAAACTTCCCTACGGGTTTTGGTAGTACAAATACTAGCTTTTAACTGTCCAACATTACACAGACAGTAAGCATTAGATGTGGCATTTGAGTCTAGATCTTATAACTCTGACTTCAGCACTCTAAAGACTTGGATTCAACTTCAGAATATCAACTGCCCAAGAATGGTTTGAGAGAGATTTGGCCTTCATGATATTTGGCTCATGATATAAAACCCCAAGGGTTTAGGATGAAGCTGCTAGGAAGGCTATTTTAATCTTAGCGTCCAGTTGTAGCAGTGCTCATGCTCACAGAAGTATTAGGTCACTGACCACCTCTAGCTCAGCATTCCATGTTCCACTTGAACATGTTGACCAATGGAGATTATTCAGAGGATAGTGAACTGGGTGGCAAAAGATCATAGAAAAAATAGTTATAGCAACTGGGAATGTTTATTTTGATTAAGAGAAACCTTGTGGGTCATGGTAGCTGATTTTGAATATTTAAAGATTTGTGAAGTGGAGGAGAAGGTAGGTTTATCACAATGAGCTCCAGAGGGCAGTAGTGGGAGCAACAAAGGAAAACAGAAATGGGGAAAGTAATGGAAAGAGCACAAAGGGAGAAATAATTCTGCCCACTTTAAGCGAAAATGTTTATCAGTAGAGCTGGTTAATATTGGATCATATTGACTTCAAAAGTTGTGAATTCCCCCTCTTGGAAAGAATTTTTAAAAATCAGAATCAGAGTAACCAATCAATAATTGATGATTAAGGAGAGGGAATGGAGAAGGACAAATCGAAGTCTTCGAGTTCTGAAGAACGAGATTCAAATGCTTGCTAACTGAGGGATCCTGTTTGAAGTCCTTTAACTTTTTTGGGACTCAGTTTCTTCTTCTGCTAGGTCTATATCTAAATGAGATCAAAGAAAGAAAAAAGTGCATGTACAAAAATTCTGCAAGGGTTTTTTGATAATTGCAAAACATAAACTAGAACCTGAATGAATGCCAATCACTGAAGGATTGACTAAATAATCTGTGATACATGAATGTTATGGAATTCAATTGTGCTATAAGAAATAAGGAAATAGCTGATTTTAAAAGAAAAGATTTATATGAAAGGATACAGAGTGAGCTGATTAGCATCACAGTAATTTATAGTTTAATAGCAACTTATAAATATGAGCAATTTTGAACACATTTGTAATATATAAAGAATAAAATGAGCAGAACCAGGAAATCAATTTATACAATCCTAGCAATCCTGTAAACACTGTATGATTATATAAAAACAAGAACTATAATAACTGAAGTCAATGCTCTGACCATTCATGATTCCATAGGACAGCTGCTACAATATACTACCCATCTCCCTAGAAAGACAATACATTTTGGATACAGAATGAGATGAATTCCATTAAGGGAATTTATTTGGTCTGACTATACATATTTGTTATAAGTTATTTGTTTTTCTTTTCTTTTTTCAATAGGGTGGAAGGTGGGAAGTGAGAATAGATGGATTTATATGAATTTAAAACACAGAAAGTTTGAGTGCTGATGTGAAATGTTGCAAGCATATTCAGAGGAGATCACTATATTAACAGTTTGACTTAAATGCTTTATTTTCTTAAAAGATACTCATTACAGGGGGCAACTAAGTGACACAGTGGATAGAGCACTGGCCGTGGATTCAGGAGGACTTGAGTTCAGATTCAGCCCCAGACACTTAATAATAGCTTAGCTGCATGACCTCAGACAAGTCACTTAACCCCATTGCCTTAAATAAATAAAAAAATTTTTAAATTACGAAATTGTGACTGTTTATGATGTAAGAACAAAATGGATCCATAAAACTTGAATTTAAAAAATTAAATTAAGAGGTTGGAATCAATAGACTCTTAGGTCCCTTTAGATTTTTGAGCCAGGAAGACCTGAATATGAATTTATCCCCAGATACTACTTGTGTGACTCTCTGGGGAAATCAAGTAATTGCTGACTGCCTCAGTTTCCTCATCTATAAGATAAGGATCATAATGCCATCTTCCTCAAAGGATTATTTTAAGTGTCAAATGAGATAGCATGCTTAATAATAACATTCTTACCTGTAAAGTGTCTGGCAGATAAGCAGACACTTAATAAATTCTTATCCTTATTCTTCATCTAGGAGCCTCCAATTCTTAGTCTACCCAGCATCTGTAAATTAATGATTCCCTATAGTGAGATTTAGTGCTTAAAACTCATGCAACTGCTGAGGCTGGCAGATGGCCAACTAGCCTTGTTGTTTGCCAGGCAACCAACAATGGAGGTGACCTTGAAAACAAGACATGAAGAAGGAGAACCACCATGTCTTTTTACAATTTTACAAATACAGTCAAATTTCAATTAACTGAAATTCTCCACACAATTGAGGTTAATTTTCCTGATTAATTGCAGGTAGACTGAAATTACTTTGTTAATTCTCTTATAAGAAATCATAATTACTTTTGCTAACTAATGTCTCTTGCATCCATCATTCTGGCAATTTCTACACTAAGGGTCTCAATTAATTTTTAAAAACAATATTGCCACAAGCATAGTGAGTAAACTACTTATAATTTTAAAGTAATCTCACAAAGTTGCAAAGAATTGAAAACAAAGTCCATGCCCATTGAGTAGAGGGATGACAGAAGTAATTGTGGTAGATGAATATAATGGAAAGAAAAAAAAACATGATGAATATGGAGAAGCACTGAAAGATTTATATGAACTCATGAAAAGTGAAGTAAGTAAAATAACCCCAATAATGAACTAAGAAAGAAAAGCAACAGTAAAACAATAAAAAAATGATTATTGCAAAATTAGAAAAAACAAGTTTGACTCTAAAGAAGATATATGATATCTTCTCTGCTCCTTTGAAGAGGTAGAGTTCCATGTGTATGGATGTCAGATTTTTCCAATAAGTTAATTGTTTTTCTTTATATTCCCCTCTTTATCTTTCTTTTGTGTGTGTATGTGTGTGTGTGTGTGTGTGTGTGTGTGTGTGTGTGTGTTATAAGGGATAGCTCTCTGAGAGAGGGAGCCTGGAAGTATAAAGGAAGAAATTTAGATTATGTAAACAAACAAAAAAAAAGATGCCAATAAAAATCTAATAAAAATTTAAAAATAGAAATAACAAAGCTAGTAAAAAGCAAATGTTTTCTAAAATTTGTCATTCCCTAGGTTTAGCCAGTCTGATCCAGTGTCCATGACTGACTTTTTTTAAACTGATTTAGGATATTGCATAGTTTTATGACCATCTTTGAGCATCAGAGATCACTATCTAGTCCAGTACAGGGGATGGGGGGTTGGGAACCTAGGGGAAATCGCATTGAAGCTATATAGAACTCTGGATATTTCTGGATAGAATTGTCAATAAAGTTCTTTTACCAGAGGCTAAATAGTTGCAGCAGGGGTGAGCATAATGCAGGAGTTCAAAGGACAATCATGGGGGACAAGGTTGGTATGTGGTAGTGCTTGAAACTGATGTTGTCTGGTCCTACAGAGAATTCAGTCCTTATAAATAAGGAGGATGGGGGAAGTCACAAGGCAGGAAGCTCCATTTAGAAGTCATGGCCTGGGGGGGGTATTTGCTATGTCTCAATGCCCACTGGTCTAAGATCATGATGGAAGATATGAGGATTATCAGAAGTATGCCTTCCTGGGCAGGCTTATTACAATGTGTAAAACAAAACCCTATTCATCCTAGTCTAGTCACAGTTCTGCCCATGGAAGCTGTTTCTTCCTTTAAAAAGAAAAAAAAGTCATTGAAGCGGATTTGATTGACTTTCATTTCTCTCTTTTATCTTGAAGTCAAATTTGGGAATAAAAATTTCTGGTTAATTGAACATTTTGATGATTTAGCTTCCTGATAATTGAAGTTTTTTAGGACTATATTGAAATTAGGGCACTTATGTGAGGTAGTTGATAGAATGCTGGGTTGTAAGTGAGGAGAATAATTTTTGTGAGTTCAAATTCATTTTCAATTTCTCATTAACTATGTGACCTTGTGCAATTCACTTCCCCCAACTTGCCTTAATTCCACATTTGTAAAATAAGCTAGAGAAGGAAATGGCAAGCCATTCTAGTATTTTGGCCCAAAAAAACCTCAAATGGGATCTCAGAGTCAGATATGACTTAAATGACTGAATAAAAAATAATGAAATGTTGATTTTTTTTTGCCTTGGAATCTTAAATATGAAATATGTTATTTAGATGACAGGTTGAAAAAAATGGATTTTTCTCCTGCCTATACCCCCTTGCATTTCTCAGATCCCCCAATCACCACTAAGCCCTGAGTTATTGATAGTTTTTACTCTTGCAGGTTACAGAGACTGACTGCCAGGTATAGTTAAATTTGTGTACTCCATTTCTCGACATCTTTCTTTAGGGCCTCCTAAAAATACCTTCATTTTTAAAAGGAAGTTATTTTTCTCCAACATAACATCTGTGGGGATATTTTTCCAGGATTCAAGCAAGATTTGGAGCAAGGAACCTTTTTCTCTCCCAAAGCTGATTGTAAAGCATATTTTAGAATATTAACTCAATAAGTAAATGGGTTAAAAGACATAAGCACTGCATGTTGAGTCAGTTGGAGAAGTATTTTCCTCTTAATTAAACTGTGGTGAGAAGTTGTGGTTTCCTTCTCAGAGTGCTTCATTTCTCTCTTCCTGACCCACTGTTGGAAAAGAAATGACATTATCTTCCATGAGTCTACTAGTGTTTCTTCTGTGGCTGCAGCTTTTCAAGTTAGCTCCTTAGCCTCAACATCCCTTTTGAAGGGCTACCCTTTAAGGGTCCTTTCAGAAGTTCACATTTTCCCCCCTTAGGTAAATTAGTTTTAATTTAAAAGTTTTAGGAGAAAACTTGTAGTTTAGCATTTGAAAGTTATTCCAGCTATATCTAGCATTTCTTATAGATTTGGTTAAAAATCAGTTGTGATTTGGTTATGTAATTGGGTCATCCAGTCCAATCCCCAGTTGTGAGGCATAATGTTAAAAATTATTTGCTGTACTGAATTCTCTATCTGACCCAGTTCTCTATTTAATCTTAGGCAAGTTACTTATTGCTTTAGGCCAATGATTTCAATTCCAAATAAAAAGTGGGACTGGACATTAAACTATACATAAGGATCCCTGGAGGCTACATTTTGACTCAGAAAAATCACATATTAACGCTGTTTATATTCTATTATACTTTCCCAATTACATTTTAAATTTAAATATTTCCCATTTGCATTTTAATCTGGTACTGGCCACACTTGGAAGTGTTGCAGCCCACAAAGCAGTCAATAGCTGCATGTATAATACCTCTGCTCTAGGCAACTCTATAAATTGCAGAGAAGGCACAAATCAGCAACAGCAGAGGAAGTATCCACATCTGGGAGTTCCCTCATGAAATCACAAGTGCAATTCATGTATCTTTTTAAAAAAAATCTATTTATAGGCACCTCCAATTTGGGAGAGTTCAAATGACCCAAGGAGAGCTTGTCCTTGCTTGAAAAGAATTCTTGCCAGCTAAATGATTGTCTGAATCTCCTTCCTCTTTTGATCCCATCAGTTCAGTGAATTTGATAGTTTTTCCCAACCTTTTCAAATGGCATCTTCCTGCTTAGAATATCCCTATCATGCTCATCTACTCTTCTCTTATCTGGCATCTTTGTTCTGCTCCCTTCTTTTCCCTCAAAGTCTATCCATCCTCTAAAGCTCAACTCAAGGTTCTCATTTTAAAAAATGAAATCTTCCATGACTATTCTAAATTCCTATCCCAATTCCTATAGCCCTAAGAGTTTTTAGTTTAATACTTCATTTTATATCTCTATCTCTATTATCTATCTATCTATCTATCATCTATCTATCTATCTATCTATCTATCTATCTATCATCTATCTATCAAATATCTTTAAAAGATGTTAGTATTTCTTTCTTACACTATTAATCAGTTATTGAATTAGGACCAAGATTTTTATCAGAAATCTATAAATTGTTCAGTCTCTGAAAGACATTGTTGAGAATGAGATTGGATTGACTTTCTCCTCAAAACTTGCTCAGACCCCACTCTGGGCAGTAGTAGCTTATTGTGTTCTACTCAGGTTTGGGTGGACATAAATTTTTAAATTAAATTGCCAAAGGCTGGGTTGATGTGGAGGTAAATGTCATGATCAAAGGCTTAGTCCCCTACCCCCTAGTCTGTCATTAGAATAGGTCATTATAATATTCATTCTTTCTCATTATTTGCTAATCAATCAGAGTCCATTGCCATTCTCAGGAACTCCAGCAAGAGCAGATGATGATATTTTTTCATCATTCTTGAAGAAGACCATGACATCAGGGGAGGTATGTCATGACAAGATCATGAATTAGATTTGTGTGTGTGTGTGTGTGTGTGTGTGTGTGTGTGTGTGTGTGTGTGTCTCGGGAGTGTGAGTCACCAGCCTCACTTTCTCTTCCAGAGTCATCTGGGTCCAGTGGACAGATATGGATCAGGGTGATTGGAGATGGCCTCTGATGGGAGGGAGTCAGGTTTAAGGGACTTGACTAAGATCACACAGCTAGAAAGTATCTGAGGCTTTGAATTTGGGTTCTGCTGACTTTAGGATCTATGATTTGTCTTTAGGCTGAGAAACAACCAAATAAATGACCAATTTTTTAAATTAATAATATGCTAGCATTATTGATAAAATGTTTAATAACCTAGAAACTATCCCTCTTGAATATTTTATATTCATACCATTCATTCAGTCAACTAAAGCCCTTACTATGTGGTGAATACTGTGCTAAGCATCAAGGATCTAAAAAAGGCAAAAAAAAAATTTCTTCCCTCAAGGAGCTTCCATTCTTATGGAGGAGAAAACATGTGAACAATTATACACATACAAAATGTACACAGGATAAATTGGAACTAGTTTTAGAGGGAAAGGACTAGCATTGAGGGTGAATGGGAAACTGTTACCTGATTATCTTTGGTATTTTTTGATTGTTCATCATGTTTCCCTAAATAATTTATAACCTTTAACGTGTTACAAAAATGAGTTTTATCTTTATCATTATTCCCTTTGAGGTCACTTTCTGGGTGACACCCTTTTTATTCAGATCTTTATTCATGACCCAGAGGACACAGTAATCATTAATGAGTGATTGTTCAATTGACTTGAATTGAGTGAAACCAACACAGTGACTTCATTTTCCTCTCCCTCTAGTCTTCTCTGTGTGGGCCTTCTGCTTCTATTATGGACTCCCTAGATATCCATCTCCTGGAGAGGGCATAAGAATTAAATGAATTTTGGATTTTTTCCTTTTCTAAGATCTTTCCTGAGTCTTCAAATATAACAGTTAGTGGCTCAGAGACTATCAGTCAAGTTCCTTGAACACTTTACAGTAGTTTGAATGATGTTATAGGTCATCATTTCTCCCTATTTGGCTTTATTTGAATCTCCATGTGGGTGGGATTGATGTTAACTGCAGCCAATATTTGATTTTTTTTTTCTGTTAATGGAAGCAAAAGTGTGTATTTAAAACATTCCTCTTTCCTTTGGTCATGTGTCTTGTTTCTACTTCCACATGCTATAAATTCCAGGAAGGTTTTAAAAATAACCATAACAAGAAAAACCTTTGGATTCTAACCAAAAATGTTGAGTTTTATTTGGCATTAGTGTAATATAGAATTGATTATTTTATATGTCAAAGGTATGAATTAAAATAAAAGACAAATGAGCTTGACTCATGATCTTTCCCTTCTCCCCTTTGACCATACCCTCTACATTCACATTATATATATATATAATATATATATATATATATATTTTTTTTTTTTTTTTTTTTTTTTCTACTGCCTGGGCCATCAGACCATTTCTTGAACTGCCAATCTAAAAATTCTAGTCTTTTCCTTTTCAGGCTGCTTTTGTCATGTATTCTCCAATCTAAATTTGGGCAGTTAATTCTATGAACCTTGGGGTAAAACTTTACATTTTCCCCCTATAAACTGCCGTCTTGTTGTGTTCAGATCAAATATTCCATACTTTAAGAATTTATTTTTTGGGCTCTAATTCTAACTCTAATACACTGGTTATCTTCCCTAATTTTGGAACATTCTAACATTAACTATGCTTTTTCATATGATACATATGGTTAATAAATGCTTATTAATGCTTTATCAAGATTTTTGATATAAATTTTTACTTGAATAATATCAGGTCACTAGAACTCTTCATATTATTTGACCTCAATCCATTAATAAACACTTCTTAGATGGGACTGTTCAAGTGATTACTAATTTGCTACTAGTATCATTCATTATCTAGTCCACACTTCTTCACTTTGTGCATGAAAATACTATGAGGGATTTGGACATATGTCTTCCTAAAATACAGATGTGTGTTATCTATTTGAACTAATTTGTTATAGTTCAACTAAGAAATAAGATTGAATTGTTTTGATTTGTTCTTAATAAGCTGATACTAGATATGAATGAATGATGCTTTTCTCTATCAAGTGTCCAAAAAAAAGGATCCCTTTATTATGTATCATATATTCCAGAATTTTACAATAGATCAATATCTGTCTTATTAGGTTGTGATATTGTGTCAGAAAATTTTTAGAATATGAAATTTGGAATTTACCTCTCTCCCATTTTTGTTCTCCACAAATTTCCAAAGATTTCACATTCTCTATGATCTTCTAATATTCTGATATAAAATTCAGCTGAATCTGGAGGTTCAAAATTACTTGTATCAGCTTGGTACTCTCTGAGTATTATACCATTATTTATCTGGGGCTTCAATTTGAATAATTACCTTTTTTTCCTACCTTTTTTACTTTTAATATCATTAACCTCAGAAGTAAAAATGGAAGCAAATAGTTGATTACTTCTGTTGGCTTTCAGTATCATCATACAAGATACATAAGCAAGTATGGGCCCATTCCTACTCTAATTTGATACACACTTTACAAAGTCTCTTTCTATTGTTCTTAGAATTATTCCCAAATCTCAGTTGTTGAAACTTAGGTTTCTGGAAAATTCTTTTATGATATTCTGCTCTTCTGTATTTGTACTTGTTTATATAGTCATTCATTGGTTGAATAAACTTATTATATGAAAATCATTGTGCTAGGTTCAGACACATAATTTCAGATATAATTTCAGACTCTGCCACTCTTTAAGAACTTACAAAGTAATGAGTGGAAATAGACAAATATCACAAGGAAAACTGAGAGAGGCAGAGTAGTGAAAGGATAGAGGGGCATTCTAAGAGTCAAGAAGACCCAGGTTCAAGTCCTGTATCTGATGCATACTAACTATATGATTATGGGCAAATCACCTGACTTTCCCTAGTCAACTCTTCAAGGCCATAAATGACACAAGAGTTGCTGAACTGGAGTGATAGAAGGAAATTTCTCATCAGCAGTTCTTAATTGGTGTCTATCAAATCTCAAACGGTTTGAGTGATCAGGCTAGAAAGATTAAAATGTGCAACAATCTTCATACTTGAACAAACCAGACAACCCTACTTGTAATGGTAAGAAAATAATCCCTATAAGAAGAATGTTTGATGAAAAAAAAGAAAAAAACACTAGAATGCGGCTACATGAATTTTGACCTTCATAGTAGTCATTATCTTTATTCATATACTGCTGCATAGTTCAGAGCATGAAGGGGAATTTTGCAATAGATTCTGAGTCTGGCAGCTTTGGGCTGGAGCAATTAAAGGGAGATAAAGCTTGTTTTAAGGAGAGGGAGCAAATGGTAAGCTATTGCCATTATTCAGGTGAGAAGTGATAATGATTGAATGAATGAGATGGCCATGTGAATAGCGAGGAAACAGATGTGTGAAGGTGTTTTGGAAGTAGAAAAAAAACAGGATTTTGCCTTTGATTGGAGGTAATGTGAGATTTCAAAGATAATAATGAGGATTCAAACTTGGAGAGATGCTAATGTTTTCAATAGAAATATGGACTTCCTGACTCCAAGCCCAGCACTCTGTCTGCTAAGCTACTAGTTGTCTCATGGGATTTATTAAGATAGATAGTAAACTTCTTCTGATGTATAATTCCAGCTACCAAATCATGTCTTGCTAGATATTATGTAGGTATTAAAATTTTATAGTCTGTAGTGAGGAATTATACAATTTCCTTCATTTCCTTGCAATATATACATTGATCATTTTTTTTAGACTCCTTAAGGATAACACCTCTTTAATTTGTGGTGGAACTAATCTGGTTTTGAATTGCCATCCTAAAACTCTCAAAATGTTGTTGATTTAATATATGCAAGTGTTCCCCAAGGAGGGCCTTTTGATTTTACTCTTAGATCTCAGTCATTGGAAAGAATCCATTTAGAGTCTTTTTGTTCCAAAAATATTTCTGTAGCTGTGTGATCCAGAACAAGTCACTTAATCCTGATTGCCTCATCCCCCCAAAAAAAATTTGTTGAGATTTTCATTTGTTGATCATGTGCTTTAAGAATTTCTCAAAAAGAATATATGAATTTCCTTCCTCTTTTTTTGGTGAGAAAGTATGAATACTTGAATCCTGTCTTAGAGTTAACTGCTATGAATTTTGTTAATATTGTATAGATTTTTGTAATGATACTTTCCAAATCTGCTATGGTTCATTTTGCATTTACAAAAGTATTCATTAATCCTACAATTGAGTAGGTACTGATTTCATACATTTATCTATATGTATATATATCTATAACTATATATACATTTTTCCCATTCAGTTTTTATTTTAGGATGCCAATAGGTCACTTTTTTAAATTTATTCATAGCATTCTCTTTGATATGTTTTGCTTATAATGTACTGCATGAAGTAGTCCAAGGGATTTATAGATATTATCGCCATTCATAGGTTCTATATGAACTCTTGATTTGAACTCAACACCTTCATGTGCATTAAGAATTTTATATTTATCATATCCAAATAACATTTTGATATTGTTAGAGAAGAATTTTACAAGATTAAAAAAACCTTTGTAATTCATTATTTTTGTAATTTTTTCCAGTAATTTTGTTTTTTACCTAGTTTACTTGTTCTTTAACCTGGCAGAGAGGCAATGCAAAATTTGAGCTCCAGAATCAAGGTTTGTTGGAGCTAACTACAATCAGCTCACAAGAACCAATTGTTAAATTTCAGTGCAAACATTTATATGCTATAAAATCAGAACTTGATTTACTGTTTTATTGATTTTCTAGACTTAAGAAAGTGATGGAGAAAATGTTAATAATGCAGATTAAGGTTAAAAATGTGTCACATATATATTTTTTTCTCCCTGGAGAGCTTGTTATTGCTGTTCAGTCATTTTTTCAGAAAACTGTTTGAGTTTTCTTGTCAAAGACACTAGACTCTTTTGCCATTTTCTTTTCCAGCTCTCTTTTATTCATAAGGCAACTGAGCCAAATGGGGTAAGTTGCTTGCCCAGGCTCATACAACTAGTAACTATTTGAGACCAGATTTGAAATCAGGAAACTAGGTCTTGCTGACTTCAGGTCCAGCAGCACTCTATTTATTGTACCACTTGGTGCTCACATTACGGGTTAGAAATCATATAAGATAGTAATGCATAGTTTAGTAGTGGTTCAGACATATTTGATTTTGGCTTCTGAAATGGGTCAGACTAGTGAATGGGATAATCATCTGATAATGAAATTTGTACCCAGTTAGATTTGTGAAAATTATTCATTGTGAAACAAAACTACCTTTCTGATATATATCTATCTATCTATCTATCTATATATATATATATATATATATATATATATATATATATATATATATATATAAAATCAGAACATAACATTAACTTTTGTTTTATGTGAGAATCAGAACAAAGAAGCCCCCAAGAAAAGTCCTATTCTTGCAAAAAGTTGCAGTTCCTTTTTAAGCTCCATGAGGCAACCCATTTTTATGACCCTCTCTCCCCTGTGCTGTTTTACTCCTAAACCTTCCTCATTAGCCAAACTTGTTCTCAAAGCATTCACACTCAGGTTCAAGTACAGAACGTTCATCTGAGTGTACAACCCCTCTCTGAGTGATTTGTATTTTATGATAATAATAATAATATTTCAAGGTTTTATAATTTTGTCATTGTGGGTAACCAGATTGCAACATCTCTTTACTATAACGGAAATATATCAGAAAACCTGTGAAAACTGTTATGATGAAAGAGTTCTTTACCATGTAGTTAATTTGCCTCTTTCAGTATTTAAGCAAGTTATTCCTGGGAAAACATCCATAAAATCTATTATTTGGCACATTATAATAATAGTTGACATTTGTAAAGAACTTTACATCATTAGAGTCATTCAAAGCTAATATTATCATTCCAATTTTATAGATAAAGAAATTGACTTCAGTTAGCTAAAGCACCTTACCCAAAGTCACATTGATGAGAATTTTACCTGGTCTTTTGATTCCAAATCCAATTATCCTGAAGCCCATTGTCCCATTTCACAGGAATCAAAGATTAAGTTGAAAAGAGGACAAATTGTAGACATCACTGAGGATCACATTAGATTCTGAGATTTGTTGGAAATTTAGAAGCTCTTCAATTTCCAGGAATCCATCATGCGAAATAATAGTTCTTGGTCTCATTTTCTACATTTGCAAAAATAATAGAGTTGAACTAGATGTTTTTATGGACCCTTTGAACTCTAATATTTCATGATTCTATAACAGGAAGGTTATAGTTTGATTTTATAAGGAAGGTAAGATTTCAAGTAGTGTTTTATTTTATCCAAACCGATTCTAATCTCCTAAATATAAAGGAGAATTGTAACAAGGTATTATGAGCCACACACTCTCCTCAAAGCATAAATCAGAGGCAGAACAATAGACCTGCATCTGTGTATTGTGCTCTTAGTGAGAAGTGGGTCCAGGCTTGAGATGTGTGTGTCGGTGGGAAATAATTTGGCAAGATATATGTTGGTGCTTGAGCACTGGACAGCAAAGCATAAAACATTCCATTACACATCTCACGTCTACGTTAGTACTTGAACACATGTGAACAGAACACTCTGTCCCAATTCTCAAGTGATCAACCTGTGGCTATAGACAGCTGAAATTCTAAGTGGGTCATGGCCCACTCGGGCATTTCAGATATTCCCTAGGATGCTACAAATTTGGATGATTTCCTTGGTCTCTAATCTATGGGAAAGTTGATACTTTAGAGAACAAGCAGATTAGAGTCATGGAAGGGGACAGCAAGATCACTAGCAGAATTGAATCCCAGTGATAAAAATAGCAGGGAACTCAGGGTCATCTCCTCCAACCACTTTATCATAAAGATGAGGAAACTGAGACTATGTGATTCGGTAGTATGTGTTGGAGGTGGAGTTTAACCCAGTTTCTCTGACAAGAAAAAGAGAGCAAGTGCAATTAAGAAATATAATTATCAACAGCCTTTAACTATTACCAACACCCTTCCTTCATGGTTAATCCCTTTTGGAAGGAGTAAGTCAGCCTTCATATTTTGTTTCACACAATAGATTCTATTTCCTCATGTACTCATCCCCTTTGCCTCTCAGACTGTTTTAATAAAAAAGATCTCTTGATTTGGAGCCAGAAGACCTGACTGGAGCCAGAAGACTCTGACACTTTTAACTATGTCATAAGCTGAGTGTGTGATTTAATTTTGAAGTTTTAGTTTCCTCATGTATAAACAACACACCACAATAATAACATCACATGATAATATATATATATATATATATATATATATATATATACATTGTTTTTTTCATAATTTTGTTGTTCATACCTGGGAACACCTCAACTTTGAGGTAGATCCCTTATGGAATGGCTATTCCAAATCCTTGCAATTTTGTGGATATGTGATTTGTAAACCCATAGTCCACAAGCACTGATTTCTGTATTTACTTTTAATACTCAGCCAGAAGATACAGTTAACTCAAAGCCAAGACTTCTAATAAAATGGTCAGGAAAAAAAGCAAATAATGAAAATACTTTCTCAGAAACCTGTGGCATGCCACAAATACATATACCATTGATGGAAAAAGTGGACAGCCATAGGATCACAAACCTATGGTGCTAGTCCTGTAGTCCCTACATCCCTGGAGCCACAGCTACTGAAGATTTGACAAGGGAAATTCTTGCTAAACAATTCCCTTATTACTGCCAAATAATTCATCATCAGAAACAGATGTGTTTTTATCAGTAGAAATGATATTTAAAAAGATATATTTGTATATCAAACATCTCCCCCTCTACAATCCAGCCAAATGGATTATTTACCATATTAGATTATTGAATCTTGCCATTTGCTTTAATGCAACATCCTGAAGAATATTGAGCCTTTCTAACCTCCCTGCCTCTAAACACCACTAAAAGTGACTTTGCCATAATTAGAACATGAGGCCTTTGAGTGTGAGGACTGCCTTAGCTTTCTATTTGTATAAATGTGCTTTGGATATAATAAGAACTAAAGGAAGAGTTTTAAAATTAATTCACTCATACACAAAAGTTATGTATAGAAAAACACATTCATAGATAACATGGCCAGGGCTCATGTATGGATGTAATATAATAACTGAGTCATTATATTATTTATAGACCTATATATTTATAGATTACTCCCCTTTCATGAGAGCTTTTTTGATAATCAATTAAAATAGTTAAGTAAAATGAATAATACAGTGACTTCATCTGAAAATGCAGGAAGCATTTCACATCATAACATTTCTCTATTTTATTAAACATTAATAGAACTCTACTTTTCTCTCCTTCCTACTCCACATTCCATTAAATAAAAGAAAAAAGATTATAAATATGCAAGGTTAAGCAAAACGAGCTCCTGCATATATATATATATATATATATATATATATATATATATATATATATATATATATATATATATATATAATACACATACCTATACACACACAAACACACACACATATTTCATTCTACTTTCTAAATCCATCATCTCTATGTCATGGATAATATATTTAATCACTAATCCTCTAGAATCTTGAATGGTCATTGTTCTTATGCTGTTTCCTATGCCTACAATGTTATCTCCATAAATGGCTCTTTGACCATCATTACCTCCTAATTTTCTACCAATACTTTTAAGGCCAAGAGTCAACTGAACTTGCACTTCCCCCCTGGGGCCTTCCTTAATCCCCACATTGGGAATGCTAGTCTCATAGCATTTTATATTTTTAAGCACTTACTATCATTACAGCACAGTTGTAGGACATTTATCTGTGTCTGTATCTTGCTTCCCCTTAATAGATTATAAACTCTTCTGGGTCAGAATACTCTTAATTTAATCTCTAACTAGTTAGCATTTATTTATTTATTTGCTTGTTTGTTTATTTATTTATTTATTTAGGTTTTTGCAAGGCAAATGGAGTTAAGTGGCTTGCCCAAGGCCACACAAATAGGTAATTATTAAGTGTCTGAGGTCAGATTTGAACTCAGGTACTCCTGATTACAGGGCCAGTGCTCTATCCACTGGCCCACCTTGCTGCCCTAGTTAGCATTTATTAAACAATTTTATTGAGTGAATATTTGTTGAAAATGCTGGAAGTGATTAGAAAGAAAGACTTTTGCCCTTATTTGTCAAAACCTCCTCTAAACTCTTTAAAGAAGAAATAGTAGTAAAAGTTTACACTTTGTTCTTATCAGGAGTTAAGGGTTAAATGGGTACTTCAAGATAAGAGACCCTCTATAGTCAAGTTATCCTCTCTGATCCTCAATTTCCTTATTTGTAGAATAGGGATGATTTTAACTTCAGTGCCTACTTCATTAGTTTATTGCAAAAGTCAATGAATGTGTGCAATGTTCTTTCCACATACCAGAGTAATCTTTTTTTTTTTAATACAGTAAGCAATTTGGTAAAAAATATTTGTTTTCATTGGACTCTATGTATAGATAGACGTATCAATTTCCATACAATACTTACAAAAACATCTTTTTGTTGTGTTTAGTTGCTCAGTCTTCTTGGACTCCTTATGATCCCATGGTATTTTTATCATTTACTGTCTCTCAAAGTCTGTCTGAATTCATGTTTGTTGTTTCCATGAAATTATATATTCATCTTACATCTTCTCCATTTATCTTTATTCTTTTCCAACATCAGGGTTTTTTTGAATTAGTACCGTCTTCTCATTATGAAGCCAGTCAGCTATAGGGTTTTTTTTTTTTTCCTAGGTTTTTTGCAAGGAAAACGGGGTTAAGTGGCTTGTCCAAGGCCACACAGCTAGGTAATTATTGAGTGTCTGAGACAGGATTTCAACCCAGGTACTCCTGACTCCAGGGCCGGTGCTTTAATCCATTACGCCACCTAGCTGCCCCTCAGCTTTAGTTTTTGACCTTCCAATGAACAGCTTGAAAACATTTCTTGACTGAGTTGATTTTCTTACTGTCCAATGGACTCACAAAGGTTTTTCTCCAGCACCACAGTTTGAAAGTGTAGCTTCTGTGATGTTCAGTTTTCCTTCTAGTTCAGCTTTCATAGCCACACATTGCTATAAGAAAAAGCATAGTTTTGATTATCTGGACCTTTATCAGTAAGGGGGATGTCTCGGCTTTTTAGTTTGCTATCTAGAATTGCCTTCCAAGGAGCAAGCATCTTTTAATATCATGGCTGCAGTCATTGGCTGCACTGATCTTTGCATCCAGGAATATAAAATCTGATACTGCTTTCATTTCTTCTCCCTCTTCTTTCCAGGAAGTGATGGGACCAGTTGCCAAGGTCTTAGTTGTTTTTTTTTTTTTTTGATAATAAGCTTTAAGTGTGCTTTTCACACTTACATTCTCATCAAAATATTTCTTAATTCTTCTCTTTCTACCATCACAATGATATCATCTGCATATCTGAGTTTATTGATTTTACTTTGTATGTAAATATAAGTTAAATAAATAAAGATATAATATACAGTCTTGTGTTCCTTTTCCAATATTAAATCACTCAATTATTCATGTTCAGTTCTAACTTGTTACTTCTTGGTTCCTTAGAAGACAAGTAAGATGATCTAGTACTCCCATATTTTTGAGGACTTCCTCCATGTTGTTGTGATCCACACAATCAAAGAATTTAGAGAAGTCAATGAAACAGGTGCTTTTGTGGAACTCCCTTTCTTTCTCTGTAATACAGCAATGTTGGCAATTTGGTCTTTAGTTCATCTGCCTCTTTGAAAGCCAACCTGCTTTTTCTGGCAATTCATGGTTCACATATTTCTGAAACCTAGGTAGCAGAACTGAGTACCAACCTCAAATCAGGAAGATTTAACTTCCTCAATTCCAAATTCAGACATTACTAGCTATGTGACCCCAGGGCAAGTCACTTAACTCCCTAATGGAATCACAAAGAGATACATATGACTAAACAAAGATATAATATTTAGAAAGCTTTGAAAATAATAAATGTATATTTTAAATCTAAAGATATTATATTATCCATTCACTGTCCCTAGTTTGTCTATGTTTCTTTAGAACTACCTACCATTCTATGCTTTTAAGGGAAAGATTTGGACTGAGTATTAATCTCTCTTGTTTCTGGGTGTCAGTTTTTTCTTTGGTAAAACAAGAAGGAATTAGATGTTGTTTACTGTCCCTTTGCTTCTAACATTTAATGGGGTGAAGTCATGGAAAAAGTGCTGCATTTGAAGACATAAAAATTCATATCCAGCTCTGCCAGATATTATCTGTATGACCCTGAGCAAAATTTCTAACCTCTCTGCACTTCTGTTTCCTCATCTATAATGGGAGGTGGCTTGGATTAGATAACCTTTAAGTCCCTTTGCTGTTCTCTGTGATTCAAAGATCATAATTCTAATTCTAATTTTTGTTCATAGGATTCCAGACTCCCCTGAGGAACTGATCCTGGACATTCCAATTATTTGTGGGAGGAGCAAATGCCACTTCATCCTGGCACACCCTGTTCAAATGAAGAGGGGAGGGGATAGAATAGAATATAGCCCTTCCCCTCAAGAGCCTCAGAAATTATTCCTTAAATTACAATTTTTTTTTCTCCCTTTGGTGAAGAAAGACTGTTCTGTGATTTCTGCTCAGCTTAAGGAGGGACAGAACTGACCTCTTGACTTATTGATTGAGAGGTTTACCTTTGCTAATAGCCATTTTTGTTCCTATTTGCTGAGGAAGGTCTATTTACTTTCCCAGGATTGAAATACTGATGGAGGATTACCAACCCAGCAGGTTGCCAGTGCAACCAGGGGAAGTCCAAGGCTCTTAAGTGTCCCTTGTCCAATTATTCTAGTACTTTACAATTTTAAGAAAGACTAATGTGGGGATAAAACTTGACTACTATGCAAGAGTAAATATGCTTTAATTGCTTAATCAAACCTCATTTTTGACATTCCTAATTTGTAGGCTTTAACGTGTTATTAGTCTCTTCAGACTTCTGGGATCCTAGTTTCTGAACCTCCCATGGCCCTCTCCTGCCTTTGGGGCTAGGCTTCTAGAGAAATATTCATCTGACTTCCAACAAACTTCCCTGGCTTCTCTGTTTCATCAAGATTCTTTTGTGGTCTTCAGTGGAGTTAAGCCTATTTTCCATATCTCCAAAAACCACTTTTCAGAATGCATACAAAAGTACACCAGAGAAGAATACTTTTTAGTATTCATATTCACTATATCAGAAAATATTTTTCATTTCCTCTAAAATAAAGCTAACAATAATGATCATGACAATATTTTACATTGATATAGTGCTTTATGTTTTTTCAAAATAAATTCACCTTTATTATTATATTTCACTATCATTATATAAAAAACTAAATTAGACAGTGCAAGTATTGTTGTACTCATTTTCCACTTAAGGAGACTGTGGCACAGATCAATTATGCAACTTGGACAAGATTACATAGCTCATACATGGGAGAGCCCTTTCTAGAATCCAAGTCATTTCTTATTCAATACTCTTTGCATAAGAAACTATTACTCTATTTCTCTAAATTACAGAAGAAACCTCATTGATTTAACTGTCTCATCTCTGACTAAAATGTAAGCTGCTTAAGGAAAAGGACTGTAGTATTGCCAGTTATTAGGTTTTTCCCAAGTCCCACCATGATTACTTTGTATTTCCTTTCAATTTATCATTATTGTTATCATTTATTACCAGTGTACATGTTATATTTATCTCCAATAAAATTCAAGGTCCCTGAGGGAAAGAACTGTTTCTTGCTTTTTCTTTTTGGTCTTCCTATTTCCAAGGTCTGGAATAGTGCCATGAATAAAGTAGGTATTTAATAAATAATCATTAAGTTAAACAAACTCATTTTTGTAAAAACCCAGAGTTCCTAGCACAAAGTCTTGGGATAGATAGTAGCTAACCAATAAATGCATATTGAATGAATATATAAATGATTGTGGACTGTGTTTTCAGAATTCTTACCCTACAGAAGACATAGTAACTTCAATTTCATTATTGCAATAGCTTCCAAATTGGTCACATCTCTCCCCACTTCTGTCAATCCTCCACAATGTTTTCAAAGTTATTTCCCTGAAGCACAAATCTGACCATGCTATTCTCTTACTCAATCAATTGTAGTGGTTTCCTATTACCTCTAGAATAAAAGATAAATTCTGGTGCTTTATTTTTGAAGTCACTCTCAACTTGATCCCAATTTCTCTTTACAGAGTCATTGTACATTACTCCTCTGTATTCTTTGATATAGCCAAACTGATCCTCTCTTTGTCACATACAACACAGCAACTCTATTACTTTTCTTTTTGCCTTTGAATTGGATATTCTCCATGTCTGAGATATACTCTCTCTTTACCTTCCACCTCATAGCATCTCTCTCCCTTCAAGATGCAGCTCAAAACATCATCTTTCCTGATCCTTCCTGAGTGCCCCCTCTCTCAAACTATCTTGTATTGAATCACTTTGCATTTATTTGATTTTTAATATATTATTTTATTTTTCCCCAATTATATGCTAAAACAATTTTTAAGATTAAAAAAATTTTAAACTTCAAATTCTATTCCTCCCTTCTTCCCTCCTCCAACTTTCCCCTGAGACAGTAAGCAATCATGTATAGATTATGCAAGTATGATCATGTAAATTATTTCCATATTAGTCATTTTTTATAAGAAGACTAATAGGAAAAAGAATGAAAGAAAGTGAAAAATTCAGACAATATCATTTCTTTCTCTGGAGGTGAATAGTATGTTTGGTCATTAGTTTTTGGAATTGTCTTGAATTATTGTATTGCTGGGATTAGCTAATTCACTCATACAATGTTGTTGTTACTGTGAACAACAGACTCCTAGTTCTGCTCACTTTACTCAGCATCATTTCATGTCTTGCCAGGTTTTTCTGAAACCTGCCTGTCTATCATTTCTTAAAGTTTTTTATTTATTTGTATAATCTTATATATGTTATTTGTATAACTTTGATAATATGCTTGCATGCCTTTGTGGTCTCTCCTGTTAAAAACACAAACTTCCTCTGAGTCAGAGCTATTTCATTCATTCTATGACTCCAGCATCTGGCAGACAATAGGTATTTATTAAATGTTTTTGATTAATCAGTTTTTTCCTATTTTATTCTTCCCTTTAGTTTAAAAAAAGCCTATACAACTAATTTACAGAAAGGTGATCTTACTACTTAAATTATCTTTTGTACCTATTTTTGGATTCCTTTGAGGTTTTCTTACAAAGAATTCAAAGGACTTTTCATGGCATTGGTTTCTTTATGTGGATCACATTCCTGAGACTTGCAGGGAACAAACAGGTAGTAAGACCCAAGAACAAGGAACTTAATATATGTGCATTTAAAAACTTGTTGATTTTATAGGGAGTTGGTAGGAGTTACAAACAGTTGGATTCCAATTTAAGCAAATGAAATTAAGTAATTTAGAAATCCAGATTTGGAATTTGGAGATGGAAGAAAACTGTGAGAGACCATCTATTTTAACCCTTTCATTTAAAGAAGAGGAAATTGAAATCAAGAATAATTAGATAACTAGCTTAAAGTCACACAACCAGGAAGAGGAGGAGGTGGAATTCAAACCCACCTTCTTACTCTGAATGCAGTGTTCTTTCCAATATCAATAGAGTTCTTCATTCTATGAAAGTATTCACTATAGAATTTCTCTAAATAGAAATTCTATTTGTGATTTTTAAAAAATATTTAATTTATATAATTTTTATAAAGTTGATTGATAAAAGTTTTCAGGAACAGATTTACTGCATAAAAGAAGGGATACCTGCAAAAAGTGGTGGTTAGGTCCTAGCTCCACTACAAAATCACTGATAAAAACAAAAGGGTCTGAGAACTTGATTTCCTAATTGCAGTTCCAATGTTAGTGTGGTAATCCTAGGTTATTTATATTTATATCACATCTTTATCTGAGGAACACTTGCCATTTGTGATTTCTTTCACTCTTAAATCCTCAACCAGAGAATGAGAATCAGGTGAGGTAGGTATTTGCTGGAAGATAGAAGATTGTTCCATGGGGTGATAGAGCTGTCAGACCTTTTCATGGGTCTGGGAGAGAGGAGGGAGGAGGGAATGAGGAGAGGATGTTAGGTTATCTCATCCATCTACTTGCCATAGGGCAGGGCTGGACAGGAGAACATTCCAGGAAAAGAACTCACTATCAATCAATGTATAATTCCTGAATATCTGCAGCTTATCCATCTCATACTGTGTTAGGGGCTGTGAAAGAGAAAAGAGGAAGAAAACACAGGACACACACACACACACACACACACACACACATTTTTCTCCCCCCAGGAAATAACATACAATTGATGTGGAGAGGGAAGACTCACACGTGCTAGAACACTGAAACATTCAAGACAGCATGTAATTAAATGCTAAATTGTGTGGTACAGAATTAGACAAGTCATTTCCTTTTTCTGGGGCACAGTTTCCTCATCTATAAAATTAGGGGCTTGGACTCAATGGTTTCTAAGGTCCCTCCTCCTCCTAAATCTATAAATCTTTGCCTATAAATATAATAGAAATTTAGAAAAAAGAGAGCTCAGTGAAGACGGGAGTTATAAGCAAAACTACAAAGAGGAAGTTGGAACTTGATTTTGTACAGAGGTAGACAAAGTGGCATGGGGAAATGATTCTGGGGAAAAGAGGATGAAGATGAGCAAAGATTCAGAGGCAATTATGAGGAGATAACAAGCAAGGCAATGAGAAAAGCTTTTCCAGGACAGAAGGATTTAAATAGGTCTCTCTGTTCCCAAAAATTTAAGGTGGAGACAAATTATGGAGTGGTCATGAAAGCCAGGTAGGGGAGTCTGTACTTGATGTGGTATCCAGTTGGGAGCCAGTGAAGATTTTTGGGAGAGTGACATGATGAGAGTAGGTATTTTAGGAAGATTAAACTCCCACCTTTTTCTAAATCTGTTCATGCTTTCTTTCTCCCTAAGACTTCTCTGTATTTTATGACTTTTCCTAGCATTTAATACCTTAAGGATTAAGGAGATTGACATTTCATAGTGTCATTGTATATATGGTAGAAAGCTAGCCTAACCATGCTATCAAAATTTATAAATATGAAGGCTGATTTTATGTATAAGGACAATGGGTAGCCATTTACATGATGTAAATAGAAGGGATCCCTAGAAAGTCCACCTTAATGAAAGAAAGCATAGATTAACCTCATTGATTTTTCATAGTTTGGCTAAAATATCACCATTGAGCCTTTGAGTTAAGGAATCTATTAAAATTATCTATCTAAATTTATTCTGAGAAAAGTAACAAGTTGCACAATAATCAATCCATGATAACTGAGTGTGAATTAGTTTATTTGATTCTTTTCAAAAGGACAATTGACTGAGAACAGGAAGGTCAGTAGGCAGGAAGATCAGTATAAAACTGGACTTTTGAACTCAGAAGTAGCGGCCTGAATGATGGGTTTCAGGACAATATGAGGGATTTAGATATTTGGATTGCAGAGATGACATAGGGGAGAAATGATCACAGTAGAAAGTAGAAAACTGTGAAAGCCAAACTGCCAAATTTACAGTTTGGTTCACAGCTAGCCCACATTGGGAAGGCCTTTGTGGGGAAGGCAGAACAAATATTTGATTTCTAGATTAGGGAGAAGAGATCCTAGGGGTGGTTAGCACTTGCTGTTCCCTTCTTAGCTATATAAATAAATCTGAAGAGAGTTGGCTATTGGCCAGTGATCAAACACAGGAATTTTCCAGTGGATTAGTCTAGCCCTGGATGACACTGAGCAATTTGAAATTCATTTCTTTGTATGGGGTGATGGAATCAAGCCAGAAAATATGGTGTATCTTCTTGAGTTACTCAATAAATGGTACAATATAAAAGCCATTAAGGACTCAGGAAAAAGAATGATCACTGTTGATTAGTATAGAAAGTCTGGCAGTAATAGAACACCAGCTCTGGAGTCAGGAGGACCTGAGTTCAAATCCAGCCTCAATTAACAATTGACACTTGCTGTGTGACCTTGGGCAAGTAACAACTCTGATTACCTTGCATATAGGGCTATCTTCAATCATCCTGATTCATATCTGGCTGCTGGACCCAGATGATTCTGGAAGAGAAAGTGAGACTTGGTGACTTAAAATACTCTGCCAGCATGCCTCCCAATCCAATTAATTTGTTTGTCATGGCATCACCTCCCTGATGTCATGGTCTTCTTTTAAGAAAGATCAACAGAGGCGGCTAGGTGGCATAGTGGATAAAGCACAGGCCCTGGTGTCTGGAGTACCTGGCTTCAAATCCTGTCTCAAATACTCAATAATTACCTAGCTGTGTGGCCTTGGGCAAGCCACTTAACCCCATTTGCCTTGCAAAAAACTAAAAAAAAAAAAAAAAGAAAAGAAAAGAAAGATCAACAACACTACCAACTAATCAGTAGAATTAAGCACCCTGAGGGCAGATACTGTTTTTTTTTTTTTGCCTGTATGTTTTTGTATACTCAGAGTATTTCAAAGTCTGACATATTTTTTTCCTTCATTTTTAAAGAAGACTAATATCATCTTGGGTGATGCCTTGATCCCCTGAGTGAATTTGATTTATATACTCTTCAAGAGTCACTGAAATCCAGTAGTAAGACATATGTTGGAATGACTGGGATGACCTTGGCATCTTTAATGTCTGACCACATTCTAAGTCCTCCACAGTGCCTGCCTCAGTTACCTTCATGGCTGTTGGAACAAATTGTTCTTATCTGTCCATTCCCCCGAGGGAAAGCTTCATATGCTTGGGGTAGACATTTCCCTAACTCACCAAGGGATTGAGGTTTGAACCTGATTTTGCTCATCTGTTGAGATGGTTTTCCTGGGATTTGACCTCTGCCTATGCTACAGCTTCTTGGAGCCACAAGAGAGAGTTAGGTTCTAAGTTGGACACCAAAGGTGGATGAGCAGCCCTGAAAAGGAGGTGAGCAAACCCTCACACCAAAGGTACTAGTCTTCCTTGAACACCTCATACATCTCCTGGTATATAGCAAATACTCAAATTGATGCAATGTATACTACTCCTTTTAAAACTTGAAGCTCTTTATTTTCTGGCCCTATCTTCCTTTCTATCTTTTTCTTTTCCAATGTGGCTCTTTCATTTAAGTTAATCATTTCACTGATCTCTATGCAAAGATATATTTATCTTATTTGAACCTCAGAACATCTATAGGAGGTAGATAATACAAGTATTTTGAGCCCTGTTTTACTGATAGGGCACCTGAGTATTGGAGAGTTGGAGGTTTTTTGGTTCCTGAGAACACAGTTGAATATCAGATTTGGAATTTGGACCCATTCTTACTCCAGGTTCCTCATTCTAACATACCACAATCTCCAAAGTACCACATTGCTTTCCGGGAGAGTGAGAAGATTGGAGAACATTTTGTAGAATGAGCTAAATCCAGAGGAGAAACAATTTAAAAACATTAACTGTCTTTTTCAGAGAATAGTTGCATGGAAGAGGAATTAGACTTTTTTCTCACTGGCCTCAGAGGACAGAAAAAAGGAAAGTAATAGGTAAAAATTGCAGAGAGGCAGATTTAGGTTTAATTTAAGGAAATACTGTGTAATAAGAGCTGTTCAAAGGCATAAGTGACTGCCCTGGGAGGTAATAGGTGACTTCCCTGAAGGACAGATAAAGCTTGACAATTAGTTTGCTGGGGGATGGAACTGAAGAAATTATTTTCTCATATAGTGGCTCAACTAGATGGTCTTAGATTCTGTCCTTTTGTAATTTATGCAGATGTAGAATTATAGAACCAGAATGGTTCTTGAATAATAACAACAATAATAATGATAATAACAACAATGATAGTGATAACTAGTATTCACATGGTGGTTTAAGGTTCGCAAAGTACTTTGCATATATTATCTCATTGATCCTCAAAACAACTTGGTGGGTGCTGTTATTATTCTCATTTACAGACAGAAGTTCAGAATCTTTGCCCAGGTTCACACATAATAAATATCCAAGAAAGAATTGGAATATCATCTGGGCCAATATATTTTTAGAGCACAAAACCAATTTCTGAATCTATTAATGACTTGCCCAAGATCATAAAGGGAATTAGTGACAGTGTCAGACTAAACAATCAGGTCTCTGAACTTCTAGTCTAAGGTTCATGTTTTTTGTCTCCCTAACTAAACTTGCTCATCAAAGGCAAGGATTATGTCTTAATATCTTTTAGTCCAATAAGTATTTATTGCAAGATGTGATGCTGGGAGCTAGAGATACTCTACAATACTCTTTTTCATGTATGATTTTAGTCAATTTGAATCTTTTCTGTAACAATAAGGATCACAGCCAACAGCTTCAGTCAACTTTTATCCTTCAGTTTATCAAAGGTGCTTCACCCAAAGTATGGAAACTTTTCTCTATTTCTCTTGACATTCCAAAAATGCCAAAGGAGTGCTGAGAACATCTGCCTGCCATTCCTTTGCTTTCACTGCATGACCTATCAGTTCTTCTTATCAATCATTTCTCTAATGATCGTTTTTTATTCATGTCTGTTTTTACAGTTTCTCATTGATAATATATTATAACCTGCTCACACCTGCCATATGCCTTTGTTGCCCTTCACTGTATAACATTCACTTTCAGTTCCTTGGGGACCATCCTGTTTCATGACTCAAAGATATGCAAAAACATAAACAAATTGATAAGAAAAAGAGGGAGTTTTCTTGGAAAATTTAGAATTATTAAAAGAAATTTGGAATTTTCTGAAGGAAAGACATTCTGCTCTCCTGCTCCTATTTCATTATAGGTTCAACTCTTGCTATATTTGAAGTGTTCCAGATATACATAGTGATGGATAAACCTAATACAACATTCATCCACTTGCATGTCATAATTTGGGTATTTAAATCTTCTTTGGTCCTTTGCTCATTATAAGTTATTTGAATAGTAAAGAGAGTTTTCTAAAGTGTTTTGCAATGCTCTGAAGTTTGGTGCAACTAGTACAAGGTCATCTGCAAATAGGAACATCTGGAAGACTTCACTATCCACATTGAATTCCTCTCCAATTTGGACTCTGTGCTGGATCTTTCCTATCAAGGAAGAAACATCTTTGGCAAGCATACTTCTTTCTGTGTAATGCTTCCCCAGGGATTCATGACTAGGGGATTGTTGAATAGAGTTATTTCTGTTGTTATACCTTTTAAAGAATCTTGTGTAATTGTAATGTGTATAAGTGAGATACCAGTTTGGAGCAGAACCTGAAGGCAGTATTTTTTCTTCCAAATAATATGCTTTTTTTATAACTGATAATAAATGCACTTGGGATCTCACATGTTTTATATATTTCAGTCATTTGCAAAATGGCAATGATGTCCAGTTGAAGGCTGTCACTGGTGAAAGACTCCATGTTTTCCAGCCATAACTTCATCAATAATGCATTCAATTCATGTATAAATGAACCATATAAAAATTTGGTAGATTTCAGAAAAAAATAATGCAACCTCTATCCTCACAAAACTCTTACTTCCCATTTTCATTTTCCTCAAGATTACTCAAAAGGGTTGAATATGCAGTAGGTACTTAAAAATTAATTTTACTTTTTGTTACTTTCTATACAAAGTTCATAAAAGGATATAATTTGGGGGCAATAGAAGAAAAGGCCAGTGTATATGTGTCTAAGCTTCCTCTTTTATCCTGTTGAATTCATTCATTCTTTCATTCAAAAAACAATTCAGTACTTATTTCCCTAACACTATTTTAAATGCTATATGTAGGGGAATATGGGGGAGGGGAGGAAACAGGAAACAAAAAAAAAGTTGTAATTCCTTCCTTTTATAGCTTGATATAATTCTATATACTTATATCTATAAAGAGATTATTTATCTTTCTGTCTTTCTATCAATATATTGATTTCAAGCTTGGGTGCCTTTCCTTATAATAACACTTTCCCATTTTGGAAACATAAGCTTTAAGAATTCATCAAGGATCAACCATGATTAAGATTGTTAACTGAATCACCATTCAGAGAAGTGAAGAAGTGAAATGTCATATTTCTGGAGGTAGAGTTCCAGTAAGAGCCTGGACTTCCCTAGCTGACTAGATAGACATACCCTTCCTTCCTATTAAGTTTTGATCTTAAAGACAGGTTCCTTTGGAGTACAGAGATTTACATATTGCTAGAGGAAAATAACTTTTTGACCTTATAGAAGTGATCCCTAAACTTCATCTAACCTTCTTCCTTGGTCTTCTTGTAAGAGCAATACAAATAAACTTTAATTGAATTGCGTTTGAAATAGACAACATGGAAAAAAAGCCATTTAAAGCCATTCTGAGTGTGAAGTTCTGGAACTGAGGGCTGAATCATCTGCCCCCACACACTAAAATTGTTTCATGAGCAATTTGGAAATATCATAGAGATGCCAATTAAGTGAGTGAGATAATGTGGAATTAGGGTGGGGTTTCCTCAGATCAGAAAGTACAAGAGCACTATTATAGTCATTCTATTTAGAGAAATGATAATCACTTGGAAACTCACATACACACACACACACACTCACATAAAAGTTTGGGTTGTTCTTCCAAAAATTCTTCCTAAAATTCTATCACCATTTTCTCCCTCTTCCTTGCCTTAAAATACAGCATGCCTGGCCCAGATGACTTGTTTCCTTAATATACCTATCCTCCTTGGTGAAGATATAAAATGTTTTCAGCTGCCAGGAGTCAATGAATTTTAAAAATGTCAGAGAGGGGGAATGGAAATCACAATCCCAGAAAAGCAATCCTTAAATCTTTTTTTTTTTTTGCAAGGCATTGGGATTAAGTGACTTGCCCAAGGTCACACAGGTAGGTAATTATTAAGTGTCTGAGTCCAGATTTGAACCCATTTCCTCCTGAATTCAGGGCTGGTGCTCTATCCACTACACCATCTAGCTACTCCTAAGCCTTAAATCTTAACAGACATAAATGTTATTGATCAGAAGGGATGGATATAATTTAACAGGACTTCCATTTGGTACTTTCCATTTTACTAATGACCCCAGTGCTGGTCCTTGGAAAAAGTAATGAAGTATTTTAACATTCTCTCACCTACTCTATCACTTGTCCTTATCTGGTTCTTGCTGTCTCCTTTATTTCTCCCCCATCTGGCCCAAGTTTCATTCTTTTAGGGCTTTCCCTTCAGATATCATTTCATTAGGCTTCTATCTATCTATCATTGGTCAAAGCCAGCAGCTGTTAGTGATTGACTTTTTAAGTGAGGCAATGAATCTCTTTCACTGGGATTGTTAAATTATGTAGCAAAGGAATAGGCTTCAAATTTTCATTTTCTGATTTCAGGGCACTTTTATTGCAATATGTTGCCTGGATAAACTTGAATTACTATCAGGTAGTAATATTTATGTATTTACTATATAGGTTGGGTCAGTTCACAGGCTACTTCTAACCCAAGTTGCATAATTCTTTCATTGACAAAAAAACCCCCAAAACTCCCCAAACCCCAACTTCAAATTGGGCTTGAGGAAACCTGGTGGTAAGGAGGGGGAATAGAAGGAAAGACTAGTATTAAATGTAAAGGGTCACTTAAGGTAATACTTCTATTTAATAATATTACTCTGCAGCCTTATGTTAGTCAGTGCAGGTATTATTATCTTTTATTGACAGATGGGAAAACTGAAGCCCAGAGGCATAATATAATTTACCTAATATGCAAAAAATATAGAATTAGAACCCTAATATCTATATCTATATCTAAATATATATATATAATATCTATATCTAAATATATATATAATATATATATATATATATATACACACAAATATCTCTTTATGTATCATCCATCCATCTGTCTATCTCTATTAAACTAGTTTCAAACTTGAGTGTCTTTCCTTGCAATATCATTTCCCCATTTTGGGAACATAAATTTTAAGATTTCATCAGGACCAACCATGATTAAGACTTTAACCAAAGAAATGGAATGTTGTTTCTGGGGTAATTTTTTAGTAAGAGCCTGGGCTTCCCTAGTTGACTGGATAGACGTATCCTTCTTTCCTGTTAACATTTGATCTTAAAGTGACTTCTCCATTTTTAGATCATAAAATTATCTCACCTAATTTAATTAGGTGAAGAAAAAGCATTGAACCGCCCAAGTCTCTTGAAAGATATGCCCTGGAAGGACTCTATTCAGCAAAGATTAAGGGAGCATGATTTCTCAAATTGGAAAGAATAAAAATTCATCTTCAGGGAGGTTTAGCTAGGTTATATTTTGTCAATTAAACACTCTACTTATAATAGGTTCCATTTTAAGAGATACTTTGCCAACTTAATGAGAGTGAATCACATATCAAGATGACTTTTAGAAGATTTTTAATACATTTCAGTTCAGTCACTCAGGAGTTACTATTTTTATTCTTTTTCACTCTCCCTCTTTTAAAGGTCCCTGGTGCCTAGAAGAGGGAATCAGATTTAAGATCCTAATCCTTCAACACCATAGTATTAGCCTCAGAAGGCTAGTTTTTATAAGTTGTTTGGCCTCTCCTTTTTGCATTCCATTTCTTCCTTTGCCAAATATGCTACCATCTCGAATTCCTAACTTCTTTAAAAAAATCAATGTCATTTTATTTTCAGTTCTGAATTTTCATCTTCCTCTCTCCCTTCTCACTGAGAAAGCAAGAAAAATAAAACTTATTACAAACATATGCAAGGTCAAGCAAAACAAATTCTGACATGATCCATATCTATCCATACCTATCTCCCCCCAAATTACTCCATTCTGTCCTCTGAATCCATTATCTTTGTAAATAAAAAAGAATCTGAAAACTGCCTTATAGATTTTGAGGAGTTCTTCCTGGGACATTTACTTTTTTAAGGAATTGAACCTGGAGAAGGCAAAGTTTTCTTAAATTTTCAGCATCAGGAGGGACAGTAGTAATCAGTATATGAACACTTAAATAATTTTGTCTAAGGCAAGGGCTGTTACTCTGGGAATATACTTGTTTTGTGTTTATTCTGTTTAAATAAAATTGATTTGCTTTGTAACGCTATTATTTTATTCCATGCATTTAAAAACATTCTGAAAAGAGGTTCAGAAGCTTCAACAAATTGTCAAAGGGATCCATTCAAAAAAAAAAAAAAGATTAAGACTCCCTGGTGTAAGGTAAAAACAATAGCATTGAATATTTCAGTTTCTTTTTTCAAGTAGAAGTCAAACTTATTCCCCTACATTGGAATGCACATATTCTTTATTTTTAATTTTTATGTTTATGCTTATTATCAGACTGATTTAACTCATGCCAGCCTTCATCTTGTTGGTCTTCGCCTTGTCCCCTCTCCCCCAATGTCTTTCATTTCTGAGTTGAAACTTAAATTTTAGAATGTTTGTCTTGAGAGAACCCAAGAAATAGGTCCTTGAGAACCTATGGGAAATGGAAAATGAACAAATAAACATGGGTCAGTTATCAGGCTCATGTTTCATGTCAGTCTATATAGCAGATGTTTGTGGAAATGAAAAATAGAAGGCTGTCATTTAATGTACCATATTCTTCCTGCTATTGTTAGTTGCTTGGTTTATCTCCTGAGTGTGTTTAGTACCCCCAATCATTTATCCTCCTCATATTGATATTCTTTCCCAGCTTTGGAGGCTCAGAAGGGGAAGTGCAGATCAATAAATAAATAGTTTTTGAGTATATAAGCTATATTAGGTCAGGTATTCTTAACCTAGGATCAATGGATAGATTTTAGGGTGTGGGAGTCCATAAACTTGGACAGGAAAAGAATTACATTGCCGTTTTCACTAAATTATATGTGAAATTTACTACTTTCTTCCTTTATGAATTTTTTAAAAAAATAATTATTCTGAGGAGACTATCAGTTTCTCTAGATGGCCAAGGGATTCCCATCCCAGAAAAGGTTAGATACTTCTAGTACAGGTCCTTTAAGAGCAAGTTTTTGTATGGTAAGTCCCACACAGTTGTAAATTGATCTTTCAGGCTAAATTTGGCATTTATAGTTGACCATATTTTTACCTAGTGTAACTTTTCACTCCTTTTATGGCTTCCTCAAATAATGAGACCTTTTCAGTAATGATTCCTGTCTGGCCTAATTTGTCTCCATTGATTGTCTCTTCAAGATGCTAGGATCCTGTTGATGAAGTTTAAAAATGTTTTGGGGTATGGTCTAGTTTTGGATTTAAATGTGTGATGAATTCATGAATAGACTTGCATTTAGAGTCAAAAAAGGTTTATTTAAATATTATTATGGTTAGTAAAAATTAAGGGAGAGTGTACAGGCAGTTTGGGCAGTTGAAAGTGACTGATTCTCTAGGGGATTAGTAGTAGCAGCATCAACAAAAGATGATAAGCAATAATGATGGGTAAAGGGGCATGAGAGTTTATTTGGGGTATCATGCTCCCCAAGAGCAGGCTGGCTTTTCAAAGGGAGACCACAGCCCAACTAAGAAGAGGGCAAGTTTTTAAAGGGATTGGAAGATTAAATAGATAGATAGATAGATAGATAGATAGATAGATAGATAGATAGATAGATAGATAATGTGTATATATATATATATATGTATATATTGATTTCGATATAGGTATTTCACCAGGTTATTAAAGGAAATACAACTTCTTTTTTGTTCTTACTTCTCTTCTACCCCCACTCATGTTCCCCTACATACAGCATTTAGAATAATATGGGGAAAATAGTAAGCACCAAATTAATGTTGTTTATTAATGAATGAATGGATGGATGGATGAATTCAAGATGATAAAAGAGAAGGTTTAAACACATATTCACTGGTTTCTTCTCCTACTGTCCCCCAATTATATTTGTTTATGTGCTTTGTATAAAAAGTAACAAGATCAAGTTAATTTTTTAAAAGTATATACTATATACTTAACCCTTTTGAGTCATTTCAAGGAGGAAATGAGAATTTATGAGTCCTTGCCAGGAAGGGGCAAATTGCTTTACTAAAGATTATAGATCTCATCTCAGTAGCTTGGACAAAGAGAGGGTTGTATATGTGGGTCAAAGCCCTTGTGCAATGGGATGGAGGTCATTGTTGAATGTAAGATACATGGTCTGTACAGAGGGAACAGATGGTAGAATATATTTCTCTCACAGTATTTTCTCTTCTATTGTAACAGAGAGATGAAAGAATTTTATATTTGGAGCAACTTGATACTAGAGTATGAGATTCAATGAGCAAAGGCTGTCTATATCATATCCCAGATTTTGCTCCATATGAGAGAGTATGAAGCTTGGGGATAAAACAGAAGTCATGGTATCTACCATGACCAAGTTGAAAAGAGAGAATTATGCCTAAGTGAATCTTCCTTCATTGTGCATATACTGAGACACAATAAAAGATAATTTCTTCATTTCCACAGTTATCCATACCACTTGAATATTATTGAAGAACTAAGACTGATTCTGTTGCCCATTTATTTCCCTTTCAGTTACCTTGCTTATCTGTTTGAAAATAGTAAGTGGTGTTCAGTATGGGCTGAAAGAAGAAATTAAATTTGGCTGGGGAGATTGGTTTATGACTGGCTGATGCTTATTGGTTGCTCCTGTTTTGTTGTTTGACTTGTGGTTCCTACATGGTTTGTGAAAAGAGAGTATATATTTGGTTGGAGACTAAACTAAAGTTACATAATTAGATTTCTAAAAAATCTCCCACACTAAACTAGTAGGAACACAAAGGACTTTTGAAGGGTCTTTTATCTATACTTGTCTTCCCAGTCTCTCCATTCAAGTCAAACTAGAGTTCCCTCTCATCGTTCTGAAAACTATGATGCTTTGAAACCCCAATTCAAATTTCTGTTACTGCAGGAATCCTTCACCACATACCCTTTCTCCATGCCCTGCCTAGAATACTTTTCTTTCATTTTATCATACCTAGAAGTAAAAGGAATTTTCAGTGTCCAGTGAGTTAATCTGATTGAAGTGAATGATTTTTGCAGGGGAATAGTGTGAATTCAGGGGAAAAACTAAAAAGGTAGGGTTGGACCAGATATGGAGGACTTTGAAGGAAACATTTGATTTTGATTCCTGTTGTAAAAAGTTAAGCATGAGAGTAACTCACTGGACTGATCAGTGAAGGATTTTACATTTGATTTGTGCTTGAAAGGATGGATAGAAATTCAGCAAATTCTATGTATAACTATCAGTACTTAACATTTTAATTGTGTTTGGACAGCCTCAACCTTTGCTGAAGGTTCCTTGAGAGACTGGATAAGTGGTTGACAATGGTCCTAAAGAGGAACCAAAAAGCTAGGAAGCTACCTCAGGTCAGCAAATTTGATCTTGTCACAAGGAGAGAGATAGGAAGCACAAATGAAATATCACTTTACAATGCAAGAACAATGGCAAAACATTCTGGAGGAAAAAAAAGATTGTATTGTCTCACTAAACAAAGAAAAACAGTGGGTGGGAAAACACACTAAATAGAAAAATTCTTCCCCAAACTAGATCATGTCAAGAGTATTTATAGATCAAAGTAGAAGGAGAGGGAACAAAAATATATGGTATGGAGCAGGTCTACTAATATTTTTATTGTACAGACAGCAATGATATTTTGTCTTTGTCACCTTAATACCAAATATGCTATATGAGAAAGTAGAAATGGCACTCAAGAAAATTAAGTCAGGACAATTAGGTGACCTTAAACAAATCTAATACAAAAAGAAATATGTGCTAGAGGTAAAACAATTTTAAAGCCATTCAAGAATCGATTTTTTAAAAAATTCCATAGAGGGAAGATAGTAAAATTGTGGCAAATATGGATTCATTATTACCAAAAAAGGTAGTCAAGCAGACATGAATAACTACTTTCAAATATATTTATTTCTATCTATCTCTATACCCAACTCTCTGTCTCTCAATTTAGCTCTATGTACATGGAAAAATATGTAAACATTAGTATAATTAGAGATAATATTTCTATGATCTTTTTGAATATTTAATTTTATTTCTTAGTTCCAAATCCTCTTCCTCTTACTATCCCTCTCCCAACCATCATGAAGGCAAGAAACATAAAGCCCATTATAAATATGAGGCCATATAAAGCAAGTTTCTGCATTATTACCCCTACCCTTCCCCCCAAAAAAACTAAAAAGAGATATATTTCAATATGCAGTTTGAGTTTATCAGTTCTCTATCTGGAAGTGGATAGCATTTTTTTTATCATGAGTCTTATGAAATTGTGATGGATCATCGTGTTGATCACATTTACTAAGACTTTTATAGTTGATTTTCTTTGTAATTTTTCAGTTATATAAATTTTTCCTCTAATTCTGCTCATTTCACTTTCTATCAATTCATGTTTTTCCATATTTTTCTGAAACCATCCTCTTCATCATTTCATATATACTATGGTATTCCATCAATTCATGTAGAATAACTTGTTTAGCCATTTGTCAAGTATTTTCTTAGTTACCAATTCTTTGATACCATAAAAAAGAGCTGCTCTATATATTTTTGTACATATCGAGTTTTTCCTTTTTTGTTCAGCTTGTTTGGACATAGACTTAATGGTATTTCTGAGTCAAAGAAGATTCAAAGTTTTATAGCTTTTTGGGCAGAATTCCAGGTTTCTTTCTAGCATGGTTAGACTAGTCACCAACAGTGCATTAGTATACTTATTTTCCCACATCCCCCCAGTATTTGTCATTTTAATCAATCTGATGGATGTAAGGTGATACCTTTGATTTATTTTAATGATCATTTCTCTAATTATTAGTGATTAAGAGCATTTTTATTTGACCATTTGTAGCTCTGATTTCTACCCCCTCCCCCATTGAAATTTCCATATTCACTTACTTTAATCATTTACCAAATGGGGAATGGCTCATCTTATAAATTGACTCAATTCCTTATAAGAACTTTCTGTAACATTTTTCCAGTTTCCTACTTTTATTCTAATTTTAGTTACATTCTTATGCAAAAACTTTAAAATTTTTTTCCAAACAAAATCATTGAATTTACTTACCATAGCCTCTCTTTCTTATTTGGTTATGAACTCTTCCCCTATTCATAGATCTGATAGACAATTTCTTCCATGTTTCACTATTTTAATGGTGGTGATAAAGGATTATATTCTTTTTGTCTAAATTATGTATCCATTTTGAGCTTATCTTGGTATAAATTGTGAAATATTAGTCTAGGCCCAGTTTCTCCAGATTGATTTCCAATTTTCCCCAGCAGTTTTTGTCATATAATAAGTTTTTCTTCCAATAATTAGGATATTTGGATTTATTGAATACTGGGTCACTGTGCTGATTTGCTTCTATATTTTATGTATCTAATCTTTCCATGGGGCAAGCACTCTATTTCTTGTCCAGTAGAACAGTTTAAGATCTGGTATTACTAGGTCCCTTCCTTCTAATTTATTTTCATGTATTCCCTTGATCCTCTTTTTTTCCCTTTAAATGAATCTTATTATTATTTTCCCTAACTCTGTAAAGTAATTATTTGGTTGTTTGATTAGTATGACACTGAACAAGTAAGCTAGTTTGGTAATATTATCATTTTTATTATATTGGCTTGTTCTACTCATGAGAAATTAACATTTTCCCATTGTTTAGATGTGCATTTATTTGGGTGAAGAGGGTTTTGTAATTTTGTCCATATAATTCCTATGTTTTTTTGCTAAGTAGACTTCCTAATTTTTTTACTGTGTGTAATTTTAAATGGAATTTTTCTTTTTAGCTCCACTGGGTATATTTTGTTGGTAATATATAGAAATGCTGATGATTAGTATGGGCTTATACAATTTTGTTAATTATTTCAAATAGTTCTTTTCAGTTGACTCTAGTGTTCTATCATATCAATTTACTAAAGTGATAGCTTTGTTTTCTCATTTCCTGTGATTACTACTTTCATTTCTTTTTCTTATTTCATTTTGTATCAATTCACTTAAGTCTTTCCAGGTTTTTATGAAATCATTCTGCTTATATTTTTTAAACAACAATTAATCTATTTATATAATCATATGATTTTTGTTGTTTCTTTATTAATATAGTCCATTTTTTTCTTATAATTTTCCTAATGTTGAACCAGTCAAACATTCCAGGTATAAATTAGTCTGGCTATAATGTATGATCTTTGAGATATATTTTTTATTATTACCTTTCTAGTATTTTATTTCATTTTTTTGCATCAATATTGTGTTTTGTTTCATAACTATCCCTGTTTGCTTGGCTGCTCCCCACCCCTGATTCTGCACTACTGGTTGCTGCAGTGCTCTCCTAGACAGTCTTTCTGCCCCGGAATCCATGGACCTCTGTCTTTTTTTGTAAACTGGCTTCAACTGGAAAAAAAAATGACTTACTGTGACTTTTTCTCGATTTTTCCTGGTTTGGAACACTTTCTAAGACTTTATGGAGGAGTTTGTGGAGGAGGTAAGGTAATAATCCTAATTTGTCACTCTGCTAACTTGTTTCTATCTCTCTTTTTATGATCTCAATATATGTATGGGAGACATCTTATCAAAGAAGAATTTTTTAAAATTATATTTTGCTCTACTGACTCAAGTACATTTTTGTTAATAATAAACAGTACATAAAAGAATCTTGAATTATCTACCTTTCAGTTGATTATGTGACCGTGAGAATCTATGGTAGAAAAGAATTTAAAAAACCATGCCTATTTCTTTCTCCTTCATGTCTTACATTCCTTATAGAGAAAAGAAAGAGATAAGTTTTCATAGTAGAAGTGTCCATAGATAGTACTTTTCTATAGATTTAAAAATTTTAAAAATGTTTTATCAATAACCTTTTCTTCTTAAATACAGAGCAATTACTTCCTAAGGATGAAATTCTTAGAAATTACAATTAGTCATTAAATTCACCTGAACTCAGGTGTCTTTCAATATTATTTTCCTTCACAGTATTATGGTTGTCATGTAAATTATTTTCCTTTTGCTTAGTTTGCCTTGTTCACAATTTATTCAGATATTCACAAATTTTTCTGTACAATATCCATCAATTTTCGTGGCACAATAATATTCCTCTGCATTCGCTTTCCACAGTTTGTTCAACAATTCTCCAATCTATGGATTCTCATGTTCCCTCAAATTCTTTGCTATTATAAAAAAAAGCAGCTATAATAATTTTTGAATAGATGAGAATTCCTCCTCTTTCTTTACTATCTTTTAGAGGAAATGCTAAGTGGTATCTTTGGATCAAAGTTATACTCAGTTTAGTTAGATTTTTAGTATAATTCCAAGTTGTTTTTCATAGTGTTCTGATTAATTGATAACTCCACCAACATTGCTTTAGTGTTTGTATACAGCCCTTACAGCCTCTATTTAATCATTCATTCATTCATTCATTTATTCATTCGTTTTTTTTTTTTATTTATCTTTGCCATTTTGATGGCAGATGATGCTTGTTAGTCTTTCCACATTGTCTTCTGAGTTTTCACCTTGTTCTTTTGGCCACCACAGTAGCTTTTAATTGTCAAGTTCTTTTATTTATTGTTTTCTCACTTTTCTAACCTATTTCTTGCCTTTAAATCTTATGTTAAAGTTGGTCTCTGATCACCTAGGGGTGGGAAGAAACTGTCCAAAGCTCTAGGCTTTTTAGTGCTACTGTTTTACTGGTGTCTGTAAGTTTTCAGTGCTTCCAAGGCGGTGTGACCTGGGAAGAGGCATGTCCAGTGTCCTCCTTGATCTAGTCTTTACCCAGGAAGGGTCTCTGTTCCTCTCCAGTAAATGCTAATGCTCCTCTCTGTCTTGTAATTATCACCTGGACCTTTGCTCCCTTTTGACTAACCACAAGTAGTACTCCTCTCTGACCTCTAACTGCATAAGAACAATACACACTGGACAATTCAGAACTGTGTATGGACAAAAGAGTTGACCAAAAATGTCAGATCCTCAGGCAGCTAGATGGCACAGTGGATAGAGCATGGACCTTGGAGCCAGGACCTGAGTTCAAATTCAGCCTCAGACACAATAATTGCCTAGCTGTGTGACATTTAATCCCATTGCCTTAAATAGATAAAAATAAAATAAAATAAAATAGAAAACAAAAATGCCAGGTCCTATATGTAGTCTTTTCTTAAATTTATTTTTATTAAATATATTATTTGAGTTTTACAATTTTCCCCCATCTCTCTCCCCTCCCCCACAGATAGCACTCTGTCAGTCTTTACTTTGTTTCCATGTTGTACCTTGATCCAAACTGGGTGTGATGAGAGAGAAATCATATCCTTAAAGAGAACAGAATTCTCAGAGGTAACAAGATCAGACAATAAGATATCTGTTTTTTTTTCTAAATTAAAGAGAATAGTCTTTGTACTTTGTTCAAACTCCACAACTCCTTATCTGGACACAGATGGTACTCTCCTTTGCAGACAGCCCAAAATTGTTCCCAATTGTTGCACTGATGGAATGAGCAAGTCCTTCAAGGTTGAACATCACTCCCATGTTGCTGTTAGGGTGTACAGTGTTTTTCTGGTTCTGCTCATCTCACTCAGCATCAGTTCATGCAAGTCCCTCCAGATTTCCCTGAAATCCTGTCCCTCCTGGTTTCTAATAGAACAATAGTGTTCCATGACATACATATACCATAGTTTGCTAAGCCATTCCCCAATTGAAGGACATTTACTGGATTTCCAATTCTTTGCCACCACAAACAGGGCTGCTATAAATATTTTTGTACAAGTAATGTTTTTACCCTTTTTCCTCATCTCTTCAGGGTATGGACCCAGTAGTGTTATTGCTGGGTCAAAGGGTATGCACATTTTTGTTGCCCTTTGGGCATAGTTCCAATTAGCTCTCACAGCTCCACCAACAGTGTAATAGTGTCCCAGATTTCCCACATCCCTTCCAACAATGATCATTATCCTTCCTGGTCATACTGGCCAATCTGAGTCCTATATGTAGTCTTACCAAATTATCTCCTGTAGTCTCTTTCTGATCAGTTGCTCAATTCTTATACGATTTCTGGGCTGAGAACTTTTGAAACTGCTGCTGCTACTACTGCTATCACAGCTGTTTCCAAGACTCAGAACTTGGGTGACTCTAGATCAGCTGCTACCCCAGTGTCACAGACCTCTCTTGCTGACTTCCTTTTGGGCTACAAAAATGTCTACCTTCAACTTTTTGTTGCCATGATTTAATTTGACATATTATTTTAAAATTGTTAATGTTGGGAAAGGAAGGATTACTTCTTCTACTCTTCCATCTTTGCTTAACCCCAAATATTTTATATTAATAACAAGCATACATTTGAAATTTGTTTGGTGATTTTCTTTATCTAAACATAATTTCTACAAATTCTAACATAGATCTTTTCTTATACATATAATTGACTGAGACATATAGTTTGCATTTACTATTTATTGATGAGAAAATTTTGTGATAGAGAATTACAAGATAGATATAAGAAGTATTCAAAGACATCATCAGCAAAATGCAACTTTAAAAGTTCCCTCAAACAAGGTATATTCCACAGAAAAATTAAAATTTCCCAAGAATTCTCATTTAATGCAGCTATAAAGATAAATTTAACTATAATAATAATGTTTGTCCTTCATTTTCCAAGAAGACCACTGCATTAGGGAGGTGATGCCATGACAAGTGTGTGAACTGGATTTGAGTGAGGGGGATGCTGTGCTAAGTCACCAGCCTAATTTTCTCCTCCAGGATCATCTGGGTCCATGATATAAATCAGGATGATTGGAATCCACCCTGCATGCGGGACAATCAGGGTTAAGTGACTTGCCCAAAGTCACATAGCTAGTAAGTGGCAAGTGAAGGAGGTAATATTCGAATTCCTATTCTCCTGAATCCAAGGCCAGTGCTCTAGCTACCCTGTTTAACTATACTCTGATGATAAATATCAAACAATTGTCTAACACAGAATATTTATGATCACCAATTTATGATTACTGGCTATTTTCCAGTGACATGGGTGATATCTTCTGTAAATTTCCAATGGAAGAAAGATTCCCAAGTTTTTCAGATGATTCATTTTGTGCATGACATTATGGTGATTATGTCAACCCCAGAACACTGCAATGTCTTCTCAATGGCCACCATAATCATTCAAGAGAGATCGATTTAAGAATTCAAACAGGAAAATACAAGTGATAAAGAATAATAATACCCAGATTATGAGATACAGGTAGATTGTTAGGGCATAGGTTAGTTCATCAGTACATATATCTTGAACAAGAATTGTAGATGTTCAATAAGTTTGACTCAGAATTGGCGAAGAAACAAAAGACTATATAATATTTGAGATAATGCCAATTTGTCTCCTGATGTCAGAGGTCATATTCCCCCCCCCCCTTTATTCTTCAAGTGATGCTATGTGATTATTATTGTTAATATTATCCTAAGGAATAAGAATTTCATATTACACATAAGGTAAGGAAAAATACATAGTGAATTGTAAAATATTAACAACATTAATTTAAGTAAGAAGTATTCAAAGATATTATCAGAGACTTCACAAGAAAGGAAAAAAAAAGATGGTGGCCATGAGATGACATGGGACAAGAGTTGTGAAGAATCGAAAAACATGAATAAATTGTTATCTGCATCTTTGTATTATGTCACAAAATTCTATGCATATTTGAGCTACATATCTATCTCCCAGTTACTTATGGAGATGAAATAATAGTCACAAAACATTTATGAAAGGAGATAATATTTTTTAAGTCTGGATCTGGTACCAAATGGATGCTATATAAATGCCATTCTTATTATTTAGGAGTAGTAGTAATAGTAGTAGTAGTAGTAGTGGTGGTGGTGGTGGTGGTGGTGGTTGTGATAGTAGTAATGGTATTGGTAGTAGAGTAGTAATCGTAGTAGTAGTTAAAGTAGTAGCAGTAGTAATAGCTGCAGTAGTTATGGTAGCAGTCATAGTAGATATAGTAGTTGGCTGTTGTCCATTTTCTAAGAGGATTAAAGTAACTTAGCCAAGTTAGAGTCAAGTTGGGTCCAAGGGTGGCTAATCAGACCAATATGAATTTGGGAATTCTCTATCACAAATTGGGCGCAAATAATCCATGTGAACCTTTGGGATAGTTTCTCTAATTTTCATAGCTCATATTTCCTTTAAACTTCATCGATTCTGCTTTGCTCATAAAGAATAACACCCACTCTGATAAGGGCATGCCATGCTGGGCTGTCCTGTGCCAATGTCTCCTAAGCTGTGCAATTAATTCCAAAGTTCCTGAGAGGGCCTGAAAGTGTCCCGCTTTCTCTTTTTTTGATCTCCTAATGAGTACTTCTCCTGGGTCAGTTCTCTATACAATAGTCTCTTTGACAAGCTTATATCTGGCATTTGAACAACCTGGGCAGCCCATTGGACTTGCACTCTCTTTAGTAACGTTTAAATGTTTGTCAGTGTAGTTCAAGAAAGGACCTTGGGTCTGATATCTTCTCCTCCAAAGTGATCTACAGAATTTTCCTAAGACAATTTAAATAGAAACAATTTGGTTTCCTGGCACAGGACTAATAGACTATTCAGTTTTCACAGGCATACAATAATGAGGTCAGTCCAATGACTCTGTAGGCCTTCAGTTTGGTAGTCAGTCTAATATTTCTTCTCTCTTACACTTTTTTAGTTAGCTACAGTCTAATACCACTTCTCTCCCACAAATACTTAGCTCTGGCAATGCAACTGTTAGCTTCATTGCCAATGTGTACCTCCTTGGAAAATACCATGTCACCATGGAATGCTGATGAACTTCTTTGGGAAACCAAATTTTGACATGATTTTCCATAAACTCTCAATCTTCAAATGTTTTATACAGACCTGTTCTACTCCTAATGGCTTTCAAAGACTCATCTTCAGTTGAAATTTTGGCTAGGCATAGATTGTCTTCAATTTGAGGTAAAAAGTCAATGACTTCTGCATTGATTGATGATGATCTGTTATGATCATTTATGGAAGTGTTCAGTCTATCTCTCTTGGATCCTGCTCCTGTTGTTGTTAATCCATGTGGCTCCATCAACACTGAATAGTTGAGATGCACTATTTGTCTTTAGCCCATAAATGGCTTTCAGGGCATCATAAAAGCATTTTAAAATTGTTACTATACACATAAAATTGAATTTCATTTGCTTTCTTACTGAGCCAGAAATCCAGCATCTCTCTAAGTTTTACATGTACTCTACATTTTTTCCCTTTGTTTTTGTTTTTGCAAGGCATTGGAATTAAGTGATTTGCCCAAGGTCACATAGCTAGACGATTACAGTCTCCAGATCTTCATTAAGTATTTGAGGCCCTATTTGTACTCAGGTCCTCCTGACTTCAGGGCTGGTGGTCTATCCACTGTGCCACCTACCGGCCTCTCTACTTCTGATGGATTTAAATGCTGCCTTAGCAATGGATAAACAATCCTTTTGGTAAACCTTGTGGAGTTTGTGTTTTTCATTTATCAACTCCTGCATTTTCCCATCATTTTCATCAAATCAGACATTTGTGAGTATTGTGACCCATATGAGCAAATGTAGTGCTGTACACCAAATCTCTGAAAGTTGCCACTCTTTTTCTGCTCCACTATTGCCAATTGGGTTCTTGTTCAACTTTTCCTCCAAGTTAGCAACAAACTGTTCCCACTCAGAGAGTCATTCTGATCTCTTAACATTAATTCTTCTGGTAGCCATTTTGTCTTGGGGCTACTACTTTGCTTGAATGTGAATATTTAGCTTGGAATGGATGAGTCTGTGATCAGTCCAGCACTCTGCACCACACATTGCTTTTGTCATCCTCACATCATGTCTGTCTTTTCTCCTTATAATCACAGTTTATTAGATACTAGTGCTTTCTTTGAGGGTGCATCCAGGAAGCTTTATTGCATTCAAGTAAACTATAGATAGTATTTGTGATGAAGTCATAAGATGCACAAGTCTTCAGTAGTAGGTGACCATTGCTGTTGCTGTTTCCAACCCCTTTCCTCCCAAGGACTCCCTGATATATCTGGTAGTCTGAGTCTACTCTAGGATTAAAGTCACCCAAAATTGAATACTTGTCCTCTTTTGGTGCAGTGATGATAATAGTCTCCAGATCTTCATAAAATTGCTCTTTGACTTCATCAGAGGTTGTCATGGTGGGAGCATAGGTGCTAATGATGATGGCAAAGTGGCATTTTTCAACAAGTGGTAATCTCATTGTCATAAACCTGTCATTTATTTATTTTAATAGGTAGCAGTAGCAGCAGCAGCAGCAGCAGCAGCAGCAGCAGCAGCAGCAGCAGCAGTAGTAGTACTAGTAGTAGTAATGGTAGTTGAGGTATTAGTAGTAGGAGCAGTAGCAGCAGCAGAAGTAGTAGCAGAAGTAATAATAACAGTGGTGATAGTGATGCTAATAGCAGTACTAGTAGTGCTTTGGTAGTAGAAATAGTAGTACTAGTAATAGTAATAGTTGTAGTAGTAGCAATGGTAGCAGAGGGAGTAACAGTACTAGTAGTGGTATTGGTAGTAGCAGTGGTAGTGGCAGTAGTAATAATAGTAGAAGTAGCAGTAGAAGCAGCAGTAATAATAATAATAATAATAATAATAACATCCCTAGTGCCTTGCACAGTGCCTGAAATATAGTAGGAACTAATATATACTTGTTGATTAAATGATATACTGATTTTACTGGGGATAGGCTGGGGTGAATACAATATTTATACAAATCAATACAAATTAATTTCAAGAGCAAAAGAGTAGTGATGAATGGGGTTCTCAAGAAAGGCATACATTAGAGATGATTCTTGAGCTGTGCTCTGAAGTAAGCTAGGGATCAGAAGTGAAGAGGACATATACCATACCAGACACGAATTCTATCAAAGGTACAGATGTGAAGTAACCAACTACTTGGGTGACCTTAGGCAAACTACTTGATTTTAGCCTCAGTTTTCTCTCTTACTAATGAATAGAATTAAGCAAAATGTGCATAGTGTAATAAAAAGAGTTTTTGTAAAATAAATTAGTTGAACTAGAATAGATGACTTCTAAGGTCTCTTTCAATTCCAAATCTTTGTTTGATGACTTTTTTTTTCTTGGAAGGGGAATCAAAAGCCTTAGCTTTGATTTCTCAGACTCATTTAATAGTCATGTGATCTTGGGCAAGCAAGTCCTTTATCTCTTAGATTCCTTATTTCCTCTTCTGCAAAATAAGAGGATAGACCAGATAGTCCTTTACAGGTCTATGAGCCTGTAGGACTGCATCTGTTCTGCATGTCAGTCTTTATTCCCTCTTTAAAAAAAAATCAGTCTAAGAAGGACTTGGAAAAGCTATTCCCTCTGAATGCCGATTAGCTTCCAACCGCCCCACAGCTATCAACCAAGATTGGACAAAAGATTCTTTTTGAGACACCTTGAAGTGAAACATGGCCCAAGAATGTAAATTCTTAATATACATCCCCAAATCAGAGCAGGCATCAGTACATGCAAATACTACAGCTGGAGGCATTTATTTTTGAATGGAGGGGAAGGGAAATACCATGCAAATATGGATGCAAAATAGCCAAAGTTTCAAGGTTTTATAATCTTGTCTTGTCAAGCAAGCCCTTGTCAACAGCTTGCCCTGTGGGAAGGAGTGGCTCTATTTTATGATATTCTGAAAAGTAAGAGAATTATCTTCTTAACTCTCAAGCTGCCAGAGCAGTGATGATGATAATAATAATAATATCAAAATTGATGCAGTGCTTTGTTTTACTTTTTCTGAAAGAACTATTTGAATTTTTTAGTTTTTGTAAATGTTAATGCTCTCAATAATAAGCATTTAAAACTAAGTGATCCCTCCTGTTATTCTCTTACTCCACTGAGCAAATTAAAAAAAACAAAACCTCCACAAATTTCTCATTGCATATCTACGTAATTTGAAAGGACACATTTTCTCCTTAGTCACATCTGAAAATGTATGTCTCTTTCTGTATTTTAAGTTCATCCCTCTGTCAGGAGGTGAGTGGTGTGCTTTGTCTTCATTCTTTTGGACATAATATTACTGCTTTGATCAGAGTTCCGGCACTTTGTAAATTTTTCCTCTTTAATGTTATCTTACCTCATTCTGTTTAACTTCACACAGGTCTTAGCAATTTCCACTGAAATTATGCATTTCATCATTTTGTATGACACAATTGTAACACACAATTAAATGAATATATAAATATAAATAAATATATGTATATATATATATATATATATATATATATATATATATATATATATATAATTGGTTGACAATTCCAAAATAGAATAGCTTCTTATTTTCCTATATTATGGGGGGGGGACTACTATAAGTGTTTACATACTATTTTTTTTAAAAAAATCTATTTTTGTGTGTGGGCATGTAGATTCTTTTCCTTTTCCTTTTAATGGTGGTAATATAGCTAGGTCAAAGGGTATGCATAGTTTGCTACTTTTTTTCTTTCCAAAAATGGCTAGGCAAATTCTCAGCCCAATCACTGATTTTTCATGTTCATGTTTTTTCCCACATCTTCTCCAGCATTTATTATTTTCCTCTTTTGTCATCTTCACCAATATGATAGGTGTAAGGTAAAACCTCAGAGTTATTTTCATCCACATTTCTCTAATTTTGTTTTAGAGTCTGTTTTCATATGATTATCAATAGTTTTCTGTTTTTTTCTTTTAAAAACTGCCAGCTCATATCTAGTGATCATTTGTCACAATCACTATTGGAGAATGATTTTTAGTCTTATGAATTTGATTCAGTTCCTTATATATCTTAGAAATGAAACTACTAAAACCACTTGTTGCAAAGATTTCCTCAGTCAGTTCTTTCCCTTATAATTTTATTACATTAGATTCATTTGTGCAAAAGCATCTTAATTTTACATAAGCAAAATTGTTCATTTTATCTTGTAACATCCTATTTATTTAGTCATGAAATCTTCCCTTGTACATAGAGGTATTTTTCCTATGCTTCTTTAATTTGTTAATGATGTGACTTTATATCTGTATCTATATCTACCATATATGAAATGAAGTGTCAAACTAAACCTATTTTTTGTTAGAATAATGTCCACTTACACAGTTTTTATTATGAAGTAGATCCTTCCCTACCGTTTTTTATACCCAGTATCAAATCACTTTGTAGTAATTACTATTTTCTAATTGTTGTTATCGTTTTTCCTTTGCTCTCAAAAAAGGCAATGACTTCAGAGAGGTGATTCTATGACATGCACAGGAAATGGATTTGAGTGACAGAATTGCTGTATTCCTCCATAGTCATCTGGTTCCAGTGACCAGAAATGGACTAGGACAATTGAAGATGACCCTGGATTCAATACAATCAGGGTTAAGTGACTTGCTAGTAAGTATCAAGTGTGTGAATCAAATTTGAACTCAGATCCTCCTGATACCAGGGCTGGTGCTCTATTTGTCACACCACCTAATTGCACCTACTGCTTTGTATTATAGTTTCAGAGATGGTACTGAAGATTCCCTTCCTTCCAACTTTTTTTGTTATTGCCCCTGATATTTTAATTTTTTGTTCCTCCATTTGAATTTTGTTTTATTTCCAGGTCTGTAAAGGTCTTTTGAGAGCTAAATATTGCACTGAAAAGGAAAATTAATTAAGGCATTTTATCTTTTTTTTCAAAAGTGCATTCACATCCATTATCTTCCTCCTTATCTATCAATGACCCCTTCTTTTTTTCCTCTTAAAGATTTTATTTATTTTGAGTTTTATAATTTTCCCCCTAATCTTACTCCCCCCAAGAAGGTAATTTCCCAGTCTTTACATTGTTTTCATGGTATACATTGATCCAAATTGTATGTGATGAGAGAGAAATCATATCCTCAAGGAAGAAACATAAAGTATAAGAGATAGCAAGATCAGACAATAAGATATTAGTTTTTTTTTCTAAATTAAAGCTAATAGTCCTTGGTCTGTGTTCAAACTCCATAGTTGTTTCTCTGGATACAGATGGTATTTTCCATTGCAGAGAGCCCCAAATTGTCCCTGATTGCTGCACTGATGGAATGAGTGAGTCCATCAAAGTTGATTATTGCCCCCATGTCATGTTGCTGTCAGGGTATACAATGTTTTTCTGGTTCTACTCATCTCACTCAGCATCAGTTCCTGCAAATCCCTCCAGGTTTCCCTGAATTCCCATCCCTCCTGGTTTCCAATAGAACAATAGTGTTCCATGACATACATATACCACAGTTTGCTAAGCCATTCCCCAACTGAAGGACATTTACTTGATTTCCAATTCCTCGCCACCACAAACAGGGCTGCTATGAATATTTTTGTACAAATAATGTTTTTACCCTTTTTCATCATCTCTTTAGGTATAGATCCAGTAGTGGTATTGCTAGATCAAAGGGTATGCACATTTTTGTTGCCCTTTGGGCATAGTTCCAAATTTCTCTCTAGAAAAGTTGGATGAGTTCACAGCTCCATCAACAATGTAATAGTGTCCCAGATTTCCCACAATCCTTCCAACAATGATCATTATCCTTTTTGGTCATATTGGCCAGTCTGAGAGGTATGAGGTGGTATCTCAGAGAAGCTTTAATTTGCATTTCTTTAATAAGTAATGATTTAGAACATTTTTCAAATGGCTATGGATTGCTTTGATCTCCTTATCTGTAAATTGCCTTTGCATATCCTTTGACCTCAATGACTTCTTCTAATAATTTGTTTCTTTACCTACCAGATATATATATATATATATATATATATATATATATATATATATATATATATGTGTGTGTGTGTGTATATACATATATATTTTATTTAATGCATTCCCCATTTTAAATGATTTCCTAAAAAAATTAACATTTTTATTGGATAAAGAAATAATGCTAATTTACTTGGGGAGGAAATAAAAGTTATTAATTCTAATTCTATCAGCTAATCAGTATATTCAGTTCTTTCTGATTCTTCTTGACCCATTTTGGAGTTTTCTTGGCAAAATACTGGAGCAATTTTGAAGAAGTCTATAATTAATCTTTTTCCTCTGCATTGACAAGGTGTCTTATATTAAACACTGACCTCTAATCCATTACTGAAAGCCATTGAACTATATGCTCCTTCCCCCAGTCCCATTGTCTAAGGTATTGAGATGAGATCAATAAAGTTTAAAAAAAAGTACCTTGCCCTTCCCTGGCACAAGACAAACATTTATTAACAAAATAAAGGATTTATGCCCTAGCCTGAAAGGATTCATTCTTTGACCTTCTTAAGCAGTAACTTCCTTGAGCAGGAGCAAAGGAGGACACAGACCCTAAATTAACTCAGAACTAGATGGGGCAGACTTGATCTAATATCAGGTGTTGATCAGACTGAGACTAAGTCTTTTGTCTTAAACTCACATACCAGTCAGTAGGCACCAATAATGTAGACTCAAATCTTTGTAATGTAAACTAGCAATCTCCCTTCACATTCTCATGGAAACCAAAACCCCCACATTACTCACAATTGCTTTCCCTTAACTTCTTCTAGCCACAGCAATACCTAAATAAACTTTTTTGTCCCTAAATTTTTCTAGGTCAGAGTTGCCAGTCATATTTCCTGACATTTTGCCATTTTTCAACTACTCAACTTTAAAGAGTTTTTAAATGGAGTCCCTTTTATTGACGCAGCACAAATTTCAACAAATTCCTAGAATTTGAGTTCATAACCTGGAGACCATAACTTAAAAAAAGTGTTTGATGAGTGTGCTTTAAAGAATTGCTTTCTTTTGTAATCCTAAGTATTTTATTTCATGTCACTAAAAGATTATTTAGAGAATTAGTTCTTATGCTTCATCAGACAGTATAATTGCTCTATAATATAAAAAAGTTAAATGCTATCTTAGAAGAACTTCCATCCTGGGGTTTGACACTCCTAAGTGGTTACTACCTCCCAACCACTAATTCTAGAAAGCCCCTGCCACTGGGCTTCACTTTTCTCCCTCCTCTCTGGCTCTATTCTATGGCCTACTAACCTTAGGGTCAGCCTTCTAGTATCTTTCCTTCCTTTCTGCTTATCCTTCCACTTTAGGGCCCAGATAATCATGAAACATGATCAGATTAGTTCTGCCAACTGTCTTGCTTTGGCCTAATTAATATATTACTTTAAGCTCCCATTCACTAACCCTGTAATCAAAGGACCTCTTCTTGGAGACTAATTCCTCTATATATGTTGTTCCCCCCCCCCCCCCACTTATGATTCAAGTTCCTTGAGGATAGGAACTGTCTTAGTTTTTTAGCTATGCTTACCATGGGCAATTAATAAATACTTTTTCATTTATTCATTTTTTTCATTTGATTCTCAAAATAAACCTATGAAGTAGGATATCATCATTTTATTTTTAGTTGAGAAAGTTGAGGTTTGGAGAAGGATGAATTACTCAAAGTCATATAGCTGACTAATCTAAAGCTGGTTCCCTGACCTTCTAATTCTTAGTCTTCTGGTACTATGAATAGTGGTGCTATCTATTGCTTTGGTCATTTTCATCTAGCTGGTTAAACCAGGAAATGAGGAGGAAAGAAAGAATTCACTCAATCATATTCTTTGAGTATCTATTTCATTTCTGACTTTAGATTAGTCTTGTCTATATTTCATCATCCATTTTTGAGGGAAATTTTAGGTAGATATTTTATTTTATGATAAAGTATCATTGGGCACTATGAGAGATAATAATTTGTTTCCTTTTAGTCTTTTTATTTTCAGCACCAAACATAATTATATGCTCTTGAGTTGATTTAATAAGGACAGAAAGGAGGCAAAGATTTTCATTGGTTCCATTTGATTCTTATATGGACTATTTCAATGGGCCAGTCAGGATTCTGATTTGCAAACCTAACTCTCCTTTTGCTGATAGAGCATGTTTTCTGTTTGATGACTAACAAATTAGATGGAGTGAGCAATAAAATAATTTGTGAATCAACTTTTTTCAGATTTTTGTTGTAAGGGATAATCGTTAACTTAAGTAAGACTTGGTATTTTGATTAAAGGTATCATTATTTGAAAGTTTAGACTGAGCTTTGACCTACTCTGAAAGAAAACCTTACAGAATTCAAACATTAATTTATAGGAATTCAAACACACTATTATATGGTCCTAGACAGAGAATCTTCAATTAAGGCAGTGCTCATTTAAAAAGATAATTTAATTTGATAGGAGAAGTGAAATTTGGTCTTTAATCGGAACTATGAATTTTTCTTCTTCACTATGGATGCCAATTAGTTTATTATTAGTTATTATTATTATTAGAGTATATTTCTATTATTTTATTTTTTATATTTCAACTTTGTTTTTTCATATTGTGAACTTATTGGGGTATAATCCCTGTCAGTTTGTGATTATTGTATACTTAATGTGTATTTGGTAGTACTTAGGAAATTTTTTTGACTCCTTTCTATCCTTAATAAATCAACTTAAAAGGCATACATGTGGGCAGGCTAGGTGGTGCAATGGATAGAACACTGGCCTTGGAGTCAGGAGTGACTGAGTTCAAATCTTACCTCAGACACTTAATACTTACCTAGCCATGTGGCCTTGGGCAAGCCACTTAACCCCATTGCCTTGCCAAAAACTAAAAAAAAAAAAAAAAAAAAAGCATACATGTGTGTACTGTATGTTAAACTGGCTGCTAGAAAAAAGACAAAAGGGAAAAATTATTATTTCTCACAGTAGCTAATAAATAACACTTTTATCACAAAATAATTTTTTTTTGTTTTTAATAATGTTACAGTTCTAGATTTGGAGTCAAAGGACAAATATTCAGATCTCAGCTTGGTTGCTTACTACCTACAAGTCACTTAACTTCTCTTGGCTTCTTATATAAAATAAGGAAGTTGGACTAGATGACCTTTAATGTCCCCTCAGTCTTGAAGTCCTATTTTTCTGCAGTCTCTGTTCTCAGTGAGTATACAATCCACAACAGAGAAAAGCAAAAGGTACAATAAATTAACTTCTGTCACTTCTCCCTTCTTTCTCTCTTTTCTCTCTCTTCCTGTCTTTGTTTGTCTCTGTCTTCGTCTCTAGCTATCTGTTTCTCTATCTCCCCCCCCCCATTTTGATTTCATGGCTAAAGTTGAGTTTATTTTCTTCTTTGTATGAATATTGAAATTCTTTTCCAGTATTTTCCCAGAGGCAAGAAACTGCTGACAGTCAAATAGAAACCTTAATTTATTCATTTGCTTACTTAACACTGTTGTATTGCAATCTCTTCAGACCGTGAATCTAGAAGCCAAATAGTCCACAGGGCCTGCAAGGATCAGGGGATCATACATTTAGAACTAAAAGAGATGGGAGAGATCATTTCATCCAACACCCTTATTTTACAGATGAGAAAAAATGATGCCACGAGATGTTAAGGGATTTGCCCCAGGTCACTGAGGTTGTACGAAAAAGAGTTTGAATAACTTCTGTCAGAGTCAGCTCTCAGTAAGATAGTGAAATGAAACAGGTCTTTGAAGACTTTCAGTCATAATTTATGATTCTTGTCCTTAACATCATACTATCCGGAACTAACTATTTGGTTTCAGTTACCTCAAATCCCATCAATCCAGGGATTTTTAGCTTGTGGGTCTAAGAACCAATATATGTAATATTTCAATATATATATATAATATTATATAATAATAAATAAACATATATTTATAATATTTCAATATAATTTTTCTTTATATTTTCCTTCCCTTCCCTTCCCTTCCCTTCCCTTCCCTTCCCTTCCCTTCCCTTCCCTTCCCTTCCCTTCCCTTCCCTTCCCTTCCCTTCCCTTCCCTTCCCTTCCCTTCCCTTTCCTTTTATATTTTACTTTTCTTTTCAGATAGACTTCATAGGCTTTATCAGACTTTCTAACAAAAAAAAAAAGATGGAGAACCCCTACCCTAGAACTTTATTCTTTTACATTAAGGCATTGCTTTATATAGGTCCCAGCTTTAAAATAGCATGCACTTATATCATGTTTTAAAGTTTATAAAGTGCTTTCTTCCCAACTGATGGGTTAAGTATTACAAATATTTTTATCCAATTATTCCCCAATTTGTGGTTTTCTTGGCAAAAATATTGGAGTGGTTTGTCATTTCCTTCCCCAGTTCATTTTTAGATGAGGAAACTGAAACAAAAAAAGTTAAGTGGCTTATATAGCATCACACAGTTAGTGCCTGAGGCTGGATTTGAACTCATGTCTTCAGTTGCTCTAGCCACTATGCAACCTTCCCCCAAGACCCAGATTCATAGGGGGAAACAATTGTGTGAATGAGAAGAGAGAAAATTTTACAGGGAAGAGTTGAAAGTCAGGGAATGAAGCAAAGAATACTCATTTCTCTAAAATTTCCTATTTTTTCCAGTAGCTATCCTTCTCTTTTTATGTAAAAGCAGTTTTGATATACTCAGATACATATATTTCCTTTCATATATTCTTGTTGTAGGAGAGTTCAAGGACTTCACCTCCAAATGGGTACCAACTTTCCTTTGTCTGGGTTCCCAGTTTTGGAAAGTTTCAAATGAAGCAACACAGCACAGCAGGGAGAGAAGCAAATGGGGGAAAAATTGCTGTTATAATTTAGAGACTAGTAGTAGTTCATGTGTAAAAATTGAAAAATACTAATTAAAAAGATTTTTCATATTTATCTATGATATATTTTACTCATCTTTGAATCAATAACTATTTTGCAATTTGTACTAGACAAAGAATAATAGTTTTACAGCTCGAAGGGATCCCTTAGAGATGATCTAATACTGTTCAATCAATAAGAAAATGTTTTAATAAATGCCATACTCTATAAGTTTCTTGACAGTCCCTTATTTTAAAGATGGAGAAACTGAGGTCCTAGTCCTTTTGGAAATGTATAAATTAGGCCATAGGATAGAATGAATTAGAATCACCTTATTGTTTCAATAGCAGGGATTTATTTTAAGCTTTAGCTATCTACTCTATGCTGGTAAATCCTATAATGCTTTTGTTCATAAGTCATGAAGCAAAGTCACAAAGATTTTAGTTCAGTCACAAGGGACTTTTAATTAATTCAAAATGTTTAAAATGACGGAGTAAGATATTGATTTAGTAAATATTTTCACATTATATATTGACCTAAAGTGATGCTTAGTTATCTATGAGACACAGATCATTAGGGGCTTCTTGTACATCCATGGGCAAATCCATAAATAAGCAAACATACCCATTATAGAAAGGAAAAATAATATGTCTTAAACAGAAATCAATTTCTGTTTTTCAAATATATGAGGATATTACAATTATAGGATCATTGGATTTAGAGTGGGAAGAGATATGAGAGGTCATTGAGTCCAACCCTTTCATTTTTTAGATGAGGAAAATGAAGTTCAGGTAATTCATGACTTATCCAAGATCACATAGATAATGTTAGGGTCTAGGATTTGATTTCAACTCTTCTTGGATCCAAATCCCAATTTTTTTTTTCCATTCTGTCATGCTACACAAAATCAGGTAAAATTCATAGTAACTCAAATTCATAGTAACTTTTGATTGAGATTTAGAGTAATTTTCATATGATTATGGATAGCTTTAATTTCCTCATCTGCAAATTGCCTTTGCATATCCTTTGACCATTTGTCAATTGGGAAATGACTTGTTTGTTTTTTTTTTTTTTAATAAATTTGACCCAACTCTCTCTATATTTTAGGAATGAATCCTTTGTCAGAAACACTACTTGTTAAAATTGTTTCCTAATTTACTACATTTCTTTTGAAAAATCTGGATGTTGAAAAGAAATCTTAGTATTCCCAATGTGTGGTAATTGCTGACTTGAAGGATTCCTGACTTTTTAGAACAGATAGATAACAGATGACCTATCAATATTAAGCTTTAAGAACAGTTAAGCTACATCTATATATAGCTACAATGCTCAAGAAGAAAGAAAATACTGATTCATCCAGGTACTTGATCTCCATGAATAAATGGATTGTCTATATTTCACTATGATGAGAAAAAAGAGAATAAATTGATTCTCTTTCCTCTTCTCTCTCCTCTCATCTAAATTTTGTTTTTACCATCCCTTGAATGCTTTAGGGATGCTATAGTAAAGAATAAAATAAATAAAAAAGAGAAAGTTTCAGAGTTATTTCAGGTGGGATAATATTTGAATATGTTTAAGCAACCTGCTCATATATATATTATAGAACATATATATATATATATATATGTATATATAGTATAGCACATATTAGGTGCTGTATAAATATTTAATGTTTCTCTTCCTCCTATCCCTAGTGATATCCACTCAGAAGTAGTGATGTGAAACTTGAATTTTCCAAAAGTAACTCTGACATTGTCTTCCCTTTTACCCCATCTACATCCTATAGCTAAATAGCAAAATGTTTAATGTCCTGAAGAAATTGTTTATCTATCCATTAATTCATTCATCTTTCTATTTTATTATTAGTTTTCACTTGAGTGTTTTGATGACCCAAAGATGCAGTCATTAATGTTAATGATTAAACAATGCTGAGGATGAGCAGGTACAAGTTTTCTGTGCTCCACAGTAATAGAGCAATGTACATGGCTGAGGAGCTAGAATTCTGAAGTGGTGAGTCAAGTTAAAAATACAATTCATGTTTAGGTGATATTTTGCTGTTTTCAAAGTACTTTCTTCACAACCTACCTTGGCTAGTGCAGCAAATATAATTAACCCTATTTTAAAGTTGAGAAAACAGATTTGTGGACCAGTGCCTTTCCCCATTGTCTCTTGAGACACACTCCTGCACACATACTGTATATGCATATATGGATATGGATATATGCAATATTTGTATATATCTCCATGTGTCATCTATATATATATACATATAATACATATTTTTAAAAGTGAGATTTGATAATTTTATAGTTCCTAAAGTATATCAACAAGTATGTTATTATTATAATTTAATTATATTAAATCATTTGTTTAATAATCTATTGTTCATAAACAGCAATGAATTTATTTTTGAATTAAATAAGGAAAGAGTTCAGCAGTGTAATCTCCTATGAAGTACCAAACTGAAAACTATTTCTAGTCTGGTCAAAGTAAGATCAGCATTTCTTCAGAGAGAACAGTATTAGCTTGAGGAGAAATACATGAGCATGATAAGGTCTGCTAGAAGTTCAAGCTAGAATTAGGGAATAAGGATCATCATAACAGAACCATGAGGTTAAATCTAAGGAACAAGTATAAATATAGAATCAAGAAAACTTTGTCCCTGAAAGGATCATGCAGGTCATCTAGTCCAAGTCCTTCATTTTATACAAGGAAAAGAATCTAGAATATAAAGTATAGCTGCCTATATATCTCACCTTTATAAAAGGATTTACAAAATCCTTCTCCATCATCTTTGAGATGAAGGGGATTGATTGTACTGACCTCTAAAATTCCTTCCAATTTTTAATCTGTGAAGCATTTATTGTAGGTATTATTATCTCTAAATTATAGATAAGTAATAGGATTTGAGAGTTTAAATTATTTGTCCATGATCAGATAAGTTTTCAGAATTAAACCTAATGTTCTAACTTAGACCTATTGAATATGGATATTGCTTCTGACCCCTCTACACTGGGTAACCTCAAAATTATACTGCCATTCTGTGGCCAAGATCTTCTTGAGCTCCATCTCTCTTCTGTGCTCAGCCTATTCAGTGCCCAGAACCCTTTTTTCAGGAAAGAGATGAACTATCTGTGACATGTATTCATTGCTGGTTCAGGGGACAGGATACAGAGAATAGTACCATAGATATCACCTTTACTTTCTTAAGCCACGGACACTGAAGAATGAAATTTGGGCTTGGGAACATTCTTCAGTGTTCTGATTTCTCCTAAATTAGAAGCACTCTATCCTGTAAGATAATTAGGCAACATTGGAGTCAAGGGTTGACTTTCTGTTCAGGTTGAGATTATTTCCAATTTATCTTGTATCTTTTCTAACATAATGGTTTGCTTGTTGCTTCCTTCATTAGACTGTAACCTCTTTGAGAGCAAGGGTCATCATTTGACTTTGTTTGTATTTTCAGCACTTAACACAGTACTTGACACATAGTAGGTACTCAATAAATGCTTGTTGACCACTTAATTTGTAATAGTAGCTGCTGGAACTAGAGTCTGACAACTGTAGAGCATGGGGTTCTACAAAGAACTCCAAAGAGCCATTGCCTGCCTAGCTAGAAGCTCTGCCTAGAGGAGGGCATTCATATTGGAAAGCTCAATCTTTCATTCTATATAGGAGGAAGTTGATACCCAGGAAATTTACATAGTTTGGAATTAGGACTCAGGTTACCTAATTCCCTATGTCTTTTCCATTGTATTTAATGCTTTTCTTACACATCGTTGATACTCAATAAATGCTAGTTATGTTGAATTATTGAACACAATTGATCAAATGACTAGGTATACAAAACCTTGACATTAGGGAGCATAAGCATCAAAACTGCTAGCCTCAGATCATTCTTCTCCCTAACTTAAACGATCTATCCATGCCTAAACAATAATTTTACTCCTGCCTCCCATCCCAGGACAATTAAGGGATGACATCCTTGATTCTAGCAAGTAAGAAACAATAAACTAAAACAAGCAATAACTAAAATTTACATAGTATTTTAAGGTTTGCAAAGATGCCTTACATATTTGTTTGTTGTTCTCAATAGCTCTGCAGCTAGATGTTTATTATCGCCTTCCATTAATAGATAAGGAAATTGAGACTGAGAAATTAAAGACATAAAGTGTCAAGATTAACAAGTGTATTAGGTGCTGGAACAATTTTTAGTTCTAGTCCCAGTTCTGACTTAAAACTAGTAATGTGACTGTTCAATCCTTTTATACTTTATGTTTCTTTACCTATAAAATGATGATAATATTTTTGTAACTATTGCCTTCAAAGAGTTTACAACTCATAGGAGAGGCAACAGGTTCATATATCTGGCATGTTATATTTGTTTTTGTTCAGCCATTTTCCAGTTGTGTCCTCTTCATGACCTCATTTGGGCTCTTCTTGGCAAAGATATTAGAATGATTTACCATTTCCTTGTCCAGCTCATTTTAAAAATGAGGGAACTAGGGGAAGGCTAGGTGGTGCAGTGGATAAAGCACTGGCCCTGGAGTCAGGAGTACCTGGGTTCAAATCCGGTCTCAGACACTTAATAATTACCTAGCCATGGGGCCTTGGGCAAGCCACTTAACCCCATCTGCCTTGCCAAAAAACAACTAAAAAAAAATGAGGGAACTGAGAAAAACTCGGTTAAGTGATTTGCCCAGGGTTACCCGGCTATGTAAGTGTCTGAGGTCAGATTTGAATTTAAGAAAGTAAATGAATACTCTAACCATTACAAAAGTAGATAACAGACAATTTTAGAGATGAATTCAATTGCATCTGTGAAAATGGGCCAAGGCATCCTGTAGAAGCTAACTTGCCACTGTGGTTCTGTGAGGAAACACATTGCAAATCTCAAAGCGCTATGTAACTGTAAAGTCTTATCATAGAGCAAAAGAAAAAAAGTGAAAATACAGGCTCATCAATAATGCTAGGCTTTTAAGACACTCCAAAGCTCTTAAGGCAGCTAGAAAAATATGCTGCCTCAAACTTCAAGATAATATGGAAGTTACAAAAATATAAGAATTCACAAGAGTTTTGGCTTCATGCCATTACAGTTACTATAAGGCATTTCAGGAATATGAAAAATAATGCTATATTTCTAATAGAGTTGTAAGCAATCCAATTCCCAAATTTAATGAAAATCAAATAGAACCACTAATATCCCCATTAATCAAGCCAAAGAAGATATACGGTGTTTAGGAAACAATCGTTTTCTAGGTTACATAGCTTTCCTGTAAAATTCCATTAAAAGCAAACCAAATCTTAGTATCCCCTCCTTGGGAAAACTGTTATAAATAAATGATTAGATTTATATTATATCATGAGGGCAGTGGCATCTATTTAAAAATATATTATTGTTGGGCCTGATTCTCCAGAGAATGTAAAATCATACTGGATATTTCATTTATTCATTTAATGGAAAATATTTCTTGATTACCTCCTGTGTATAAGAATAGTTTATTTTAATAAACTCAAGAAGGTTTTGTGAAATGTAGTTTTCTTCCAGTTTGTCATACAAATAAACAGGTAGGTGAAATACTAGGGGGAAAAAAGACTAATCTATCACCTTCCACCTTGATTTAAGAAAAAAAAATCTTACCCTTCACATGTAAATATGGTTAAGAACCAACCAATTTTTAGAAAACAAATACTTTTTGAGGAATCTGAAATCTGAAGGGATAATTATTGATTTCTCTATGGTGTGTCAAATGCTTCCTAAAATTGAAACATGAATGAGAAGACAAGCCAAAAAATCCAAACCAAACCAAATAAATACAAAAATATCCAAACCAACTACTAACAATTTTATGAAGAAAATACATTTGTGGACAAGAAAATACAAAAGTACGAGTCCAAAAGATTAGAAGAATTGTTCCTGTAATACTGAAATTTCTGTATGGAAATGGAATGCTGCAGCATGATTGCACTGTACAACATGAAAGGTTAAAGAATTCATGCAAAAATGGAGATAACATGATTCAATGATCTGTGAAATTATCTGATTTAAGCTCCATTGAAAATAAATTTTCTAATGAAGGTTAGACTTGAAAATATACATTTGTTTAAGGTAAATGTAATATAAAAATTAAGATATACCCAATGTGATTAAAATGTTTCATGATAAGAAATCAAAGAATACATGCCCCAAATACATGAATTTAATACTTAATCATGTAAAATATGTGTTGGGAGAAAAGGAGGACATATACATTACAAGTTGCTTTAAGAATGCAGAAAGTTATAAGGCTTATTGTATGTCAATAAATATGATTATTTTATTAAATAAATAAACCTGTATCAATATTCATTAATAAATATTAATGTTTTATTAAAATAATATTTTTATTAAAAAATTAAGTGTCAATTAATTCACCACTATAGTCTCATATTGTTCTCTCACTAAGCACATTTATTTGTTTTTCTCCCCAATGAAATGTAGTCTCCCTAAAGACCGGGGATTGTTCGTTTTTTCCTTAGTGCCCATCACTGTGTTTGGCACAGAGTGATTAATAAGTGATCCTTTTAGGTAGAAACTAAAGTTGTATTTATCCCCATCTTATATATGAGGAAGGGTCATCTAGGTGGGGATCTGGGAGTCAGGAGAACAGGAGTTTGAATCTAGCCTCAGACATTTGACACTTACTAGCTGTGTGACCTTGGGCAAATCACTTAATCCTGATTGACCCCCATCCAGGGTCATCTCCAGTTGTCCTGATGCGTATTTGTCCACTGTACCCAAATGGCTCTGGAGGAGAAAGTGGGACTGATAATTTAGCACAGAACCCCCTAACTCAAATCCAATTCATGTCCTTGTCGTGGCATCCCCTCCCCTGATGTCACAGTCTTCTTTGAGAATGAAGGACAAACATCATCATCATAGAGGAAGAAACAAATGCTAAGATGAACGAACTGGTGACTCTGGCTGAAAACTTTTATTTACTTATCTTTTTACGTTTTATTTTTTACTATTTTTTTATTACTATTTACTTTACAGGTTGTCCCTACCTCCCAATTGCTCAAATAGAATATAAACTACTTGAGGGTGAACATTAATTCCTTCCCTTCCCTCCCCTTCCCTCCCCTCCCCTCCCCTTCCCTCCCCTTCCCTTCCCTTCCCTCCCCTCCCCTCCCCTCCCCTTCCCTTCCCTTCCCTTCCCTTCTTTTTCTTTTTTTTTTTTTTTGGTTTATTTATTTTATGTTATTACAATAATCTTGTTGTAAGAGTAAACATAAACCCCTCCCACCAAAAAACGATGAGAAACCTCATAAATAGTGAGAGAGAAAAAATGTACTGCAGTCTATGTTCAGATTCCAAAGGCCCTGTCTCTGGGATGAGTTGCCTTCTTTATCATATCCACCAAAGAATTTTTCAATGTTTTTCGCCACAGTCGCTATTACTAGCTGTATTTCCCTCTACTCTATTCCTTCCCACTCTCATTCATTCTATTCTCTCTTTCCTTTCATCCTGTCCCTGTTCAAAAGTGTGTTGTATCTGAGTACCCTCTCCCACAACCTTTCCTCTCTTCTATCACCTATTCCCCCCCTTTCCTCTTCCCGTTCCCCCTTATCTCATCTCTTTCTTCTCATTTTTCTCTAGGGTAAGAAAGATTTCTATACCCTATTAAGTGTGCATGTTATTTCCTCTCTGACCCATTTCTGGTGTGAATGAAGGCTCACTCATTCCCCCTCTCCTTCCCCCATTCCACTCCATTGAAAAAGCTTTTTCTTGACTCTAATGTGAAATATCTTAGCCCCTTCTTCCTCTTCTTCCTCTTCCTCCCAGTACTTTCCTTTATCATCCATTGACTCATTCCAAGCCCTACAAGTCCTTAATGCAGATGATGCCAGACCCTGTGTAATCCTGATTATACAGCCACGGTAGTCATGTTGTTTGTTTCTGGCAGCTTTTAGTATTTTCTCTTTGACTTGGGAGTTTTGGAATTTGACTATAATATTCCTGGAAGTTTTTCTTTTGGGATCTCTTTCAGGAGGTGATTGGTGAATTCCCTCAATTTCTATTTTACCCTCTGCTTCTAGGATTTCAGGGCAATTTTGCTATTATTATTTCTTGAAAAATGAAGTCTAGGTTCTTTTCCTGGTGGTGACTTTCAGGTAGCCCCCTAATTTTTTAAATTATCTCTTCTGGATCTGTTTGTTTTTCCAATGAGATATTTCTCATTTTCTTCTAATTTTTTTTGGAACAGTTTTATTTCTTCCTGATTTCTTGCAAAGTCACCAGCTTCCCTTAGTTCCATTCTGTATTTGAAGGAGTTATTTTCTTCAGAGAGCTTTTTTTAATCTCCTTTTCCAGCTGTTCAATTCTGCTTGTTGAGTCATTCTTCTTCTCATTTGCCTTTTGTGTTGCTTTTTCCATTTGGTCTAAACTGGTTTTTAACATATTATTTTTTTCAGTATTTTTTCATATTTCCTTCACCAAGTTGCTGACTTGGTTTTCATGATTTATCTGCATTGCCTTCATTTCTACTCCCAATTTTTCATTCTACTTCCCTTAATTGCTTTTCAAAGTGTTTTTTGAGATCATTCCTAGATTGAGCCCATTTTCTATTTCACTTGGAGGTTTTACATATAGAAACTTCAATTTTGTCATCTTCTGTATCTTTCATGGAACCAAAGTAATTTTTTATGGTCAGATTCTTCTTTTTCTTTTGTTTGCTCATCTCCTCAGACTATGACTTATTTACCACACTTCCAAGGCTTTGGGGAGCTTTGGGGATAACTCACAGGGACCTAAATTCCTCCAAGGTCTTATGAGAGGACCTGACTGCTCTCTTGCCTGTGCTTTGATATGTGGATGACCATTGGCCCTCCCCTCTGCCCTGGAGTTGTAAGTAGAATCCCAGCTTGGCTATGGTGATATGAGGACCTAGACTCTAACCTGGATCTGAGTGTGGACAAACGGCTGAGTCCTGCCCCAGGGAGAGCAGAGAGATCTCTGCAGTTTCCCATGACCCCCCCCCCCTTGCCATCTTTGGGCTGTGCTCTTGGAGGTGCAGGCTGGCTTCCCTGATTCCTGCTGCAGATTCTCACCATAGGGCTGCTCTGAGACTAGTACTCACTCCACACTCACTCTGGTGCAGTTAGAGTTCTCTCACTGCACCTTCAAGTTGTTCCTGGTGATCCCTGGGCCAGGAGGTCTGGAAGCTGTCCCCTCTGCCAGGGACCCAGGTATCCCCAGGGATCTAGGCACCCTGCCCTGCTGTGTTGTGCTGCAGCTGCAACTTCACTCATAGGGACTTTTTCCAACCCCCTGGTCCCAGTCAAACAGACCTTTCCCTCAGAAATTCTAAGTTGTCTTGGACTAGGTAATTGAATCACTCAATCTTTCTGTGGGTTCTACTCCTTCTAAAATTTGCCTAGAATCATAATTTGATGGTTTTTTGAGTTTTTGGGGGGAACAAGTTTCCAGGAATTCCTGCCTTCAAGCCACCATCTTGACTCTGCCCTCTCTTCCTTCATTTTCAACCAGGCATTTAAAATGCATTGAATAAACACTGGTTGAAATGAAATGGATCAAATTATTTTGATTGTCTTCCTCCTTACTTAAGGAAGATAATTCTGGATCGATTAATCATCTGCCACATTTAGCTGCATGATCTTGAGACCTTGACCTCAGTGTTAAAAGCTCCATATGATTTCTCCACTCTCAGGTAGTTGTGATTACATGTTCTCTTATATCATTTGCATTTAGATTTTCTATATTCTATGATCAACCTCTTCCTTGGACAATAAAACTACAAAAATAACTCACTCATTATTAATATCAAGGGAATATAAAAAACAAAAATTGTTTTCTCACTAAAGGAATTCACTTTTATGAGAATGTCCTACAAAGAGTACAGATTGAATAGGGATTTTCCATTGATGATGAGATCCACCACCTATTTCTGTTGTGGGATAAACTGTTCCAATGGTGAGAACAGAACTGGTTAATCATTGCTAAGACAGATCTATTTATATTGGTGAGTAGGATGTATGGTAGGGGAATAGGTGAGAGTCAGTAGGTAGGAAATGCATTGCAATAGTACTGGGTCTTTAATATTGGAGCTTCCCCCCCCCTTTTTTGTCTTCTTTGTGATGCTTCTTTCATGTTCTTGGTGACTTAATGGGTGTTTAGAGTCATAACTTATGATACCCTAGAGTCCAGACTTAATAAACAGCAAATGGGGAAAGAGTCATGACAGATCTATCTTCCAGTTTCTACCTAAAGTTGCCTACCTAATTTTTTATTTCTGAGATTACTTAATTTCCACAATGCCAAAAGAGGGGTGCTCAGAAGTGTTCTTTGGATACCAACATAGATTTTCCCGATGATTTAGTTTCAAACTCGTCAGTAGCATCTTTTCTCAACATTTTCTGTTTTCCAATAGCACTTACTCAAATGCAAAAATTGAATTCTGTCTTTATGAATTTGTGCTTTTAGATATTTTAACTTAGCATGATTATATGACATTTCATTGATACTAACAATTAGTCATATATAAATGATTATATTTCAATATGTAGTCAACATATACATATAAAGATAGGAACTGAAACTGATTTTCTTGGTAAGAGGAACTCCAAGGTAAGGAAATTTCTTTTACCAATGTACCTCAACACCTCCACAGGAGCTTAGACTTAGAGAATAGAAATGTTATATGATATCCTATGTGAGATCATCAGTAAGTGGGAGAGGTGGAATTTTGTCTTGTCTTCCTGGTTTCAAAACTAGCTCTTCATCCACCACATCATATTATTACTCAAATTATGCATCTATGCATAACACATTGATATATATATATATATAAAATTGATACATCTTTGAGTTAAATTCAGTGAATTTTTTCATATTATTTATATCATTTAAAGGAAAATAATACATTATAGTATAACTGCTTACAGAACTTTAACTAATGTGGAGTAAATGGGGACTTCTTCCTAGAAAATTATACATTGGAGGGTATCTCTTCTTTATGATAAATACCATCCAAAAACTTTCATTTGTGATCTTTAGTTCACCATCAGTAAGTGCAGTCACTCTCCTACTCTACTATAGCCCACTATGGTACCTGTCAGATTTCCCCTGCTTACAATATGTTTTTACCTATGGATAGACTATTTTCTGAGGTATTGCTACTATATGGGATCATGATTTAAGAAATATGATTTCATTTGTGGTATATTTTAATTCTCTCTTGTTTTCATAGTTCATTCAAATTAAAAGAACTTTAATACTAGTCTAATCCCCTGCCTTCAGACAAGACAGGAAGAACAATCACCAACCAGTTAAGGTTGAGAAACTGAGGGTCCAGAAGGATACAGATTCTGAAGATAATTCCAAAGGTCATAACTCCTATTGAATCTTGCCTAAACTTAATTTGAAATGGGGAAACTTTCTCCCAAATTCGAATTGTCTCCATTAAATACTAAGTAATCTAAAGCTCTTTAATTAGCCACATACTAGACTCTGATATCACCAGGAATGATTCTTCCTGTTCAGCACCCATCCTTCTTTTCTACCCCCCCACCCATATTTGTGAGTTCAAGTGAGCAGTATAAAGATTCATTCCCTAAGGGTGAATGGTTAGTGCATAGAAGTAATCTGATCAATGTACTTAGATTTGTTAACAAAATTTGCCTGTTTTTCTCTCAAACCTAGAGGAAAGGGTAGGTCATTGGATAAAACAAAAACAAATATGGCATCAACAGCAATGACAAAACCCCCAAACCAAACTAATAATCTCCCTTGTCTATATGTCTAATCTTGTTTTTATTTACTTTACTTATTTTAAACAAGCACAGAACACAAATAGTTAATATTAGTTCAAGTACTTAATATAGTTAATATTGTTGCAAATAATTAATGGCATAAGTGAGTCTTGAACCTAGTTCCCTTCTCTCTATTATACTATGCTAAACTAGCAGAGTTTTTAACCATAATTTCATGCTATTCAGAAAAGGGTATTGACCTCATCAGATGTTCCACATAGGAAACTGGACATATAGATAAGTGATAGTGTCACAGCCAACATAATTCTGGGGCTTTCAGGGACATGATATCAATTAACAATAGCATCTTCTGATGGGTCTACTCCTTAAGTGTGTGGACAGTTATATAAAACTAAAACAATATAAACTATGTAGTTTTATAAACTATATAGGTAATAAGAGCCTGTCAAAATTAGACGGTTTGTTAATCACTGCTGCTTTTCATCAGTATTTTTAAATCCCCTGCACCCCACTCATTTCAAAATGAATAGCCCACAAGTTCTCTATGAGGACAATGAATGGCACTAGAGGCTTTCTTCATTTTCAGAACCCTGATGATTAAGTAACACATAATATCAGGTAGTAGCTAACAATATCTTTAGACTGATGTAGTAAGAATTTAATAAGTACTTATGAAATTTGAGGTAGAAATTTCAGTACCCTAAGTTGACTATTTGTAGAATGCTAGACTTTTATAAGATTTTCCCATATTTTATTTAAGTTGATGCTTTTAAAAGCCCTGTGAGCACAACTTACTGTCCCCATTTAACAGAGATAGAGTATAAGACACAGAGATATTGAATTATTTTTCAATAATAATATGCTATATTTCTATAGCACTTTAAAGTCTACAGAAACACTTTCCTGTCTCCAGTTCTGTGTATTTGGTAATACAATATTATTAGTCTCCTCTTAGAGATAAGAAAATTGAAAGTCCAAGGGTTGTTAAGTGATTTACACATTCACTTTGTTACTATGATATGAAGTGGGATTTGAAACCAAATGTCTGGGATATTCTTCCCAAAGACACTAATACCTGAAATTAGCATCTAGGATTTTTGTATTTTCTATAATCCTAGGGTGATTTATGTTTTCCTTCTGTTTGTTTTTCTCTGACATTTTTTATCAGCAAGATGTACACTGGTGGAGACAGTATGAGGGAAAAGATATTGGACAGAAGAGTCAGAAGATCAAGATTCAAATCCAGGTTGGGCTATACATTGGCTATGTGAGCTCAGGAGATGTCCCTTGACTCTTCTTGGGTCTCAGTTTTCTAATTGAAAAAAGTTTTTTAAATAAGGAGGTTTGATCAGATGATATTTGCCATTTCTTTTAACTCAGAGATTCCCTGATATCATTTGAAATTTGTGTATCAGTTCAGAAGTAACTCTTGGTTATTGGTCTTGACTGGGGGAGTGGGAACACAAGTGGAGACTGGAAATCAACCATGGTCCAGATAGGACAGAGAAGAAAAGAAATGGATTTGTCAGCTGTGGCTCTGTAATTGCCTTCTTGAAGACTTATTCTAATAAGGTCTTGGCACACATGTACAATCACCACATATCTTGGAAAATCAATACTCCTACTGGGATGTCTGTATGAGGCATTGAATTTTTCAGTCTCCATGAGCCAGACCCACATATCTTTGATTAAAGAGTGAAAAAAAATCATTCTCTCCATGGAGGAAATGTTCATTTAAGCTCCAGGAAAGAAAAAACAGATGTTGCCTCTGTTCTTTTCATTTTCCTCCCTCCCCCCCGTATTTCTTAGTCTGTTGCCACAAAGCCCCCAGCACCCTAGTGTTGCCCCTGCAGTTTGGCGGTGGTTTCTGTTGTCAGTAATCACAGTAACATGCTACCAATTTCAGCAGTAGGTCCTAGGTATGTGTTCATTACTCTGTCCATGAACCTTCAGAACACAAAGGTCCATTCACTTCTAAAGCAGAGCTAAACATAACCTGGAGAAATAGATAGAACCCAACAGTTAAGTTGTCCTTCCTAGTGAGAGTGGCTTCTTAATGTTCACCTTCTGACATGAATCAGATCATCATAAACTAGCCCTTCCATGAATTGCTTTATGTTTGATTGATTTTTCTTTTACTTTGAATTTTGTACTAAATTTTTTAAAGCATCAAATCCATTTTGGAAAAGGAATATACAGATAAATAAATATGGAAACATTATCCACCACCACCTCCCACTCTCAGTCATTCTTAGAGGTGATAATTTGAATGTGTACATTCATTTAACAGTGTAGTTCAGTGGAAGAGGTTTCTTGGAATCAGAATGACACAGGTTAGAATTTTAGCTCTAATCCTTTTTATCTGTGGTTCCATGGATACATTAATTATCTTCTCTGAACCTCTGTTTCCTCATCTGTAAAATAGAGATCCTAAAACTCTTTGCCCCAACCTTACAGAGCAGAGTTATTTAAGGATCAAATGAGATAGAGTCTGTAAAGTACTCCACAAGCCCTGAATATAAATGTCAGCTAGTATTATTTTTAATGTTTTGTGTTTACTTCAATTTTGTGAAGGTCATTCAAATTCAATTCAATTAAGTTCATTTAATGTCTGAATTATGCTTAGCTGTATGTTAAGTGTCATGAGGAAGACAAGAGAAGATCTGATTGCTACCTTGGAATTGTTTTATAATTTATTTACATAGACAGCACAAAAAACAGGAAAGGGCCATTGAATATAAGTTTAGTGACTGCTGATTTAATATAATTCTATAATAAGGCATTTATAAAGTTCTTAAACATTTTCCAAGTGCTTTATATTCATAATCTCATTCAAACTTCTCTATGATTCTGGATAATAGATATTACAACCCCCCATTTTAGAAATGAGGAAGTTGAGGTTCAAAAATATTAAAAGACTTGCTTAGGGTCACCCAGTTTGTAAATGAGTGGATCAAACAGCAAATTATAGAAAGAATTAATTATTTCATCCTAGATAATGACAACAATGATACAACATACCGAAACCTAAGGGATACACACAAGGTGGCTGTCAGGGGATATATTATATCTTTGAATGCTTAAATGAAAAAATTAGAGAGAGAAGTAATCAATGAATTAAATATGCAACTAAAATAATTAGAGAAAAAACAAATTAGAAACCCCCAATTAAATACCAAATTAGGAATCCTAAAAATTAAAGGAGAAATTAATAAAAGCTAAAGAAAGAAAACTATTGAATTAAGAATTGGTTTTATGAAAAAACCAATAAAATTGATAAACCTCTGATCAATTTGATTAAAAATAAAAAGAAGAAAACCAAACTGCTAGTATTATAAATGGAAAAGGTGAAGTCACCACTGATGAGGAGGAAATTAAAATAATAATTCAGGATTATTTTGCCCAAATCTATGTCAATAAATTTGACAGTCTAAGTGAAATGGATGAATATTTACAAAAAATATAAGTTGCCCAGATTAAATGAAGAGGAACTTAAAAACCTAAATAATCCTATCTCACTAAAAGAAATTCAGCAAGCCATTATTGAACTCCCTAAGAAAAAGTCTTCAGGGCCAGATGGATTTACAAGTGAATTCTATCAAACATTTAAGGAATAATTGGTTCCAATTCTATATAAATTCTTTGGAAAAATAGGGGAAGACAGAACTCTACCTAACTCTTTCTATGACATCATTGTGGTGCTGATACTTAAACCAGGAAGAGTTAAAACAGAGAAAGAAAATTATAGACCTATCTCCTTGATGAATATAGATGCAAAAATCTTAAATAAATCTTAGCAAAATGTTTACAACAAGTTATCACTAGGATAATATATTATGATTGAGTAGGATTTATCCCAAGAATGCAGGAAAATTAGGAAAACTTAGTATTATTAATTATATCAACAACAAAACTATTAGAAATCATATGATCATATCAATAGATGCTTAAAAAGCTTTTGACAAAATACAGCACCCATTCCTACTAAAAGCACTAGAGAACATATAAGTAAATGGACTGTTCTTCAGAATAATAAGTAGTGTTTATCTGAAACCATCAACAAACATTATATTCACTGGGGATAAACTAGAGGCATTCCCAATAAGATCAGGGGTGAAACAAGGATGCCCATTATCACCACTACTACTCAATATTGTATTAGAAATGTTAGCTTCAGTATAAGAGAAGAAAAAGAAATTGAAGGAATTAGAATTGGAAAGGAAGAGAAAAAACTCTCACTCTTTGCAGATGACATGACGGTATACCTAGAGAATCCCAAAAAATCATTTAAAAAACTCCTAGAAATAATTAGCTACTTTAGCAAAGTAGCAGGATATAAAATAAACCCTCATAAATCCTCAACATTTCTATATATGACTAGCAAGATACAGCAGAAAGACCTAGAAAGAGAAATACCATTCAAAGTAACCTCAGACAATATAAAATATGTGGGAGTCTACCTGCCAAGGCAGACTCAAAAATTTTTTGAAAACGATTACAAAACATTTCTCATAGAAATAAAATCAGATTTAAATAACTGGGAAAACATCAACTGTTCATGGATAGTTCAAGATAATATAATAAAAATGACAATTCTACCAAAACTAAACTATTTGTTTAGTGCCCTACTAATTAAAATTCCAAAAAATCCCTTTAACGAGTTAGAAAAAGTTGTAAATAAATTTATATGGAGAAATAAAAAGTCAAGAATTTCCAGGGATACAATGGAAAAAAATGCAAAAGAAGGTGGCTTAGCCTTACCAGATCTAAAATTATATTATAAAACATCAGTCATCAAAACTGCCTGGTATTGGCTAAGAAATAGAGTGATGGATCAGTGGAATAGACTAGGTGCAATGGCAGGAAATGATTATAGTAATCTGCTGTTTGATAAATCCAAAGAGTCCAGCTACTGGGATACTCTTCAATAAAAACTGTTGGAAAAACTGGAAGTTAGTATGGAAGAAACTTAGATTAGACCAATACCTCTTACCCTATACCAAGATAAGAGCAAAATGGATACAGGATAGCAACCTAAAAAATCAAGGAGTAATTTATCTGTCAGATCTATGGAAAGGAAAGCAGTTTATTACCAAGGAAGATATGGAGAATATCATTAAAAACAAACTAGATAATTTTGATTACATTAAATTAAAAAAACTTTTTCCACAGATAAAAACCACTATAACCAAGATTAAAAGAAATGTAGTAAATTGGGAAATAATTTTTACTACTAGCATTTCTGACAAAGGACTCATTTCTAAAATATACAGAGAACTGAAACAAATTTTCAAAAATACAAGACATTTCCCAATTGACAAATGGTCAAATGATATTCAAAGGTAATTTCCAGCTGAGGAAATTAAAGTTATCCATAGTCATATGAAAAATTACTCTAAATCATTACTTACTAGAGAAATGCAAATTAAAGCATCTATGAGACACCACCTCACACCTCTCAGATTGGCCAATATGACCAGAAAGGACAATGATCAATGTTGGAAGGGATGTGGGAAATCTGGGACACTAATACATTTTTGGTAGAACTGTGAATTTATCCAACCTTTCTGGAGAGCAATTTGGAATTATGCCCAAAGGGCAACAAAAATGTGCATACCCTTTGATCCAGCAATATCACTACTGGGTCTTTATCCTGAAGAGATTATAAAAAAGGGTAAAAACATCAATTGTACAAAAATATTCATAGCAGACCTGTTTGTGGTGGCAAAGAATTAGAAATTAAGTGAATGTCTTTCAATTGGGGAATGGCTTAACAAACTGTGGTATATGATGGGAATTTAGGGAAGCCTGGCAGGAATTGCATGAACTGATGCTGAGTGAGATGAGCAGAACTAGAAAAACATTGTACACCCTAACAGCAACATGGGAGCGATGATCAACCTTAAAGGAATTGCTGATTTCATCAGTACAACAACCAGGAACAATTCTGGCTTATCTGCAATGGAGAATACCATCTGTATCCAGAGAAAGAATTGTGGAGTTTGAACAAAGACCAAAGACTATTACTTTCAATTTAGAAAAAAATCTGTTATCTTATTATGTAATTTTGCTATCTCTTATACTTTATTTTTCTTCCTTAAGGATATGATTTCTTTTTCATTGTGTTCAACTTAGATCAATGTGTACCATGGAAACAATGTAAAGACTAACAGAATGCCTTCTGTGTGGGGTGGGGGGAGGGAAGCAAGAATGGAGGAAAAATTTTAAAATGCTAAATAAAATCTTTCTATAAAAAAGAAATGAGGAAATTGAGGTTCAAAAATATCAAAAGACTTGCGTAGGGTCACCTGGTTTGTAAATATCACAGATCCATTTGAAATAAATTTCTTCCTGTATTAAAACCTCCACTGTAGTCATCACTCCAAACTGCCCCATATTGACTGTGTTCCTAAATATGGGGAATGTGGAAGTGTAGGATGTTTTAATCTTTGTTGGCTTCTTAGAGGAGATGAATCCTCAATTAGGTCCAAGAGGATATAGTGCATATGTGAACAGAGATGGGTATGAGAAGGGCATTCCAGAGAGGAAATAGCATAAGTAAAAGTGTGGAGATGGAAAGGCATATGACCTGGAATAAGAACCAAGGAAGAATCTAGCATTACACATATCCCCTTCCTATAACCTCTGAAGCTCTGTCCTTGCTATCTCTAGAGGTCAATACTCTTTTTACCCGAGAATGGAATGCATGAACATAGGAATGTCACTCATGTTTGCCCATCTACCAGCTTGGGTACTGTTTGCTCTTATAACTCTTTACATTTATAGAATAAAAATGACCATGCTTCTAGGCTACAAGATACATAAACCTGAACTTCTTTGAGCCTGGAAGCAACAGAAGTCCTCAGGCCATACGAACTGTACATAAATAGAACTTCAAAACAGAACAGAACAAAACAAAATGCCCAGAGGGAAATGATTCCTATGTATTAGGTTGTGAGGTCTTGACTTTGCCAAACTGTTAAAAACTTGGCCACTCCATCTAAATGCAGGCTGGGTAGACTTTATTTTGTTTCAGATCGATTTTGCATTAACTCCCCCTCCCTGTCCCTTCCTCCCCACCTCTGCCTCTGGGTACAAAGCTGGCAGAATGTAAAGTTAATTCTGGCTCACAGGGAATCTATGTTTAATGTCATCCTGTATTCATGGACTGGAGTGTGTTCAAGCTGTATAGGTTAATTCAGATTAGCTCAACGGTTCCAGCCACTGATGTTCACAACTAGGCAAATCTAATTCAGATAGCACAGTGCAGTTCTATTAGTGCGACTGGTGAAGCATAAAATGAACCCCAGCGCCCGCCTGTAAACCAAGGCCTGAAAAGAATGAACTGGAAATCCCCCAGCTTGCCTGTTCATTGTGCAGAGAGAACAGACTTTGTCTCCTTACCTCCCCTCCTTCCTGGGATTCAGGCAGCTGTAAATGAGGGAACAATAGTCATATCCAGAAGTAGAGGGAACAAAGTACATAAAAAACTTTTTTTTAAAATTTTTTCTCCTTCACCTTTAAAACCCTTGAAATATGATGGAAAGGAGAACTTTATTCACCAAGTGAAACCTCTTCTTTTGACCACCATAAATATTTCTTCATGGTTGGGCAGCAGGAGTCAGGATCCAAAGAATTTTACTGATATCTTGTGAGGATTAGATTTTATCATTTGGCCCTTGCCCTGTACAAAATGTCAATGTTTGTTCATCATTGTCCCTTGTTTTACAGTCTCAGGCTTGGAAGACACCTTCAAAATGATGTCATTGGTAATTTATCACGCAGACATCCTTTTTTTTGCAACATACCATCCAGAATCCACTGGAAGACCTCCAGTGAGCAGGAAACCCATATTGAGACAGCCCATTTTAATTTTGGACTTCTTTAATTGTTAGGAAAGTTTTCCTTATATAATTTAATCCTGTGACTTCTATCCATTGTATTTAGTTTTACTCTATGTCAGGAAGCAGAACAAATTTAATTCTCCTTTCATATGACAGAATATGAAAGAATAAGTCTGCCCTCTTTAAATGTCCTCTCTTTTCTAAACAGTTCTTAAAAACCAACTGTGCTTTTAATCTATCATCAAATGACATTTTCTCTAGTTCTCTTACCTCCAGTTGGGAGGTTGCCTAATGGCATAGCACCTAGAACTGAATATGATGCACTGAGGCATAAAACATCCCTCATTCTGGGTGCTATGTTTTTTTATCATGTGGACTTACATCATGTCAGCCTGCTTGTAGATTATATTTAGCTATTTATTTCTATGGAACATATAGTTCATCAGGAGCATCAGATTTTGGGGGGGGAAACTCTGACCTAGTGATACTTTCCCCAATCTGAGCTTGAATCATTGATTTTTTGAAGCCCTTAAGAATTTGACATTTCCCCCCTTTCCATCTTATTAGATTTGTCCCATGATTCTAGACTGTCAAAATCTATTTGAAGTCTATGTCTATTATATGCATATGCCTTTTTCTTCCTCAACCCCATGTCAGGAAAAATATCTTAATTGATCCCCTACCCCATTCCTCCCACAATGTAGATGTTCCATAAACATTTGGTGAAGACTTCATTTTATTATTTTTCTCTTTTATATTTTTTAAATATAATTTTTCTTTTATCCTTAGATTGTAAGCTCTTTGCCTGCAGGGACTATGTATTGTATAAATTTTTATCCTTCAAGCGTCCTAATATAGTAAATACTTTATGCATAATATGTGGAAAATAAATGATTACTGATTATTCAGTTTGTACTTAAAGTTCTCTAGAAGAAGGAATAATGTTCAAATTGATTCTCTGATCTCATAGGTTTGAGGGAGGTATATTCTTTAGGATACTATTTGAAAGTTGAGCACTACAATGAAAGTTGTTGGAAGAAAAGATGAATAGAGGCATGATGATGAACTCACCTTTTGGCCTGGGGCCTTGTGTTGACCAACTATCCATTAGTATTCCTACCCTTGCAATCAACCCAACTTTGGGGGTTTCCTCAAACTCTTGAGATGCTTGTGTAGTGGTTAGAGCACTGACCTTGTAGTCAGAAGGATGGGAATTTGAATCCAGTCACAGACACTTGACACTCATTAGTTGTGTGACCTTGGGCATGCCTTGCAGCCAGGGCCATCTCCAGTAGTCCTGATTTATATCTGGCCAATGGTCACAGATGATTCTGGAGAAGAAGTGAGACTAGTGACTTAGCACAGCACCCCATCACTCAAATTCAGTTTACGTTCTTGTCATGGCATCATATCCCTGATGTCATGGATTTCTTCAAAAATGAAGAATTTAAAAACTTTAATGATTTTGATTGGTTGGGGCTCTTGATAACTCATTTTTACCTGTACTATTTCTCACTGCTTTACGAGATGATATGACTCATAATTATCCATCATCCTTCATAATATTTTACAAGTCTGTTTTCATTCAATGCTTTATGGCCTTTGGCTACCATTTCTTTCTGCTTATAAAGTCTTTGCTAATTAAAACACTTTTGTTATCTTTTGGTCTTCTTGTTATGATAATGATTTGCCTTGGTTAAACTTTTACAGAAAATTAGTATAATCAGTGCTATTGTCACTTCTATTACTTATTTTTTTTTTAGGTTTTTGCAAGGCAAATGGGGTTAAGTGGCTTGCCCAAGGCCACACAGCTAGGTAATTATTAAGTGTCTGAGACCGGATTTGAACCCAGGTACTCCTGACTCCAGGGCCAGTGCTTTATCCACTATGCCACCTAGCCGCCCCTACTTCTATTACTTATGATCCATTTTCATCATTAATTACTTATTTTGAAAATTCAGGATTAAGGTCTTTCAATTGTTAATTTTATTTTTTTATTATGATTCTTTCTTATAGCTTTTTACTCATTTTGATCTCATTCAGTTGGTAAACACATACAAATTAAGTGCATTCTATATGCTAGACACAGTGCTAATGCTTCTCTGTGAGATTACCAGTGTCTCCTAATTGCCGAATGTAATGGCCTGTTCTCATTCATATTCCACAACTAGGTCAATGATGGGCATCCTCCCAATTTCCAATTCTTTGTTATCACAAAAATAGCTGCTATAAAATTTGTTTGCACATGTCAGGTCCTTTTCCCTTTTTATGATCTCTTTGGGATACAGATCTAGTAGTACTATTGCCAAATCAAAGAGTATGCACAGTTGTATAGCCCACTGGGAATAGTTCCAAATTGTTTTCCAAATGATTGATTCACTTCACAACTCCACCAACAATGCATTAGTGTTAGAATTTTCATGCATCTTTTTCAACATTTATCATTTTCCTTTTCTGTCACAATAGCCAATCTGATAGGTGTGAGAAGATACCTCAGAGTTGTTTTAATTTGCATTTCTCTAATCAATAGTGTTTTAGAGATTTTTTCACATGTTTGTAGATTTAATTTCTTCATCTGAAAATTGCCTGTTCATATCCTTTGTTCATATCCTGTTCATATCAATTGGAGAATTGTCCTTAATTTTGAAGAAGATCAGTGACAACACTGAATGATGTCTTGACTTGCAGGTGAATTGGATTTAAATGAATCAGAGTAGCATAAAGGAGTCAACCTCACTCTCTCTTCCAGAGTAGTCACTGAAGGCCAGTGGGAATAAAAAGTCAGGATGCGTTTTCTGCCTGGGTATGTCTCCACATGTTTGGGGTACATGTTCCCCTAACTTACCAGTGAGACTGAGGACTATTGGTTATTCTCAAATTGATTTAGTCCATCTGCTGAGATGATTTCTATTAGGGTGTAGCCATTGTGCATGCTATAGCTTTTTGGAACCTCAGGTGAGGGTTGGGATGGCAGTTAGACAACCAAATGGATGAGTAGCCCTGAAAAAAGGCTCAGAAACCCCATACACCAGAGGTGCTAGCTCTCTCTGAACACCCCCCACATCTTACTGTAAAGTAATAACATATTTAATGATTATGAAACAAACAATTCATGCAGTATGAGATAATACTAAAACTACCTTAAAGAATCTCTTTCAACAATCTCATCCATTCATCTAAATAATTAAAGATTTCTTGGAGATGTAACAACATAAATTGCCCTATAAAATTACTCTCTGGTTATAAAGACTGAACACACAAACCAGGAAGTTGGGAAAGTATTTGCCATTGTGTTTGAAGAGATCTAGAATGGAGTCCAAATTGAAGAATGCTTTAGATGGTGGGAGCCTTTAGATGATCCCTTTCATGGATGACATTATGGTATCATCTGATCCAGGAATATTTTGGAGCTTCCTGGCATAGTCCTGTACTCAATAACATTTTGTCTGACTATTTTCATACTAAAAATAAAGTAGATAAGGAACATCTGTGCTATTGATTATGGCATGAACTTATATATATATATATATGCATATATATATATATATATTTCAACTATATGCAAAGATAGTCTTCAACATTCATTTTTTTCTGTAAGGTTTTGATCTCCCTCCTTTCCTTTGATGGCAAGTAATCATATATATGTTATATACATTATTATGGTAAACATATATCCTTATTAGTTATGTTGTAAAAGAAGAATCAGAATAAAAGTAAACAAAAAACTATGAGAGGGAAAAACATAAAGCATTAAACAAATTTTAGAAAATGAAAATAGAATGCTTTCGTCTGCATCAGACTCCATAGTTCCTTATCTGAATGTGAATAGTATTTTCTATTACATGTCCTTTAGAATTATCTTTGGTCATTGTACAGCAAGGAAGAGCTGAGTTCATTATAGTTGATCATCACATAATTGTTCTTAATGTGTACAATGTTCTTATTCTACTCACTTCATTCAGCATCAGTTCCTGCAAGTCTTTCCAGGCTTTTCTGATGTCCACCCATTCATGATTTCTTACAGAATAATAGTATTCCATCACATTCATATACCACAACTTATTCAGTACTGCATGAAATTGAAAGGACAACTTATAGAGCTTGTCTATTCATATGTATGTCAATTTAAATGTATAAAAAATGGAAAAGAATGAAAAAGGATGAGAAGAGTAGGATGAATTGCCCTCAGAAAATTGAAAAGTTGTTTTAAACACCCCCAACTTCTTTGAGAAATGAAAGTATACACTTTAATATAAATATTCTAACAGTGTTGCCAGACGACTGCAAGGATGGGGACTTTGAGATAAAAGGAGACCATAGTTAGTACCTCAGGCCATTGGAGGATTTATGGAGGATTTATGACACAGAAAACAATTACACAGGATAGAAACATATGGCTAGACAGAGATATGCATCGATGGAAAAAAAAGACTCAGGTTGTTGAGTTCACAAATCTAGTTAAGTATTGAGCAAGAATAAGGTTAGATAATTAGAATAGGGCGAGACTGTGAAGACCTCCAAAGCAAGGCAGAGATTAGATGAAACAGACATTTGCTAGTTTTCACAAATGAGTTTAGTAAAATGTGTATTCTGAAGCTTTATTTTTATTCCTATTTTAAAAATGTATGGGAAGGGGGACCATATTTTTTTCAGTCATCTACTGATGTCCCTGAAAAAAAAAAAGAACAAATAAGTATTTACTATGGATGTAAACAGCTCTACCGTCTGTGAGAAGTGTTACAATATTTTTCTTCTCACTTCTATTTTTGCATACTCTGCCATCCTGTTTAGTCTCATAAGGCAGGCAGAGAAGACAATTTGTATATAGCACATCTTCACTGCATTCTTAATGGCTGGGAGAAATGGGGAAAGCTGAGGTGGAAGTATGTGTGTTTAGCTTGGTGATTGTGGGAGCTAGTGGGAAGAGGTAGTGAGAGAATTCTATCCCTGTTGCTAATTTCATGTCACAACTAGGATTCACTTATACCACAGAGGATCCAGGGTGTGGGATGTGGGGGGTGAGGGAAAAGAATAAATTGATTATCTCCAGCAAGAATTTTTTTTCAGTAATTCCACAATCTCACTTCACTTCTTTCTCTTGTGGAAGTAAGTATTCTGGCCATAAAGTCCTTCTGGAGGACAACTGAAGTACTTTACTTTTCTTTGCTTCTGGATAAAAAAAAATATTATTTTTGTTGTCTAATTACAAAATACATCAATGAAAATAAACAAGTAGGAGATAATTTTCATCATCATCATCATTATCAAGGCATAGTGGTTAAAGTACTAACCTCGTCAGAAACATTTGGGTTCAAATGAGTAGAATACTCTCTCTGCAATTATATAGAAATGATATGAACATATTTATATTAACTATTATTAAGAATTATTATTCTAAAAAGTGAATATTGCTATTGATGTATTTATTATCATTATATGATTATAACTATAGTAGAAGTAATAATAATAATAATAATAATAATAATAATAATAAGTATCATTAAACAGTGTTTAGGGAACTGGTCCCAGAGTCAGGAAGACTTTGGTTTAAGACCTTCATTAGCTGTGTGACCTTGGGCAACCCATTCAGCCTCTTAATTAACCAGGTAACTCTTAAGACAATTTCAAAGAATGCCATTTCTTTTTTTATGCATTTTTTCGTAGTGGAAATCTCCTAGTTAGGTGTTGTCCTAAATCAACAAAATCAGAGATCTAGTTTTAAATAAAATTTATATGTATATGTGTACATATAATCATATATATATATATAATTTAACTGTTTCATAGGTTGAATTTTTCATATTGCAAATATAATTTTATCTGATCCTCATGACAACTTTATTAGGGCAATGTTACTTCTCTATTTGGCAGATGAGCAAATTGAGACTTAGAGAGATCTTGCCCTGAATCATCCAAATAGAAAGTGTTTTGAGGCAGGATTCAAACTTAGATACTTCTTTTGTACTTTTAGTTGACAATACTATCTACTGTGCAATACTGCCTCTATCCTATTCTATAAATAGAAGACAGCTAGGTGGCTCAGTGAAATAGTACTAGGTCTAGAGTTTGGGAAGACTTGTCTTCTTCAGTTTACATCTGACCTCAGACATTTACTAGCTGTGTAGTCCAGGTAAATCACTTAACCCTCTTTTCCTAAGTTTCCTCATCTGTAAAATGAAGTGGAGAAGGAAATGACAAACCATTCCAGTGTCTTTGCCAAGAAAATCCCAAATGGAATCACAAAGATTCAGATTCAACTGAACAACAACACATAAATCTTAAAAACTTTTTTTAAAGTACTAAAGCAATCACCAATAATATGGTTTTTTATGTGCTTAGCACATTGATAGGCCCCTATGGGAGACAATACAAATTAATGTTATAATTTCTATTCTGAAGGAATTTGCAATTGAGTTCATAAGGCAGGTCTAAAATGTGAAATAGTAAGAAATAGGAAACAGTGTGATGGGTGTTGAATTATGAGGTATATACAACAAACAACTTATGAATTCAAGGAATGGAGAAATTGCTTTGCACTGAAATAAGCTGAGGAAGGTTTCATGAAGGTTGTGGGATTTGAATTTGGTTCCTGAAGGATGAGTAGAATAAACAGAAAGGAGAGAGGAAGACATTTCACATAGGGGCATGGGCATCTGAAGGCAAATGGAAATAAGAGTGGACACTGAATGGGAAAGATGGCTGGATAAAGAAGTGGAGATTTGGTTAAAATACAAAGTGACCTTAGATTTTGTTATGGTACTATTTTTTATAAAGTAAGATATTTAGAGTTAGACAGAGTGTGACTGACACTAATTAACAGGACCAATAGGTAACAGATTTGTTTTTAGCCTAGGGCCTCTGACCCTTAATCTAGATCTATTTCCATTATACAATATCCCTTGATATTTTGGGATGGATTGTGGAAATGCCTGGAATGTCAGACTAAAATGACTGGGTTTCATCCTGTTGTCAGGGGGAGCCATGGAAAGTTTTGAAGCAGGAGTGCTATATGAAAATTGAACTGGTACTGATGTATGGTATGGATTGGAGGAGGGAGATAGTAATTTGGTGGCTATCTTTTAGCAATTCTTTAGCTCAGAAATGATGTCTTTAGAAAGTGAATTTTTTTAGGGTTTTTTACAAGGCAAATGGGGTTAAATGGCTTACCCAAGGCCACACAACTAGGTAATTATTAAGTGTCTGAGGCTGGATTTGAACCCAGGTACTCCTGACTCCAGGGCTGGTGCTCTATCCACTGCAACACCCAGATGCCCCTAGAAAGTGAATTTTAAATGAAAAGATTTTGCCATTTTTTTCTTTTTTTCCTCTAAAGGAGAATTCTTAGTTTTGGGGAGGGGATAAAAGAGGGATGATTGGATCTAGGATAATGATTGTTTCTAGCCTGTCTGGGATTAGACTCTTCTCCATGAGAAGGATGACTGGAAGAAATTTTAGACATTTAGATAAAGCTCAGGTTAGTTTCACTTTCTTATCTGTGTCATGGGATTGGTCCAGTTTGCAGGGTATGCAAATGAGATTTCTAGAAAGGTTTTCTCAAATTATTGACATTATCCTGAGAATTTAAAAAATCATCATAATAGACATGTAGGAAGGAATAAGAGAAGGCAGGAGGGAAACAGAAAAGGAGAAAGGAAAGATGGAAGGAAAGGAGGAAAGAAGGAAGGAAAAGAGGGAAGAAAAAAGAAAGGAAGGAATGGTGGGAGGAATTAAGGCAGGAAGGAAGGAGAAAAAAGGAAAGTAGAAGAGAGGGAAGAAAGAAAGAAGGAAGGCAAAAAAGAAAGGAAGGAAGGACTTTGAGGCAGTATGCCTTGGATTCAAATTCCATCTCAAATACTTACTAGCTTTATGGTCCCAGGCAAGGCAGTAAAGTTTCAGTTGCTCATCTGTAAAATGAAGGAGTTTGACTATAGTCTTTAAGGTTCAATCTGGTATGAGAGCTAAGATTTGATGATCTAAGAAGGATAGAAAGAAGGAAGAAGAAAGAAAAGAAGGAAGGAAAGGATAAAGGAGCGCAGGAAGAAAGGGGGAAAAGGAGGGCAAGAATAAAGGAAGGCAGGAAGGAAGGAAAGTAAAGAAAGAAGGAATAAAGAAAAAAAGAAGGAAAGAATCAAGGAAAGGGAAGAAAGGAAGGAACAAAAGAAAGAAAGAAGGAAGGTGATTATGGTGACTGTTGTGGAAGTAAGCAAATAAAAATGGTAGAGAAACTGGAAGAAAAAAGTCTTCTATGCATTTCCACCTCCATAGCTTGGAGACTGAGTTTGAGAGGAACTCATTGTTCTTAGACACCTGCAGGTCCATCTACTGGGAAAACCAGTACAGAGAACAAACTGTTACTTAAAATTCCCTCCATATTGTCATTTCTGTTTAATCCTCTAATGTCATTTTAACTTTGTGTTGTATTGGGCATGGTGTGTTAATGATTTAGGTTGCCAGCCCTAAAACAAGGGCAAGTGCCATATTTGGCAAGGGGTTTTTGTTCAATAGTTGATTTGCACATTTGTTATTTGGAATTTTTGAACTCAATTTCCATGTAAATAATAATAATAATAACTGACATTTACAGAGTGTTTTAAAATTTTCAGAACATTTGATTTATCTTGTTTGTGGGAGCCCAACAACAACCCTGTAAGAGAGCTACTGCAAGTATTATTATCTGATTTTACAGAGAACCCTGAAGCTTCATCAAGTGATTTACCCATGACATGCAACTTGTATCAGAGGACAATTTTGAACCCAGAACTTCTTGACTCTAAAATTAGCTTTTTTATTGAATATGTCTACATACCTACTGTAAAACAGCCTTAGAAATAGTTATTGGTGGGTAGAAGTCTGAAGTGACCCACAAAAACCTATTTTAATAGTAATAAAGTAAATGCATGGTAATAATATTTTTTGTTTAGATTCTGATGTTTCTCTATCCTTATATCCTTACAGTTGCCCTAAGAGTTCAGAAGAGAATCCTTCAAATGACCAAATGACCAAACTGAGACTCAAAGAAATTATAGATTTACTCAAGATGATGCAGTCAGTTGTACCTGGCAGAGTGGGGATTTCAACATAGGTCCTTTAATGCCAAGTCTGGTGCTCTGTGTATAGCTTGCTATAATGCTTCTTAATAATAATAGTTCAGAACTCAGAAACCATGGACAGCAATGGGAAAATGGGAAAATGAATTGAAACCTGGGTTTCTATGGTTGCATTTTACCGGAGGTATTTCTGACAAAGGGAGAAGTGAGTCTTCTATCTTAAAGGAGGTTTCTGTGGCCCAGGATGCAGGCTTCATCAGAGAAAAAAGCTGGAATCATTGACCTAAAGTGAATTAACCTATATAATTTGAATATACTCTAGTCTATGAATATAGGATGACATTAAACATAGATTTCTTGTGATCCAGAATTAACTTTTTGGCTTATGTCTATTGGGAGTGGGTAGGGAATGTGGAATGAAGCTGAAACTCCATGGAGGGAGATAGATAGCAAAGGGTTTCTGGGATGAGAAATAGATTGGGAGGCCTCCAGTAGATTGGGATGCCTCCAGCCTGGGCAGGGTGGGGAGAAAATGCACAAAAGTCTTTTTTCCCTAGCTTCTCCATGGTAGAGTGTATTTGAGTTATATATATATGTATATATATATATATATATATATATATATATATATATATATATTTATATATTACAAATGCATTCAAGTTATATAGGTTAATTCATTTTTCTTACTTTCACAATAGTTCAAAGTTGCCTTTTTTCTTCCCTCCTCCTTTTTTCTTCCTTTCCCCCCTTCATTCTTTCCCTCCTTTGCTTGATTCCTTTCTTCCTTCCTTCAATTATGAGGGGTTGACATAAGAAAGTAGGGTCTCTTGTGATGATGAAGAAAGAATTGGGGACTAGATAGATGGGTCCTGCTAATCAGTTTTACTTTCCTATTTATCTTCCCCCTACTCTCTTTTTATTTTATTTTATCCTGCTACTGTCTGTGCTTAGAAATTATTGAGTCAAAGGCAAGGGCAAGGTAGGAGGAGGAGGAATGGGCTTTTTTCTCTTTCCTTTCATGAATTCTCATGCTTCTTTCTTCTTCGGTTCTACCAGTACCAATGCACAGAGATATCACTATTATGGTGAGACTTATATAGGATTATAGAATTAGAAGTGGAGGGGATCTTAAAGGCCATCTATTTCCATCTTCTTCAACACAAAAAGAAAATGAGACTCAAGAGAGTTTAAGCAACTTAAGTAAGACCATATAGGTAGTATGTGGTAAAACGGGTTTCAAAATGAGGTCCTCAGTCTTGAAATTCAGATTTCTTTTTCCTGTAGCAGAAAATGAGGGATTAAGTCCTGAGAAGATAAATTTCAAAACTAAATTAGAATAAGGGGCCACAAAATGAAATATAAGGAGCTTTGAAGGTTACATATTAGTATTATCTGTGTCCTAATATATTTTTATTTATTTTGTAAAATATTTCCAATTATATGTTAATCTAGTTCACACTCAGACTATTGCTGGCTCCAATTGGCCAGCTTCTGCTTTAGATGATAGAGGAATGGAAGGAGAAATGGGAGAGAAGGTAAATTATCATAGCTTTGATTATTTATATTTTTAGAAGTGATGGTTCATCTCTTTCCAGTGTAATGGACATAGGACAAAATTGGGAGAAAAGATGTGCAGCAAAAAGACTTAAATTTCATTCTTACCTTTCCTTAATTACTACCATTATGAATCTGAGAAATCACTAAACCTTTTGGACCTCATTTTCTTCATTTTCAGAATGAGGGTGTCAGACTAGAAGACTTCTAAGGTTTTTTTCTAGTTCTACATATGATTGTATGGGAATTGAGACATTCTAATAACCAAAAGTTCAATCCCTGTGAGTGAAGAATAATTCACTGCTCTTCACTAGAAGGGCTTCCAAGATTTAGAAAAACAATTACTAAAATTACAGCAAAAGCAACAAGTTGTTGTTATTAGCTGTGTAATAAGTTAGTTTAACCATTTATATAAGGTTGACTAAGACACAAGAACTTTGAGATCTCAAGGGCAATACAATTTTTGAGTTGCTAAGAATACATAAATTTCTCAAAAAGAAAATGCTAAGTAATTATCAAAGATGACATACTTTTTTTAGGGGGATAGCAAAAATTAGCAAAATTTTTATCATAGGGAAGAAATTTGGGGAGATATTATAAGAGCTGAATCCACTGTTTAGCTGCTCTCTTGGATTGTAGATTTTGTCAACTTTTCAATCTGAGCCCTCAGTGTACTCATCTAAAAACAGATCCATGTTATTTACATTACTTACTTCACAGGATTGTTATGAAAAATATGATTTGTAAACTATAAGGTGACAGGAAAATAAAACTATTTACAAAAGACTTCTGAATAAATCCATATAATTTTTAAGACTCGGGAAATATGAAAGAGCTCACAAAGTAGAATCCAGTTTGCTCAGTATATGCCTTTCACCCCATCTTTTATTATTGTTGTTTAGTCACCTCCAATTCTTAATAATCCAATTTGGAATTTCTTGGCAGAGATATTGTAGTGGTTTGCCATTTCCTTCAGATCATTTTATAGATGAGGAACTGGGGTAAACAGAGCCAAGTGACTTTCCCAGGATCATATATCTAGTAAGTATTTGAAGCCAGATTTAAACTCAAAAAGAATCTTCCTGACTCCAGGCCCAGAATTCTATCCATATCACCTAGCTACTTTTCCATATTATATCTACTTCTTTGGGAGGGAAAGAGATGAATTACATTTTACTATTGTTTTTATTGATGTTATTATTATTATATTTTAATAATTTCCCACTTGAGTGACTTGGACTCAGCAAAAGCTATACAATAATCCTGAGAGAAAATGGGAAGCCACTGTGTCTCCTGATGAAAGGTGGAATCTTGACTGCTTTAATTAGCCCTTAGATAATACACCAGCCACTGTGTTTTCTTGTCATTTTCTTTGAATGAAAATGGCTTTATCGAGATGTTTCAGACGAATTCAGGAGCAGTCTGCCTTTTACCTTGGGGACCTGGTTAATCACTGGGGCATTTCAACTGCGTCTGCTTCTTTGGCAAAGCCCTAAGCTGATTACAGAAAGTACAGAAAATTAATGTTCTTGTGAAATTCCGAAGAGATAAGGGTGTACCAGAGATTGGCTGTGATGTGAACTCTGTATTCTTTCCCAGCATTATCAAGGTGATAGCCCATTGACCCTTCTCCCTTCCTGACATCAAGGTCATGGGGAAATGAAATTGACTCTAACAATGTTTTACTCTGGAATACACAGTTTCTTCCTGTTTTCTCAAAATGTCACTTTAACTGAGACAATTAGAAAATCAGTTCAATTCACTTGGACAAATATATAATAAGTATCTACTAGGGACATAAAGGTAGACATAACATTTATGCTTTTAAGGAACATAATCAAATAGAGGGAAGACATTTGTTTATTCACCCATTCTTAATCACCTACTTTGTGTGAAGTTCTGTACAAAAAGTAACATAAAGCTGAGATAAAAACACTGTTTTGACCTCATAGCATCTGCTGTTTAGTTATAATAATAATAATAATAATGATAATAATAATAATAATAATAATAATAAATTATGGCATTCATTTAGCACATCAAGGTTTGCAAGGTACTTTAGCTCAAATGATCCCCACCGCAACCTATGAGATAGAGATTATTATTAGCAACATTTTTATAGAGGAAGAAACTGAGGTCAAGTGACTTGCCCTACATTCACAATATCTAAGGCAGGATTTAAATTTAGGTCTTCCTGACTCTAGATTCAGTGCTCTCTTCACTTAGGTACAAATAACTAAATTGCTTCTAATTTAAACATCCAGACAAAAGAGGACATAATTCACAACAATCTTTCTGAAAAAAACCCCACAGTATGAAACAATCTTAACACACACACACACACACACACACACACACACACACACAGAGAGAGAGAGAGAGAGAGAGAGAGAGAGAGAGAGAGAGAGAGAGAGAGAGAGAGAACAAAGCTAAGGTAGCATGCTCCTATATTATATATTATGATGGGGACAGCGGCTGGTCCAAGGAAAGATCAGACCCAAACCTAACTCTTAGTGCTGAGAAAAGATATCTGGTGGAGAAAGGATTGGGGAATATGTGACAAAGAAGAGATTGGGTCTTGGTCCAAAACAGTATATTAATACATTTATTTATTTTGTTTGCAAATTATTAAAATAGAAAGGAAGGTGTAATAAGGACAGAGAAGCTTAGGCCAAGTGCCTAGATCATCACTTTTACCCAGTAGCAGGTAGAGAGATGGGGTGGGGTGATACTTTAGAGAAGACAGCACAGGAGGTACCACTTGAATTTTGTTCTCATAGGGATTAGACGGATTTCAGAATTTATTAAGGAAGGAAGTCTATTTTAGAAATGGGGGGAAAGACAAAACAGGGATGTATGGCAATGAGGACGAGAAACAGGTCAGTTTGACTGAGAGAATACACAGTGGTACAATGGAGAAAATATTGAACTTGGATCCAAACATACCTGGAACCTAAGAACCACAGAACCACAGAATCACCAAATATTTGAGTTGGAAGGGACTTTAGATTTCAAGTGGTGAAGTCTAAATCCCATATTTTAGAGGTGAAAAAAACGTTTAAGGCTTAGAGAGTGGGGAATACTTGCCCTAAGTTCCATGGTTGATTGGTTGGGTTCTTGTCCTTCATTATTGAAAAAGACCAAAATGACATCACTATATTTGAGACAAATTACAGGGTGTCTGAGTGAGGCTGATCAGATTAATATGAACTCAGAATGTTCTACCACAGGTTGGGCAGAAATAGTTCAAGTGAACACCTGGGGGTGGGTACTTTAAGCTTACATATGTCACGTTTCCTTTGAGCAGCTTCAATTCTGCCTTCCTCATAGAGCACAGCCCCCTCACTGATTAGGTCATGCCATGCTGGGTGGTCCTGCTCCAGTATCTCTCATGCTGCATAATCAATTCCAAAGTTCTTAAAAAAGATCTTCAGGGGGTCCCAGAATCACTTCTTCTGACCCCTTGTGAGTGCTTTCCATGTGTGAGTTCTCCATAAAACAGTATTTTTGACAAGCATATGTCTGGTATTCTAATGTGTCCAAGCCAACATAGTTTCACTCTCTGGAATAATGTTGGAATCTTCCTATGAAAATTTAAATTGAAGCAATTCAGTTTCCTGGCATGTGCTGGTAGACTGTCCAGATTTCACAGGCATATAGCAGTGAGGTCAGCACTATGGCTATATAGACCTTCAGTTTAGTAATCAGTCTCATACCTCTTAACTCCCATACTTTCTTTTGGAGCCTTCCAAATACTGAACTTGTTCACAATACTCAAAATATCTCAATTTGCTGTAATCGTTGCTTCCACATATGGATGGTGTGCTGCTGACTGATGGAACATTTGTGTTTTCTTAGTATTAATTGTTAGACCAAAATTATCACAAGTAGCAGGAGAAGCAATCCATATTTTGTAGCATCTCAGCTTCAAAGGCTGCATTGAGGCACAGTCATATGTAAATAGAAGATCATGCACCAATACTCCCTCTACTTTGAACTTGTCTTGTAACCTTTTCAAGTTGAAGAATTTGCCATCAGTGCAATGATTGACTGGAAGTTGATCACCTCCCTGAGAGCCAGAGTGGCTTCAGAAAGGGTTGAGAAACAGTCAATATGGTGTTTTCTGCTTGACAACTTCAGGAAAAATGCCAGGAACAGGACAGAGATCTGTATACAGCACTTGTAGATCTGACCAAAGCCTTTGATATCATCAAACCAAGTGGGTTTATGGAAAATTATGTCAAAATTTAGTTGCATGGAAAAGTTCATCAGTATTATATGTCAGTTCCATGATGGCATACTTGCCCAGGTTCTGGATAATGGATGCTGCTCTAGAGATTTTCCAGTCACCATTGGAGTAAAACAAGACCGTGTCCTTGCTCCTATGCTTTCTAGTATGATGTTCTCAGTCATGTCATCAAATGCCTTCACTGAGAATGAACATGGCCCCAAGTTTCCGTGTTCATTTAAAGATGGAACCACCACCATGCCCCAGGTGCAGCTTCCATTATGTTAGTGCTCATATATAAAAATATAGCTCAAAAAGGGCATTTTTAGACAATTCTCTTCTTTGACTGTTTGTGTGATTAAGGGACCAACAATGAAAGCAGGAATGAAAGATGTGGAAAGAACACTGGATTTGGAGAAACATAATGATATGTATTTTATAGTATTTTAAATCTTATTCAAACCTTTTAATAAATACTATGAAGAAAATTTATATTAGTTTAATTTTTCAAAGAAGAAAACTATAATTAGAGAGCTTAAATAGTGTGATGTGACCACAGAACAGCTAAGCATTAAGAGTGCAATTTGAACCAATGACTTCTTGACTCTGGGTCCAGGCTTATGATATACTACTTCTGGGATATCACGGTCATCATACAATACATGTTAACGGAGAATAAAGACAATAATAGACAAAAATTCATCAGAACTCTCCCTTATAAATCTCAGATTTGCAAGGGTCTTTATACCTTACTTTCCCCAATTATTTCTAATTATCCTGCATGTAGCTTGTTTGGATCTAATTTGTGTATTGTCTTCTCACTCCACTCCCCCACCATTAGACTGTAAGCTCTTTGAGGTGAAAGACTGACTATTGTGTCTTTCTGTGTGTGTGTGTGTGTGTGTGTGTGTGTGTGTGTGTGTGTAGCCTAGTACAGGTTTTGGCAAATAATAGGTACTTAATAAATATATGTTCACTGACTAACTTACTAATGTGCTTGAATCAATTATGTAAATTATAAAAAAAATCACACAATACAATATGAAACAACTGATTGGTTGTTTTTCTCCATTCTCAAAGAGTATCAAAATGACATCACTAGGTTGGAGTCAAGATACAGTGAGTCCGACTGTGTCTGATCAGACCAATATGAGCTCCAAAGGTTTTTTTACCTATCTGACAAATAGTCCAAATGAACATTTGGGTAGAGATATCTCTACATCTGCATGTCTCATATTTCTTTTGAGCTACTGCAATTTTGCTTCACTCATAGAACATAGAATCTTCTCTAATGTGGACATACCACTGTAAGCTGTCCTTTACCAGATTGTCCATGTTATGTAATCGATTCCACAATAATCATTTAATTGTTGACTGAGGGACTGATAGGCTTTGCTTGAAGAACTTCAATGAGTAGGACTTCAGTATTTCCTATGGCAGTCCTTTCCACTTTTAGATAGTTCTAATTATTAGGAAGTTTTTCACTATATCAAAGCTAAATTTTCAATATGCATCTGCTTCTACTTTACAGGGCCAAATATAACAAGTCTAATCGTTCTTCTAAGTGTGATCTCTGAAAATTTGAAGAAGCCATCATGTATACCCTAAGTAACATCTTTTTCAGAGTAAGACCCTCCAACTCCTTCAATGACTTTTCAAATGGTTTGTTCTCTTGGTGCTCTACCACCTTTGGATGGTATAAATGAATCAAAAAATATACAAATGAAGCTATTAGCATTTTGATTAAAAAGAAAAAAATAGCATTTTTGATATTATAGGTCCTTTTTAACAGCAGAGAGAGACAAGTCAGAAGCCTCAGGGGACTGGCTTCTGGGATTGAGGGTTGCTGCAAATAACTGAGGAATGGATATATGGCAAATAGGGTGCTAAGAGGAACAGAGAAATGCTAAAAGGGCAGGTGCAAGTGAACTAAAGATAGACTTCAAGCCCTGCCTTGGGCAGCCTTGTAGTTGTATCTTTAGCTCAACTAAAGTCTGTCTTTCTGAAGTCTGGCAGCTTGAAGACCCATGGGAAGGAAGGGGTATATATGAGACAAAATCACAGCCCCATCTGCTGGGTTTTCCAAGGTGGGGACCAAAACACATGCTTTTGGAGGCTGCCAGAGCTGAGCAGTGTGAGCAGAGTCTTGCAGATTAGATACTTAAATATTTATTACAAGTAGAAATTGATGTTGGGGAACTAAATTTCAGAAGGGAAATTGAAAGGAGGAGTATAGCTGAATCTCAATTTGTACAGTCTGGCCCCTGTACATTTCATTGACTCTTTGGCGTTTGGTGAAACCAGATGTTTGGGATGTGAGAAAGCAATGCTATTCAGATTCATGTAGTCCCTGGTTGGAGTTCTATTATTCAGGAGCTATGGGGGAATAGTCAGATGCAGATACATTTGTAAAAGGCATAATGAGTGAAATTGTGATGGACAGGAATAAAAATTCTACCCTGAAAAAGTAAAAAAGGTGAGTGGAGAGTTGAGGTTTTATTTTAAAAAGGCGATGTTGAAGAGCAACTAATGATCATTAGCAAAGGGGTGGAGAGACTGAGGCTCCAAGATGGTCACTCAGGAACTAGTTTCAGACAAATATTTCAGGACAAGGGAGTCAGGGCTCCCTCATTTAGTCAATGAGCTTTTTGGGGCAATGATAGTGTGTTTGACTCTGGCTAGGCATTTGAATTCAAAAGAAGTAAAAATGTCCCAGCCCTGGAGAAGATAACAAATCTCTTTGGGACCACAACATGCATGGATGAAATAACTATGGAGAAAAAGGATGTACATGATAATAATGTCTGGGGGTCTCAAAATGAATGTTTAAATTTATAGCACTCATCAACTGACACTGCAATCTCTTTGTTCTTCTTCCTTGTGGAATTTGATAGCTGATGGGGAAAGTATAGTATAGCAGAACTTGGAGTTTGGAGCTGGGAGCAGTCCCAATTTGCAGGGAGGACTCATGGAAGACTGTTTAAAAATGTATTTTTTAAAAGATTTTTGTCTTTATCCCACAAACAAAAACAAACTCCTATCCCTTAGATTGAATTTTACTTTTGAACAATGGGAAAACATTAAGGACAAATCTGATATACAGAGAAACCGTCTGACAATGAAAACAATATTCTGACCCTACATGTTGACTGGGGTACTACTTGATTCCTTGGATAGAGTTCCCGGCCTGGAGTCAGGAAGATCTGAGTTCAAATTCAGCTTCAGACACTTGCTAGGTTAACCCTGGGCAAGTCACTTAACCCTGTTTGTTTCAGTTTCCTTACCTGAAAAATGACCTGGAGAAGGAAATGGCAATGGTATGAAAATCCCAAATAGGGTCAGGGAGACTAGGAAACAACTAAAAAGGACTCAACAACTTGATGACTGTCATACTAAAATATGGCAGCTCGGTGGTGCAGGGTTAAAAAACTGGGTCTGGAGTCAAGAAAGAACTGAGTTCAAAATTGTCCTCAGACATTTAGTAGCTGTGCAGCCTCAGTTTCCTCAGCTGTAAAATGGAAATAATTGTATCTTTCAAAGAGTTGTTTGAAGAATCAAACAATAAAATAAGTAAAATGCTTTGTAAACCAACCTTAACATTCCAAATAGATGCTAGATTTTATTATTTTTCTTGTTATCATTCTGGCTTTCAAAGCCCTCCATAACTTTATTCTGCCCATATCAACTGATCCTCTAATAGTGTTGGAAATGTATCCTTACCAGTCCCTCTAGACCATCATATTTGATCTCATCTCTACACCTTTATTCAAAGTTTTTTTTTTTCCTTTGTCTGGACTCCTTCCATTCTTCTTCACCTATTCCAGGGCAAAATATTCTTCAAAACCCAGCTCTACAAAACCCAATTATACAATTTTTATAGGTAATAATAGAAACTCACATTTCTATAACTCTTTAACATTTCCAAAGCTCTTTTTCATCACAATTCTCTGAAGCATATGATATAGCTATTGTTTTTCCCAAGTGTTTTTTACTGTTCCTCCTTTGGCTTAGAAGAAGATTAAAAAAATCCTCAGGAGATGTCTTGATTTGCATGTGGATTGAATTTCAGTGAAGCAGAGTTGCACAAAGGTGTCAGCCCCACTAGCTCTTCCAGAATCATTGAAGTCCAGTGGCAAGTCAAAAGTCAGAACAGCTAGTATGCAGTGGATGACCTTGGGTGTCTTCAATGTCTGACCAAGCTCTAAGAATTCTACAGCCACCTGTTTTAGTTGCTTCATTGATTTTGGAACAATTTTTTCTTATCTCCCCATTCCACAGAGGGAGTCTTCACATACTTGGGATAGATATCCCCATAACTCACTATTGGGTTTGAGGCCAACCTGGTTTATTCCCTCTGTTGAGATTTTACTGGGATATGGCTGCTGATGCTCACCTACAGCTTCTTGGAGCCCCAGTTAAGAGTTGAATGCCAGTTTGGACGCTAAAGGTAGATTAGCAGTCTTGAAAAGGCTGTGGCTAGTTTTCCTAGGACACCTTATCCAAGCTAGTTTACACATAAAGAAAAAGATCTGAGAGGTTAGGAGGTATATTCAGGTCACTCCTCTAACAGTTGCCAGAACCAGGCTTCTTCTGAGCGTTTCTCTCCCTTCTCTTAAGAGAAGGAGTCAGAGTATATAGGATGCAAATCCTTTTTCTGTTACTTACTAACTTCAAAAATTTGACCAAGTCACTTAACCTTTATTAGTCTGACTTTCATTCTCTTTAAAATTAGGTGATTGGGAAAGATGACTTGTAAAGTCCCTTATATTTCTAAATCTAGAATATTTCATAGTCTGAGCTGCACAAGTCAGTCACCAATCTTGTCCTCTATTCCTCTTTTTGTAATAACTTGTTTTGTCTTTCCAACTGGAATAAGTTTCTTCAAGGCAAAATACAAGGGAATTTTTTTCAATTCTCCCTGTAATGCTAGTGTCTTCCTGCTGTTGATTATCTCCAATTTATTCTGTGTGTATATCTTGTTTTGTATATATTTACTTGCATGCTTTCTCTTCTCCATCCCCTATTTCACATTAGACTGTGACCTCCTTGAGAGTAGAGCCCTTCTTTTGCCTCTCTTTTTATCCTCAGTACTTAGCACAATGCTCACTTAGCATATAGTAGGCACTTAATAATTGTTTATTAATTGACTTGATGATAGATTCACTGGTAACCTTGGGGATGTAGTTAACAAAGAGTCAAGTTCTCTATCTGTAATATAAGTTGGTCTTCTTGTAGTTGTTTGGTCTTTCACTGGAAAGAAATCTATGAAATAACTCATTAAGCAATTCTTGCTGAGCTGCTAGAGGGTTGGCAGTCTGTTGTCTCTGCTCAGGCACCCAGCTCTGGATGGGCCATGGGATCGTGTCCAGGATGCTGTGGTTGGTCAATAGCGCAATGGCATTAATCAAGGAATTGGTCTTTGACATTTAGAGAGCAACCAGTTAATGAATTTGAATACATTTTGATTACTTTAATAAACCACATCCTATGGAGCACATTTTAAGCAAGAAAGGAAGGAGGAAAGGGGCCTGTAATTATCCCAGCTTACTGCATAATTTATTTTGGACCCTGTAAAGTCACCTCGTATATTTAGAAGTTATTTATCGTGTTTTTGGCAGAGGGGTAGCAAAACACAATAAAGCAGCATAGGCTTATGAGGTTTTACTCTTATTAGTTCATTAGTCTTATCCACATAAATAAGAATCCTAAATTTATGTTGAAAATTAAAATTGAAAATAATGAATTGAAAAATGGTTGTTTGGGGGAGTCAAGGCTCTTGGTGGGTTCATGTTTCGACTTGGTCATACTTTGTGTCAAGCAGACAAACTGGTGAGGGAATTCAGTGGGGCAAGAGGTGTTGGGAATGAAAGCATCTCCTTCTGCTTCAGCAGAGGTGATATTGAGTTACCGGGCCCATCTCCAGGTCTTGCTTAGGCTACTCCAATAGACCTGGACAGAGGAGATTTGTGGGGTTTGCTGGATACCTAGATATTTCTGGAGGTACTCAGAGACTGGAGATCACAAATATGTTTCTATTCTAGCAGATAGACCTACATTCAAAGGGATTCAGATCACATTAATACTGAAGGCTGTAGTCACAAATCAGAATCTGATACCAGGATCAAAGTCACCATTCCTATATAGCATCAGAATAATGCTCTCTCTCTCTCTCTCTCTCTCTCTCTCTCTCTCTCTCTCTCTCTCTCTCTCTCTCTCTCTCTCTCATTCTATTTCCATAGAATAGGACTTTGCAAATCAAAGGTGTCAGGGAACTGATAGTGCTTTTAGTCTCATAATTCCCTCCCTTTTCCTCTTTTGAAATGTCAGTTGACTCCTTACTAGTCCTACTTTTGTCTTTGCAACTATTTGCTTTCTTAGTGTCAAAATTCTGATGCTAATGTATGAGACACAGGCTCCAGCCCCAGCCCCATTCTGTTTACTACCAACATAAGTCCTAGCATCTACTTGACAGTACAGCCTCAATTCTTCACATTTTAAACTCTTTGAAAGTAGTGACTTTTTTTTAACTGAATCCCAGACCGAGTTCTATTTGTCTGGGGGCAGTTAGTGTCTATAGCATTATGAGAAAAAGGAGAAGCAACTCAAGGCGGCAGACTGGAAGGACAAGTCAGTGGTAACATTGGCATGATTGAAAAGCAATGAATAATAAGCTACTTGTACCGTTTGCTTATATTAGGTAATCTAAGATAGTTGTACTTCTACTTTAAGTGATGAAAGTTCAATGCAGTTTTTTTGTAAACTGAATAACATTTCCCCATGACTTTTATTCCCCAGTCAGAGATGACATTTTCTTCCTTATTTGGGGGTGGGAAGTCAGAGAGACTTTTGTTGAAGAGGCAACACAATTTAATGAATGTATGACTTTGATTAAGGGAGTTTGAATTCATTTTTCAAGGTTCGATTCCTGATTTTCTAGGAGCCACCACACTCTGAGAGTTATGCCTACTCTTGTGGCTTCTCCACTGAGGAAATCATTGTTAGGCACAATCTGAATGAGCCAAAATGTCCATAACTTCAAATAGCATGAAACCTACATAAATGCTCCATTCACCTATAACTTTGGAGACAGAAGTTCTCTGAGCAAAGACACTACTGGAGCAGAACTAAATGATATGATGACTTAGTACCACCAGTGGCTTTGTGATTATTTTTCTCTTTTCCAAGGCTATCAACCTTGATAAACATGACCTGCAGCAAAGCCCCCATGAGGCACTTTGAATACAGATATACTGAAGGATTGTGCCAAGGGATTGTGCAATTAGCACAGGACTAAATGTCATAATCCAGAGAGAGAGAGAAAGAGAGAGAGAGAGAGAGAGAGAGAGAGAGAGAGAGAGAGAGAGACAGAGAGAGAGACAGAGAGAGAAAGAGAGACAGATGCTCAAATAAAGTGCAAGTTACATCTGGAGTTGTCTCCTGTGCAGAGATTTTGTGATTCACTGATGCCCTGGGGCTCATAGGAGGAGGCTCAGAAACCTAAGGCTATAATGTCAGCATGATAGATGCTCTGAATTACCTACATAGGTCCTTTAATGTACATCTATCTGGGGTAGTTTGACATGTAGGCAGAGTGAGTGTGATGGGTTGCAAAGGGTTCAGGGTGGCTTTTTGACCAGGTTGATTCTAGAATTCTGCTATGTAAGCTTGAAATTCATTTGACTTAAGGATTGCCTTCTCTTTACTCCCTTTTAAAAGTACAAATAACCCAGGAGAAGGGTGTGGTTAGGGATACAGGAGGGGGGTTGCAAAACAGACAAAAATTAATGGGAGGTTCCATGTAAACATGGACTTCTTCACAGTTTTTCAGAGGGGCAGCTTGGGTCTCCATTCTCACTGTATATTTATAGGGGATTAGGTATAGGCCTAGAACAAGGAGTTTTTGATATAGAAAGAAGATGGATGAGCTCAACCCTAGTCCAACTAGCATAAGAAAAAACTTTAGAAAGAAGCTGCCAGAAGAGAAGCTGACTTTCTCCAACATGACCCTATTCCTCAACTACTTCACTAGGGACTTTGGGCAATTCCCCATTGGGTATATCTAAGACTCCATCTTGGGTTAGCTGAATTATTTACTCTCAGTGTTTTCTGGTATATATATATATATATATTTCTTTTGTATAGTCTCTGATTTCTGTTTTGTTGCTAATTTGGATAATTAGATTTTCTTGGCTAAGTGCTATATGTGTTCATTTTGAAACTGGTATTTGGTAGGATATGAAGCTTGAGGTCCTATTTCTTCAATAATGAAGCAGTGACCACAAGTTAGGTTGAAACGTGAAGGAAGACACAATCAACATTTAGGACTGAAAATAGAAGAATTTATAGAATGATTTTACATATATTTACATATACTTACATATATACATATTTAGTTTGTATCTAATGGTAGCCATCTCTAGGGTGGGAGGGAGGGAAGAAAAAGGGGGAAAATGAGGAAAAAGAAATTTTTACATGATAACAAACGGAATAGCATGTTGTATATTTTTTATTATACTGTCATGGAACTACTTGGTTTATGCTTTCAAATAAAAATAAAATAAACAAAATTAAAAAGTAAACAAGACAGGTTGAACCTGATCACATCTCTCAATTAACAGTATTTAAGGAAGCAGATAAATAAAATTCTAGCTTGATATTCCCTCTGTATGAGTAAAGCATCTTACTTTCTACTTCCCATACTTGTGGGAATGAAAGTCTCCCTTGGAGAAAGGTGGAGGGGGGGAGAAGGAAGATATTCATTCTGCCTCCTTTTGAGTCATGTAATGGGATAGCACTAGAAAAGAAAAATAATTGCAACATAATTGATTTCCTCTATAATTCAGTACATTTTATTTTATGTATTTAAAAATTTCTGAGAAGAGGTCCGTAAGCTTCACTAGGCTGCCACAGGAGTTCACGATACAAAAAGGGTTAAGGAACACAACTCTGAGGCAGAAGAGACCCCTGATCACCTTTTATTAAGTTTTACCAACAAGGAAACTGAGGTCTAGGGAGGTAAAGTGATTTGCCTGAGGTCATCCAGGTGTCATTACAGAGTGATTTAAACCTGTTTTTTTTCCAGAGTTCATAGCCCCTATTCTTCACTCTGGTCCCAGCTGATCCTAACTTTTGTATTCTTTTTTTCAACATCTAACAATTCTTCCATTCCAAGTGATAAATATTTCAATGCCTGTAATCATCTCTTATGTTAGTATAGTCTGTTACTATTTACAAAGCACTTTTAGAGCCATTATCCTAATTGATGCTCACAACAACCTATGAGTTTGATGGTACAGGTATTATTTGAAAGGAACACTGTGTTTGAAATCCTTAGACCTAAATTTCGGTTCAAGCACTTAATTCACTGTGTAATTCTGGGAAAAACACTGAAGTTCAGTATTTCCTCCCTCTCTCTGTCTCTGTCTTAGTTTGTCTCTATCTCTTTTTTCCCTTATTTCCTAATCTATTAAATAGGAATAATAACAATAACAATAGTTCACATTTATATAATGCTTCAGAGTTAACAACAATCTGTTTTTATGACAAGGAATGCATGCATCATTCTCCTACGTTTAGCTATTAGGAGAAGAGAGAGCTTAAATGATTTGCCCAAGGTTGAATGGTTAATAATGAATAATAGAACCAGGATGAGAATTCAGGTTCTTAAAACTTCAAGTCTAGTGCTCTCTCCATTATATGTCAATTAAACCATCACTAGCCATTATTTATTGATAGCCTGAACTGTCTTTAAAGGGTGAAAGTAGGTGTAATCATTGGCATGAGATAAAATACCTCATGACTAATGATAATACTTTGGTTTTTAAATAATTAAGACCCTGTCATAGCCAGTATCAGTCTTGTTTCTCACAATAACTCTGTGAGACAGATGTCCAAAAAGAATTAGGATTTGGCAATTTTATGAAAATTCTATCTATTCAGACTTTTCATAAATGGAAAATGAAATAGATCTTTTTGCCCTTCTTTTATAGATTAGGAAACTGAGACCCAAAGTAGTAAAGTGTTCACACAACTAATTAACTTCAGAGGAAGGATTGGAACTCAAGACTTATCATTGTTTGTTCAGTGTTCTTAACAGTAAATCATGTTGCTGCCTATAGACTCTTCTGATAGCTCATATTCCTAAATGTGGTGAGAAAACTCCATAGTTCCCCAATCATTTTTTGGAAAGTGTATGTATTTCCATTTATCCATCACTGGGCATAGGATTACAGATGTGGAGTTAAAAGAAGCCTTAGAAGGCTAGATGATTCAACCCCTTCATTTTTACCAATGAGAAACTGAGGCTCAAAGACATTGGAAACTACACATGTAGTTAAGTATCTGAAGTGGAATTTGAATCAAGGTGTCCTTGACTCCAAGTCTAATACTCTGGCCACTATCCCATACTTCCTTATGATATGGGCTATCAGCAAATTTCTATGGATCTCTAAAGGAAGTAATTTGAAACCATATGCGCATACACATATATACATATATTTATCTATGTAACTATATACATATTAATAATTTATATATTTATGTACTCATCTACTTTTAAAGTCAGTCAATAAATGTTTATTAAGAACTTTCTATTTGTCAGACACTATTCTTTATCTTTGTATAAAGAAAAGTAAAATCCAGTCTCTGTTCTCAGGGAGTAAATACCAATAAGCCACATACAAAATGTACATATACAGTAGTATGTATCATATATGCATATATGTGAGTATAAATATGTGCATATACGTAAACACATACATTTACATATGCACACATACATTTGCAGATAAATTTATATATTACAAGGCCCCAGTTTACTTGCTTTAGTCTTAAGAGGTTCACCTTGCTTTGCCCCTCTCCATGACTCTCTGGAAAGTCAGAATCCTTAGAGAGTATGGCAAGTAACTCTGAAACTATATAAAATGGTTGTAAAGTTTATGTCCCTCTGTTTTTGTGTGTAACTCCCTCTTGACTAGTCAGTTTCAATTGTGTTTTCTTGGCAAAATTGGAGAGCAGCTGGAAGTAGAGAGGAAATATATTGTTTCCCTTTACTCACTGTGTCCCTCCTCCCAAGTTTTTCTGCTTTCCCAAATTGAACTGAAATCTGCAAATGAAAAGGAATGAGATTTTAATTGGCATTTCTAGTAGTTTCTTGCTCTCCAGGACTCACAGACCTTTTAGGAGTAGAGCAGGGCTTGGGAGGGAGGCAATCTGAGAATTGCTGGTGTAAATTGAGAAAGATGACCTTTCTGGCATTTTTGCCAAAAAACAAAAAAACAAAAAAATGGAAGAGATTTCACCAAGGTCAGCACACCCTCTGCTGACCTACTTCTAGACTCCAAGAAGGTTTGTATCCTGAATAGTACTTTCAGTCCTCTCTCATCTATTTTTTTTTTTTTTTTTGCTACTTCTTCCCTTGTGACAACTCAGACCTGTCTTTTTGATTCATCTGGATGCTTCTTCTGAGATAGAATTGGCTCAACTTTTGAAAGTCATCTTGTCACTAAATCTATCTTTGTGCTGCTTACTAGGGAGATGAGTGTAGGGTAGAGAATGTGAATCATGTCCATATCAAGGATAGAGGCCTCAGGCAATTATGTGACTAATTGCATGAGAGATTTGGTGGTTTTTTTTGGTGAGTTTTTTCTCTAGGAAGAGACATGAGGAAGTAGATCCAATTTTTATCTGTTTCAGTAAGATAGATACTCAAAGGGGTACTTGAGATCCAATGATCTAATTCATATTGTTTATTGATGAATGTATTTTCTATCAAAAAACGAAGAAAGGTATAGATGAATAGCTAAGTTCCAAATTCCCATTCATGGGGCAGATTGATGGTCTTATGGGGATAGAGTGTTTCACTTGGAATCAGGAAGATCTAAATTTGAATTCTGTCTCAGATACTTAATGTGTGATCCTGAGAAGTCACAACCTCAGTTTCTTCAGTTGAAAAATGGAGATAATACGACTACATCACAGTATTTGAGGATCAAATGAGATAATACTTGTGAAGAACTTTGCTAGCCTTAGATCAACTCATAAGTGCAAATCATCAATGTTTTAATTATTATTATCTTTATTCAAAATTCATCTTACTTCCTATCTTCTTTGTGAAGCCTTCCCTAAATATCCTCCAGAGTTGTCTTTCTAATCCAAATTGAAGTTTCTCAGAATTCCTCTAACACTTAGAATGAGCATGACACAACATAGACTTTATCCATTAGTTTTTTTTCATTGTTTCACGTGTGCTAGTGTTGTTACCCCAATGCACTTATAAATTCCTGGAATTTAGAGATTATGGCTTTTTTTCTTTCTGACAGCAAACACAGTGCTGGGAACATAGTGAACAACAAAGACTCATTGTTTGATTTAACTTTTAAAGGGCTTCTATATGCAATATTTATTTTTTCCTTAAATAAAACAACAAGCACTTATTACACCCCTATTATGGGTCAGGCCCCATGCAAAGAAAAATCAGTCACTGACCTCAGAGGGTTTATCTTCTGACCAAGTGACAATCTGCACATATTTAGATAATATGCGAAATGTTTTCAAGGTAACTAAAAAGAAGGTGTGTGTGGAGAAAGGCATTCTACAGGTACCTCAAGCTAATTCTAGAAGGAAGCCAAGTGTTCTAATTGGTGAAGGTGGCAAGTTTAGATCTTCCAAGTAGGAGCACTGCTAGAATAAAGGAGTGAAGTTGGAGATGCAGTATTAAGTGGAAGTAATGAGAAGAAGACTCATAAGACTACAATGTAGAGTTCATGGAAAGAAGAAATATGTAATAAAGCAGGAAAGGTATAATGAGTCCATGGTTGAGAAGTACTTTAAATGAAAAAGAGAGGCGTTTATATTGATCTTGAAGAAAACAGGAAGCCTCGAGAGTTTAATGAGGAGAGGAATGACATGGTAATACCTACACTTTATGAAAATCATTTTACTGGATGTGTGATTGCTGATGTCAGTTTCCCTAGAGGCAGCCTTCATTTCATCTCTTCCTGCATTCTTTGTCAGATTTTTCACACTCTAACATCTCCTTTGCCTCTTATCTTCTGTCTCTCCCTATACTGACTTCTTTCTTGTTACCTGAAGTAGATTCATCTTTACCTCAGCCTTCAAACAAACAAAAGCCAGAAACCTCATTTGATTCTATTATTTCAACTAGTTTGCCTCCCTTATCTCTCCCACTGAACTCCTTGAGAAAGTCATCTGTAATGGGAATCTTCATTTCTTTTCTTGTTCTCATTTCTCTAAATTTTCTACTATAGTTCGTAATCTCATTCTATTAAAATTCCTTTCTCCAAAGTTACCAACATTCATTCAATTAAGAAATCTAACAATCACTTCACAATCTTCTTTATCATTGCAGTATTTGACAGTGTTGATCATCATCTTGTTTTGTATACTCTCTATTCCAAGTTTTTGTGACACTGCTCTCTCCTATCTCTATAACTTCTTCTCAGTCTCCTTTGCTACTTCATCAATTATGTCACATCCACAAACCATGGGTGTCTGCGAAGGCTCTGTTCTGGAACCTTTTCTCCATTCTCTTTATACTAATTAACTTGGTAGTCTCACCAGCTTTCATAGGTTCAATCATCATCTTAGTATAGAAGATATATTATCTCCATGTATATATAGTTCTCTCTCATGAACTCTGGTGTTATATAATAAATTGCCTTTTAGACAGAAGCAACACTTCAGTCAACCAGAATTTATTAAGCAACTACAATAATGGGTTCTGTGCTCAGTGTTGGGGATGCAGAGAAAGACAAAAAAAAAGTCCCTGCTCTCTAAGGACTCAAAGTCTAATGGGGGGAGACAAGATGCAAACAACTATATAAACAAACAAGATACATACAAAATAAATTAGGAGCAGCCTCAGAGGAATTATGATTAATACATACCTACCTCTTTGCTGAGGTAGGACTATAGCTGGAACTGGAAGAAAACTAAGGAAGCTAGAAGGAACAAATGAGGAGAGTACTCTAGAAATGTGGGATGGTCATTGAAATTGGTCCAAAAAAGAATTCATTACCTTTCCTCCTAAATTCTTTAATCTTCTAAACTTCCTTATTTCTTCCAAGGACACTACCTATGCTTCCAGTTACTCATGCTCACAACCTCTGTTTCATCATAATTTCTTTCACTCACCAAACATATCCAATCCACTGACATATCTTGTTATTTCTATCCAACATCTTACATGTATGTATTTCCCCTTTTTTTTCCACTCAGCCACTGACCCAGTTTAGTGCCTCATCATCTTTCATCTGGACTATTGCAATGGTCTTTGAGTGTTATTTTGGCCTTGTCTCTAGCTATCCAAACTATCCTCTATTTAATACTTGGAAAATACTTAGCAAAATGATTTTCCTTAAACAAAAGTATCCCTATATTCTTAAGTACTAATTAAATGTGAGTTTTTTAATTTCACTACCTGATAGTGAAAAGGCAGAAGCAAATGACAAATAAAATGATATTAGTTAGCAATTTAAGAAATACCAACATAAAGTTCAGGGAGATGGAATAGTCCACATTCAGCACCATGTTTTGCATCATCACATTTTTCTCTCCCAGGCCTATACAATGCTCGTGGATACTCAGCTCACATATGAGATTGCCTGAACTATTTGCACTGAGTCAGGAAAATAATAATAATTGCTAACATTTATATACTGCTTTACTATTTTAAAAGTAATTTAGAGATGTAGATATGTCTTATATCATATAGATATAATCTCATTTGATTTTCCCAACAATCCTGTGAACAGGTATAAGAATTATTCCCATTTTACAGATGAAGAAACTAAGACTGTGATAAGATAGATGACTTGCCCAGGGTCACATAGATACTAAGTTTGAGAATCAATTATTTACTTGGCCTCTAAAACAGCTTAGAAATATTTTCAATAAGAATTAAAATAAAATGCGTCTTATAGTTAATTCTCAGCTGCAGGAGAAATTTGATTTACCACCACATCCCCATTATCTGAGCATTTCATTTACTATGGGTTCTAGGGGATTGGCATACTTGAAGTCCGGGCTTTGATTAGAGTCCAGCTTAGCTTTCTGAAATCTTTCTTCATTGTGTTTCTAGTCATTCAAGTGGACTTTTGCCCATCTACTCATAGACTGAACTTTGCCTTCCTGTCAGAGAGTTGTCAATTCGGGCTTCTCTTCCAGAAGGTCTCTTGGATAGAGACAGGGAGAGAGGAATAGATCAGTTTAGCTTTCTCATCCCCTGACCTTTATTCTATAATTGCATCAACCAGAAGGCTTTCAGCTTTTGCTTGTTCTCCTTGAGGTGCTTACTTCCATTTCTTGTACATAATATTTGCTTCAAATAAGCAAATGATTCTGTTAACCCTTTCTGTGGGATGTGAACATTTTATTGTATTTTGAGTTGTGGGTTTGGGTCAGGGGGAGCTATCCTCACTCCGTAGACTGATCCTGCCCTTGACTAGCAATACACTTTCAAAAGAATTTTAGCTTAGAATTGACATTTGGTCAGTTTTCAGACAAGGGAAGAAAATGTATTAAAAAAAACCTTGAAGACAATTTGAAACTATAAAAGAGATTTCAATGGAATTGTTGCTATTTAACATTACCAGGGTTGTAGATTAATTTTTCAAAGGTTCATTAGAGATAGAAATGTACTCAGCAGGTCACCTAATCTGGTTCCTCTCACTTTACAGATGATGACTCTAAAGTCAAGAGCCTCCCTCCTTCCTCTCTCCATCCCTACCTCCCTACTTCCCTCCCTGCCTCCTTGCCTCCTTCCTTCCCACCCTTCCTTCCTTCCTTCCTTCCTTCCTTCCTTCCTTCCTTCCTTCCTTCCTTCCTTCCTTCCTTCTTTCCCTTCCCTTCCCTGCCCTTCCCTTCTCTGCCCTCTTTCCTTCCTTCCCCACTTCCAGGTGCCACAATATATTTATTACTCTTTCCCTATAGTCTTCTCAAATTTGTTCCATCTCACTCTCCAAAATGGGTAGTATAATAAATCTTCAGCATTTCATTGTGAATGATTTTATTACATCCTCCCTCCCTCTCTGCTCCTCTCACTTCTTCCCACCCCACCCCCCTTTTTGATAAGGAGTTAGTTCTCTGGAACATTGCAAAGAAACTGCTTTCCAAATAAAAAAAGATCTAAACTAAAATACTCACCCTGCTCCTTACTACTTATATGATCTTGATTAAATATTTTATGTATTTATTTTTTCCAAGTACATGCAATGGTAGTTTTCAACAACTATTTTTTGCATGGATTTGAGTTTTATATCTTTCCCCCTCCCTCCCTCCCTCTCCTCCCTTCTCCCCCTGACAGAAAACAATCTTATATAAGTTATTCATGTAAAACCATGCTAAGCATAGATCCATACTTATATGATGCTTAAGCAAGCTGCTAGATATCTTTGGGCCTTGCTTCTCTCATCTGTGGTAGGAAGGGGTTGAACTGGATGATCTCTAAGGTCCCTTCCAGCTCAAGATCTATGATTCTGTCATTAGGATCACATCAAGAATGCTGAGACAAGAGGGCTGGTAGCATGTTGAGAATGAGGGGAGACTGGAAGGGAGTGTGGAAGGCTGTTCAAACCAGGCATGGGGTCATGAAGTCAAGTTCTATCCTCTTTTTACCAATAGCTGAATCTGAAAGAATTAGATTTCCCCCATCTTGTCCCAATTAAAAATTCTGTTTATAAGGCTATCAGTCAGCAAGATATATACACGAAGTATGTATACTCATTATGACTTAGGAGTCTCAGATCCAAACCTAGGCTGCATTGGAATGGAAGTCAGCAGGCAACAGAGTTCACTTGGGATGAATATTTAATCAATATTCAAAAATGTAAAACAACAAATGATTTTTTTTAAAGGGGAGGAAAGATTCAGGGGTGGTCATAGATGTGAAGCATATTGCTGGAAACTGAATTAAGAATCAGAAAGAAACCCAATTATGCAGCTGGTGTCACTTAGGCCACATTAACTCTGAAATTTGTTTCCTTTTCCGTGGTTTCAAATTCACAGCTGCAGGCAGGAGCTGGCTGGCGGGCAGTGGTCGATAGCTGGCATTAGCAACTAAAGCTTAGTGAAGTTGGACATGAAGAGAAATGCTGAGTGGGTGAAAAGGAGAATCAATCACTTTGTGGAGCAGCAAGCATTTATTAGTACTTGGGACATGCCAGACTCATACTGGGTGCTGTGTCTGGGGAGAATGCAGCAGAAGCGATAATCTCTGCCTTCAAGGTGTTTGCAGTTAGTTGGGGAAACAAGATTCACCCATAGGAAGGACTAATGAGTCCAAGACAACCAAGACTTCTGGAATGATTTGGAGTTCAATATAGCAGTCATGTTGCTCTTCTTCCAATTGGGTCCAGCTGCCTTGAAGTGACCTTAGTCAAAGGAAGAAAGTAGAGTCCCTGCCCTGGGTTAAGCCACCTAGTCTGACACCAGAGAACTATAATCAATCCTTAGGGGTGTTTTTTTTTATTTTTGGAAGAACTTGTTTGATTTTACTAATCAATGATTCAATCAGTGTGCTTTTATTAAGGGCCTACTGTATATCACGAACTGTGCTATGTTAGGGATCAGACAATCCTTACGTTCAACGAACTCACTAGAGGTTCATAAAGTTGAAAGGTGTTCTAAGATGAATTTTTCCAGGCTGATTATACATTATTATGCCTCATGAACATCCCTGTCAAATGGCTTACTTGTTATTCTTTCTATGTGACCTTTGAGCTCTTGTCTCTTTATCTTTGCCTAGACTAGTTAACTCTCTTCCCAATGTTTGGGATGCTTCTCTACTTTTCCCAAATCTTAGAACCCTCTACTACCCTTCACGGCTCAACTCAAGTACTTCTTCCTTATATGTGTCCTTTCCTGACTTCCCAACTTGCATCTTTTCTGTTTATATTTTGTATTTTCTTATCAATGGGCAAGTTGCTTCCCCTTCAGAAGAATGTAAGCTCCTTGAGGACAGACACTAATTCACTTCTGTATTTGCATCCTCAGTGCTCAATACAGTAATTGGGTCAAAGTAGGCACTTAATAAATGCTTGTGAAATTAAAATGACTTGAGTTGATTTGAAAGAATTGAATTGAACCAAACCCAACTTTCTTTCCAATAATACCTGGTATATCCTACAAGTCAAGTGGTCAAAGAGCATGTGATAATATTTTGGGTATGAATGACAGAGGGAATTGCATAAGGAATTGGGTTAGATCTGCATCTTTCTGAGCCACAGAAAGATATTATTCCATCTATAAGCTATACTACATTTAAAGAGCTGTGGCTTATGTAGACCTTCCCAAACTCCCTGGTAACTTAGACACAGGGATCCTCTCTGGCTCAATTTATAGATAATTGACTTCTTGGTGGTCTATCTCTCTCCTTCCCCACCCTAGCAAAATCTTCCTTACTTTGGCTGCCCCCTATCCCATCTCTGACCATGACAGAGGAAGGCACTTCTTGTGTCTGGTGACTACTGAGTCACTGAGAGGATAACTTATGCCCTTGCCACCATTCTTGACCAATAACCACTAAAGTAACAAAGAGTGTCTAAGAGGCTACTAATACTCAATCTAAGTCCTCAATTCAACCTCTAGAGTACAATCTGACTCAAGGTTCTCTCTTAGATCTTCTCCCTCCTCTTGATGTTGAGGTTATAAAATCAGTTATTATATAAACTAATTACCTTGATTCTCTGCCACATTCACAAATGATCCCGAGTCCCTCCTTGCAAGTGCCTAGATAAGCTTCTGGGTAAAAGAATAGATATTTCAGTATCAAGAGTTTCTAGTAACAGACAAACAAATCAAGTTTTAGGTACTATTCTAGTAAGGACAAGAGCTAAGGTCCACGATATTAAACCTCTTTTTTTTTTTTTTTTTTTTGCAAATGTAGCTGATAGCTTCTAATCTTTAACATTTAATCTTTTTAATTTTCCTTCCCAATATGTCCATGAGAGTAGAAGTGCCATCAGTTAAGATGTTATTAAGGGACAGTGTATTGTAGTAAAAAGAACACTGTCTAGGGATCTGAAGAATGGAGGTTGAGTCCCTGTTCTTTCACTAATTACCTGGGTGACCTTGGCCCAGTTGCTTCATCTATCTTCATCTCTGTTTGTTAAGGGCAATGCACAGTTTGGCAATTTTTAGGCATAGTCCTAAACTACTTCCCAGATTGGCTGGACCAATTCACAGTTCCAATAAAAGTAAATTAATATAAGGACTTCCTTTATGGAGAATGCATACAATATGCACACAATAAAGAATAATATGCATCAAGGTAAGGCTGGAAAAATAGTAGGGCAGTTTAATGTGGAAATTTATTTTGCTTAACTGTACATATTTGGAATGGATTTTATTTTTCTTGATTTCCTCATGGGAAGGTTAGAGAGAAATGGGAGGGAGAAAATTTGAAACTTAAAATAAAATAAATGTGAATTTAAAAAAAGTAGTATGATATCAAATTATGAAAGGTATCAGATTCCAGATTAAGGAGGATGTACTTACCATAGGTAATAAGTAATCACCAAAGATCTAGATCTCTATATTACAAATTGAATAGAAATAGAAAATGATCTTTAATGTGGTTGGTACTATAGGGGATAGATGAAAAGGAGAAGATACAATTTCTATCTTCAAAGAGGTTATAGTTTAGTAGGGAAGACATGATTGACATTATGATTTAATTAACCAATGTCACAAAACAGCCTGTGAGCTAAGGTAAAAACCATGTCACAAAAGATCAACACAACAATCCAATGGAATGTAAGTCCTTTGAGCACAAAGCTTAGGTTGCCTTTACTTTTGTATTTCACACAGTTTAAAATCCTACTGCTTTGCATATGTCCTATAAATGATTGATGCAAGTCTTGAAAGAAAGAAATGGGAATAGGGTTAGGCACAGAAAAGTCTTGGAGGAGATGAATTTTAACCTAGGCCTGGAAGAAATTAGAAGATTTTGAGGGGAGTAAGATTGTTGCCAGAGCTTAACTCTAGAAGATCATGTCTAGGAGATTAGCCTGCTTAAAGTAAAAACAAGGGTTATATAAAAACACAAGGAACAGAAAATATTACTGTAGAAAGAATGGCCCTTTGCCAAAATAAGAACATAAATGGTCCATGACTTTAAAGGGAATCAAACCTTTCATATGCAAACCAAACCCCATTATAACCATACCAGGCACTCTACCTTCCACCATACCTGGGATACTATTGTAAGACATTTAAAAAAACATCCTTTGATAAGAGTATATATTTTATCAAATCAAATCAAACTGAGAAACCATTTATTTTAATTTATTAAAGTCCACATGCAAATAGCAGATAGAATCTGCTCAAATATAGAGGAAATGTTGATAAAGTTAGAACTTTGATAATAATGAAATTTACTAAGAAACACTTTTTAAAAAAATTGAAATGGAAAATAAATTGTAAAATGCCTACTATATTCAAAGTACTGGGCTTCAAAATGAGTGAATTAAAAACTAGTGAGTCTGGGGTGGCTAGGTGGCGCAGTAGAGCACCAACCCTTGACAGGAGTCAAGAAGACCTGAGTTCAAATTTGACTTCAGACACTTGATAATTACCTAGTTGTGTGACCTTGGGCAAGTCATTTAACCCCATTACTTTGCAAAAACAAAACAACAACAACAACAAACAAACCAAAAACTAGTGAGTCAAGACAATTTAAAACAATTTATTAGGACAATTGGGGTGATGATCAACCTTGATGGACTTGCTCATTCCATCAGTGCAACAATCAGGGACAATTTTGGGCTTTCTGCAATGGAGAATACCATCTGTATCCATATAAAGAACCGTGGGGTTTGAACAAAGTTCAAGGACTATTCCCTTAAATTTAGGGAAAAAAAACAGATATCTTATTGTCTGATCTTGTTATCCCTTATACTTTTTGTTTCTTCCTTAAGGATATGATTTCTCTCTCATCACATTCAGTTTGGATCAATGTACAACATGGAAACAAAGTAAAGACTGACAAATTGCTTTCTATGGAGGGTGGGGGGAGGGAAGTAAGATTGGGGGAAAAATTGTAAAACTCAAAATCTTTAATAAAAAAATTCCCCTGGGGGGAGCTCATGAGGGGGATGACTAGGCAGTTGGCCTCAAGCCAAATTGTTGAGGAATTCGATTGTCAAACAAAGGATTATCTATTTTATTCCAGAGTTTTGAGGAGTCAATATAACTTTTTGAGAGGGGGGAAAAACCCAATTAGGTTGATAAACAATGGAAAGTGAGCCATATCACTGAGTTAAAAAACAAGCAAATTAATAGCAATGAGGCCTGTATCATTTCTGAACTTTAGCTCAAAAATTATTTTAAAAAATTAATTTCATCATTTTATGAGACCTACATACAAGTTTATGCTGGAGTTAGCTTCTACTGGCTCCCTAGAGCAGCTTATTAAATTTTCAGTGTGAAATTACACCTCAGAAATTAGCAAACACTTCAAATCTAGACTTGATTTATTGTTTTATTGATAATTTAGATTTAAAATGATGAAGATGGTCTTGGATTTCAGGGAGTATAATCATGCTTTTATGAATATTTCTATGCATTTAAGGTACATCTTTTGCACTAGTTTGCAAATGGACTGGTTTTTGCCTATACCCCCCCCCCAATATACCAATATAGTACTGTTACCATAGGCAACAACCTCATTTAACTCTATAATTTGAACAATGAACCCTTTTCAGAATCCGAATATATAAGAGATCTTAGTATGTGGAATGTGATGTTATAACTAGAGTTTTCAGAATCATATGATGATATTAGTAATAGCTAGGATAATAATTATGGTGATAAAAATATCTATAGTGCTTTAAGGTTTCATAGATAAGATGTCACAGGTTTAAAGGGATATCCATAGAGAATGGGGATGACAAGAACAAATGTATTATTTGTGAAGAACAGATACATGATTGCTTTCCACAATTTCATCTAAAAATATCCCTGAAATAGGTTTAAAACCTGATACTAGCCAGCAAGAAGATAAGCCTTGTCTATGGTCTTCCTTTTATATGCCCAATTTATAGACCTACATTTCAAAAAATGCGGTACTGTGGTGCAGAATAAAGAAGTTTGAATTTAGTTTCAGAGGACCTGTTTTTGTTACCTGAATGACCTTGTAAAAAAACCACTTTTTCTCTCTGTTGGAGATTGCACAAGATGACCTTGAAAATTTCTTACAGCTCTCTATCTATGGTTCTATGAAAGCAAAACTCTGTCTTCACTGGTCCATTACTGTTCTAAAGGCCATTCCATCAGTCAAGGTTCATTGAAATCAATGTTACTGAATATCCTCAATTGGTTTCCTATTATAGATCTATGTTTTCAATATTTTAGCATTACTCTCTCATGAATGGAAAACAAGTAAACAGTAACTTGGGAAAATTTTTATGGCGTCAATGTTTCCATACCATCTTCTCTTGCTAATCCAGTGAGAACTTACATAGCATCCTGAACAAAAATATAGACCCCAAAATAAAAAAGTATAGATTTATAGAAATATGAGGCCCAGTGTATGTGACAAAGTGCTGATATAGGCCCTAATATTATATACATATATATCATCAAATGACACCGTTAAGTCAATTATTGGTATGAGAAAGTAGAAGGAAGAGGAATTGAAATGATGTATTATCTACTCCACACAAATAAAAGCCTGAATATCTACTGCAGTCCACACCAAGAAAGAGTAACTAATGTTTATGAATGGTATTTTTGTTCATATTTCTGTTTTCAAAGTGAATGATCTGCTTATCTAAACTTTGTCTTGGAGATCTTAAAGATGTTTGCTTGGTCTTGCTTTAGTGTAAAATGTGAGGTGTGACATTCTGATATGCTGAAGTCATGATGTTTGTTCTTTATTATCAAAGAAGATGGGGACAGCTAGGTGGTGCAGTGGATAGAGCACTAGCCCTGGAGTCAGGAGGACCTATCTGACATCAGACACTTAATAATTACACACATGTCCTTGGGCAAGTCACTCAACCCCATTGTCTTAAAGAAAAAGAAAAAGAAGGCTATGACATCATAGAGCTGATGCCATGATAAATATATGGATTATCAGTCACCTGGGTCCAGTGGGTAGATATAAATCAGGACAACTGGAGATGACCTGGATGAGAGGCAATCAGGGTTAAATGACTTGCCCAAGGTCACATGGCTAGTGTCAAGTGTATGAGGCTACATTCAAACTCCTATTCTCCTGTCTCCAAAGTTAATGTTTTGTCCACTGCATCACCTACCTTGTAGCTAAGAAAGATTCAAATATTACCTCTGATACTCATTGACCAAATAAGTCTGATTAATTTATTGTGTCTTAGCTTCATTTTCCTTACTTGGCTAATATGACCTATAAGTACTTTATATCACAAAGCTTTTGTGAGGATAAAAGAAGAAAAAAAAATCTATCTATCTATCTATCTATCTATCTATCTATCTATCTATCATCAAAAGTTCTGAAAATCTAAAATGCTATATAAAATATGATTGTTATAGTGTAATTCTATTCATCATTTTCAAAGGAGTTCAGATAGAATTGGTTCTGGGACAAGTCATTATCTTGCATTATTTTTTAAATATTTGGTGTTATGAGCACTATGGTACAGGTGGATAAAAGAATTGCATTTTGTAACTGAATAAAAATTTTGAGATGTAAGGCCATCTTCTCTTACCTTACTGAAGTACAATTCCAGTGGCAGACAGGATCACACACTCATAAACATATATAATACATGCATGCATATCTTATCAATCTATCTCTAAATCTATATCATTTATCTCTTCTATATATAATCTATCTTTTTCTCCCTCATCATTGCCATATTTAACTCATCCCACAAATGTGACTTCAAGTGAGGGAACAGAAGATGATCTTGCATGTTAATTCAGACATGCATATACATGCATGTATGCAAACAACACATTGTTTAAGTGTGTATGTATGCCTATACACACACACACACACACACACACACACACATATATATATATATATATATATATATATGCATACATACACCTCTCATCCTGTTTCCACCTAGGTTAATAATTTCTTCTACTAGATAACTATATTTTACCAACTTTTAATTCCATTAGTTTGGAAGTATAGTGACATCTGTTGAAATATATTATTCTTTTTTTTTTTGCAAGGCAATGGGGTTAATTGGCTTGCCCAAGGCCACAAAGCTAGCTAATTATTAAGTGTCTGAGGCTGGATTTGAACTCAGGTATTCCTGACTCCAGTGCTGGTGCTCTATCCACTGTGCTACCTAGCCACCCTGAAATATATTATTCTTAAATTTTTATAAGTCAATATTATGTGAAGGCAATGGTGAGCAACAGTTCTGTCTGAATTGATTCTTTGATTATGGTACAGTTTATTTGCTGACTTCTCAATGATATTTGGAGGTTGGATTATATTGTTATGTGAATAAGCTTCTGATGTATCATTTGGGCCAGTTGATTAATGTGTTTCTAAGTATTTTGTAGGTAATAAATTTTTAATATCTGAAATAACATATCACATTGTCCTATTGTTTTCCTTTCAAAATCTTCATTGATCAATAATTTCAATGCCCTCAAGGATTATTAATATTGTAAATATTGTTGCCTCTATTATTTCATTACTGTGGTTTCAATGATATGGGGAAATGCCCAAAATGGAAATTCTTTACATTGATACAGATGAACAATGCAATAAAAGAAATATCTGAGGCATTTTAAAGTTAAATAACTTACTTATATTCACATGCCAGTATTTGTCAGAGGGTTGCTGATGATAGTTTTAGTCCTAACAGAAACATATAACAATGCTTATGTGAGATCCATTCTCTCTTTTTTTTTGGAGGGAAGAGATAGATTGACTAAGAAATTTCCATTGACATTTAAGGTTAGAATTTTTGAACAAAACTCCTGTGTTCCACAAGAAATCTTTTCTAAGCTTTTAAAATTCTAGTTCTTTCCCTTTGCCTTTTATTTCCTATTTATCCTGGATATGGCTTGATTTGTGTATATATATATTTGATTGCATGTTGTCTCCCTCATTAGATTGTAAACTCCTTAAGGGCAAGAACTATTTTTTAGCTTTTTTTGTTATCTTTAGAATTTAGCACAGCGCCTGGTACATAGTTGGTATTAATAAATGTTTATTGATTCATTGAACTTGGAAGTGGGTAGAATCCATTGACCCCAACAGGCTGTAAGAGTTTTAAATAATGGGAATTTTCCCCAAAAGTTCTTGCCCAAGGTCACATAATTAGGTAATTATTAAGTGTCTGAGGTGAGATTGGAACTCAGGTCCTCCTGACCAAGGCCTGTGCTCTATCCATTGTGCTACCTAGCTGCCCCTACATTGCTTATTCTTGACATTCTTGAGGGGCCCAAATCAACTGTGAATACAGAATAGTATAAGTTATCAGCTAAATTGCTAAGTAGATAATTGGTTTTTAGAGTCTCTACTTTTTCTATTTAGTGTCTTTTGCCATTCTACTTATGAAACTTATTTCTCCCTATATGCTGCCTTTAGGTCCACATCCTATCTTCTTCCTAATCAAAATATAATCTTGAACTTCTGGTAGCCAAGATGGCAGAGTAAGAAGTAAATCTCTGTAACTCTTCTGTATTCACCTCCAAACAACCACAAAAATTGCACCCCAAAACAAATCCTTGACCAGAAGAACCAGCAAAACGACAGAGTGAAACAATTGTTTACCTCAAGAAACTTGGAAGATTTGCAAGAAAGGTGTGGCTCACTTGAGTAAAAAGTAAATACAGTCCAGGACAGGAAACATCCGCACAAGGCAGCACCATCTCAGCAAACTGCCTGAGGAATCCTAGCTACAGTATGATAGAGAAGGCAAATACCTACTCTATGTGCCTCAGCATAGACAGGGGAACCTGAAGACTCCAACTGTGAGAACCACCATGTGCTTCACCATAGTCTCTGGGAAACAGGTATATTCCAGAGGTCAGACAGCCAAGTGCTTTATTGTAACCCCAGAAACATCCCACTGTCCACAGCACATGCTAGTCATCACCACTAGGATACCAGCTCAGTATCAGCTAAGCTGCCAGACCCTTGTAACCTCCATCAGCACAGCACAGCCCACCTCCCACTCTCAGGGAAGCATCAGACATGAGGGTCCCCTGTGAGTCATAGGGCAACATCAGAGCAGCACCCGATAAATAGTCAGGGTATGCAGCCACTGGCACAAGAAGTTTGGGACAGTGCCCTTTCCATTATGGGAATAGAACTTAAGTTTAAAAGAAAGGAAAAAAAAAACAAAAGAGATGATCAAAAAACAACAAGAGAATCTGACCATTGAAAGCAATTTTGGACAAAGAAGACCAAAACACAAACTCAGAAGAGGACAATGATGTCAAAGCACCTATTGTAAAAAACCAAAAATAAAATGGAAAGTGGTTTCAACCCCAGAAAAGGAGGAACTCAAAAAAGAGTTTAAAATCATATAATAAAGATAGAAGAAAAATGGGAAAAAGAAATGAGAGTATTACAAGAGAATTACGGAAAAAAAGACTCAATAGATTGGAAAAAGAAAATAATTGTTGAAAAGTAGAATTGGCCAAATGAAAATGGAGATATAAAAAGTCACTGAAGGAAACAACTCTCCATATGAAAAAGGAAATGCAGAAACTAATTGAGGAAAACATTTTTTTAGGATTTTGTGAGGCCGGATTTGAACTCAGTCAGGTACTCCTGACTCCAGGGCCAGTGCTCTATCCATTGCACCACCTAGCCACCAAAAACAACTTTTAAAAAGTTAGAATTGGGCAAGTGGAACTTAATGACTCTATGAGACATCAAGAATCAATAAAACAAATTCAAAAGAAGAAAAAAAAGAAGAAAATTTAAATACCTCACAGTTAAAACAACTGACTTTGAAAATAGATACAGGAGAAACAATGTTAGAATTATTGGACAATTTGCAAGCCATAATCAAAAGGATGACTTGAATGTAATCTTTCAAAAAACTATCAAGGAAAGCTCCTCTGATATCCTGGAACCAGAGGGAAAAATAAGTATTGAAAGAATTCACCAATTACCTCAAGAAAGAGATCCCAAAGTAAGAACTCCAAGGAATATTACAGAACTATTAGATTAAGTGAAAAGTACTGTAAGTGGAAGAACAGAAAATTCAAATATTGATGAGCCACTCTCAGGATTACACAGGACTTAGAGGCTACAACATTAAAGAATCAGAGGTCATGTGACATGATGTTCTGTGAGGCAATGGAACTAGGACTACAACCAAGAATAACCTACCTGGGTGAAATTCAGGATAATACTTCAAGGGAAAAAAATTGTCATTTAAAGAAATAGAAGTACTTCAAACTTTCATAACAAGAAAACCAGAATTGAACAAAAATTTTGATCTCCAACATCAAGATACAATAGAAACCTAAAAAGGTAAAAAGGGATAAGAAAACATAAGGGATTGAATGGAGCTGTTTGCATTCCTATATGGGAAGATAATACTTGTAATTCTTAAAAACTGTACATTAATGATAAAGCTAGAAGGAATGTACATCGACAGAGGGTATAAGGTGAATTTGAGGTAATGACATATAAAATAAAGAAATGAAAAAGAGGAGTCCACTAGGTGCAGAAAGAAGGGAGATATAGAATGGATAAACTTTCTCATGAAGAGGTATGAAAGATCTATTACAGTGGAGGGAAAGATAGATGATAAGCTTCACTTGAACTTTACTCTCATCAGCATTGACTCTAAGAGGCAATACTACATACAATCAGTTGAATATAGAAATCGATCTTAATGAACAGTAAAGAAGAAAGGGAAGAGATTAAGTAAAGGAGAAGGGGAAGTTGACAGAAGAGAGAGAGCAAACTTGGGAGATTATAGATAGATGAAAATCACTAGTGAAGATGGAAAAGGTGAAAGGAGAGAAGAAAAACAGCAGGAAAAATAGAATGGAGAAAACTATACAGTTAGTGATCAAATCTCTGAATCTGAATGGGATGAAATCCCCTGTAAAAAGAAAGGGATAGCAGAGTGGATCAAAAACCAGAATTGTACAATATGGTGTGTAAAAGAAACAAACCTGAAGCAGACACAGAGTAAAGGTAAAAGACTGGAGCAGAATGTATTGTGCTTCCACTGAAGTTAAATCCTGATTTCAGACAAAGCAAAAACAAAAATATATAACCACTTTGAAAAAATGAGGAGGGGGCAGAGCCAAGATGGTGACAAGAACAGATAATGTCTTAGTCACTCTCTCATAAATTTTCGAAGCTAAGGACCTTAACTGAATTTTCGAGAGACAGAATCCACAGAGCGACCCAATCAGGCAGTTCTCCTACTCAAGGTAACCTGGAAAAGAGCAGAAAGCTCTGCTCCCCAGGGTTGGAAGGGTGGCCGCCAGAGGGGTGGCCCGCCAGAGTGAAAGAACTTCAGCCTCCTGGAGTCAGCCCCAGGGGGCTGGGAGCCTGGCTCACAGCAGCTGAGGAGTTTCCTGAGCTACTCCCAGGGGAGCACCAGGTACAAATTGGGGGGAACAGCAGGGGACCTCTGCCAGAGCAAGCACATGAAGCCAGAGAGCAGAGTGGCCAGTGCAGCAGAAGCAGGCAGAGCGGGTAAGCAGGAGCCCCCAGGGCATGAGCCCATTGAGCTGAGGGAGAGGAGTGAAGAGAGAGAGACTGCAGAGCTCTGCCCCTGGAACAGGTCTCTGGGGTTCTGACCACATTCAGATCCTGATCGCAGTCTAGGCCCCCCGATAGAACAGCAGGAGTCCCCTCCATCTCATCCCCATGGCAGAGGGGGGTGCATATGGTCATTCACAGATCAGGAGGAAGGACAGAGCCTCACACACTGAGACCCTTGTGGGAGTGTCCCAAAAGCTCAGGAAGCACCCCAAAATCAAGCTCAGGCTGGGAAAATAAGCAAGCAGAGAAACAAGAGGAACACCATTGAGAAATATTTTGCATATGAGCCCAAGAAGGATCAAAATACTCAGTCTGAAGATGAGGAAGCACAAGTTCCCGCATCTAAAGACTCCAAGAAAAAACAGAAATTGGGCTCAGGCTTTGATAGAGCTCAAAAAAGACTTTGAAAATCAAATGAGGAAGTTAGAAGAAAAAGTGGGAAAAGAAATGAGAGAGATGCAGGAAAAACATGAAAATGAAGTCAGCAGCCTAGTCAAGGAAATCCAAAAAAAATGCTGAAGAAAATAGCATGTTAAAAACCTACTTAGGTCAAATGGATAAAACAGTTCAAAAAGTTATTGAGGAGAAGAATGCTTTAAAAAGCAAAATTGGCCAGATGGAAAAAGAGATAAGAAAACTCTCTGAAGAGAACAAATCCTTCAGACAAAGAATAGAACTCAGGGAGATTGATGAATTTATGTGAAACCAGGACTCAATACTTCAAAACCAAAAAAATGAAAAATTAGAAGGAAATGTGAAACATCTCATGGAAAAAAAACAACTGATAAGGAAAGCAGACTTAGGAAAGATAATTTAAAAATTATTGAAATACTTGAAAGTCACGATCAGGAAACGAGCCTTGACATCATCTTCAAAGAATTACCACAGGAAAATTGCCCTGATATTCTAGAAGCAGAGGGCAAAATAGAAATAGAGAGAATCCACCGATTACCCCCTAGAAAGAGATTCCAAAAAACCAACCTCTAGGAATATTATAGCCTAATTCCAGAACTCCCAAGTCAAAGAGAAAATATTACAAGCAGCTAGAAGGACACAGTTCAAATATCATGGAGCTGCAGTCAAGATCACAAAGGACTTAGCAGCAACTTCACTGGAAGCTCGTACGGCTTGGAATATACCAGAAGGCAAAAGAGCTTAGGATGCAGCCAAGAATCAACTACCCAGCAAGGCTGAATGTCCTTTTCCAGGGGAAAAGATGGACTTTCAATGAACTAGGGGAATTTCAAATGTTCCTTTTGGAATGGCCAGAGTTGAACAGAAGGTTTGATCTTCAGATACAGAACTCAGGTGAAGCATGGAGATTGGAGGAGACGGGGAAAATATGAGGGACTTGATGATGAACTGCATGTATTCCTGTATAGAAAAATGACACTGATAATACTCATATGAACCTTCTCAGTTAATAGAGCAGGTAGAGGGAGCTTTTATAGTTGAAACACAGGAGAAAGCTGAATTTGAAGATAAAATATGGTGTAAAAATGGAGTCAACAGGAAAAAAAGGAAATGTAATGGGAGAAAGAAAAAGGAGAGGGGGGAATAGGCCAAGATATTTCATATAATAAGATTTTTCTTTATTACAAAAAAAGAGGAAAACTACATCTTGCTAAAAGGTATTCTAGACAATAAAGTAATAACAATATACATCAAGTGGCATAACATTCAAATTATTGAAGAATTTAAGTGAATTAAAGCTTCATGACCAAATGAGATAGAGAATATCATGAAATATAAAATAGATAGTTTTGATCATATTAAATAAAAAAACTTTTGCACAAACAAAATCAGTGTGACCAAGATTAAAAGGAAAGAAGAAAGTGTCTCTGATAAAGGTCTCATTTCTCAAATATATAGAGAACTAAGTCAAATTTATAAGAGTACAACTCATTTCCCTGTTGATAAATGATCAAAGGATATGAACAGGCAATATTCATATGATGAAATCAAAGCTATCTATAGGCATATGAAGAAACATTCTTTTTTTTTAGGTATTTTGCAAGGCAAATGGGGTTAAGTGGCTTGCCCAAGGCCACATAGCTAGGTAATTATTAAGTGTCTGAGATCAGATTTGAACCCAGGTACTCCTGACTCCAGGGCCAGGGCTTTATCCACTGCACCACCTAGCCACGCCATGAAGAAACATTCTAATTTACTTTTGTCTACAGAAATGCAAATTGAAACAACTTTGAGGTACCATTTCATACTTATCAGATTGATTAGTATCACCCAAAAAGGAAAATGGTAAATATTAGAAAGGTTGTGGAAAAATTGGAACACTAATTCATTGTTGATAGATTTGTGAAATGATCCAGATATTCTAAAGAGAAATTTGGAACTATACTCCAAGGATTTCAAAACTGTGCAAACCGTTTGGCTCAGAATTGTCCCTACTAGGTCTATATCTGAAAGAGATCATAAAAAAGGGAAAGGGACCAATATGTGCAGAAATATTTAAGGCAGCCCTTTTGGTGGTGGCAAAATATTGGAAACTGAGAAGATGCACATTGATTGGAGAATTTTTGAAGAAGCTGTAGTATGTAAATGCAATGGAATACTATTTTGTAATAAGAAATGTTAAACAGAAAAGTCTGGAAAGACTTACATGAAGTGATGTAAAGTGAAATGAGCAGAACCAAGAAAACATTGTATACAGTATCAGCCACATTGTGTGATGATCAACTATGATGATTCAGCTTTCCTTACAAAACAAGTACAAAGTATTCATGAAGGAAAATGCTATCTTCATCTAGCTAAAGAACTTTTGGACTGAATGCACATTAAAGCACTATTCTTTACTTTATTAATTATTAATTATTAATTATTATTTATTATTTTACTTTATTATTTACTTTATTAATTTATTTTTATTATTTTGTGTCTTTTCCTTTCGACATTTCTTTTTTCACAACTGTGTCTAATATGCACATATATTTTACATGATAGTACATGTATATGTATATCAAATTACCTATTATTTAGGAAGGAGGAGAGGAGAGAGAGTCTTCTTCCAGATTAATTTTTTTTAATTAGGTAAAAGAGATCATTTTTTGTTTCACTTTTTATCCAGTCTTAACCATACCTCAGTCAAATGGAATTGGAGGTCAAGATTTCCCACTGCATTTGGGGCTATCTCCATTTGTCCTGATTAATGTCTTGACACTGTACCCAGACGATAGTGGAAGAGAGAATGAGGCTTATGACTTTGCACAACCCTTCCTCACTTAAAATCTAATTTGCTTGCAAGTTATGGTATCACCTTCTTGCTGTCATGGTCCTCTGAGAACAAAGACAAACAAGAGCAACCTATTTGAAAAAGGGGAAGAGCCTAGTGGGAGTGAGCCCTTTGCTAAAGGAATAGATGCCTTCAGCAATTGCTACATTTACAGTGTTCATTAAGAAACAAGTAGTGCTTAGTTAATAAAGTTACTCTAATGTTTAGAGGTTCAGCACAAAGAAAGGAACTGTAAAAATATGTTTTTTTTCAGATTTCAATTTAAATTCCATATCTTGCTGAGCTCTTGGGAATTGTTTCTGTCATTAGTTCATAATTTATTTTTCAAAATTTTTCCATTTTAAGAAAAAGAGAGAAGAAAAGAAAGGAGAATTTAAAAAAAAGCAAAGGAAGATGATAGAAAAAAATTAGAAAGCAGCAAAGAAAGACAGAATGAGTAGAATATGAGAATGTCACTATTGGGTAGGGACTAGGGCAGTGGAAGAGATAGAACTCAAAGAGCTTTCCTCTTTTGCTTATGGTTATTACAGATATTTTCTCAGCTGAGGATATCTTTGCCTGCCAGTCCTGTGTGTGAATGGCCCGATAAAGGAAAAACATTTTTTGAGCAAGATTTCTGGTGGAGAAAACATTGCAGTTGAACACAGCTTCTACTGCATTAAATCAGGGGACATGAGTCTATATTTCTTGACCTGAAGGTGCTTACAAATGCATAATGCATTAGCATTAATGGAGGCAACCTTAATCCATTTGACACTGAGAGGTTAAATATAATATAATCTTTTGCCTATGAAATTCAACTGGAAACAAAAATAAATTTGACTTTACTTAATTCCCTTGATGACCTTTGGATTCAGAGTAGTTGTTTAGTTGAGAGGGACTTTCTGGAATTAGTCTTTAGGGATTTAAATCACATTCCCTTCAAAGCAGGAAGACAGCTAGTATTTCCATAGAGATGTATTTAAGACAGTCTTCTAGCAGGTTAAAAATGCCCTGGTAGGAATCAACTTCTGTGGTATGGCAAAACGACACATCCTTCCAAGCCTGACTTGCATCACATTCTATGTGACACTGTCAGCTTACTTTTACACACACACACACACACACACACACACACACACAAACACACATAAATACATATATACACCTACATACCTATACACACATATATTTATTTGTGTATAGGTATGTATGTATGTGTAATATGTATGCACAGACACCTATGTATATAGATATATCTACATATGTAAATATGTCTATCTTTGTGTTTACATATAGTATATACATATACACATAAGCAACAATCTAGTACTTTAATAGTGAATTCTCAACTCTAGGTATTGTCATTATATATAGAAATTCATCAACTGGATTCCTAATTTGTCATTAAAGTGAATAATAACCTTTTTTCTCTTTGCAACAGACAAAGAACAAAGAACATCCTTGCAACAAATTTGTACAATAAAGCAAATTATATTTCCATATTGGTTATTATATATCTTATTGTGGCACTTTGAAATCATTGTCTCATGGAGGGCATGATTCGATAATATTCTTCATTATGTGTCCTCTAAAATTATGGTTAGTTCTTGTGTTAATCAGAATTTTAAAGTGTTTCAAAGGTGGTCATTTTTGCAATGTTGTAGTCATAGCAGAAATTGCTCTCCTTAACTTCATTTTGTATCAGTTCATACCAATTGTAGGATTTTTTCCAAAACTGTTTTTATTATTATAAAACTATTAATTTTAATTCAAGTTAAATATAACCAAAGAAAATAGGATTGTTCACTCAAGCACTTATGAAGTTCCTTCTGTGTGTCAGAAACTATTCTAGGAGATGGGAAATAACAAAAGGGAAACTTTTTGTACCTAAACTTAAGAAGCTTACATTCAAATGGGAAAAACAACATGTACATAGATGGCTAACATGCAATATATATATATGTATGTATACATATATATACATATATATATATATATATGACACAAGATAAAATACTATTAGCTAAGATAACTAAGAAAGATCTGATGCAGAACAGAGTCTGAGCTGAGATTTGGTTTTTTAAAAACCCTGGGATTCTGAGACACAGAAGTGAAAAAAAAAAGAATATTCCAACCAACAGTTCTAGTCAATGTAAAGGAGCAGAGTTGGAGATGGGAGATGGAGGGTACTGTGAGAGGAATTGCAAGAAGACAAATATAACTGAGTTAGAGTTTAGACGAGTAATAATGAGACAGAAAATAGGAAAGGACAAGATTATAGTTTTATATGTCAAATGGAGTATATGTTTGATATTACATGTAATAAGAATATAATAGAGTTTGTTGCATGTTGTAGCCATATAATCACATCTTCACACTTTAGGATAATCACTTTTGTGCTTACATAGAGGATCATTAGGATAGGTAGAAACATGAGACAGGAAGACCAATTAGTATATTATTACAATGGTCTAGGGAAGAAGTGATGAGTAACTGAAACCAGGTCATGGCTTTATTAATAATGTCTGTGTTAATGAGGAGATGGGGATGAATTGTATAGAGAGGAATAACAAGTTTTGAAAATTGGTTGGGTATGAGGAATGAGTAGCAATGATGTGTGAAGGAAGATGCCAAAGTTGTGAACCAAAGTGACTGAAAGAAGAGGTTACCTTAGATATAAAAAAAGTTTAGGAGGGGTCAGTTGGGTCAAAGATAAAGAGTTCTATTTTATACATATTTAGTTTAAGATATCTTTAAGACATCTAGTGTGAAGTATATAAAATTTTGTTGGCAATGTGAGACTAGAGCTCTGGGGATAGACTGGAGTTGAATATATAGGTCTTATAATCATCCACATAGAGATGATAAATGAATCCACATGCAAGCTGATGATATCATTAAGGAAGAAGGTACAGAGAGAAAAAAGAGCAGGCATAGGATGAACCCTTAGAATATACCAGATTTAAGGAGCAGAATAATGATGGTGATCTAAGAAAGGACACTGATGTTGTCAGATAAGTTGAAAGAACTCAAAGAGAAGGCAGTGTCATGAAAACTCATGGTGGAGAGGAAAGGATAATCAAACATATTGAACTTAGTAGAGAGGTCAAGAAAAATGAAGTTGAGAAAAAAGTGAGAAAACAATACATTTGGTAAAGAAAATTTCGTTGGTAACCTTAGAAAAACAGTTTCAACCAAATAATGAAGTCAAAAGCCAAAATTTACAGAATCTAGAAGGATAATGAGGGAATGGAAAAGCATACTAGTAAAGGATTATTTGAAGGATCTGGTGGAGATTGGGGGAGAGTTATGATTCAGTCTGGAGTGAAATACAGGGAAAATATGGTAAGTACTTTGAAATATTTAATGCATTGATATTAAGAAATGAGATTAGGAGGTGGTCAGTCTTTCATCATGAGTCCTCTAGAACTGTGGTTGGCCATTGTTTTGATTAGAGTTCTTAAGTATTCAAAATATTATTGTTATTTAAAAAGGATTTTCCATATCAAACAATGTGCATTCATTCCCAGTGTGAAATCCTTTGGTCAGTGCTTTGGAAGATAGGAGAGAAACAGAAGCAACAGTTTTGCCTCCTTTGAGGCACAAGATAATATATGAATGAATTTTATAGTATTTAATACATTGTATAATATATAGAATCTGTTGTCCCTTTGTTCAGACCACTATGTAGTTAGATTGACAATTTTTTGCAGATTTTGATAGCAGATGTACAATTAGACTAGTTATATAAACAAAACAAACATCCAATTTGAGTTTGAGAATAATGCTATAAATAATAAATATTGCAAGAGTTTAGAAAAGAGGAAGGTTAGTAAATCATGAAAAGTTACATTGGAGGAGGTAGGAATTAAGATGAGCTTTGAAGCATAAATAGGATTTGCCTAGGGAAAAAAGGACTAGATTAGATGTTGGGACCAGCATGATCAAAAGTGAAGAAATAAGAGAGAATCTGGGTTGTATGGGAGATATTTCAATGACCAGTAATGACATAATAGAGGATTCATGGTGTGTAATAGTAAGAGATACATAGATAAATATGGTTGGATAGGTAGAATTGGAGGAATCTTGATTCTATCAGATACTGCAATTTTTTAATAGATGAATACCATATTACCCTGAATATAGATCACATTGTCTGCCACCATCCCATTATGCTTGTGTGAAAACTTGGTGTAAGCTATGTATTGTTTTTCTTTTCTGAAGCTATGCATGGCTATATATGTCTATGCATGTAGATATATAGAGACAGAGTGACAGAGAAGAGAGGGACCTTTCCTAAGAATCAAGAAGCCTTGGGCCCAAGTCTGATCTCTGATACTTAGAAATTGTGTAACCCCAGATATGTCACTGAATTTGACCAGAAACATCATATTTCATCTGGTAAGTGCCAATTGCAATCTTTCTTGGTGAAAAGAATTCTCACATTGAGAGTTTACTGTATTGAACAAATCACGAATTTCATATACTGTGAAGTATACAACACCCTTGATATATGGGTATAAATACAGATACATGGCATCAGAGGCAACAATTGTATCTAGGTCTTCCTGACTTTGAAGAAAACTCAAATTCCCTTTATATGTATATCTACAAAGGAGACCTCATTTTAAGGGTAGAGCTTCTTTTTAGGACATTGTGATATTTCAAAGTCCATAGGAATACAGAGATCTTTATATAAATAAATGAAAATAAGAAAAGTTAGGCTACAAATAAAGCCTAAAAGAAAGATTCAGAAACAAAAATAGAAATGAGCCTACTTTATTAACAAGTAGCTTCAATGTGGAGATGCTGGTCCAAGATCAATAAAATAAGCCAGTACAAAGGGAATGCTACTGGGAAAAATGATGAGTTTATACTTTCAACCCCCAAACTTCAATTTACTACCATTCCCTATGAAAGCACAGTGTCAGCTTATGTAGCACCATGGTAGCTTCAATGCCTTTGCTACAGAGAGGTGGATATTCCATTGTCTCTACAAGCAAAACTCCCTACACTGCTAGGATGAAGCTATTATGAAGGTGGACAGCTTGGTGGTGGTCAGCAAAGCAATGTGCAGTTTGCCAATATGATGCTGGGTGCAATCTTCAAAACTATTGCCAGACCTATAGGATTATAAGATGATAGTTGTTTTAGATTTACATCTGGAAGGGACCATAGAAAGTCATCTAGTCCAACTCCATCATTTTACAGATGGGGAAATTGTTATTGATCCTTGAGGACCACAGCTGTGAGATAACAAGGACAAAGGTCTCCAGACCCTCTTGACCCTCTGTTGTTTTGCAATACTACTGGCTTGGTATTTTTGGACATCTTCATTCTCCTACTTTTGTGTTTGCCCAAGAAGCAGCTCATCTTGAGGTAACTGTAAAGATAAGGAAGTATGACAAGAATTTGGGCAAGCAACTTTATGATCTTTTTGTATGGTTGACTTCCATTGATTATCTCATGAGATATGTTTGTGCTGTCCAAGGGCATTGGGAAGATATATAAAAGTTAAGGATACTCAATAAAGTGGTCTTTTGGTCTTTTGTTCCTACGAAAAGAGGCTCATGTCTTTCGTCCTTTCACTGTAGCTGAGAACATGTTCTTTGCTGGTCAAAGAACTCAAGGCTGGTGTACTGTTTCATTTTAGGAAATGAAGACTCATAGAAGTTAAGGGACTTTCCCAGTACCACACACAGCTAGTAAAGTTCCAGATCTGGGTTGTGAACCTAGGTCTTCTCTAGCTAATGTGGTTCTATGTATATTTGCATCCTAAGTGGTTCTTAAAGGTTAAACTTTTTTTTTGACAGAGAACATATGGTTCCATGATCTTTCAAGAATCTAGATTCTTCTGGAGCATAAATTTTTCAAGGCAACTAACCATCAACAGGAGTATACTGGTTTGGATCATATATGGGTCCTCAGACCTTTCAAAACAGATTTCCAGGAGGGAGACCAAATTAGCTTATGTGCTTAATTCAAAAGATACTTATGACCCTATTGTCAATTTCTATAAGGATTGGTCTGACTGGAGGGCCATGTGAAAGGTGACCCTGGAGAGCAAGTGTTAGTTGATGGTGAATTTGAATTCATCTTTTTTGTAGATTTGGAATCAGTCAAAGAAGGTTGTTATCCAATCCCTTCTGAAAGCTTCGACTTTTAGTATCTCCAGGTACAGGAAGGTGTTTTAATTGTCATCATTTTTGAATAATCTCTGTATTATGAGCAGATTTCATTATTAGTTTAACATAGACTTGTTTTGTCCTTTGTCATTCTAAAGCCAAGTCCAAGGGCAGGATACAGTTATTCTGTAACATATGCTCACAGAGGGAAGGTAGGTATGGAGACAATTTGCTTCATGGAGTCACACAGTAGAGTGGTATAGGATGAAATGGAGCACAAAGTTGGAGACAGATCAATCTGAGACCCTAACTTACTCAATTTTAACCATTATGTCAATAATATTAATAATAGTTGATGTATATCCTTTACAATTTCTATCCAACTTCACAGTATACTATTTTATTTTATACTAATGGTATACATATGAAAAGGTAATGAACTAATTATTTTACTTTTTATTTTTAAGAATTTATTTTCATTCATATGCACAAGTATATTTTTAAGTTAAAAAATTTTCTTCCACCTTCCTTTCCCACCCTGCTCCCCTCACCAGTGAACGAACAGTCAGATTAGCATGGTATATATATAATAAACATGTTTACATATTAATCATTTTTTTGTTTGAGGAATTAGGATTAAGGGAAAGAGATATATAAAAGATAATTTTTATAAAGAGTTCATCAGATTCTGAAGGGTTAGTTTTTCTTTTTTTTTGTTCACTTAATTTTTTAAATGAATTTTACAAATAAAGAAATTAAGCCTCAGTAAGATTAAGCAACTTATTCAAGGTCATGCAAGCTCAAATGGATGATCACTTAACAAGTTAATCAGTGATTCATCTAGGGCTTAAACTCAGATTTTTTGAGTCTAAATCCAGTCTTCTTCCCATTGATTACAGCTATGCTGCCCACTCTCATAAAATATGGTAATATAATTGAGGAACTTAACTAAAACTGACACTGACTGATAATTCTTAGTCAGGATGAATCTCCCTTTTTATCTAAAAACAACTCCCCAAACCAGGTCTCACTGTTTCTCCCAAATACAGAATAATAAATTAATTCTTTGAGTAAAAGTATTATGTATTTAATTGTAGCCTATTAAAATATTTTGGTAGGGGTAGCATTAAATTATTTTCAGTGACTAAAACTTCATCATAGATAAAGTGTAGATGAACATTTTGAAAAAAACAGAACAGGAATATGAAACTATGGGATACAGGACAGGTTAATTTAGAACTGGAACAGGAAAAAAATGTATGACAAGAGGCTATAATAGAGAAAACACTGAACTGAAAGTAGAGAAAACTGAATTCTGAGATCCTGGGAAAGTATTTCAATATTTTTAACTTTGGTTTGCTCCTCTTAAAAAAACCAAAGATTGGAATAGGAAAATCTTTTAGTCCCCTTCTTCTAGATCTCATAATCTTATATTTTTATAAGCCCCACAGAACATAGTAGTACATTAACTTGAGAGCAGAACTTTATAACTAAATTTTTACAAATTCCTTGCTGAATTTTACTTTCATGTTCTTTTCCTTGATGAGTTTTTTGGTTGCTATTTTTATTATTGGCTTGTCTTCTTGGTCTCCTTATCTTGACCAAGTTGGTAATAAGCAGTCTCTCATGGACTTCATACATTATGGATTGGCATGGGAGCTTTGACATGCTCTCAGTTTTCTCCTCTTTAATAGCACAGTTAACAAACATTTATTAAGCACCTATTATTTTCCAGTACCTATTCTAAGCATTGGGGATAAATATGAATCAAACACAGTGTCTGCTCTCTACAGAATCACAATATAAAGCAGAAAACAAGCAAATAAATATGCACAAAAAGTCTATGTATTGGATAAATTGGAACTAATTAGGAGAGAGTAAGGTACTAGAATTGAGTTGAAATTTTACTTTGTATTTAAAGAATACCAAGGAAGCTAGTAGGCTATATAAGAAAGAGGAGCATTCCAGTTATAGAGGACATTCTTAAAAATGTAAGGAGTTGAAATATGGATTATCTTATTCTTGGGAAATCTAGAAGGCCAATAATACTGAGTCAAAGAGTACATGGAAGGAAATAAGGTATAAGAAGACTAGAAAGTAATTATGTGGCTATATTATGAAGGGTTTTGAATACCAAAGAAAGAATTTTGTTTATGATCCTAGAGGCAATAAGAAGCTAATAGAGTTTATTGAGTTGGAGCACGTGTGGGGAACTAACATGGCTGGATGTGCAACATAAGTAAATCATTATTGTGATGTAATGAAGAATGACTTGGAGTAGGGAAAGATCTAATGCAGGCAAATCTAAAAGCAAGCCATTGAAAGAGTACAGGCATGGGGTAATGTCTTATTTGGAGTGGTAGTATTGTCAGAAAAGGGTGATGGGATATATTGAAAAGATGTTTCAAAGGTAAAATTAATAGACCTTGTCAACATATTGGACATGGAGAATGAGAAATAGTGAAGATTTGAGGTTTATATGTGAATTATGATGCTGGATTCAGAGGATCATGTTGCTCTCAACACTAATAGGGAAATTTGGAGTAGGGGATTAAGGGAAAAGATTATGAGTTCAGCTTTGAACATGTCACATTTAAAGGTGTATTTTGTATATTCAATTCAATATGCTTGAAAGGCAATTGGAGATGCAAGACTGGGAGGATGGGTAAGAAGAAAGGTTGTGGGTAGAATAGATGGATTTGAGAACTATCATCATAGAGATGATAATTAAATCTATGGGATCATAGTGAAGATCATAAATGAAGTAATATAGAGGAAGAAAAGAGAGAGAGAGAGAGAGAAGATTAGGACAATATGGGATACTTATGGTTAAATTATGTAATTTGAATGAGGCCCTAGAAAAGGGGATTGAGAGAGTTATTTGATCGGTAGGAAGACTACCAGGAGAGAAGAGAATATCAAGGAGGAAAGAGTGATCTACAATGTCAAAGACTAGAGAGCAGTCAAGAAGATTGAGGACTGAGAAAAGGCCATTGGATTTGGCAACTTAGATCATTGGTAACTTTGGAGAGAGCAGTATCAATGGAATGATATAGGAGGTAGTAGATTATAAGGGAAGAAGAGAATGAGGGGGTATCTGTTGCAGGCAGCCTTTTCAAGGAATTAGCCACCAAGAATAGGATAAATATAAGATAATTGTTAGTTAGAATAGAAGGATCAAGTATGGATTTTTTTTTCGATTGAGGAAGACATGAGCATATTTCTTGGTAGTAAGAAATGAGTCAGTAGATAGGAAGATATTGAAAATAAATAATGGAGTGGGCAAAACATATGGGAGAAGATTTTGGATAAGATGAGATGGAATGAGATTGTTTGAGAAGGTAGAAGAATTAGTCTTGGTAAAGATTAAGGATGCCTCATCATGTGAAACTGGGATGAAGAGGGGCAAAGGGAGAGGTGAAAAGTTAATAGATTATAGTTGCTTAAGGAGAGTTCAGATTTCTTGGATGTAGAGGTGTTATTGAAATCACTTAGTGAGTGGATAGGAGTTGAAGTGGACAGAAATATTATAAGCCATGAACATAACATATTGAGGAAGGAAGGGAATGGGTTAAAATATGTAGAAAATATCTACTAGGATTTTGATTGATTGGTAGATATGAATAGCATGAACTTCAAAGGAGGAGAAATTACTGAGTATTGGAGGTAGGGAGAGAACCTGAAAGTTGTAATGGGAGCAAGGATTATTCTAACTCTCCCACTTTGATCAGTGAACTGAGGGGAATGAGTCAAAGTACAGTCAGTACTGGAAAGGGTGACTTGAGAGTCTGTGACATCAAGGGAATATTGTAGATGGAAAGAGTGTGAGAGGTAAAGATTTAGGATGAAAGGAAGCTTATTGTTTATGGAAGAGTCATTCCACAGGGCATGGTGGAAGGGATGAAGGGGTTTGATTGAAACTTTAGAGTAAAAGGAATGAGGTGAATGGGCATAGAAACTCAGGTGGTAAGACCACGTGTGGAAATGTTTGTCATACAGTAGAGATTGTCACACCTCATCCCAAAGGAGGCAAGTGTAGTGTAAGATGAGAGATATATGGTTAGATAGTCAAATGGGAATAGTGCTACATTATTCTTCTTCCCTCCAAAGACTGGAGATAAGGTGAGAAAGAGTTCAGCAAAAGATGAAAGCCTATTCCCCACCAGCTTTCTTCTTGTTTCCTCAAAAGTCAGGTACAACAAGTTGGAAAGCCTGAGGTCAAAGGGAAGTTTGCTTTTTTTGAAACACTGGAAATTTTCTATCCTGGTTGAGAGATCAGGATGGCAGTTGGAGATAGAAGTTCTTGACTGGCACGGATGGAAGACATAACTTTGGGGCAGATACAAGATACCAGGTCTAGCCTCTTCCTGCTTTCCCTAAGAGAACACTGCACAACAGAAGATAGAGGATACAAGGAGGTAGATCTGAAGAAGGCATCTTTGAGGTCCCTCTTTCAAGAGGCTATATTGTTGCTACAGTAGGATGACATGATTATATTTAAGTTATCTTAGTTCAGAACTTTCAAACTCAAGTGATCCATAAGCTTTAACCTTCTACTATTGCATCCAGCCTTACCTTCATTTTGAAACTGTGCTTCTGAGAACTCTGATTTACACATTTCCAATGCAGTCACACTTAACTCATGTAAATGTTGTGCTTTCAGAACTGCCTGCTCTCCTTGAGGGGGTAGTATATGGGAAATTCTCGTGAGAGAAGAAGGTTGTGTGCAAATATGTGTGAGAGAAAGATACCTATAGCTTTGAGTGACAGGCAGGCAGTCACTCTAGCCTCATTCTGAGCCCTTTTTCAACCTTTTTGATATTTCTGACCCAAAGTAGAGAGGAGGGAGCAAGGATGGAAAACAAGCTGAGCTTTTTCACAAGGCATCAACTTCTAGCATAACTTTCTGTGGTAATGTGAGCCTGAAAACAAGTCACTTTTGCCAAGACTGGCATTCCCCAAAATTTAAATGCATATTCTTTTTCACTTTTCCTTCTTTCTTCCCTAACAAAACCTAAACTATTGATCCTTGCCATGGCCCTCAGTGCTATGACTCTTCAATTCTTTCCTGTCTCTCCAAAGAGGAGAAGGTCTTGCATTCTTATATCCTTTGGGGTCAAAATTAATCATTATCATTACTATCTGTTTTAAATTGTATTGCTTTTGATCTTTTCTTTTATACTACCCTGTCATGATGTGTAGTTTTCCCTTTGTTTATTGTGCATTTTCATTAATTTGTATGTCATAGATTCAAAGACTGAGAGCTGGAAGGGCTCTTTGAGATCATTTGTCCAATTCTCTTGTTTTATATAAGAGAACATGGAGATCCAGAGAGGTTGAATGACTTGCCCAAGATCACATAAGTGCAATCAAATTTGAACCTAGATCCTCTGATTCCAAATTGGGTACTCTTTCCAATATACCTTTTCTATGCCCTCATATTTCACATTCATTGGTAAAGAGATTTTCTGAACTTTTGGTGACACAGATAAGAGACACATGATCCAGTGCCTGGCTATCATTGGCAGCCCTTCTAGGTTGATTAGGAACTTTAAAATCTTCTACATTGCTGGTATAGTCTTTAATGAACCAGGGAAACATCTATACAAACATGAGGCAACAGATTAATTTTCTCCTGGAGAGAACATCCTAAAATTCAGATGGAACCAACATTGCTCTAACTTCTGGTCCTTGGTTTTATAGTTTTTTCCTCTGGAGAAACAAAGAGCAAATTTGATCCCTTTCCCTATACTCTTATCTGTAGTTTACTAGGTGTTGATATACTCTTCACTGGAGCAGATTGCAAGTCATCCATACCATCTTATTAGTACAATTCTTGATTTAAAACTCATAAAGTGATCTGCTCAAGATCTTCCTCAACATCTTTTCATGTTATAGAGGCAACAGAGTAGCACTTGAGTTCCCTAAGTACTATCATTCTTTACTTTCACTATTTACTGGCTTATATTTTTTAATTTCTTAATCATATATTTCATTGATGACATCATTTATGTCACTTCTTGTTTACAAAACATCCCTGGTCATATGATATAGATTAAGGTCTCAAAATCTTTGAATTGTATATTTTTGGAGATCACTTGCTCTATGATTCATAGCCATACAGGGAGAAGTATCTTATTTTTAAAATATGTTCATTTTCTTTTTTTTAGAGAGAATCTGAAAACTGGCAAAAAGATTTTACATTTTCTGAAATACAAGTCAATTTTCTAACAAGTCTGGGCTTTTTCTTTGGCCTTCCTCTTTTATATAACAAACATAATGCTGTTCTGATGTGTCATTCGCTCAGTCTTATCATCTCTAGGGTAAAAATTTCCTAATATTCTAATTTACTCTTCATGGATGTCAGTTCTCCAACCATTTGGGTTACACTCTAGACAAGGTCTTATTATCCATATCCTTTTAAGCTTCTGTGCCCAGAAATGAAGATAACATTCCACATAATTATTCTTGTTATTCCTTTTACTTTTCATTGCCCCTCTTTGAGAAAGACTAGTTTACCTTTAGATTCCCAAGTGAGACAAAAAGGAATGTATTTACCAGAAGTGTAGAGGAGAAAGTGGAAAAAAAGCAAAACAAAACATGCTCATCAAAACAGACTGGGTGTGCCATGTATTCTGGGTGTGTAGAAATATGATAGTAATTAGGAATACAAGCTCTCATGATACCACACACATTCTCCTAATGTCTTAGAAGATGGATAGAGATTCTTTCAGAGAGCTCAGCTTCCAATAATCCCTTTAAAGCTATGCTTCTCTAAAACCTCTGTGCTGGGTGGCCTTTTCATTTGTCAGAGATATTATAGAGGACATTCCCACACTAACTGGGAGGCTAAACTAGTTGACCTTTAAGGTTTCTTCAAACTCCAAAATGCTATTGTTGTTTTGAGGTCCACAAGAGAGCCTGGGGTAATGGAAAAATAACTGAATTTGGAGGAAGAGAATTAGGATTTGAGTGTCTTTACTCTTGGACTTACTCCCTATCTAACTTTGGGTTAATCATTTAGGCTTTGGTTTTCGCATCTGTAAAGCTTTTGTATTAGATGACCTCCAAGGTTGCTTTCCACTTTTACATCTGTAACACTTTTTGGATTGTAGTTTTCTCCATCAATTAGTTCTTTTGGTTCCTGCAGTCTCAGTATCTATTAGTGATACCTATCTTTTAGTACTTGATTAGTCCATTTTTTCTCTTTTTTCCATGGTACTATTCTCTGATTAAATCCTTCATACTATCTCTCCTCTGCAATTTCTCATTTTCAGTGAATAGCAGTCTTCTTACATCTTCCACATAACCTCTCCATTTCCCTGAATAACAGAGTAGTTCAGTTAACCTTTTTTTTGCATGTGGGCTGTGGACCTGGGAGTGTGTTGGAGCCATCTTGAACTGACTGATGAAAGCTGATTATTAAATTTTAAGTGAGAGCCTTTACTCAAAAATTTGCAAATGCCAAAATTAAGGGCTTTAGTTATTGTTTTGTTGTGTTTAAATTTTCTAAAAATGAGAGAAAATATTAATGATGCAGATTAACTTTAAAAGTATGGCTTAGGGGCAGCTAGGTGGTGTAGTGAACAATACACCCACCCTGTAGTCAAGAGGACCTGAGTTCAAATCCAACCTTAGACACTTAATAATCACCTAGCTGTGTGACCTTGTGCAAGTCACTTAAACCCACTGCCTTGCAAATACCCCCCAAAATTATGGCTTGCATGATTTTATTTTTCCTAGAGAGCTAATTGGTAAACATGTGTTAGCAAATTGCTACATGGGCCCCTTGGGCAGTCTGGTAAAATCTATGGATAATGTTCTTTAATGCACAAAATAAAATAACTGAGATGACAATAGAAGCCAATAAAATTGAAATATAAATATGAAAATATTTAAAAAGTTCAGACACCTGGGTTGAGTACTTCTCTAAAGCAGTAACTCCAGTGTAGAATAGAATCCTGGGCCCTGGGATTCAGGAGGCATTCCCAGAGTGACAACATTGTTTGCTGAGTTCCAGAAGGACACTTCCTTGTTTCCTTTGTGGAAATTAGAATATGTCTTTTGGGCAGAAGATCATCTTTGAGTGACAAGTGTACTGGATTTCCTAGCAAGATTATACTACTGCCTTATCATTGATGATACTATGAGTTAGGTTGGTCTTTTTCCTCTTTTTTAATTGTGCCATTATCTTGTCTGTTCATTATAAATAGGATTAAGTTCAAAATAGATTTTCTGCCTTCTAAGGCCCTCCAAAATCTAATCCCATCCTAATTTTCCTGCTGTATTTTTATCTATGTGAGTTCAGCAATTCAAATGATGCATGATTTCATCAATAAATGTACCTTCTTCCTTCAGAAATTCAGATAGCAACTCCTTGGTAGTTTGTCTCTTTTGAGTCTCTGTGGCTGAAATTTTAAAAAGAAAAAAATCTTCTGGTGATGAGTCTCTTCAAATAGACTAGGCTGGTCTTTGATCACCAGACCCACAATCTATCACTAGGAAGAGTTTGAAAGCTTTTCTAGCTTTGTAGAACTTAGAAGAGCTTCTGTTCTTTTAACACAGCCTTTGAGAAACTAGAAATACATTTTTATGAGATTTAAAAAAAACCTATGAGAATAGACAAACATTTAACAATGCGCTCTCCATTATATACTTTTATATTTAGTTTTTATTATTAACATTTTCTTCATCACTTACTTGAGTCTAGACAATCAGTAAAACAATAAATCAAGACCTAATTTGTAACATTTACTGATTTCTAAGCACTGAACATTTAACTATAGACTCTCTTAAATTTCTAACTGGCTCCTGGAGGAGGACTGAAGGCTGAAATAAATAGTAGGAATATGATTCATATTTTACAGAAGAGTATACTGGGGTGCATATCAGACAGCCAGTAAAGTCCAGATAGAAGATGAAACCTTAGTTCTTTCAAATCCAAGTATAGTCATTTTCCTACATACACCTACACCCATACCCATACCTTATATATATATATATATATATATGTATATATATACATATATATATATATATTATACACACACACACACACCCAGGAACTCATTCACGCACATTTTCATATCAAAAATCCTCTTCCTTACTTAATAAAGTCTTATTTTGATTTTCACCTAGAAGTATTCTACTTATGGATGATCAGAGAGGTGAGGGTTAGTAGAATAGAATTCATAAAGCAAAATGATATACATTAGAGATTGGCTGGATATCAATTCAAATGCCCCAACCTGTGTATTCTGAGTTTTTGCTTAAAGGAATATCAAAATCTCTAAGCAGACATGATATTTGGATTACTTTGGAATTTGTTGCTCTTGTTTTCAGTGCATTTTCAGATTTTCTCTTCATTTTCACAGAAACATTGGAAGTCTCTGTGGATCTGATTGCATCATTAATCATTCTGTGACATCTTGTCTTGCATGCTCAGATTGTAGATAATTTTTTTAGTTTCTTCCTTTCTGCCTCTGAATGAGGATTAGAACAGTGAATGTATAAGCTCTCCTTTCCCTGTTCTCTCTCTGTCCATTGTCCCATTACTTCAGGTTTTATTTTCTAACTCCACCCTTCCTTTTTCTTGTTCCCCTTTCTTCTCATCTCTCCTTTTTCCTGCTCTCTTTTTCAGTCTCTCCTCATTCTGTTTTTATTTCTCCAACTTCCACTGCTTTTCCATTAAATTGTTTCTTGCAATGTCTCCCCCCCCCCTTTTTTCCCTTCCTCTCCTCTTCCTTCTTCCTCTCTATTTCATTCTGTCAATTCTTTCTCTAGGGGGTAAGATTAACCTTTCAATTTTTCCTTGCTTCTTGGTATGCATTGGTTAGTTTTAATGCAAAATTACTAATTAATAGGGATGAGATTCAATCATCAGGGGGGAAAATTTAGACAATAGAGCTAAATGGTTTGGAGGAGGAAAATGTCAAAATCACAGTGTCTGTGTTTTTCTTTTAAAAATTGGAGATTAGAATAGAATGGGCATCAGGAAAAGTAGACTCTTATAATTTTAAAATATGAACTTAGGTTATCTTTCCTTCTAACCCCAAAGGAACCAAAGCAAAATTCTGAAGTCATGAAATTTGCCTTTGGGGGTCTTCTCAACTTCACTCTTTGGAAAGAGCAAACTCTGGGGGCACAAAAGAAGAATAAGGATCAAAGAAACTCATTCATAACTCCAGGGTTAGACTATGACTCTATCCTATGCACTTGTGTTTATCTGGTCTCATTTTGAATATCAAACTCCACTCATATTTTTGTGGGGAATTAATTAATTGAAAGAAAGTGTGGTTGAGAATGGGGGGGGGGCGGATTTAATAGGGACCTGAAGGTGGATGATCTCTAAGAGCCCTATTTCAATTTTAGCTTCTAGGTTAGGAGCCCTTTAAAGATGAATCAGGAATGATTCTATGAGTACACTTAGTCTACCCCCCTCCAGTCTTCTCCAGCTGATTGCATCTTCAGCACCCCCTTTCTATCTCTCAACCTTTTTCTTTTATTGAGTTTTTCCCTACTTACAGTATTCAGATATGCCCTAGTCTCAAGAATCAAATAAAACAACAATACTCCCAAACCTTAAAACCTTGACAATACCTCACTATCACGTCAGACTATGGGGGATGTTTGTGTTCCTCAAGAAAGTGAAGGGAGGATTGTTAGTTTTCATTACAAAGACTGGGGTTTGTCTATATTGTTACCTATGGGAAGGTACTGAGTTAAAGTCAAAAGATTTAGTCTCAATCTGACCAAAAACTGAGATTAGGCCAGGTGTGCCCCATCAACTTCTAAATTAATTTAGGGTCTTCGACCTTCACCTTTGCACATGCTCAAGGAGGTAGCTGTTCTTGCTCATTAGTTTAATGGACAGGGCGGGGGAAACATATGGGAACCAATGTATCAATTAGATTGTGATGCTAGTCAATGATAGCATGAAGGGGCAAGAACAAAGCCTTTCAAACTGCAGAAAAGTCCTAACAATTTTGGGATTCCTTGCCCCTCTCCCACCTTGAGAGAGGTATGCCATTAAGATGTCTTAATTAAAAAAAATTTTAATCACTCTGGACTAAGTATTCACAAGCTAAATGGATGCATATCTTCTCATTTTCTTAAATACACTCCTTGAAAAAAATGTTTACACTCACTGATGCCACTTCTTCCCTTTCATTCCTCAACTCTGCAATCTGACTTCATCAGCTGACATCAATCAAATGAAATGGGTTTACAATTACTAATCATCTAATTGCTAAATCTGATGATCTTTTCTCAGTCTTTATCTGTCTTGACCCTATCTCCTGTAATTAACATTATTAAACAACTTTTCCTCCTGAATACTCTCTCCTCTATAGATTTTTAATGATATTCCTTCTTAGTTCTTTTACCCATCTGATCTCTCCTTCTCTATCTTCTTAGTTGACTCATGATTCATATTATGTCTCCTAACTGTAAATATTCCTGAAGGTCTTGTTTTAGGCACTTTAATCCTCTTCTATGTGCTGTTCTTTGATTATCATCTCCCATATCTTTAACTATCATATTTTAACCCTCTCTCACATATATATATATGTAAATATATATATATATATATATATATATATATATATATATGTATTTCCAATTCTGATCTCTCCTTTAAGTACTGGTCCTACAATACCAATTACTTATAGGACATTTCAAGCTGGATTGCTTAGAGACATCTTGAATTCAACATAACCTAAACTGAACTTATTAATTTTCCATGAAATGTCACCCAGTTCAAAATTTACTAATTCTGTATCAACATCCTTCCAGTCTCTGAGGTTTGCAAATTTGGCATTATCATAGATTCTTCAATTTCCCTTTGCTTATCTATCAGATGACATCTTGAATTTTCTACCTTGATACCTTTCCTATCCATTTACACAGCTATCACCTTCGGTTAGGTCCACATCATTTCTTGCCTAGATTATCAAAGTCTCCTCAATGGTATCTGACCTACCTCTCTGTTCCTTACACTTAAACCCTCTATAACTTTATCTTGTATACTGACCATCCCCATGCTTGTGTTTCATAGCATCATTTTCTTCCATTGAGATACAGTTTAAGCATCATCTTTTAGATTAAACAGAATCCTCCAAATACTAGTGCTCTCCCAAAGCCACTTTGTATTTATCTGCTTTGAATATATTTAAATTTATTAACTCTATATTAACATTTGTTCTCTTGTAAATTCATTGAATTCTTCCATTCTTTTTTCTTGTATTCTCAACAATTAGAAGTGTCTGGCGTATAGAAGATGCATAATAAGTACTTGACTGTTTCTATTCTGATTGTAGAATATCAAACTAACATACGTGAAGCAATTAACTTCTAGAACATGATGACAATGATCAAATATGCTCTAAGTGGTGATGGAATTCAGAGAAGCAAGGGAGTAGTATAGGTGAAATTGCTATTTAAGGATTCCTAAATGAAACTAGATTTGTCCTGATCTCTTCTCATGGATAGGAAGAAATGTTTAGGCAGAGAGCTAAAAGGGGGTGGCATATCTGGAGATTGGAAAAGTGGGAGTCAAGGTATAGTGGCAAGAGTATGGTATCATGAGAACAGGGAAATTAGCACCTGTTGCATGGCCAGAGACAGCCAATCAGACAAAGTACAATTTATTTATTAAGTACTTCCTATATGTCAGGACAGCTCTTGGAAAAAAAAGTGAGAGAGAAGGTGTAAAAAATGAGTTAGTAATATCTACCAGTTATAGTTCCACAACACTCTCATGGACCAGCATCATCTTTCATTAGACTATTTCAACAGTTTTCAAATTGGGACCCTGCCTTAAATCTCTTCCTAGTCCAACAAACTCAACTTTCCACTCAACTATCAAAGTTGATCCTGAAGCTCACATCTAACCTACTCAGGTCACTTTCCCCTATTGGCTAAATAACCTATAGTTGTTTCTTATTCCTCTAGTATCAAATATAAAATTCTCTCCTCCCTTCCCCACCTCCCTCCCTCTTCCTTCCTTCCTTCCTTCCTTCCTTCCTTCCTTCCTTCCTTCCTTCCTTCCTTCCTTCCTTCCTTCCTCCCTTCTTTCCTTTTCCTCTCCCCTTTCTTTTTTCATATCTTTTTATATCATGGCTCCTTCTTCTTACCCTTTCCCCTCCTTTCCCTTCTACTATACAATTTGTTCCAACAACCATGAAATAGGCTGAAGCATGTGTTGTGGCAATCTTAGAACTTGGTCAGGCATCAAAAACACCAGGGTCATTCACTGCATTCTGGGCCATCACCAGTTGTCCTGCCACTAAACTTCATTGACCCTGGAAGGGAGAGTGAAGCTGACAAATTTGGTACAACATTGACTCATTTAAATCCAGTTCATGCATAAGTCAAGACATGATTCATAATGCCATTGGTCCTCTTCAAAGATAAAGGATGAACAAATAGCAATCATGTAGCTACCCTAGCAAACTTGCAGCTCTATGCATATAATTCCATTTTCATATCTTTTCACTGGGAGGGAAAAGAGGGAACAAGAATAGCACCTATTATTGACCTGCAAACGTATTAAGCCTTTTTTTTTTTTACAAATACCTCATTTGTCGTTCAAAACAACTTTGAGAGATAGATTTTATTATTTGTGTTTTATAGTTGAGGTAAAATGAAATTAAGTAACTTGTCTGGGATCACAAAACTAGAAAGTGTCTGAGATCAAATTTGAATTCAGGTCTTTGCCCCTACATACACTGGCATCCCTTCCCTGGAATGCTTTTCATCTCCTATCTACATCTACATCTCTTGTTTTGTCATTTCCTACAAGGTTCAGATCAAATCCTACCTTCTGTTTATTGATTAACTGATTGAATGATCAGGTATTATAGTATACTTCCCTCTTTTACTAGATGTGGCCTAACAAATATTTTGAGGGGCTACCACAGTCCTGACCTCTATGTTCTAATAATCTTAGTGCTTAAGCAGGTACTACCTGCCCTTTTTCTGTTCTTCTCACCCCCAATTTTGAGAAGAAAGGATTAATTGATTACCTAAGAAGTACTCTAAAATCTAAAATATAGGACTGCAACAGAAAAGTCTCAAATAATAACTATCTTTAAGCCAGGATTTAGGTAGTTCATATGAATTGATGGAATTGTTTTGCAGGTTCTTGTTTTCATTGAATCCCTATCATTATGGAAATTTTGAAAGAAATCAAAAAATTAGGGAAAAATTTTTACATCATATATATTAGAGTCAGAAATTATCATAGTTGTAGATCTGGAACAGACTTTAGAAGTCACCTAGTTCATTGACAAATGGTCAAAGGATATGCAAAGGCAATTTACAGTTGAGGAAATCAAAGCAATCTATAGTAATATGAAAAATTGCTCTAAATCATTACTTATTAGAGATATGCAAATTAGAGCATCTCTGAGGTACCACCTCACACCTCTCAGACTGGTCAATATGATCAGAAAGGACAATGATCAATGTTGGAAGGGATGTGGGAAATCTAGGATACTAATATATTGTTGGTGGAGCTGTGAATTCATCCAGCCTTTCTGGAGAGCAATTTGGAATTACGCCCAAAGAACAACAAAAATGTGTACACCCTTTGACCCAGCAATACCACTACTGGATCTATACCCTGAAGAGATGATGAAAAAGGGTAAAAACATCGCTTGTACAAAAATATTCATAGCAGCCCTGTTTGTATTAGCAAATAATTGGAAATTTAGTGAATGTCCTTCAATTGGGGAATGGCTTAAAATACTATGGTATATGTATGTCATGGAACACTATTGTTCTATTAGAAACCAGGAGGGATGGGAATTCAGTGAAGCATAGTAGTATTTGCATGAATTGATGCTGAGTTGAGCAGAACCATAAAAACTTTGTACACCCTAAAGCAACATGGGGGTGATGATCAAACTTGACAGACTTGCTTGTTCCATCATGGCAACAATCAGAGACATTTCTGGGCTATCTGTGATGGAGAATAACAGCTGTATCCAAAGAAAGAATTGTGGAGTTTGAACAAAGACCAAAGACTATTATCTTCAATTTAGAAAAAAAGACATTATCTTATTATGTAATTTTGCTATCTCTTATACTTTATTTTTCTTCCTTAAGGATATGATTTCTCTCTCATCATATTCAACTTAGATCAATGTATACCATGGAAACAATGTTAAGACTAACAGACTGCCTTCTGTTGGGCATTGGGGGGAGGGAAGCAAGAATAGGAGAAAAATTGTAAAACTCAAAATAAATAATATATTTCTTTAAAAAAAAAGAAGTCACCTAGTTTAATCTTCTCATTTAGCAATCATCTAATCCTTCCCAAATTATTTTATAGATGAGGAAAGGAGTCAGGTCCTGAAATTACTTGCTAATAAGTAGCAGAATCAGGATTCAAAACTATATCTCATTCTAGAAGCAGTGTTCTTTTTACTATACTTTTACTACACCAAAGTTCCTTTTTTTCTATTCATTGACTTAGATGCTATATGAACCTGAACTTGTCTCAGTAATTAGACCAGCTACTGGCATAGCTAGGTGGTGAAGTGGAAAGTGTGCTAGTTTGAGTTGGGAAGATTCTTCTTCGTGAGTTCAAATCTTTATTAGCTGTGTGTCTGTCACTTAATTTGCCTTAGTTTCCATATTTGTAAGATGAACTAGAGAAGGAAATGGCCAAACACTCTGGTATATTTTCCAAGAAAACCCCAAATGAGGTCACAGAGTTTGATATGATTAAAAATTTCTGAACCCAATTAGCATAATCAGGATAAAGTTCTGTGCTTTAATATGTCATATCCACTGGTTTAATTACTACAATGAAGACATCATTATTCTGGGTAAGATATCATACTGTATTCAAATATCTTTTATGGAAATGACTTCTTGGGGAAATAACACATGAAATCACATATACTATTACAAGGATCAGACAGATGGCATTAATTTCCATTTCCCACTGGAGATGAAGTGGATGGGGCAACATATCCTTATATTCAATTACATTGGAACTAAGTCTGATCAGAGTTTCCACCAGGTGATAATGTTATCTGCTATCAATATATTTTTCTGGTGCAAATGGCATGAGGGTCTGGGGAACAAAATGCTAGGTACTTGACAACATTTTTCTTCCCTCAATATTTACATTTTTTTTCTTTCAAAAATTTCACCTTTGCTGGTGTTGCTTGAATGGCATGGTCTTCCTGGTGGTGTGCATCCTCAACTGAAGAGCACTGCTATGCTACATTTATATTTTAAGTTATTTATATACATATTTTTATCACTTCTAGATCAGTTCTTAATTTGAGATCTATAGACTTAAAAAGTATTAGCTAATTAAATAGAATTGTTTTTTTCCAATTCTTATTTTATATTTTTAAAAATATTTTTCCTCTTGAGAAGTTTTTAAACTTTACCAGATTCCAAAAGTGTCTATGACACAAAATAAGTTTAAAAACCCCTATCCTAGAGTGTAAATTCCTTGAGGGCAAATGTTATGTTTCACTGATCTTACCAACATCTAGCAAAGTCCCTTGTACACATTAGATAAGTGGAAAATGTTTCTTGAACAGACCTAGACTTGCTTAGGAACAGAGCAGGGAGCATGAGGGGTAAGGGCTAAGAACACCTCCCCATTCCTTGCACATCTAGCTCTCCAGGCTTCCGGAGTCTTTTTTGAAAGCAAATTTGCTTTAATGTCCATGGAGGAACTCTGCATAGGTTGATGCAAACCAGGTCACATTTCTGATTGCTTGACAGCTGAAGCAAACTCCAGTACTCTTTTCCATCAATTTGCATCACTTACTGTCCATCTTAATATGTTGTAGAATCTACTTAGAGCCACACTGCACTTAGAATGCAGCCGGACTGAAGGGGCTAGCTTGTTTTGGGGGCCCCCGCGGTGAGGAAATCCTGCCTCTGGCGAGAACCTTCTTTTGCACTCAGGAAACTTGTCTGTGATACAGATGGTTTCACTCCAGGAGAAGGCTGTTGTAGTTCCCTGCTTGTACATTTCTATATGGTCCTGTGAGAGAGTAAGCAATATTGAAACAGGAAAGAATGTCCCCAAAATGATTGTAAAAAGTAGTTCAGCTGACATTTTCCAATGCACTTTTTAGTGAAGTCTGTTTACTCTTCCATGGGGAATCTGGATCTCTAGAGTCCTTTCTTGGGCAAATCTCTTCCCCTCATTGGACCTCAGGGTATTTGATACCTATAAAATGAGGTCACCTCTAAATGATCCCCAGGGGCCCTTCTAGTTTCGATATTCTATGACTTTGTTATCTATCAAAAAAAAAAATGTTGACGACCTATGAAATGCCTGCCAAAGGAGCAGATCAGAGAATTTTAAAGCACAAATAGCATTGACTGATTACAATTGTAAAGACAGTTGAGTAGGTCTTTGCTTCCTTTATTGTGCCTGTTTTCCCAGGAAAGGAAGGGGCTGGGATCAAGGATACATGCTTGATAGATTGGTCTTGACTAGTCAATAGTGCAAAACATGCCCTGGGGGATTCAAAGAAAGGCAAAAACCAAACAATCCCTTACTCTCAAGAAGCTTACAATCTAATGGGGAAGAAAACATGAAAACAATTGATGATGATGATGATGATGATGATGATGATGATGATGATGATGATGTTTTTCCTTCTCAAAGATGACCATGACATCAGGGATATGATAGATGCCATGACAAACACATGAATTGGATTTGAGTGAGGGGATGCTGCATTAAGTCACCAGCCTTACTTTCTCCTCTAGAGACATTTGGACCCTGTGGCCCAATATGAATCAGAATGACTGGATATGGTCCTGGATGGGAGGTAATGAGGGTTAAGTGACTTATCCAGGGTCACACGACTATTTAGTGTCAAATGTCTGAGAGTAGATTTGAACTCCTGTCTTCCTGACTCCAGAGCTAATATCACTTAGCTGAAAACAACTACATGCAAACAATATCTATACAGAATTAATTGAAATAATAAAAATAGGAAAGGCATTAGTTTTTAGGAAAAAATCAGGAAATGCTTCTTGGAAAATACAGGATTACCTGGGTTTTGAGAAACTAGGGTCAAGGAAAGAATGGATTATAAAGAAAAAGAATTGTGAGAAGTAGAGAGTAGCCTCAGTTTTCCTAGTAATCCACTTTGCACTAGGTACAATGCTGTATTGTAAAAATATAATCTCAATTTATCCTTACAGAAACTCCAGAAGATAGATACTATTATTATCCCCCTTTTACAGCTGGGGGAAATGAGACACACAGAGTTAAGTGACTTGTTCAGGGCTATACAATTAGGAAAAATCAGAGGCAAGATTTGAATTCAAATGTTCCTGATTTAAGCCCCAGTTCTCTTTTCACTTTAGCATCTAGCTTCCCTAGGGAACATTAAGAGAGTTGCCTTGCTGAAATGAGAGCTAGATTGACAATAGATTTTTTAAAAAAAATTGTGGTGGATGTAGCTAGCTCAATTGCATTTTTTTTCATCCATTGAGCCAAAATGTGGGTAATAGAATGGTAAAAATAATACAAAACTGGTTTTGGAGGGACTTAAGAAGTAAGAGGTCTAGCAAAAAAGGAGATTCAAGAGCTGTTGTTTGTCCTTCATTTTTGAAGAGGATCAATGACATCACAATATGATGAGTGATGCCTCGACTTATACATGAATTGGACTTAAATGTGGTAAGAGTTGCCTCACTTAGCAGCCTCTCTTTCTCTCTTTCAGAATCATTGCTCCAGTGATAAAATAGATTTAAGGAAAAAGGTCATTTAAGAATAACTATAGTTTTAAATCAAAATATAGAGAAATAGAGAAAAAAGTGAAACCAGAGAAGTGGTAGTGGTTTGGGAGAATGCTGAGATGTAGAAGTATTGGAGGGAAGATTGAGGATAAGGAAAAGGTTTAGGAAAATAAGTACAGGGAAAATAGTGTGAAAGATTATTAATAGATTTCAGAGGTTTTTTTTTTTTATTTTTTAATCATGGATATGAACCACTGTGGGTAGTGGTATCCTCAAGGCTGTGTGACCTGGTATTGGGGCCTGGATGTCAAGGTTGTGGTCCACTTGAGGAGTAGGTCAAACGAGTTGAAGGCATTGATTAAAAAAGACATATATGTTGAAATACCCTAATATAAAGACAGGGAGTTATTATAGAGAAGACTAAGAGCTAATACTGAACTTTTGAGAAAGGAAGAAAAATGAATTGGTATAAAATTGCAATAAGGATCTAAATAAGTTGATAAGTTCAAATATACTGAGCAAACCTCAATGAATGAGAGAGATTTCTAAGTGATGGTAGCAATAGCAGATCCAGGAGTGGGACTCAAGGAGTATTCCAACTTCAACTTCAGGTAGGTAAGATGAGATAAGGTTCAGTATTAAAGAGGATGGCAAGGTACATTCTTATCTGGGAGAGGCTAGGTCTCTTAAGATGGAAGGATTACAAGAGGAAGATATCTTAAAAGATGGGAATTTTTAAAATTATGGAACAGGATTCTTTGGAAGGACATGAGAAGGCTAGGTTTAAGATGGATAGGAATGAAGGCATGGTGGGAAGAAAAGGAGATATTTACTATGTTCCTATGCTAAATGCTAGTGATACAAAGAAAAAGAGAAATGTTGTCTATGCTCACAAGGAGATGATGCTTCATTGAAAAACTGTGTTAATTGGTAGCCATTTCAGGTATGATGTCCTCTAAAGGTTTCACCTTAAATTATATATATATATATATATATATATGTATATATATATATATATATATGTATATATGTACATATATTTATACAATATATGTACATATATATATATATATAAACACTGGGATATTAAAAAGTATTTAAGATTCAAAGGAAGAGAGTTATACTAATAAAATATTAGGGGGTAAAGGAAGTTTGTAATTAACAACCTCAAATTACAGTGCAGAAGTATCCACCTAGTTTAAAGAAATCTCTGTTCACCTGACATAGAATCCAGGGTATGAAAGGCAAGAGCAGGTTTAATTCAGTATGTGCCGAAGATTATGATAAATATATGACCTTGGGATAAGTCACTGACTCTATTGGCTTTAGTTTTCCCCATCTATTGAAAGATTTGGGCTGTTTAGTTCCTAAAGATCTATTAAGCTCCAAAATTCCATGTGTACATAGATTCACACTTAAGTTCATTGGTTTGTGTAAGGAATATTTTCATGTGTTCAAATATATGTATTATTTTTGTGAACATGCCTAAGTGCATGACTGGGAATCTGTTAGAAAAGAGCATTTCAAAAGCAGTACAAAATACATGTATTCATTTTTAACAAGGAGAACTTGAGAAATTCTGTACAAGCATCCCTCCTATCTTCCCTTCCCCCATTCCACTGTTATTCTAGTGTCTCAAATGAGGAAGCATGAACAATGTACACCCTGTGTAAATCCCCATTTCTATGAGAACTTCTTTAAGTTCTGCCTTTCCTGTGAATAAATTTGCAACTTTAATGTTACTCGGCTCTAGTTTTGCATTGAGTATTAAACAAAATGATTTGCTTTGATAAGAGGAATTGTGTGCATTCTGTTCCTCCACAGTTGGAGTCCTGATTTACATGTAATCTTTGAAAATAAATTTAAAGTAACTAACACACTTATCTCTCAATCAGAGCCTATCAAACCACACCCCCACCTTCCCAAAACTGATTAAGTTGTAACTGAAACAATGACAATGTAATTCCAACCAATGTATTCATCTTTAAGCCTTTGATTTAATAAAGTTCATGCATATATGAAAAACAGCTGATGCGTAATTTAGGTTAGCATAATGTGTACCCACAGAATCCAGTATATTTTTAAACTTTTTATATTTTAATAGAACTCAATATAAAACTGCCTGAGATTTAAATGTTATAACTCATACAATGACTATGTCACCCCAAATGCTCTAGAAAGCAGCTAAAATCTAAGGGGTTCCTAAATTCTGGCTGAGATGAACTGCTATCTATGGTGTATTTATTTGAACAAAAGAACATTAGGGGCTGTTATACCTCATTAGGAGGTGTTAGTATTTCAGAAAGGGATTAAGGATTCAACAACAGTATTAGAAATAAACTACTCTAGGGTATAAGTGCTATATATATATAATTCTCTTGGTCTCCTAGCACCTAAAATAAAAATGAGCAATTCTAATATTTGCTTGTTCATTAAATTGTAAGTGGATTGATCAAAGGAGTTGGATAAATTTTGATGAGCTCTGTGCTAAATATGTTCAAGATATTAAAGGGTAGATAGAATACCTTGTTTGGAGGCATTTGAGGATCACCTTCTCTTGTTATGTGGCCTTGTCCATTAGTTGATTAGTGTCTGGGACTTGGGAAAATGGACTTCTGTTTGATAAGTCATCTCTCTTTGAGGTATATAAAAACAAACTGACAAATCAGTTTGTTCTTACTTGGATTTTGAGGAGACAGAAAGATAGATCAGTGTCCAATTGAACAGATCTGTCCTCTGGGGAGGAAGAGAAGAAAAAACAAACCTATGCCCAAACATAGTTTTCTTTCCATAAGATATTGGTTAAAACTGATAGATATTGGTGAAAGCGTAAGATCAGAGCTTTCATGTGCTCTAAAAGAAGATATTTTCTCAGTTCAAGGAAAATAGCAACTGGGACACTGAAATATTTCCTGCTGAAGCACATGGCAGAGTCACATATATGTGTACACACAGTCTAAGAAGTCCATGAATAAATTATTAAACCATGTATTGGAAATATACATAGGAAAATAAAACAATCCCTGGTTTTAATGATCTTATATATTGCAACATATAGGAAAAGTTTTAGTTATATTTCATATAGCAAGATCCCAGGGTCTTTAGGGTGTTGTAACAAAGCAGATGGCAATACTTCTTATTTAGTAAGGTCCATAAAATTCCAACTCCTGAGTGGAGGAAGGGAATTATGAATTCTCTAGTCAGTGTGATCCTGGCACAGTAAGTACTCCCTCTAGGGTTACTTTCAACAAGATTAGACTCATAGTTATGTTTAGGGGTTCACAAGATTATGGCTACTTCCTTTGGGTTATCATATAATTTTGAGTTTCATGACTAATTACTCACATACTCACATATAAATTTGTTTGGGTATGTAAAATTGCATTTGCAAGCGAAATGTTTGGCTGCCTATAACAAATACTGAGGATGAAATTCCCATATGTACAAATATATTTCACCTGAAATTGGGGTTGGGGTATATTATATGTCAAGGTGATCCACCCAAGTGAAGGTAGATCTCAGGCAATGTCCTAGTTTCATACAAACTAAGTGGGTAAAACATCTCTGATAATGACCACATATAAACACTAATAAAAATCCAAGAGATCTGTATTTTGACAAAATAATCATATATATATATATATATATATATATGTATGTATGTATGTATATATATGACACAGATATATCTCCTAACTTTGAATTCTTTTTCCCCCTCCCTTCATGGATCATATCTGAAGTTATTTCCCTACTGGATTCTGAATATTGATACCTTTTTAAGTCTATAGCATTTCTTTCCTTTATAAGTTTTTACCTTCCTGAAGTTGCCTGTCAATCAATTAATAAATGAACAATGGTTAATATTCCAGGCATGTTTTAGGCACTAGAGCTTCAAATACAATAAGTGTTCAGAAGGAATTTCACTTCTCATGGAAATAAAAATGTGTAATTAAAAGTATATGGTCAGGGGTGGCTAGGTGGTCTAGTGGATAAGGCACCGGCCCTGGAGTCAGGAGCACCTGGGTTCAAATCTGGTCTCAGACACTTAATAATTACCTAGCTGTGTGGCCTTGGGCAAACCACTTAACCCCTTTTGCCTTGCAAAAAAAAAAACACCTAAAAAAAAAGTATATGGTTGGGCAGCTAGGTGGGGCAGTAGATAGTGCACAAGCCCTGGAGTCAGGAGGACCTGAGTTCAATTGTAACCTCAGACACCTGATACTTAGAAGCTGTGTGACCTTGCAAAAGTCACTTAGTACCACTGCCTTGCAAAAACAAAACAAAAAAATTATATGGAGAACAAATATAAAGGGAATAAATATAAAGTTGTTAAATGCAAGTCATTATGAAGGGGATTAAATCCATTTAGGATTTCAGAGGATTAGGAAAGTTTTTACATTGAGAAATGTCTTGAAAGAAGGAAATGATTTTTTGTTTTTTGTTTTCTACAAGGCAATGGGATTAAGTGATTTGTCCAAGGTCACACAGCTAAGTAAGTATCAAGTATCTGAGGCCGGATTTGTACTCAGGTCCTTCTGACTCCAGGGTGGGTGCTCTAGCTACTGCATCACCTATCTGCCTCAAGAAGGATATTGAGTTCAAGAAATATTTATTCTGAACCATATTCGAGACCCTGTGTCATAAATTTAAAAGCAAAAAATGTGAAGTACTCCTGGATTTAGAGTTGAAAAAGGACCTTATTCTTATCCTTCTATTTTATAAATAAAGTATCTGAAGTGCTAAAATGTGAAGTGTCTTAGTTCTGATTATATTGGTGATATTTAGAAGATGCATGTCCCTGGATTCTAAGCTCAGAGCAATTTCCATATACACATGTTCCTGACCTTAAGGAGTTTATATTCTACTGGAGAATACAATATGGAAAGAGATAAGCAAACATGAAATGATGGCAAAGTCTCCTCTAGAAGATAATGCCAGAACTTATCCTTTAAAGAAGTTAAGGATTCTAGGAAGTGGAGATGAGGAGGGAACATATTTCAGACAAGGGGGAAAAGTCTTTACAGAGGCAGGAGATGGAAAGTTAAGCTCAAAAAAAAATAATAACTAGATTAATTTGATTGGAATTATGAGTCTATGAAGAAGAATATGGAAGAAGTGTGGGTCAGAAGGCTTTAAATGTCAAGATTTTTTGTTCTGTTTTGTGTTTTGTTTTGTTTTGATCCTAGGGACAAGAAGGAGCCACTGAAGATTTTCAAACAAAAAGTGAGAGTCAGACTTGTGCTTTAGGAGGTTTGTTCTGACATCTCTTTAGAGGGTGATATGGAAAGGGAATTGATTGGGAATAATGAATTAAAGTAGGAACCATTGTAATAGAGCAGGCTAGAGGTCAGGTTTCGATTTCTTTTCCCTCTTCTCTTCTAATGGTCTATTGTTTAATTATCCAATACTCTAGATGGTGGTTTGGTAGCTTTGTCTGACTTTGGACCCTATAACCTTACATTCTTCTCACTCTCCCCCTGTCCAGATGAAACCATTGTTCTGCTTCATCTTACAGAACCAAGGAAGGCCAAGCTCTGTGAATAATACTTGATTTTAAAGGAAGTGTGCATGATTCATTCAGGTTATTTTCAAAATCTAGTTTTTGTTGGTTAAGGAGTCATTCTATCTTTCAGTCTCAGTGCTTTCTGATGACTGATCTTGATTTAGCCTTGCCATTTGCTAAGTCTACAATAGGAAGAAAAATAGAATCCCATAAAACATGAGAGGAAGAAGCTGTTATTGGTCCTTTATCCTGAGTGGTTATATGGAAATTAGGAAATCTATCTACCTACCTTTCCGGAAACCAAAGCACAAAATATGACAGGTTGATGACAGGTGATTTACCTGGAGTAATTTTAATTGAGTGCAATGAACCAAAATTTAAGAATCTCAAAAGTTAACCCCCAAGATCAAATTTGATCTATGTAAGCCACAAATCTTTTATGGTATTTCCTTGGCATATTCCCTATAGTGTTGAATTGATGGCAATTGTGTGCAACACTAGTTATACCAGAAAATATAGAGGATTCAAATGAGGAGAAGAAGGTTGTGATGTCTTAGAATCACCCACTAAGACTTTCTGGTAAGAGAGCATGTGGTGAGACAACAGAGTAAAGATATGGAGACCAATTGGGGTGAAAAGATATGGTGAGGGGGAGGAGCCAAGATGGCGACAAGAAGGGATCCAGTCTTAGGAGCTCTCTGATAAAACTCATCAGCTAAGGACTCTAACTAAACTTTCGAGAGACAGAACCCACAAAGGGACCCAGTGAGGCAGTTCTCCTACTCAAGGTAACCTGGAAAAGAGTAGAAAGGCTCTGCTCCCCGGGATTGGAGAGGCGGCCTGTCAGAGGGGTGGCCCACCAGAGCCAAAGAACTTCAGCCTCCCGGAGGCAGCCCCAGAGAGCTGGGAGTCTCAGCTCACAGCAGCGGAGCAATCTCTTGAGCTGCACCCCGAGGAGCACCGGACACAAAGTGGGGGAACAGCGGGGGACCTCTGCCAGGGCGAGCACGTGGACCCCAGCCCTCAGGGCACACAGCAAGCAGCTTGGCCAGCACAGCTCTGATCCAGGAAACAGAAGCAGGTAGAGCCAGTAATCAGGAGCCTCCAGAGCATGAGCCCATTGAGCTGAGGGAGGGGAGTGAAGAGAGACTGCAGAGCTCTGTCCTCAGCCTCTGGAACAGGACTCTGGGGCTCTGACCACATTCAGATCCTCATCAAAGTCTAGACCCCCCCCCCCATAGAACAGCAGGGGCCCCCCCCCACCTCAGCCCCGTGGCAAAGGGAGGTGCTTAAGGTCATTCACAGACCAGGAGGGAGGACAGAGCCTCACACACTGAGACCCTTGTGGGAGTGTCCCAAAAGCTCAGGAAGCACCCCAAACCAGACCCAGGCTGGAAAAATGAGCAAGCAAAGAAACAAAAGGAAGACTGTTGAGAAATATTTTGCTCATGAGCCCAAGAAGGATCAAAATACTCAGTCTGAAGATGAGGAAGCACAAGCTCCTGCATCTAAAGACTCCAAGAAAAACAGAAATTGGGCTCAGGCTATGACAGAGCTCATAAAAGACATTGAAAATCAAATGAGGGAGTTGGAAAAAAAGAACATTTTAGGATATTTGCTTTCAGGGAATTTGTAGTCTTTGAAGGCTCTAGTGAGTTAGAATAGTAAAGGAAGGTCAACTGAGAAGATTCAAAGAAGGAAAGAATAAAGGTAATCTTCAAGAGGCATGGATATTTCCCCATTCTGTAGTAGATATTTAGCATATCATAGCGCCAGTTTGTAGGAGGAAGTTGAATGTGTCACCAGGAAAAGCCAAACTTGCCACATAATCATAGACAACAGAGGCAGCCATTGGTTTACCAGATGGACAAAAAGAGAGCTGACAGTCCAAAACTAATATCCAGATAGGGCAGTAAGTGTAACTAATATTTACCACATTTCTCCTTAGCAATCAATTCATGACTAGAGTTTAAAAGTAGTAGCAGAGACAACTCTGAAAGTGGGGATCTACTTCTCAGAAGGTGTTTCCTCTGACATGCCAAGAACAACTCTGGATGCTTCCATATATTTTGAAGTAGTTGATCCAGGCAATAGAATTGTCAAATTTTTCTGGTCCTCTGGATTTCCTTATCCCCTTATCTAACTGTGTGAATGTGTGCATTTCTCTCTGTGTTCCTGTATTACTGGCTTTATCTTCACCAAAATTCTCTTATTTGAATGCTCTGAAAAGAATGAAACTATCTTATTAGAATTTTTGCTGATTTGCCTTTGCTTGTGGGAAGAAAGTGCTTGACCTGGGTTGTTGAGATCGAAGAGTGGGGAAAAACTCATGAAACATCTTTAAAGTCTTCTAATGGAGAACATGAAGGATGATTTATCTCTAAGACTCCCCTCAGTTTCATTTTCCAAAAAAATTGCATTATGAATAATAATTGAACCCTCACACTGGGTACTTGTGGACATGAGTTGAACAAAATTCTTATTATTTAAAAAAACTACATTGCACTCTATTGATCCAAATTTTATTCCATTTATTTTATTATCTGCAGATATACTCAGATCTTTTAAAAATATTAGATTTTAGAAATTACTAGTCCTAGATAATCTTTCCTTTGAATCTTTTCAATATATCCATCCTTTGTGATTTCTGGTTTCAGTGGCTTTCATGCTCCTGTATCCTGCAAATTAAATCCTCCTGCAATCCTCCCTTTGATTCTTCCAGGTAAAGGAGTTACATAAGATAATCTTTAAAATCTTTTCCAGATCTAAATCATATGATCTTATCAAATTTTCCTATATTGTTACAGCAAAAAGACAGAGTAATGGGCCTGGGAGTTATGTTAGGGAGATATAAATTAAAATCCAACCTCAGACACTTACTTGCTTGTGTGACTCTGGGCAAATCACTTAAACTCTGCCTGACTTTCCTCATCTGTTAAAGGGAAATAACAGCAGCACCTTCCCACCTGCCCCGGGTTGTTATAGGATAAAACAAGATAATAATTGTAAGGCACTTAGCACTAAGCACTATATAAATGTTAGCTATTATTATAAAGCACTAGCCTGAATATTTTGAATTCTACCCAAATCTTGACCCTGTCCTCTATTTTATATATATATATATATATATATATATATATATGTATATGTATATAATGTATATACATATATATATCACTAGTTACTTTTCCTGATGCTTCATATTATCCTAATATTTCCATATTCATACACTCTTCACTTTGTGTTATGTGAATTTATTTTAAAGAATTACTCTGAGATCTGTTTGTGGTCTTCCCTTATGAAAGTATAGTTCATCCATTCTCCTCTCCTCCTTTTTGAATTATGAAATGTAATAAAACTTCATTCAAATGATACCTGATAGTCATTTTGAAATGAAGTCCCCTTTGTACTATTGATGAATTTAAAAAAATCAGGAGGAATATGAGAATACAAATTGTTAAAAAATAATCTTTATTACAATTCATCTTTTTAAAGTAAGTATTCTTATTTTTTGACTAAAAAAAGCACCTTTTCCATTCATCAAAATAGATGTAACTCCAATACATGATGTCTTTCAAAAATGCTATAAATAATATGAAGAAGGAAAAACCTAAAATCAGATATATTTCCATGAGTTCTTGATGAATTCTTTTTTTAAGGTGTTGATATAGAAAGCATTTTCAGACACAGGTAAAATTGGACTTGAATGAATGTGAATGGGAAAGATAAGTTTATCTTACTGTCTGAAGATAAAAGTGGTAAAACTATATTCCATTATAAAAGAGCTGTCTTAAGAACCATGGCTATGGGAAAGGTGTGCTAAAACTGGATATGGGCCAAATGGTCCTCATTTTCAAAAAAGAAGGGAATAAATTTTTCCAAATATAATTTGGTAAGCCTGAATTCAACTCCCTGTAGAATTCTGGAACATATTATTAAAGGGATAATTTAGAAGCATTTAGAAAGGGAAATATGGATGACTAAGAGCAGCCTCCATGGTTATATCAAGAAAAGGTCATTTCAAAATAACCTCTTTTCCTTTTTTAGCTTGGTTAATAGAAATGTACAAATTAAAAGTACAGTATAGACACATCATTTCTGAATTTTAGTAAGGTATTTGGCAAAGTTTCTTGATATCCTTCTGGTGTACATGGAGATATATGACCTAGATGAAAGTACAATTTAGTGGATTTAGAACTAGTTGAATGACTAGATCCAAAGAGTAGCCATTATTAGATTGGTGTCAATTTGCCATGGGGTTTCTGTTGGCATTCTTTTTTAATTTTTAGGTTTTTTCAAGGCAAATGGAGTTAAGTGGCTTGCACAAGGCCACACAGCTAGGAAATTATTAAGTGTCTGAGGCCAGATTTGAACTCAGGTACTCCTGACTCCAGGGCTGGTGCTCTATCCAATGTGCCTACTAGCCGCCCCTCTGTTGGCATTCTTGAGGGACATGTCAAGATTATATTCAAGAATTCAATTTAATAAAACTATTAAAATGCCACCCATATTCAAGGTGGTTCTAAAGATTTGAAAAATAGTTCTTACCCTATGGTGTTAAGCTTAGGATATTTAACCTAAGAAATGAAGAATTAAGGGGAATATGATAAACATCTTTAAAGATTTGAAGGTTTATTTTAAATATATAAGAAGGATTAGGTGAAGCCAAGATGGCGACAGGAGAGGACCTTCTCTCAGTTGCTCTGGAGGAAAACTTATAAACCATGGACTCTAACTACATTTTCGAGAGACAAAACCCAGAGGGATCCAGTAAGGCAGTTCTCCAACCCAAGGTAACCTGGAAAAGAGCAGAAAGGCCTGGCTCTATGGGATCGGAGGGGTGGCCCACCGGGTGTCCTGCCAGAGTAAAGGAACTTCAGCCTCCTGGAGGCAGCCCCAGGGCAATGGGGGCTGCCTCTCACAACAGCGGGGCAGTTTCCTGATCTACACCCTGAGGAGCACCAAGTACAACTTGGGAGAACAGCAGGGGACCTCTGCCAGAGCGAGCACATGAAGCTCAGCCCTCAGGGCACACAGCGAGCAGCATGGCCAAGGCAGCCCAGATCCAGGAACCAGAAGCAGGTAGAGCTGGTAAGCAGGAGCCCCCAGGGAATGAACCAATTGACCCTAGGGAGGGCAGTGAAGAGAGAGATTGCAGAACTCTGTCCTCTGTCCCTGGAACAGGACTCTGGGGTTCTGACCACATTCAGATCTTGATTTCAGTCTATGCCCCACATAGAACAGCAGGGCCCACCCACCTCAGCCCCATGGCAGAGGGGGTGCTTATGGTCATTCACAGACCAGGAGGGAGGACAGAGCCTCACACACTGAGATCCTTGTGGGGGTGTCCCAAAAGCTCAGGAAGCACCCCCAAACCAGGCTCAGGCTGGGAAAATGAGTAAACAGAGAAAAAAGAGGAACACCATTGAGAAATACTTTGCCTGTGATCCCAAGAAGGATCAAAACACTCATTCTGAAGATGAGGAAGCACAAGCTCCTGCATCTAAAGACTCCAAGAAAAACAGAAATTGGGCTCAGGCTATGACAGAGCTCAAAAAAGAATTTGAAAATCAAGTGAAGGAGATAGAGGATAAATTGGGAAAAGAAATGAGAGAGATGCAGGAAAAACATCAAAATGGATTCAGCAGCTTAGTCAAGGAGATCCAAAAAAATGCTGAAGAAAATAACCTTTTGGGACTTCCGGCCAAGATGGCGGAGAGAAGACAGGCACAGTTCTAAAGTCTCCTGATCTCTTCCCCATCTATCACATGAAGCAAACCTCTTAAAAGAAATCCAAACCATGAAACCCAGAAAGAAAAGCCAGGAGAAGGAACATTTATCTCAGGATTTGTCTCCTGCAGCAGCCTTGGCTGAGTACTGGTGGGTGAGTCTGGGCTCAGAGGGAGGATCAGCTCTGACCAGCCAGATTAACAGCTGAATTGGAACCAGGAGTCTGAGGGCCTTAGAGCTGGACCTGCTGGATCAGCAGTGGGGCTGGACGAAAGGGGCTTGGGTCCACCAGGAAGCAGAGGCACTGGTGTTGGTGCTGTCCACCTGGTGCTTGGGGAAGGGGCTGTGGGGAGAGGTCTGGTGCAGGAGAGCTGCGGACATCATCGCTGGGTTCCTTGGGTCTGAGGAACTCTGAGTCCACGCCTCCATTGCACTGATGCCTCCTCCAAAACAAACAATTGCAAACTACTTCTGCCTCAGGCCCAGGTGTGTGAGCAAAAGAATCAGCCCAGCTGAGGAATGACCTCAGGCCAGGGTAAAGCCCACCATTGATTGAAGGCAAAAGAATTCAATAGCTCCAATTCCTTCACCCAAGCAAAGGGAGAAGGCCTCTCAACCAAGGTCATAGACACTCCAGAGAAAGCAACCAGCACCTCTTACTGGCCATCCAGAGAAACTGCACTCAGTAAAGCCTTTGGCGATTCCAAGCCCAGGTGAAACAGCCCCCCCCCCCCCAACTCAAGGTCTTAGCATAATGAAGAAGGGTAAGTGGAAAGGTGGATCCATAGAAAAATTCCTGGAAGGGAAAGACCCCAACTCAGAGAGACCTGGAACCTCTGAGGAGAATACAATCTGGTCTCCAAAAGAGAAAGACTTCGTTGAAGAAATAAGGAAGGAGGTTAAAAATTTGGGAAAGACAATTAATACCTTGCAACAAGAAAACAAAACCTTAGAAAGTACAATGGCACAAACACAAAAGGAGAATAAATCTCTCAGATCCTCAAATGAGCAAATGCAAAAAGAAATTAATTCTCTCAAAACCTCAATTGGTCAAATGGAAAGCTCTTTCAAAAGTAGAATTGACCAATTGGAAAAGGAGTTGCAAAAGGTTAATGAAGAAAACTCCTCCCCCCAAAAAAGAATGGAGTCTACAGAAACTAATGACTCCATGAGACAGCAAGAGTCAGTTAAACAAAATCAAAAAATAGGAAAAATAGAAGCAAATGTAAAATACCTCATCAACAAAACCACTGACCTTGAGAATAGATTGAGGAGGGGCAACCTGAAAATTATAGGACTTCATGAAAACATTGAAGAGAAAAAAGCCCTGGACTTAATATTACAGGATCCAGTGATGGAAAACTGCCCTGATGTCATGGAATCGGAGGGCAATGTAGTTATTGAAAGAGTACAACGATCCCCACCAGAAAAAGATCCTTAAATGAAAACACCAAGGAATGTTGTGGCCAAACTCCAGAACTATCAGATAAAAGAGAAAATCCTGCAAGCAGCGAGAAAGAAACAATTTAAATATCAAGGAGCCACAGTAAGGATCACACAGGATGTGGCTGCATCAACTTTAAGGGATCGAAGGGCCTGGAATGAGATATTTCGAAGACCACGGGAGCTTGGAATGCAGCCAAGAATCTACTTTCCTGCAAAGCTGAGCCTTCTCTTCCAGGGCAAAAGATGGACATTTAATGAAATGGAAGAATTCCAAAAATTTCTGATGAAAAGACCAGAGCTAAACAGAAAAGTTTGACATCAAACAGGAGGTTCAAGAGACACATGAAAAGGTTAAAAAAAGGGGGGGGGGCGTAAAAGGAAAAAAATGCAATCCAGTAAGTTGCAACTGGCTATATCCCGGCATGTGGCGGGGGTGGGGGGGGGGGGGGAGAGACTCTCATAAATCCTGAGAAATGTAACTCTAACAGAGAGAATACACCTAGCCAGAAATGATGGACATTCATGACCTATCCATGAGACTGCTATCTAATGGGATGTAACTGGCTTTAACCCTACTTGGGAGAAAGACTCTAATAACTCTCAGGAATTTTGACTGTATTCAATAGAATATACTGAACTAGAAGGGACAGACACTCCGAATTTTCTATGACTTAGAATGATCTAAAAAAAAACACTGCCTCCCTAAAAAGGGGGACAGGAAAGAGATGGGAGGAGGGAGGGGATTGAATGGGACACATCTCATTACACTAAGAGGTACAAAAAACCTATGGTAATAGTGGGGAAGAATGGAGCAGAGGAGAAACACCTGAATCTTCTTCTCATCAGACTTGGCTTAAAGTCAACCTACACATACTCAGTTAACTTACAAAACATCTAACCTTTCAAGTATTAAAAGGGGAAAAGGGGAGGGGGGGGATGGAGAAAGGGAAGGGGATTGGGGGAAATAAGGGGAAATAACAAAAGGAAGGGAAAGGGAAAGGAAAAGGGAAAAAGGAAAAGGGGAAAGAAAGGGGAGGGTATGATATAGGAGGGCAAACACAATGAAGGGGGTGGTATTCAAAACCAAAATCCTGGGGAATATGGATAAAAGGGGGGAAGGGGGAAAAATACAAACAGAGGGAAGATAGCACAGAGGACAATAAAGTATTAGTAATCATAACCTTGAATGTGAATGGGATGAACTCTCCCTTAAAACGTAAGCAAATAGCAGAGTGGATAAAAAACCAGAATCCTACAATATGCTGCTTACAAGAAACTCATTTGAAACAGAGAGATACATATAGGGTAAAGGTAAAAGGTTGGAGTAAAATATATTTTGCTTCAGCTGAAGTAAAAAAAGCAGGGGTAGCAATCCTTATCTCAGACAAAGCAGTAGTGAAAATAGATAGCGTTAAAAGAGATAAGGAAGGAAACTTTATCCTCCTAAAAGGTACCATAGACAATAAAGTCATTTCAATATTGAATATATATGCACCCAGTGGGACAGCACCCAAATTCTTAGAGGAGAAGCTGAAAGAACTACAGGAAGACATAGGCAGCAAAACTCTACGAGTGGGAGACCTCAACCTCCCGCTATCAGATCTAGGTAAATTGAATCATAAAACAAACAAGAAAGAAATTAGGGAGGTAAATAGATTGTTAGAAAAATTAGATATGGTAGACTTATGGAGGAAACTGAATGGGGATAGAAAGGAATATATCTTTTTCTCTGAAGTACATGGAACTTATACAAAAATTTATCATGTACTAGGACATAAAAACCTATTGATCAACTGCAGAAAGGCAGAAATAGTGAATACATCTTTCTCAGATTACAATGCAATAAAAGTCATATGCAATACTGGGCCAAGGAGAAATAGACCCAGAACAAATTGGAAACTGAATAACCTCATTTAAAAAAAAATGAGTGGACCAAAAAACAAATTATAGAAAGAATTAACCATTTTATCCTAGATAATGATAATAATGAAACAACATACCAAAACCTATGGGATTCATTCAAAGCAACTCTCAGGGGATATATTATAGCTCTAAATGCTTATATGAATAAATTGGAGAAAGAGGAAATCAATGAACTAAACATTCAACTAAAAAAATTAGAGAAAGAACAAATCAAAAATCCCCAATCAAATATCAAATTAGAAATTCTAAAAATTAAAGGAGAAATTAATAAAATCAAAAGCAAAAAAAAACTATTGATTTAATAAATAAAACCAAAAGTTGGTATTATGAAAAAGACAATAAAATTGATAAACCTCTGGTCAATTTGATTAAAAAAAGAAAGAAGAAAACCAAATTGCTGGTATTATAAATGAAAAAGGTGGACTCACCACCAGCAAGGAGGAAATTAAAGTAATAATTCAAAATTATTTTTCCCAACTCTATGCCAATAAATTTGATAATCTAAGTGAAATGGATGACTTTTTACAAAAATATAAGTTGCCCAGGTTAAATGAAGAAGAGATTAAATACCTAAACAATGCTAGCTCAGAAAAAGAAATTCAACAAGCCATTACTGAACTCCCTAAAAAAATCTCCAGGGCCTGATGGATTCACAAGTGAATTCTACCAAACATTTAAAGAACAATTGGTTTCAATTCTATATAAACTATTTGGAAAAATAGGGAAAGATGGAACTCTGCCTAACTCTTTCTATGAAACCAATATGGAACTGTTACCTAAACCAGGAAGAATTAAAACAGAGAAAGAAAATTATAGACCTATTTCCCTCATGAATATAGATGCAAAAATCCTAAATAAAATCTTGGCAAAAGGACTACAACAAGTCATCACTAGGATAATACATTATGATCAAGTAGGATTTATTCCAGGAATGTAGGGTTGGTTCAATATTAGGAAACTGTTAGTATACTTAATTATATCAATAACAAACCTATCAGAAATCATATGATCATATCAATAGATACTGAAAAAGCTTTTGACAAAATGCAGCATCCATTCCTATTAAAAACACTAGAGAGTGTAGGAATAAATGGACTGTTCCTTAAATCAATTAGCTGTATCGATCTGAAACCATCAACAAGCATTATCTTCAATGGGGAGAGGCTAGAGGCATTCCCAATAAGATCAGGTGTGAAACAAGGGTGCCCATTATCACCACTACTATTCAATATTGTATTAGAAATGTTAGCACCAGCAATTAGAGAAGAAAAAGTAATTGAAGGAATTAGAATTGGGAAGGAAGAGACAAAACTCTCAGTCTTTGCAGATGACATGATGGTCTACCTAAGGAATCCCAAGAAATCATCTAAAAAACTACTGGAAACAATTAGCAATTTTAGCAAAGTTGCAGGATATAAAATAAACCCTCATAAATCTTCAACTTTTCTATATATGTCTAGCAAGAAACAGCAGGAAGAGCTAGAAAGAGAAATCCCATTCAAAGTAACCTCAGACAGTGTAAAATATTTGGGAGTCTATTTGCCAAGACAGACTCAGAATCTTTTTGAAAACAATTATAAAACACTTCTCACACAAATTAAATCAGATTTAAATAACTGGGCAAATATCAACTGCTCATGGATAGATAGAGCTAATATAATAAAAATGACAATTCTACCAAAATTAAACTATCTCTTTTGTGCCCTACCAATCAAAATTCCAAAAAATTACTTTAATGAGTTAGAAAAATTGTAACTTCATATGGAGAAATAAAAAGTCAAGAATTGCCAGGAGCTTAATGAAAAAAAGTGCAAACGAAGGTGGCTTAAACTACCTGATCTAAAATTACATTATAAAGCATCAATCATCAAAACTGTTTGGTATTGGCTAAGAAATAGAGTCGTGGACAGTGGAATAGACTAGGTGTAAAAGCAGGGGAGGATTATAGTAATCTGCTGTTTGATAAACCCAAAGAGTCTGGCCATTGGGATAAAATCTCCTTCTTTGATAAAAACTGCTGGGATAATTGGAAGTTAGTATGGAAGAAACTTAGATTAGACCAACACCTCACACCCTTTACCAAGATAAGATCCAAATGGTTACAGGACATAGACATAAAAAACAATACTATAAGCAAATTAGAAGAGTAAGGACTAGTCTACCTATCAGATCTATGGAAAGGGGAACATTTTATTACTAAGGAAGAGTTGGAGAACACCACCAAAAACCAATTAGATGATTTCAATTACATTATATTAAAAAGCTTTTGCACAGATAAAACCAATGTAATCAAGATCAAAAGAAATGTAGTAAATTGGGAAACAATCTTTGCAACTAATGATTCTGCCAAAGGACTCATTTCTAAAATATACAGAGAACTGAGTCATATTTTTAAAACAAAAAGCCACTCCCCAATTGACAAATGGTCAAAGCATATGCAAAGGCAATTTACAGATGAGGAGATCAAAGCAATCCATAGCCATATGAAAAAATGCTCTAAATCATTAATTATTAGAAAAATGCAAATTAAAGCTTCTCTGAGGTACCACCTCACACCTCTCAGATTGGCTAGTATGACCAGGAAGGATAATGATCATTGTTGGAAGGGATGTGGGGAATCTGGGACACTATTACACTGTTGGTGGAGCTGTGAACTCATCCAACCCTTCTGGTGAGTTATTTGGAACTATCCCCAAAGGGCAACAAAAATGTGCATACCTTTGACCCAGCAATACCACTACTAGGTCTATACCCTGAAGAGATGAGGAAAAAGGGTAAAAGCATTACTTGTACAAAAATATTTATAGCAGCCCTGTTTGTGGTGGCAAAGAATTGGAAATCCAGTAAATGTCCTTCAATTGGGGAATGGCTTAGCAAACTGTGGTATATGTATGTCATGGAACACTATTGTTCTATTAGAAACCAGGAGGGAGGGGATTTCAGGGAAACCTGGAGGGATTTGCATGAACTGATGCTGAGTGAGATGAGCAGAACCAGAAAAACACTGTACACCCTAACAGCAACATGGGAATGATATTCAACCTTGAAGGACTTGCTCATTCCATCAGTGCAACAATTGGGAACAATTTTGGGCTGTCTGCAAAGGAGAGTACCATCTGTATCCAGATAAGGAGTTGTGGAGTTTGAACAAAGTACAAGGACTATTCTCTTTAATTTAGAAAAAAACCCCCAGATATCTTATTGTCTTATCTTGTGACCTCTGAGAATTCTGTTCTCTTTAAGGATATGATTTCTCTCTCATCACACCCAATTTGGATCAAGGTACAACATGGAAACAAAGTAAAGACTGACAGAGTGCCATCTGTGGGGTGGGCGTGGGGGGAGGGAAGCAAGATTGGGGCAAAATTGTAAAACTCAAATAATATCTTTAATAAAAACAAATAAAAATAACAAAAAAAGAAAGAAAATAACATGTTCAAAACCAGCATAGGTCAAATGGATAAAACAATTAAAAAACTTATTGATGAGAAGAATGCTTTAAAAGCAGATTCAGCCAGATGGAAAAGGAGATAAGTGAGCTCTCTGAGGAAAACAGATCCTTCAGATAAAGAATAGAACTCAAGGAGCTTTCTGATTTTATGAGAAATCAGGACTCATTGTTTCAAATCCAAAAGAATGAAAAATTAGAAGAAAATGTGTTTGATATGGAAAACAGATTTAGGAAAGATAATTTAATAATTATTGGAATACCTGAAAGTCATGACCAGGAAAAAAGCCTTGACATCCTCTTCAAAGAATTATTACAGGAAAATTGCCCTGATATCTTAGAAGCAGAGGGCAAAGTAGAAATTGAGAGGATCCACTGATCTCCCTGAGAAAGAGATCCAAAAACATCAACCCCCAGGAATATTATAGCCAAGTTCCAGAACTCCCAAGTCACAGAGAAAATATTACAAGTTGCCAGAAGGACACAACTCAAATATTGTAGAGCTGCAGTCTGGATCACACAGGACTTAGCAGCAACTACATTAAAAGCTTGTAGGGCTTGGAATATAATATCCCGGGAAGGCAAAAGAACTTAGAATGCAACCGAGAATGAACTACCCAGCAAAACTGAACGTCCTCTTCCAGGGAAAAAGATGGACTTTCAATGAACTAGGGGAATTTCAAATGTTCCTGTTGTAATGGCCAAAGCTGAACAGAAGGTTTGATCTTCAAATACAGGACTCAGGTGAAACATATAGAGTGGAGGAGAAGTGGAAAATATGAGGGACTTAATGATGATGAACTACATGTATTCCTGTATAGAAAAATAATACTGATAATACTCATATGAACCTTCTCATTTAATAGAGCAGGTAGAAGGAGCTTTTATAGATGAAGCACAGGAGAAAACTGAATTTGAAGATATATTGTGGTATAAAAATGGAGTCAATAATGAAAAGGGAATTTTAATGGGAGAAAGAAAAAGGAGAGGAGGAATAGGCTAAGATATTTCATATAATAAGATTTTTGTTTATTACAATGAGCTATTGCAATGATATGGAAGGGGGAAATGCAAAGGGGAATGTGGGAATCTTTGCCCTCATCAGAGGGGGCTAGGAGAGGAAACAGCATATATACTCAATGTGGTATAGGCATCTGGAGTAAGAAGAAGAGAAGGGGGACAGGAGGAAGGGGGGGATGTGAGTGATGGAGGAGAGGATGGACCAGGGTGGGAGAGTGGTCAGATTTAACACATTTTCTTTTTTACTTCTTGCAAGGGGCTGGGATTGGATGGCCTGTCCAGGACCATAGGGCCGGGTAGATGCTGGGTAAGGGGTGGTATGTGGGTTTGGGGCCTCTTGACCCCAGGGCCGGGGATCTCTCTGCTGCACCACTCAACTACCCTACAGCAGAGACAGAGTGAAAGGAGAGAGAAAACATAGTACTGGGTAGTGAAGAAGTATGGATGGAGGGAGTTGCAATCAGCAATGGCAATGATGGAAAAATGTGGTAGTAGCTTTTGTGATGGACTTATCATAAAGAATGTGATCCACCCATGACAGAGCTGGTGGTGTTGGAACACAGATTGAAGCACATTTTTTATTATTATTATTTTCTGGCGTGTGTTGCAGGGCAGATGGGACTGGATGGCCTGCCTGGGGCTGCACAGCTGGGGGATTGTTGGGTGTCTGAGGGCAGATTTGGACCTGGGTGCCCCTGACTCAAGGGCCAGTGATCTGTCTGCCACCCAGCCACCCCTACTATTATTAATACTATTTTATTTTATTTTGGGTCTTTTTTTTTTTTTTGGTTTTTGTAGGGCAATGGGGTTGGGCTGGCTTGCATGGGGTCACACAGCTGGGTGATTGTTGGGTGTCTGGGGCCGGATTTGGGCTCAGGTGCTCCTGGCTCCAAGGTTGGTGCTCTATCTACTGTGCCACCTGGCCATACCTATTTTATTATTATTATTATTATTATTAAATTTTAATTTTTTCTCTCCCCTTTATCACTTATGTGGGTCTATAATTTCTTGGGGGAGGGGGTATTATGTTTACTCTTAAACAAGAATATTTTAGCAATGTATAAATAATTATTTGTACAAAATAAGAATAAATAAATAAATTAATTACAAAAAGAAGGATTAGATGACATAAGGGGAAATCTAATGGGTAAAAATTAGAGAAGGTACATGGCAATATTTTGGATTTGTAAAAGGCAAAACTTCATAACAACTAGTGATATCTACATATGGGCAGAAGAGGCTACATTAAGGATTAGAAAATTTTTCCTCACTGGATGTCTTTTAAGAGGGTAATGAATAATCAGTTTCTGAAGATCACATATTTATTTTGTTGTTGTTGTTTTTGCAGGGCAATGAGGTTAAGTGACTTGCCCAAGGTCACACACAGCTAGGCAATTATTAAGTATCTGAGGCCAGATTTCAACTCAGGTACTCCTGACTCCAGGCCTGGTGCTCTATCCACTGTACCACCTAGCCACTCCTGAAGATCATATACTTAAAGGGACAGAACAAGTCCTCTAATCTCCACTTCTTTTATTTTATAGAGGGGGAAACTGAGTCCTAGGGAGCTTAAGTAACTTATTTCCACTTCCTCTGTTATTACTCAGTCCTCAAGTCTTGTCAACTAATTTTCAAGCTCATCACTCAAGTAAAACTTTACTTGAGAAAATTACCAATTATCTCAATTGCCAAATTTTAATAGATCCTTTCAATCATCATTTCACTCTTCCTCCATTTGACAAATTATTGATTATCATCTCCTTTATTCTCTCCTATCTCTTTCATAACACTACTTTCTGGATTCTCTTCCAACTTGTCTGATTTGTCCTCCATAGCTTCCTTTGCTGGTTCAGTGATCATATTATATTCCCTAATTGTGGGTGTTTTCAGTGTTTTTTCATTGGAGCATCCACTCTATCTACATCCTGTATCTTGATGACTTCATTATACCCATGCATCTAATTATAATCCCTGCAGAGATGATTCATAGAACTAAATATCAAACCTGTCTTTTCCTTGAAACTCAATCCAACATCATTGATTACCTTTTAGATGTTTCAAACTGTGTGTCAAAAAGACCTCTCAAACTCAATATGACCAAGCAAAATTCATTTTCTCTTCTCCAAACCTTCCTCTTACTTACAAAGGTGACATCACTATTCCCATTTCTCAGTTTTATACTTTGGAATAATCCTTGACTCCTTTGTGCCCCCCCCAATATATATTCAGTTGCCAAATATACACATTTTGACTTTCATATTATCTCTTGCTTCTGACCCTTTCTCTCTACAAATATAGCCACCACTTTGATTCTGGTTCTGTCTCACCTCTTGCCTAGATTGATAAAATCATTTCCTAATTGGTTTTTCTGTCTCAAGTCTTTCCTTTCTTTGGTCTATTTTTTATGCAACTGCTAAATTTTACTTACATATCATCAATCAACTCAAGTGACTTCCTATTGCCTCTAGAATCAAATATAAACTTCTCTGCATAGTTCTGAAAGACCTTTAACAACCTGGTCCATGCTATCTTTATATCTTCCTGAGACATTACTCTTCTTTCTGCTCTAAATGACCTCTTTCTTCCTCACAGATATAACCTCATTTATCATTTCTGTGGTTGGGCTTGTTCTTTTCCATATCTCCATACTAACTCACACTTCACAGAATCCTTCCCTTCTACATGAAATCTTTCCAACCACAAAACTCCCAAGGTTGCCTTGTGTTTAACTATTTTTATGTGTTCTCTTCATATTGATAATGAATATACATACATATATATACATTAACTGTGTCCCTGTGGTATATGAGATCAACATACCTGCATACATACAAATATACATACATATATACTATGTTCATCTAGAACATGAGATCCTTAAAAGTAGGAATTATTTATTTTTTGTACCTCCATTGCCAGGTAGCTAATTAATAAATGAGTGTTAATTTTTTCCCAAGATTACACAGTTAGCAAATGGTAATTCATAGTTCAAACCCAGGTTCTCTGACTCCAGGGACAATTCACTTTCCACTCTACATAATGCTTACTAGGATGTCAAAGAGAGCCTTCCCTTTTAGGCAGGGGTTGAATCTGAAGATTTTAAACCTCTGATATCCTGAGATTCTAGGATTCTCTGAGTTTGAACTTCATTGTATAAGTAAGGAGTAGCCACAGCTATGTGTATGTTTGAGCACATTCAATGATTTAAAAAGTCATTTTAGGAAGATTGATATTCAAAGAAACATTTTTTCCCCTGGTACAGCTTAAACCCTTTCACCTTTTTTTACCTGTCCCAATTATACTGTTAGCTTCTTATGGAAATGTGTTAATTTAATGTTTTGGATCTTGACAATGCCTAACAAATTGTTGGCACTTTCCAAATGTTTAATAAATAATAATAATTATAGTAATAATAATGATAATAGGGTTTCTACTTTGCTGACAGGCTGATAGCCTCCTTCCTCCTACATCCTGTCAGATCCTTCTTAGCTCTTTCTTCTGTCCTTTTTCTTCCTCTCTTCACACCTGTTACCAACATTAAAAGTTGTTCTAATCTTTCCTACTCACCACTATTGAAGTGCCAATAGGTCCTATTCCCCCCAAAAGAATCAAGGAATCCAGGCTACAACTAATGGATGTGAGTTTCTCCTTTCTTTTTCTCTCCTTTTTTTCTCCTTTCTTCTCTCTTTTTCTCTCCTATATATTTATCTTTCTTCTTTTCTCCTCTATGTGTATCTCTGTATCCAAGTATCTTTGTTTCTCTCTATACAGGTCTTTTGAATATTGCAAAAACATAATACAACAGGAGAAAGAAGTCTGAATTTGTAATCAGGAGATGTTTAAAATCCTCTTACCAGTTGAGGGATATTGAGTAAATCACTTAAACTTCACTTAGCCTCAGTTTCTTCATCTACAAAATATTCATATTCCCTAATTCACATGGGTATTAGGAGCAAAATACTTTGCAGTATTATATGAATATCGGTTACTGTTATCATTGTTTAGAAGTTATTTCTGACCTTAAATCAAAAGCTTATATCTAGCACATCATATGAAAATAAATGTGTTGTTAACATGCTACTTTTCACAAAATAGACACTAAAAAAGTATTTTTGGTTCATTGAATTAAGAGGACTTAATATTTCCCCCTGAAACCTTGTATCCATATTCCTTTGCTTAGGAAATTCATTCTATTTAGAAAGAATAAGAAAGACTCTAGTACAATATTTGGTGAACTGCCCTGCTTTCCAACTGTATGGATAGAATGAAGGGGTACTTATTAGTACAAAGTCACATTGGAAGTTAAATTTTAATGCAAGCATGAACATATTAGATTGCTATATGTATGGGTAGAGTGAAGTTATTGGAGGCAAGAGATGGTGTGAAGATTGAAATGATAAGATGTGGCAATTAATTATATATCCATCCATATATATCCATATATATATATATATATATATATATATATATATATATATATATATATACCTATATATGAATGTAACTGACAAAGGAGCATGAGGAGTCATGGAGGGATTGAAGGCTGAAATAGTGATTATATCTTTGAAATAAATAAGGTAGTTTGGAAAGTGTGTCTGGGGAAACAATAATGAGTTTTGTTTGGTCATGTTGAGTTCGAAATGTCTTTTTGATATCCAATTTAAAACACCCATTACGAAGTTGGTGATGTGGGACTGAAACTCAAGGAAGATATTTGGATTTAGTATATATATCTGTGCATTATCTGCATAGATATGATATCAAAGCCATAAATTGGGTAGCAAAAAAATCCCCTGAAATCTTTCTTGAGAACTCTAGATCTGGAAGTTCTTGTTATATTTCTCAGATACTGTGTGGAATGCTGATGGTAATCATCTTTTGCACTGCAAAGTTCAGCTCCAACTAGTCCAACCAGTCCAAAACTCTAACCACAAACCTGCAAGATATATAAATAAAAGAGCAAGGTATATTATTAAGAGTGTATGGGTGGGGCAGCTAGGTGGCACAGTGGATAGAACACCAGTCCTGGAGTCAGGAGGACCTGAGTTCAAATCAGATCTCAGACACTTAATAATTACCTAGCTGTGTGACCTTGGGCAAGTCACTTAAGCCCCACTGCCTTGCAAAAACCTAAAAAAAAGACTGTATGGTGAGGCAATCAATATAGGAAAATAAGTAGGTAATACAATATAGATGTGAATCTTCATATGCCTTTTTGTTTTCCTTCCCAATTTGGATTTCAGTATCTATCTGATGATCTCTGCAAACCCTTTGAACTGGATTCATCCCAGCTTACACCATCAATGTGTAATCAGTCTTCTCAGATTAAGTAAAGAATCATTACCCTAATCTTCCATGAGCTTCATACAGGATACAACTTCCCTATGACATGACTTACTCCTCTATGTTTCTGTTTCCTTCTCTGCCTCAGCCATATCAGTAGGCTCTCAGACTTTGAGAGCTTATAATTTTAGGTGCCTTCTGGTGAAGGACACACCAGAGGTTACTGGTCCTCCTTCTTTCTCTTCTCTTTCTTCCAAAATCTGTATTTCTTCATATAACTTTTATTCAAAGACATAAATCTCTTGGGATTTAGAATTAGTAGCTCTTTCTTTCCCTTGTCAAATCAAGTTCAATTGCTTCATATATTGAGGGCAAATGAGATTGGATAATAGTCATCTATTACTGGCAATTTGATATTTTCATTACATTTAATAAAATCCTCTTTGTGAATTTCTGGGACTGACAAATTCATTATCGAATGTCCAAGCTGATGGGTCAATACATAAACTGATCTTCAGAAAACAAACACACAGTTCTTCACTTCACTTTTCTATCTTAGCAGGACCTGGTAGAGGTTGTGCTCTAGGAACACAAATTTTCAGAAGGAAGGATTGCTTCTATGGCAGGTTGAAATTTTGGTAGAGGAACAAGGCTAAATGCTCCCTCGCAAAAAAAATAAGGTAGTATGTCTCTTCTCACACAAGAATGGTGAGTTTATCTTTATTATTATCACTGACCAACACTTATTGAGCACATAATATACATAGTGTACAAAATCTTGAGTCTTTCCTCCAATGAAAGTCTCTTCTAAAGGTACCTGGTTTCCCTTATATTGCTTAGACTTCATTATGTAGTCCCCTGAATGAGACTCTTCTCCCCTCTGTTAAAATCTTCAAGCTAAACTGACAAAGATGAAAACATCAATAGCATGTTGGTTTAGAATTATGATTCCTGGTTAGTGTAAGAGAAGTTCTGAGTTCAACTGTCAGAGAACTTGCATTAGAAACATATAGGTGGCAAAATAGGTAGGGGGTTGGATCTGGAGTCAGGAAGACCTGAGTTCTAATCCTGAATCAGATATTTATTACCTATGTAACCCATGACAAGTCATTTAATTGCTTTCTGGTTTGGTTGCCTCATTTGTAATGTGTAAAGATTGTATTCCAAGGTCCATTTGTATTCTAAATCTATCATCCTGTGTGTGGGGGAAGATAGGAGTATTGGGGGGCTGTGGAAAATGCACAGATTGATATACCATTGAGTGTGAATTGTTTTAACCATTCTGAAAAGCAACTTTAATTGATGCTTAAAAAATGAGTGCCATGTTTATACTCTTTGACTTAGAGACCCGTATACTAGGCTTCTTTTCCCAAGGAAATCAAAGAAAGAAATAGATCATATGGATCAAAATATTTAAATAGGAAGTTTTGGTAGCAGTTAACTCCTTGGTTGGTTGGTTGGTTATTTTCTTTTCTTATTGAAGACTAAAATGATATTACTATGTTACAGACAAATCACAGTGAGTTCAACTAAGGTTGATCAGATCAAAACAGACTTGGAATGCTCTACTACAGGTCAGGTACAAATAATTCTTGTGAACAGCTGGGGTGTTTACTCTAAAAGTATGTATCTCATGTTTCCTTTGAGCTGCTTTAATTCTGCCTTGCTCATACCAGCACCCTCTCTGATGAGGGCATGCCATGCTGGGAAATCCTGTACCAATGTCTCCCAAGCTGTACAATTAATTCTAAATTTCTTAAGAGAGACCTTCAGGGTATCCCTGTATCCCTTCTTCTGATCCCACTGTGAGTTCTGGCTCTGTGTGAGTTTTCCATAAAATAGTATTTTTGGCAAGTGTACGTCTGACATTCGAACAACATGGCCAGTCCATCGTAGTTGTGTTCTCTGTTGAATACTTGGCAGTTTAACTAGAGCCAGGACCTCAGTGTCTGGTATCTTCTCTTGCCAGATGATCTTCAAAATTTTCCCAAGATAATTTAAATGGAAGCAGTTCAGTTTCCTGGCATAGTGCTGGTAGACTGTCCAGGTTTTACAGGCATACAACAATGAAGTCAGCACAACAGCTCTGTAGATCTTCATTCTAAAATTTTGTCAGTCTAATGCATCTTCTCTCCCATACTTTCTTTCAGATCCTCCCAAATACTGAGATAGCTCAAGCAATGTCAACCTCATTACCTTTTTTGGGGGGAATGAGGAATTAGTATTAAGGAAAAGAGATCAATAAGAGACAATTTTATAGTGTTCATCAGATTCTGAAGATTGATTTTTCTTTTGTTTTGTTTTGTTTTTCTTCCTCTATATAATATTTTCTATAGTCAGTCTAAAAAGGTTGTACTAGCTCTCTGTACTACTGAGAGGAGGTGTTTCATCAAGGTTGATCATCTGACAATGTTGTTATTAATGTGTACATTGTTCTCTTGATTCTGCTCCCTTTGCTCAGCATCAGATCCTTTAAGTCATTCCATGAATCTCTAGAATCTGACCATTTATGGTTTATTATAGAAAAATAATATTCCATAGTATTCATATATCATAACTTGTTTGACCATTCCCTAATTGATGGACATCCCCTCAATTTCCAATTCTTTGGCACTACAAAAAGAACTACAAATATTTTGGAAGAAAAAGAAGCTATGAATATTTTGCAACATGTGAGTCTTTTCCCATTTTTTATGATTTCTTCTGGATATAGGCCTAGAATTGGAATTTCTGGGGAAAGGGGAATGAATATTTTATTGCTCTTTGGGCATAATTCCATATTGCTCTCTAGAATGGTTGAATCATTTCACAACTCTACCAGCAATGCATCAGTGTCCCAATTCTCCTACAACCTTTCCAACATTGATCATTTTCTCTTTTTCTCATCTTCACCAATCTGATAGGTGTGAGGAGATACTTCATTGTTATTTTAATTTTCCTTTCTCTAATCAATAATGATTTGAAGCATCTTTTCATATCATTATATATAGCTTTAATTTCTTCATTTGAAAACTATTCATATTCTTTGATCATTTATCAATTGAAGAATGACTTGTAACCTTATAAATTTGATGCAATTCTCTATATATTTTAGAAATGAGAACTTTATCAGAACTCCTAGCTATGAAGATTGTTTCCCAGGTTTCTGCTTTCCTTCTAATTTTGGCAGCATTGATTTTATTAATGCAAAACCTTTTAAATTTAATATATAGTCAAAGTCATTCATTTTACATTTTGTAATATACCCTAATGCATGTTTGATCATAAATTTATCCCCTTTCCACAGATCTGATAGAGTCTTTCTTGCTCTATTAATTTTTCTATGGGATCACTCTTTATGTCCAAATCCTGTACCCATTTTGACCTTATATTGGTATAGGGTGTGAGATGTAGGTCTATGCCCAGATTTTGCTGTACTATTTTCCAGTTTTCCCCAACAATTTTTGCCAATTTAACCTCATTATCAATGTTTACTTCTTTGGAAAGGACACTGCCAAGGTAAATGAATTTCTTCACAGTATTCAAAACTTCTCCATTTGCTGTAATTGATGGTACCACATATGGATAGTGTGGTGCTGACTGATGGAGCACTTGTGTTTTCTTGGTGTTAATTGTTAGGCTAAAATTAGCACAAACAGCATAGAATTGATCTATACTTTGTTCTATCTCAGTTTCAGAGGTTAGGGTTAGTGTATTGAGTGTATAATCATCTGCAAACAGAAAATCTACTTTGGTCTTGGCTTATAGTCTTTTTAGGATGAAGAACTTATTACCAGCACAGATAATATGGCTTAAAACATCATGCTAAAAAGCATAGGAGCAAGGTCACAGTCTCATTTCACTCCATGATGACTGGGAAATCATGAGAGCATTGTCCATTATCTAGATCCTGGGCAAACATGCCATTATGAAACTGATGTACACTACTGATGACCTTCTCTGGGCAATCAATTTTTGACATTTTCCATAAACACTCATGACTGATGTTATCAAAGGTCTTGATCAGATCTACAAATGTTGTATATAGACCTTTGTCCTGCTCCTGACATACTTCTTGGAATTATTGGGCTGCAAACACTATATCATATGTTCCTCAACCCTTTCTGAAGCCACACTGGCTGTCAGGAAGGAGACCATCTTCCAGGTGAAGTATCTATCAATTGAGAAGGATTCTGGCAAGAATCTTACCAGTAATGACTAAAAGAGAAACACTCCAGTGATGGTCACAGGATAATCTAGTCCCTTTTCCTTTATAGAGATTGACTGTGGAAGCATCCTTGAATACTTGGGGGATACATGCCCTATAACCTGGAAAATTTCAGTCAGCTTTTGTATGAGTGATGGATCCATCACCTGGTAAATCTCAATTGGAATAGAAGCAACACTAGGTATTTTGCCACTTGAAATGAGCTTTATGGCATTCAAAAATCTTCAGTTGGTTCTTCTGAACACTATGAAAGTGTTCAGCCATCTCTCTAGGATCATGTCCCTATCAGTAATCAATGTGGCTCCATTAGCATTGAGTAGTTGAGATGTCTTTGCCCCCTAAATAGAGCCACCAGTGCATCATAAAAGAACTTTGAATTGTTACTATCTATTTAAGACAGAATTTCATCTGTCTTTTACTGTACCAAAAATCCCGAATCTTTCTAAGCTTCACTTATACTTTATTTTTGATGGAATTAAATGTTGCCTTCTTAGAAATGAACTGTAGAGTGCTCATTTTTCCTTTAGCAACTTCTGTAAATCCCTATCATTTTCATCAAATAAGTCTCAGATGTTTGCAAATGTTCTGACCCAGATAAACAAATTTAGATAGTGCTGTAAACCAAATCTCTGAAAGCTACTTAATCTTTTTCTGTTTCACTATTGTCAGCTGTGTGTTGGTTCAATTTTCCTTCTGAGTTAACAACAAACTCTTCCTGCTCAGAGAAGCACTAATCTCTTGACAATAATTCTTCAGGTAGTCACTTGGTTTTGGGCCTGCTGATTCAGTTGAATGTGAATAAGTAGCTTAGAAAGGATTAGTCTGTGATCAGTCCAGCCCTCTAAACCATACATTGCCTTCTTTATTCTTACATTCTATCTGTCTCTTCTCCTTACAATCACATAGTCTATTACATGCCAATTTTTTGCTTAGAAATGAGTATCCCAGAAGTTTTATTGCATTTAAGTAAATGGAAGACAGTGTTTGTGATGAGGTCATGAGATGCACACAAGTCTTCAGTACTAGGTGACCATTGCTGTTGCTATTTCCAATTCCATTCCTCCCAAGGACTCCCTGTCATGTCTGGGAGTCTGAGTCTACTCTAGAATTAAAGTCATCCAGAATTATAAGCTTGTCCTCTCTTGGTACAATGTTGTTAAGGATCTCCAAGTCTTCATAAAAATTTTTTTTGACTTCATTATGGTTCCCCATAGTGGAAGCATAAGCACTGATGATGGTGATGTGGTGTTTTCCTGCAAATGGCAATTTTGTTATTATTGGCCTGTCATTCTCTCCTTTTAGTAGGTATAATCATGTGATGAATAAGTTAGTTTTGATTGCCAAAACATACCACAGTTTCATGGTATTCCCCTGCAGTACAACCACTCCGGAAAAATGTGTATACAACTATGGTCTCAGTAATTTGGCCTTCATTTGCCAGCCTTTTTCAGTCAGGACTGCTATTTGGATATGATATCTGCTGAGATCTCTTACAACCAGAGCTGTTTGTCTTTCAGCTCTATTGGATCTTTTATTGTCTATGAATGTGTGCATATTTCATGAACTGATGGTTAGTGGAATCTTCTTTGAAGAAGTTTTTGTAAATTTTTTTTTGTTTTGACCACAGAGATCCCTACCTACCAAGGTAATCAGGATAGAGTTGGGTAGGGAGACAATTTCTAGGGTATCTTTTCTAACCCTTTCATCATATTAGGAGGTGAGCAGTGTGATTCTTTTATTTATGAAAACATGCACATTTATTAAATTTCTTTAAGCCAAGTGATTACAAATGCCTGAATGGGGCCTGCATAGAAAACTGGACCCCAAAATGGCTCCCAGTTTCTTAGGGAATGAAGGGAAGTCATCAGATCACATTAAGAAATTCTTTTCTTTCTTTTTTTTTTACAAAGCAAATGGGGTTAAGTGGCTTGCCCAAGGCCACACAGCTAGGTAATTATTAAGTGTCTGAAACCGGATTTGAACCCAGGTACTCCTGACTCCAGGGCTGGTGCTTTGTCCACTACGCCACCTAGCCACCCAAGAAATTCTGAGGAGAGAATAGAAGCAATCATTCAATAAACATATACAGTCCCTACTATGTGCCAGGTCCTGCGCTTACTGGAAAAAAAACAGCATGTAAACAGCAATGTCTGCCCTAAGGAGCTCATAGTTTAGGGGGAAATCAACAAGGACACAAATATGTATAAACCATGATCAGGTCACTACAATATTATTAAAAGAAGGGAGACATGAGAATTAAGAGAATTTGGAAAAAACAGAAGGTAAGATTTGGGTTGAGGTTTGACAGAAGCCAGGAGGCCAAAACAAGGAATCGGAGACTTCCATCTCCTAACCTGGAGGCTAGAAATGGAAAGTCTTTTTCCTGGCATATCAAGGAGTCAGTGTTGATAGATCAAAGAGGAGGTAGCAAGAAGTAAGGTGCAAGAAGACTGAAAAAAAAATAAGTGATGAACAGGTCCTTATGGGCTTTGAAAGCCAAATAATAAGCTAGATACTCAGATGTGAATTTTGGGATTGTCAAAAATCAATAAGCTTTTATTAAACACCTTTTAGGTGCTTGCATTGTGTTAGGGCCCTGGAATTAAAAGAGAAAAGAAAATTTTCCTCTTCCCATTGACTTTACATTTTCATGGGGAAGATGACATAGAAAAAGAAGAGATTTTGGCCAAAAGACTCTAGGACATGGTGGAAAAGTAGGCCAGAAGTTCCAAATATGGAACACCAAAATATGGAGTTGTGTGAACTGAGCCTTTGCTTAAATAAATGTTTGGAATTCAAGACCTCACCCCATGATGGTGAAGAAAGAATGTCAGAGAATGGGGGAGGAAAGAGTTGTGGAAGATCTTTTGACAAGAACAAGTTAGGGATTCAAGAGATATATTATCAATCTATTAAAGGATGGTCATCTTAAAATGATAAAACAATGAATAAATATAATGTAAAGAAGAATCATGACTCAAAACAAGCAGTAAAAAGGAAAAGTTTTTAACTTTTTGAGATTGTAAGACATGAAGACCAAACTTTAATTTTTCAGAAGTTCAATAATAGAAATAAAGGAAAAGAAAAGTAAAATATAGATTGCAAATAGAAGATAACTTAGATGTTTTAAATAAAGCTATGACAAGGAAGAGAAGAGATTTCTATCTACAAGAAAGAGAATTGCTTGAAAATAATTAAACTTCTGAAAAAAATGAATCAAGGCATTCAACAAGAAACAAGAAAAAGTATTAAATGCAAAGTAATTTGCCAAAATATTCAGTATGAAGCTGGTTGGAAAAATAGATGACTGCTCCTAAATTTCAATGGATTTGCAGATGTGACCACTCTCTGGTAAGATATCCATCAGTCTAACTCTTCTTGACTCACATTTGATTCTTGATTTCCAGTGTTAAGGAGTTCTAACAGCATGTTGAAATAAGGATTTTTTTCCATGAAGAGAGTCTGTATCTGTGTTATGCAGTTCTTCAATCTTAAATCCAACTTATAAAATATATCATTTTAAGGAAATCCAGTAAATGTCCTTCAATTGGGGAATGGCTTAGCAACCTGTGGTATATGTATGTCATGGAACACTATTGTTCTATTAGAAACCAGGAGGGACCGGATTTCAGAGAAACCTGGAGGGATTTGCATGAACTGATGCTGAGTGAGATGAGCAGAACCAGAAAAACACTGTACACCCTAACAGCAACATGGGAGTGATGTTCAAGCTTGAAGGACTTGCTCATTCCATCAGTGCAACAATCATGAACAATTTTGGGCTGTCTGCAAAGGAGAGTACCATCTGTATCCAGATAAGGAGTTGTGGAGTTTGAACAAAGTACAAAATCTATTCCCTTTAATTTAGAAAAAAACAGATAGCTTATTGTCTGATCTTGTTACCTCTTAGACTTCTCTTTAAGGTATGATTTCTCTCTCATCACACCCAGTTTGGATCAAGGTACAACATGGAAACAAAGTAAAGACTGACAGAGTGCATTCTGGGGCGGGGGAGGGGGGAGGGAAGAAAGATTGGGGGAAAAATGTAAAACTCAAATAATATCTTTAATAAAAAATAAATTTAAATTAAAAAAGAAAGAAAAAAATATATCATTTTAAATGAAGGAACTCTCTTTCCCCCGAAATCATTGCTTTTATTTTATAATTAAATATTAAAATGAATGAATATATTTCATGAACAATTTTAAAATAATCATAAAGCAATGACATGATCTTTTTGACCATGATACTTTAGATGCAGTGTCACCTCAAGCCTTCAGTATAAGAAGAGAGAAGGCTTCTTCATTTAGCTGAAAACAATCTCACAACATTCAGTTAAGGACAGATTGTGAGTAATATAGCTTTAGAATGCTTTTCATATTTTCATCTTATTTCACAGTTTAAGGAAATTCAATAAATCATACCTTTTTAGAGACTGAAACAAACTTTTGAATTCTAGAAATATAACATCCTTCAATACCCAAAAATACTCCCATCCAGAATAGGAATGCTAGTTTGAGTATTTTAGAAGATCTTTTAATTCCTTAAATCAGGGACATTTTATTTTTTTTTAAATTTATTTTTTATTCTCATTTTGTACAAATGTTTTTTTACATTAATAAAATATTCTTGTTTACAAGTAAACAAAATACCCCTCCTCCCCCATCAATATAGATAGACTTGTTTGGGAGAAAAAAGTAAAGGGGAGAGAAAAAAATTAAAATAAAAAATATTAATAGTAATAATTGTAGGTATGGCCAGGTGGCGCACTGGACGAAGCACCAGCCCTGGAGCCACGAGCACCCGAGTCCATATCCAGCCTTGTAACCCCAACAATCACCCAGCCGTGTGACATGCAAGCCACCCGATACCCACTGCTCTGCAAAAACCAAAAAAAAGAAAGAAAAAAAAAGACCCCAAATAAAATAAGATAGTAATAATAGTAGGGGTGGCTGGGTGGCAGACAGAGCATTGGCCCTTGAGCCAGGAGCACCTGGGTCCAAATCCGGCCCCAGACACCCAAAGATCACCCTGCTATGTGGCCCCAGGCAGGCCATCCAGCCTCACTTGCCCTGCACCCTCCCCCAAATAATAATAACAAAAAATGTGCTTGAGTCTTTGTTCCAACACCAACAACTCTGTCATAGGTGGATATCATTCTTTATGATAAGTCCATCACAAAAGTTATTTCCATATTTTTCCAACGTTGCCATTGCTGATCGCAACTCCCTCCTTTCTTATTTCTCCACTACTGTGTACTCTATTTTCTCTCTCCTTTCACTCTGACTCTGCTGTAGGGTCGCTGAGTGGCACAGCAGATGGATCCCTGGTCCTGGGGCCAAGAAGCCCTGAGCCCCCATACCACCCCTTAGGCCCAGCATCCACCTTGCCCTGTGGTCCTGGGCAGGCCTTCCAATCCCAGCCCCTTGCAAGAAGTAAGAAAGAAAATGTGTTATATCTGGCCACTCTCCCCCCATGGTCCATCTTCTCCTCCTTTATTCACATCCCCACCCCTTCCCCCTGCTCCCCACTCCTTCTTACTCCAGATGTCTATACCCCATTGAGTATATTTGCTGTTTCCTCTCCTAGCCATCTCTGATGAGAGCAAAGGTTCCCTTATTCCCCCTTGCCTCCCCACTTCCATATCATTGCAATAGCTCATTGTAATAAAAAAAAATCTTATGTGCAATATCTTGGAATATTCCCCCTCTCCTTTTTCTTTCTCCCATTCCATTTCTCTTTTTTCTATTGACTCCATTTTTACACCATATTTTATCTTCGAATTCAGCTTTCTCCTGTGCTTCAACTATAAAAGCTCTCTCTACCTGCTCTATTAACTGAGAAGGTTCATATGAGTATCATCAGTGTCATTTTTCTATGCAGGAATACATGCAGTTCATTCTCATTAAGTCCCTCATATTTCCCCCCCTCCTCCAATCTCCATGCTTCACCTGAGTCCTGTATCTGAAGATCGATCAAACCTTCTGTTCAGCTCTGGCCATTCCAAAAGGAACATTTGAAATTCCCCTGGTTCATTGAAAGTCCATCTTTTTTCCCTGGAAGAGGACATTCAGCCTTGCTGGGTAGTTCATTGTTGGCTGCATTCTAAGCTCTCTTGCCTTCTGGTATATTGTATTCCAAGCCCTACGAGCTTCCAATGTAGCTGCTTCTAAGTCCTGTGTGATCCTGACTGGAGCTCCACGATATTTGAACTGTGCCCTTCTGGCTGCTTGTAATATTTTCTCTTTGACTTGGGAGTTCTGGAACTTGGCTATAATATTCCTAGGGGTTGTTTTTTTGGGCTCTCTTTCTCTGGGGGATGAGTGGATTCTCTCCATTTCTATTTTGCCCTCTGCTTCTAGAATATCAGGGCAATTTTCCTGCAGTAATTCTTTGAAAATGATGTCAAGGCTCTTTTCCTGATCATGACTTTCAGGTATTCCAATAATTTTTAAATTATCTTTCCTAAGTCTGTTTTCCATATCAGTTGTTTTTTCAATGAGATATTTCACATTTTCTTCTAATTTTTCTTTTTTTTTTATTTTGAAGTATTGATTCCTGATTTCTGTTAAATTCATCAATCTCCCTGAATTCTATTCTTTGTCTGAAGGATTTGTTCTCCTCAGAGAGTTTTCGTATCTCTTTTTCCATCTGGCCAATTTTTCTTTTTAAAGCATTCTTCTCCTCAATAACTTTTTGAACTGTTTTATCCATTTGACCTAAGCTGGTTTTTAGCATGCTATTTTCTTCAGCATTTTTTTGGATTTCCTTGACTAAGCTGCTGACTTCATTTTCATGTTTTTCCTGCATCTCTCTCCTTTCTTTTCCCAATTTTTCTTCCAACTCCCTCAACTGATTTTCAAAGTCTTTTTTGAGCTCTGTCATAGCCTGAGCCCAATTTCTGTTTTTCTTGGAGTCTTTAGATGCAGGAGGTTGTGCTTCCTCATCTTCAGACTGAGTATTTTTGTCCTTCTTGGGCTCATTTGCAAAATATTTCTCAATAGTCTTCCTTTTGTTTCTCTGCTTGCTCATTTTCCCAGCCTGGGCCTGGTTTGGGGTGTTTCTTGAATTTTTGGGACACTCCCACAAGGGTCTCAGTGTGTGAGGCTCTGTCCTCCCTCCTGGTCTGTGAATGACCATAAGCACCTACCTCTGCCATGGGGCTGAGGTGGGGGGGGGGCCCTGCTGTTCTAGGGCGGGTATCTAGACTTTGATTAGGATCTGAATGTGGTCAGAGCCCCAGAGTCCTGTTCCAGAGGCAGAGGACAGAGCTCTGCAGTCTCTCTTCACTCCCCTCCCTCAGCTCAATGGGCTCATGCCCTAGGGGCTCCTGCTTACAGGCTCTGCCTGCTTCTGTTTCCTGGATCAGGGCTGGGGAAAGACCATGCTGCTGTCTGTGTGCCCTGAGGGCTGTGCTCCAGGTTCTTGCTCTGGCAGAGGTCCCTGCTGTTCCCCCCACTTTGTGTCGGCCACCCCTCTGGTGGGCTGCCTCTCCAGTCCCGGGGAGCAGAGCCTTTCTGCTCTTTTCCAGGTTACCTTGAGTAGGAGAACTGCCTCACTGGGACCCTTTGTGGGTTCTGTCTCTCGAAAGTTTAGTTAGATTCCTTAGCTGATGAATTTTATCAGAGAGCTCCTATGACTGGATGCCTTCTTGTTGCCATCTTGGCTCCAATCAGGTACATTTTAGAATGTGCTTTTACTTTCCAAAATTTCCTCTTCTTTGAATAGTGGAATGATTGTTAGACTGTTTTCTTTGTTCTTTCCTCAGAGATGATTATTTAGTTTCCCACAAACTCCTTCCATCATTTTCTTAATACATCACTTTTGAAACTCTTACTGGGAAGGAATTTTACATCATTTTCTTTCATTCTTCTCCAAAGATTCTATGCCTCACTGATGGAGCACATACATTCTCTCAAATTACTTTGGGAGAAACACTTGCATCTCAGTCTCAGAAGCTGCACTAAGTGCAGTCATCTGCAGATAGGAAATAAGAGACTGCTCTCTAAAAGCATCACCACCTTGATTATTTCCAGATTTCTCAGAACTGTGGAACTTAGTCTGTTAACTACATTAAGAGAGGTAATAAAAATCCTGCTGTCTGCATGATACTCATTAGATTTGTCTCCAGTGTAGATTCTCTAATTTAAAGCAAGATTCCACATAAGTTTGAAATCATTCCAAATTAATTACATTCAAAAGGTTTTGCTCCAGGACAGATTCTCTGATATTTAGCAAAACTGGAGCTGAATCTGAAAGCGATTTCACTTTGATTACATTCATAAGCCTTTTCTCCATTTGGAATTTTCTAATGTGTAACAAAATTACCCCCTGTAGAAGTCTTTCCACATTAATTACATTCAAAAGGGTTCTTTCCAGTGTGGATTTTCTGATGTCTAGTAAGACTGTATCTTTCTCTAATAGCTTTTCCATATTGATTCCATTCACAAGGTTTCTCTCCAGTGTGGGTTCTCTGATGTTTAGCCAAAGTAGAGCTATTTCTAAAAGTCTTGCCACATTGAATACATTCATAGGGTTTCTCCCCAGTGTGTATTCTCTGATATCTAACAAGAGTGTATTTCAATGTAAAAGTTTTTCCATATTGTTTACATTTATAACATTTCTCTCCAGTGTGGATTTTCTGATGTTCAGCAAGATTGGAGCTCTGTCTAAAACCCTTTCCACATTGATTACATTCATAAAGTTTCTCTCCAGTGTGAATTCTCTGATATTTAGCAAAAGTAGAGCCATTTCTAAAAGACCTTCCACAATGATTATATTTATGTTTTTCCCCACTGTGAACTCTCTGATATGTAGCAAGAACTAAAGCTGAAAGACTTCCCCAACTGAATACATTTATAAGGTTTCTCTCCAGTATGGATCTCTCATGTTCAGCAAGACTGGAGTTGAAGTTAAAAGACTTTCCACAGTGTTGAGTACCTTTCTGGACTCCCTCAATCTTTCCCCAGGTGACCATTAAGGGGGCAGGAGACAAGGAAGACAAGTTCTCCCTTTATTCAACAAGGTCTCCAAAGTCTCCCTATATTGAACCAAATACCAGTGCTTAAATACCTCCCCAGTCTTTAATTCACTCCCACTCCTGTGGCACTTAGTAAAATAAGACTCTGGTGCTCAAGGACACCAGGTGATGATAGTTCACAGTGTTTCCACATACAACAGTCCCTAACACCCCAGTGAATACATTCAAAAGGTTTCCCTCCAATGTGAATTCACTGATGTTTGGCAAGACTGGACCACTCTAAATTTCTTTCCACAATGATTACATTCACAAGGTTTCTCCCCATTGTGGACTCTCTGATGTACAGCAAGAAGGGAGCTTTGAGTAAAAGTCTTTCCATATTGATTACAAACATAAGGTTTTTCTCTAGTATGGATTCTCTGATGTCTAGCAACATTAGACTTAAGTGTATAAGTTTTCCCATGCTGTTTACATTCCTAAGTTTTCTCTTCAGTGTGGATCCTCTGATGTTCAGCAAGATCAGAACTCACAACCAAAGACTTTACATTCTGATTACATTAATGAGGTTTCTCTCCAGTGTCAATTCTCTGATTTATAACGAGATGGGAACTATCTCTAGAAGACTTCCACACTGATTATGTACATTTTTTCTCTCTAATGTGTCTTTTCTGATGATTAGCAAGATTAGAGCTGTGTATAAAAGTTTTTCCTCATTGATTACACTCACAACTGTGCATTGGCTGATGGACAATAAGGAGTGAGTTGTGACAGAAAGTCTTCCCACATTCATTACATTTATAAAACTCCCTGGTAGGAATTTTCTGAGGTCTATCAAGATTCAAGCTCCAACCAAATGCTTCCCACACAGAGGATATGTCTATCTTTCATTTCCAGGGTAAAATCTTGATATTAGGGTCATAGGTTTTTCTCAAATTAAAGTCACAAGGGATCATCTTTCAAGAATCTTTCCTGATAACATTCTTCCACAAAATCTCCCACTTTTCAAAACATTCCAATTCCTTTCAACCAGGACTCTACATCAAGTAAGAGAAGATTCTGAATGTTCTCCTGCATGACTTCCTCATAAAACTCATTCTGAGAATGGTCCAAGAGGCACCACTCCTTCTTGGTGAAGTCTACAACCAGATCCTTGAATGTCACCAACTCCTGGGAAGAGGATCTTTGCATTCCAGGGGCCATTCTATCTGGCTCCAAACTGGGGTCCTCTGCAGACTGAGCTGGGGAGGATCAAATCGGACAGAGGAGGGGAGGTTTTGTCTTTGCATTCCTTTCTCAGTCTGGATACTGATCTATTCAGAATGGCAGAGGGGGAGGGCTCAGAGAAGGGACCCCACAATAGTGGGAGGGCAGGCAGAGAGTAAGACTTAGAAGGAACTTGATCTGGACAGGAGAACTTGCCTTCCTCTCCAACACCTTCTCTTCTGAGTTGGGGAGCATGGAGGACAGTGGGTCCTGAGGTCAGATGGGTAGTTGTGGTCCCTGGAGAGTGGCCAGCAGGAAGTGGGAGTGGGCACTGGTCCAGTTTGCTGCATGTGCAGAGCTGTGGAGGTAGGAAGAGGTAGGGGGGAAGGGAGAGGGGGGCCCAGCTCCAGAGGTTGCTGCCTCCTAATCCCTGCTCTGATCTAGACTTGACCCCCAACCCCCAGCAAGCCCTCATGTTCTCATGTTCCAGACAGACTCCCCTACTCCTGGTCTCTACACACATGTCTTCTCCTCCATGCTTGGCCTAGAGCACCTTGCAGTGTGATTCTTAAAAGGCTACTCAGACACCCATGGTGCTGCTGAATTCTTCTGCAACTTTCAGTGAGGAGACAAAACGGTGTAACTACATCTCCCAGTGTATCTGTACCTGCTGCTTTGTCACTTGAGTTTAGACACAGGACTGAGATCTAAATGGTAAAATTGTATGGCTGATGTCTTTTGATTTGTGTGTAAATTAGAATTAAGTGGGGTAGAATTGCTTGAAGTTGTTGGCCTCACTCTCTTTTCCAAAGTCATCATGATCCAGTGTCAGGACAGAGTTAAGACAACTGGTAATGGCGCTAGATACAGTGGATGACCTTGGCGTCTTTGTTGTCTAACCAAGCTCTAAGCATTCCACAGCACCCATTTCAGTTGCCTTCACCCACCTTCATCTCATCTACCCATTCTAACAGTGAAAGGCTTCAGATGGTTGGGTAGGCACTCTCCCCCCACCTCCAACTCAGCAATGAGCTTGAGACTCCCTTGTTTATCCTCAATCTGATTTAACCTATCTGCTGAAATGGTTTACCAGGGTGTAACTGCTCTGCATGCTACAGATTTTAGCTATCAAAGGTGAAAAACAACCCTGAAAAGGGTTCTACAGTCCTCACACCAGAGGTACTAGTCTTCCTTGAACACATCCTCTATGCCTTGCAATAGTAAAGAACTAAGTGATGAACATTGTTTGAGAATGGCTAAACAAACTGAGGTAAAGGAATATTAAGAAATATGACTACAATTTAAGAAAAAAAGAAAATGAAAATCAGAGAAGTGTGGAAAGATTTATATGACTTTTTATACTAAGTATACATATTTTAAGTGAATTAATAAGAATAACCAGGAAAACAGTTGACACAATAGTCTATGTAAATAGAAAAAAACCCCCAATAAGAACTGAAGCTGAACTCTGTGCAATGACAACACATCTAATCACCAAGCTTGCCCCAAAGAAGAGATATGATAATGTATCTCCTTTTTGTTGGAGTAAGGGGTCAATAGGGTGCAAACTTTTTTTGACTTAATTGATATTTAGGTTTGTTTTGCTGAACTGCTTTCTGTTTCCTCATTATTTTTTATCCTCCCTAATAAGGGATATTTCTCTAACGTTAAGAGATAAGACAGAGAATAGTTGAATATATAATGAAATGAAGGTGAGTAAAAAACAATCATTAATATATTTTTAAAAAGTATTACAGCTAGCTAGCCTTTGTACATTTTGAAGACTTGCTTTATGTTAAATGCCTTATATTTTACATCCAACTTTTTCTAAGAAAACCTATGTTGTGTACTTCCTGCTTGGAACTCTCCTTTTGTCTTCTAAATTGGAAGCCATTTTATATGGTAACAGAATCAATGTCAATAATATTAATGGGTTCTGTGTCAGTGGGAGAAATCTTTTCTTTTCTTCCAAGGTATATTTTAACAGTGACCTTATAGAAACAGCAATATTTACTTTGTTATTCAAGTCCATTAACTAATAACTTTAATGGTGAAAATTTTTGACTAAGGAGAGGGGGAGACAGTAAATACATAGCAGGGCAATGGGGCATATATTTTTGTTAAATGAGAATTTGTGTGCTTTTTAAAAACTATCTATATTAACAGACAATAAATCCATTTTTACTGAACCTATCAATAAAAATCATGGCCAGGAAAGGCCAGTTCCATTAAGTTGTGGGAAGAAGATGGCAAAGGCCAAAATGCCACTTCTTTAAACATTTTAGCCTTTCAATGGGGGTTTGTTTGCTTTATGAGGGCTTTGGAGAAAAGCTGCTACAGGAAACCAATAATGGAACACCTGCAGGAACAAGTCAAGGTCACTCTATTCCTCTCTCAATTGGCCATATGTCTTTCCCTTCTCATGTCATTTTTCCTTCTGCCTACTTGGCATGTACAGACTTTTACTTCCTTACTCTCCTCATAGCTGAGTGAGAACACTTGTTTCTTGCTACACCTGAGAATAACAAGTTCCTTCTGGGATGATTTCAAAACATTAAATCAGATTTTTTTAAAATTTCTTTTTCCTAGCTTAATATGAAAAGAAAAAAACTTGAATAGATAGGGTCAGAAAAACTGCCTCAGTCTCCCCTTTCCCCTTTGCTCTGGTTCAGTGCTTCCCTGCTCCCCACCTCTATTGTGGTTATAAGAACCATCACTCCTGAGACTGAATCTGCACAGAATTCAGAAAGTTGAAAGGGACTTATTGACCACTTAATCTAACCCCTTTATTTTATAGATTAAAAAACTAAAGTCCGGAAAGAGATGAAGTGGTTTGACCAAAGTGACATGAGATATTTAGAACAAGACTGCAATGAAAATCTAGGTCTCCACCTCCCAGTTTAGTCTTATTTTCCCCTCAAGTACTGCTTCTCATGATAATAGATTGTTCAGCTGGAAAGTAGAAACAATTCATTTAATCATCTGTTTTGATGTATAGACAAAGCCTCATCCAATGTAACTACTGACCTGAGCTAAGCTATCTCCCTTTATTTTCCTTTTTCTAAACTCTCTGTATTTATGGCTGTCACCTTTCTTGGTATAAAATAACAGATTGTATTGATTTAAAAATTCTTCATTGGTACCAGAAATTCAGTGTATGGGAAAAATCTCCAACCTTGGTTTCAGGGAAAGAGTCAATAAATATTCAAAGTTTGACTCTAGTCTACCTTTCCAACCTATTTCACATCATAACCTTCCACAAACTCGACGTTTCAGACAAATTGGCCTCCTTGTTGTTCCATGAACTCATCTCCGATTTCTATGACTTTTCCTAGGCTGCCTGCCTGTCCCTCACAGCCTTTCAAAAGAAATTCTTTAAGCCCATTTGCTTCTTGAAGACTTTTCCTTTTTGGCTCTGTTTATGTGCAGTCTCCTACAGGAAGAATTTGTTGATTACCCCTGGCTACACAAACACACACACACACACACACACACATATTTGCATGTGTATACACATGTACATGTGCACATATGTAAATACAATAGTTGTATATGTAATTATATAATAATATGTTTGCAAATATGTGCATATGCATATATAAAAGAATGTAGATATATCTATTATACATATCTATTATATATATTTATATTTAAATGTTATATCAAAATCCTTTCCCTCTCTAATGCAAACTTGGGGGGGGAGGTCAAGGGCTCTCTATTATCATATCTTTCTGTAGTGTCTTTGTGAGTCTGGTAGGTGTAGCAGTGAATAGAGTGACTGAACAGGAGTCAGGAAGATCTAAATTCAAAAGCAACCTCAGATACTTACCAGCTGTGTGACTCTGGGCAAGTCACTTAACCCTGTTTGCCTCAGTTTCTTGATGAGTTGAAGAAGGAAATGACAAACCACTGCACTATCTTTGTCAAGAAAATTCCAAATGTAGTCCCTTTGAATCAAACACAACTGAAATGATTGAAGAATAACATCCTAGTACCTTGTCCATTAGACATTTACCTACTTTATTGGTTTGGATATAACAAAGAAAGTAAAAGCAGAGAGATGTAATGAACAAAAAAAGAAATGATTCAAAGTCCACAAAGGATAGAATGCAATAATAAATAGATAATAAATAATGATAAATAATAAGTAAATAATAAATAAATAATAAAATAGAGTGTAATAATAAACATAATAATGGCAAAATAAATAAATGATTGAATGACTAAATAAATAAATAGAATAATTAAATTTCTTGTGGTCAAGAACTAGTTCTATTATTTTATTTTGTTTTTGGATAGGAGAAGTATTTGTTTACCCAGAATATGGCACAGTGATTGGCACATTGGAGGTACTTGATAAGTGTTTGTTAATTGGAATTGAAAAGAATTTAATACAGGAAGTATATCAACAACACCTTTGAAAGTCATGTTCTTCACAGTTTGCAAGGAAAAAAATCTTCTGAGGATATAAAGTGGCTGATAAATGCATGGGTTTCTTGCCCATTGTCTGCTGACTCTCTGGACCTTTTATTCCAATGCCTGGCTATTTTTCATGGGGGAAAATGTGATTCTTTTAAAATTCATGGTTTGATAGAGTAGTTTCCAGATGTTTGGGTGAATGCCAGATCAATTATGGAGATTTAGACAACCAATGAAGAGCATGGTTAAGATGCCAGGAATTTAGGAAGCTAGTTTTATATCCCATGTCCCTGGTGGAATGTCCTATTGCTTTGAGCAAATTCAAAGCATCCGGATTCTAAGCTGTACAAATTATTTAGTAAATCTAAAAATCCACATATTGGTTTCATGCTCATGGTGATATGAATAATTCATCAACAATGCACAGAAGATCGTAATATGACTCCTGGAGGACTCCCTTAAATGTACTTTTTAATCACGAAATTTCAGACCTGAAAGAGACCTCCTAGACTATCTAGCTCTAGGAATCTCAAACTGAAGGCTGCTTCTGCAGCCCTCCATCCCAAGTCATGTCATATTAAATAGCTTGTTGTTTCTTTATTCTGACATTTGCATGATGAGATTAGCAATTATTTGGGAAGAAAAACAAAAGTACTGGATAGTTGTAGAACAAATAGATTAGTGATATAAACATGAATAGATGATCCTTTCTTTATTTTACAAATGAGGAAACTGAAACCAAAAGATATGAAGAGCTCAAACATTAATTAAATACCTACTGTGTGCCAGACACTGGGTTAATTTCTGTACAAAATATTATCTCATTTGGTACACACAACTCTGGAAAAAAAACTGAGGCAAGAGTAAATTAATTTGTCCCAAATCACATATCTAGTAGGTATTCAAGACTAAATTTGTATTTGTCTTCCTGATTCCAAATTAAGTACTTTATCCACTACACCTCTAGACTTGATGAAAATTATATACTGGACAATAGTTGATATGAGAGCAGGACCCAGGTTTTCTAATACCTAGTTTTATGATTTGTAAAAGTTATAATATTCTGCTTCTAATTTGGAAATTAAAAATATATTGGAGTTAAACAAACCCTAGTTTTATATCATAAAATTTAAGCTCTAATCCTAGTCCTGTTCTTTATTATATGCATACCTTTAGGCAAAAATTTTGATAATAACTCTATCTGATATTTATATAGCTCTTTAAACATTCACAAAATGCCTTACAAAAATGCTCTCATTTGAACCTCATAAGAATGCTAGGATAGAGGTATGACAGGCATAATTATCCCCATTTTAAAAATAATTGAGACTCAGAAATCAAGAGATCCATCCCTCATTTTCAAAGGGAGCTAGTGACATTATAACTTGCCTTGAATTGGACTTGAGTGAAGCAGAGTTGCACAAAACCATTCATCTGTCTTTCTCTTCAAATTCAATGGTAGGATAAAAGTCAGGATGACTTGTGTTAACTTGTGATACAGTGGATGACTTTGGTGTTTTAAATGTCTGACCAAACTCTAAGAGCTCCATAGCACTTGCTTCAGCTAGACCTTCATGGTGGTTGGAACAAATTGTTCTCCTTGTTCCCCTAACTCACCAATGGATTTGAGACCCATCTGTTATCTTTAACCTGGTTGAAACCTGTTGGCTGAGATAGTTTTTTACCAAAGGTTGACCTCTGCCCAAGCTCCAAGCTTCTTGGAGCTATGGTGGAAGTTGGGTGAAAGGTGGACACCAGAAGTGGATGAGCAGCCCTGAAAAGGGCTCCATGAACTCCCACACAAGAGGTGCTAGTTCTTTTTGAACCCCCCCATATACTCCAATGCTTATACATTTCACTGGTTACACATTAAATGTCAAAGATGGAATTTGAATTCAAACAGGAAGGCTAGTACTGTGGGAAGAATTTTGGACTTGCAGTCAGGACAGAGCTGAATTTTAATACTAAATGTGGCACTTTCTACCTGTATGAATACAAAATAGCTCAACTAACATTTGTGAGTCTAAGGAGATAATAATAGTATATATAATAGTATCTACCTCAGAGGCTTGTTATAAGGACACACATATATATATTTATTATATTATATAGTATATATATTATATATATATTATATATATATATATATATATATATATATATATATATATGTGTGTGTGTGTGTGTGTAGTTATATATGCTCATCATATACCACCTGGCTGCTTTCCTCGACTTTATCATATCCAGAAACTCATTATTCTGCAAAATTAAATCAGCTTTGAAAGGCTTTCATTTGTACATATAGATATTTTAAAAGTGTTCCTTTTTAACATAGCAGAAACAAAATATCCTACTATATCCCATTCTGAATGTCTTTCTGTTTTCTTCCCGGTATTATAAAATGTTTCACTGATGCTTTTTTTTCTCTTTCATCTATAACTCTATCACTTAACTCTCCCCACTCACAATAGAAGTCCCTCCTTTTTAACAAACACATCTCATCAAGTAAAAGAAATCAATATATTGGCTATGCCTGAAAATGTATTTCTGTTTACCTTCTAATACACGTCTCATCTGTCAAGAGATAGGAAGGATATTTCATCTTCATTCTTAAGTCACAAGTGATGCATGCATTGATCAGAGTTCTATAGTCTTTTAGCATTATTTTCCTTTCCATGAGTGTGGTCATTGAATAAATTATTCTGTTAGTTCTGATCATTTCACTCTGCCTCAGTTCATCAAAATTCCTCTACTCTTTCCATGATATGATGTTGCTCCCCCTTTGTTTTGTCTGTATTAGAAGAATAAACCTGAAAGGGTGACATGGCCTGCATTCCATCTCTGTGAGTGAATGGGACATTTCAATGATGGATCAGCCTGCTGTTCAATTATAGACCCAAAGTGAATGTGCCTAGGAGTCAGAACCTATCCATAAAGAATGCTAAGTATGTGTATGTGTATGTGTATGTGTATGTGTATGTGTATGTGTATGTGTATGTGTATGTGTATGTGTATGTGTATGTATATGTGCATGTATGTGTGCGTGTACGTGTACGTGTATGTATACGTATACGTATATGTATGTGTATGTGTATATGTATATGTATATGTATATGTATACGTATATGTATATGTATATGCACACACACACAGTAATAGAAACATGCTACTTTGGCCATGGCTACATGCTGTCAAAAGAAAAAAAAGCAGAGCAATTTAAATCAGTTTAACAAAAATTTATTGGAAGTTTACCATGTTCAAAGTACAGGAAATGATTATATGAAGCTAAAATTAAGGTTCTCCCCTTAAGAAGTTTGTATCGTATTCTTAACCAATAAATCATTACTATGCACCAAATATGAGTTAATCACTGTGCTAAGCATTGGGGTTACAAAGAAAGACAAAAAATGTTCCTGCCCTCAAAGAATTTATAATCTAATGGAGCATCGAAGACTTTTTAAACAACTATATACACCATTATATACAAATTAAATTGGAAGAAACAGAAAGAAACAGAAAAAATGCTATCATTAAGGGAGCCTGGGAAGACATCTTGCAGAATGTGGAACTTTAGCTGGGAATTAAAGGAAGCCAGGAAAGCCAGGGGGCAGAGATAAGAAAGGAGAGAAATGTGGGTATAAGGGATAGCCAAAGAAAATATTCAGTTATAAGATGGATGGTCTTGTGAGAGGAAGAGCAGGGAGGCTGGTGTCACTGGAGGTGAATGTTTATAGACAGATACAGGAAAAAAATGACTTAAAAGATGGAAGGAGGCTTAATTGGTGATATTTTTGATGAAATCTCAATGAGGGAAATTACCTTGCCCAATGAAGATCAACAGCCTCTCTCTACCTTTATAGTCTTAGAGAGTTGTCTGAGTCCCTGAGATGTTAGGGTCTTCTCAGGGCCAAACAATATGTTTCAGGGAGAGAATTTGAATTTCAGGGAGAGAATTTGAGGAGGATACCTCTCCTTTTACTGTACTATACAGTTGCTGGTAGTTTAAGGAACTGAGAACATGAAAATCTGGTAGTAGACATGGGGAATATATTGAATAAGAGAGAGCATCTAATTTGTGCTTTGAAATAATAGGAATTCTAAGAGGTGGGGTGAGAAAGAAGTGTATTCTAGGCATGGGAAGCCTAGCTTTAGGGTTGTTTGATCTTTTATGATACCTCAAATCTGGAGTTTTGGATTTATTTGAATGACTGGCTGAATTTTTTTATTCCAAAATTTTGCTTCCTATTGAGTAAATCTTATTCTCCATGGGTAAATAGAAGGATTCGATGTACTTTAAGGGGTCACATATAATGACAGATAATGAGAGATATATGGTGGCACTATGTTCTGAGTTTGGCCAACTGGGTACAGGTTCTCAATAACTGTGGTATGCTCCTACCAGAGTTGGGACTAGAATCCAATGAGAATTAACAATCTACTAGAGAGCGGGTGAAGATATTTTGAGAAGAGATTAATATGCCATCTAAATATGGAGTATGATTGTAGAAGGTGCTAGAAGCAATATTGAGGGATTCTATCAATAACAGAGAGCCAGATAAGGAATTCTTTAGCTGGTTAGTCACTTCCCCAAAGCCAGACTGTGTCACTATCTCATGTGTGTCTGAGGTGTAATTATTTTGCAATATCAATAGTCCTCTTGTTATACTATCTCCTAGGAGCATTTTATCTGACACTTGAGAAAATAAATATGCCTATATTTCCCCCATACTTTTTTCATTCATTGAGACTATAAGACAAATTGATGCATGCCTTTTTTTTTGTAAAGCATTGCTGGTGGAGGGACCAAAAAAAAAAAAAAAAGAAAAACAGGCACATTCTCCTTTTGCTCAACTACTGCCTAAGCTTTTGTTATGAGGTTTTTTTTCTGTTTGTTTTATGTTCTATATCCCACAAGGTGCTTGTAAAATTGTGGTTTAGGGCAGAATAATTATACACTTATAACAAAATAGACAACAGTGAAAGAGAGACTTCCAAGTATCAATCACCAACAGATGGCTGAGATGTTATAGGTATAATTTAGAATGCATATATATATATATATATATGTATAGTGTACATTATATATATTTATTTATACATACATACAAATATATTTATTAAATAGCTATGGTTGGCCACAGGTGTGTATCTGTGTGTGTGTGGGGGGGGGGGTAGTACTAGATAGGAGAATAAATAGGTCAGTGAAAGATTCAGTTCTAGTTTCTATCAGTTATTTCTAGAAATAGTGGTGAGGGGTGGAAGGTCAGATAGGCCAATAGAGGGCCTAGGAAAATTCTTAACATTTGGATATGATTAGTGAAAAGAACCACCTCTAGTACTGATTTGTGGGTGAACTCATGATACTATTTCCTCCTCAGGTTGAAGCTTTGAGAACCAGAATATGAGACTGTTAACATGCCCTAACCATCAGTGGCAGCGAATTGACACAGTGAATAGAACACTGGGTCTGGAGTCAAGAAGACTTTGTTCTTCCAGAGTTCAAATCTGACCTTAGTAGCTATGTGACTCTGCGCAAGTCACTCAACCCTGTTTGCTTCAGTCTCCTTATCGGTAAAATGAACTAAAGAAGGCAATGGCAAATCACTCCAGGATTATTGCCAAAAAATCCCAAATGGTATTTGAACAACAACAACAATAGCGATCAGTGACCAGGTTGCCAAATAATAAAATGGTACAAAGAGGACTTTGTGTTCCTACTGATCCACATTTGCGTGGTTAATTCTTACAATGGTCAGTCTCTGTACTGCTGACAAATATCAGTCCTAAGCCTGATCATCTCTTCTTGTAAATAGCTACTATTGGTCACGAATGTATGTTTGTGTGTGTGCATGTGTGTGTGCATGTGTGTTTGCATGTGTGCATGTATGTGTGTGTGTGTGTGTGTGTGTAGGGGAAATGCTAGATAAAAATATAAATACATCAGTGAAAATCTAGTCCTACTTCCTGAAGCTCGATTGCTTTTAAAAACTGAGTCAATAGCTTCAGTTTTCTATATAATGAATTGTGTTTCATTGACTTTATCATCCTCAGCATCTGAGTTAGATAAAATTATGAAATTTGTCTGGAAGCCAAGTTAAGTGAGGAGTGAGAAATGAAGCAAAGAGACCAATTAGGAGTCACTTCCCTACTCCAGGTGTGAGGTAATGAGGGTCTAAATAGATGGTGGCCCTGGGACTAGAGAGAAGAGATCAGCTGCAAGAACTGTTGTGTAGTCAGTGTCAATAAGACTAGGTGATCAAATAGATTGGAATGTAAGAAGGAAGAAAGGAAACAATAATTTGTTTTTATGCCATGACTGTGCTAAGTGTTTTGCAAATAATATCTCATTTGATCCTCACAACAACCCTGGGTAGTACATGATATTATTATCCCCCTTTTTTATAGAAAAAGAAACTGAAGCATATAGAGATTAAGTGACTGCTTTGACTCACACAGCTAGTGAGTACACTCAGGTCTTCCTGATTCTAGATTCAATGCCTTATACAAGGCATCAAGAGGGTAGGTAAGCAGGAAGGAATGGTGAAGATTTGGCATAGAGTTATTATAAAGCAGGGTGTCTAAAACCATTGTGCTTTGCTCAAAAGAAATAGGAAACCTTGGAAAAGGGATGACTTTGAGCAAAAATATGAGCAGTTTTGCTTGGACCCATTGAGCTTGTAATGCTATAGTATTACCAGTTGGAAGTTTCGAATAGGAGTTTTAGTTATGCAGGTTTGGAGATCAAGAAAAAGAACAGGTTTGGATATAGATATTTAGGTTCATCTACAAATAAATGATAATTCCCTGGCCTTGGAATCAGGAGGTCCAGAGTTCAAGTCTTGCCTCAAACACTTATTACATGTATGACCCTGGGCAACTCATTTAACCCCAATTGCCTCAAAAAATATAAATTACAAAAGAAATGATAATTGAGGCCAAGAGGCCTAATGAGCTCACTGAGAGAAAATAGAGAGAGAAGAGGGCCTAGGATGGAGACATAAGGTACATTCACATTTGAGACAGGGAGAGCAAGGATGAAATATTTACTGCGCAAGCAATTTTCCATCATCTTATTATGGTACATGAAAGTCCTATCATTAAGAATATTGTTGAATATATGCAAAGTGTTCCAAAAGTTTTAGTGTAGTTTAAGTTACTAAAATTGCTAAACAAGGTTGAGAAAACCAACAAACAACCATTTGATTCATTGATTAATCATTGGCAGTATTTGAGAACTAATTTTAATCTTATTTAGGCCAACAGAGTTTTACAACACATTTCTAGACTCCTGGAATGCTACCTCTACCCAGAATTCAGCAAGATATTATCCCTTCCAGAGAAGAGGGATAAGCTTTCAGGTACAGTTCCTCAGTTTTCTAGTATCAAGTAGATAAACATTAGTGAAGCCTCCCATTACATAATTATAAGGGACAAAGTCTAGAATAAGAATCAATAATTGTTCATTAGAAACCATCTTAGAAGTAATTTTCTAAACTGGAGTGGGAAAATGACTTGTCCCAAATCACAGAGAAAAGAAATGTTGGATACTGTTCTTGAAGCCCTGTCTTTTGTCTGCAAGGCCATGTTTCCAAGTTTCTCTTGGCATAAGGGCTTCAAATTCTTAAGATAAAAAAAAGTTTTTCCTTCTCCAATGGAAAAAAAATGACACATAAAAACTCAATGATATCTAGTCCCTCTGAGAAATAGAGGAATAGGTCTAATAGAGGTGGTAATATGGAAATCTCAAGGATCCTGCTTTCCTGGCATGGGTGAAAATTTTGCAGAAACTGCAGAGAAGTGAATGGTGTGCAAGTAGGTTAGTCTGGAAGTACAGACCATAGACTTGATGGACTCTGTGGTTTTACTGAGGGCTGGCATAGAGAAGTAAATTATGCAACAATATGGGAACAGTCTCCTGCTGATGCTAGAGAAATGAATAATGATCTAGTGTCTAGAATTGGTGAGAAGAATCCATTGTGTTCCCTGAATATTTATTTTTCCCTGACAAGGACTGGAAGGTTTCCTCTTTGGAAAGTGCTGGGAAACACAGAAGGAAGAAACAAGAAACTTGTATTATCTATTTGACTAAACATGCCTGGAAGATAGGTAGTCCCTCATCCTACAAAAGGGAGGGAGAGAAGGGGAAAAGGAGTGGAGTTTAAAGCTGAAAGGTCAATGCTCAAAGAGGCCACATATAACCTCTGGACTATTCCTGCCAAGGCAAATGGAGTCTTTTGGCTGTGGACAGAAGTTATTTGCTGTAGAAGGTTGGGGGGAGTGTCATGTTAGATCATACAAACTCTTCAAATTGGTTGTTCAAAGCCTGTCTTCCCTTCTTCCCTTGTTTCCCCCCAAAATATCTTCCATCCATCCTCCCAGAATCAATCCTGCCTGCTTGACTACTCATATGATTTGAATGAGAAGGGAATTATCAATTCTGTTTCTTAGATGCAGGACTTCTAGGCCTTACAATCTGCCTTATAGTGTCATTTGACCTATTGACAAAATGTAACAACTCTTGGGATTTGTCACCTATACCAATATTATATATCTTTAAAACTTCTGAATTTTTCTGTTCAGCCTGTAATTTATATCTCTTATATATATTGTTTTCCCCGGTAGAATTGTCAGTACCTTGATAGCAGGGATTGTCTATCTTTTAAAAATGTGTATCTTTAGTGCTTAGCATAGTGTTTGACAGTAAGAATTTAACAAATACTTTTTCATTCATTTATTTATCCATGTAGTAGTATTTTCTGTTGATTCTGTTGGAATTATGGGGGAAATTATAGTCCCACCCAAATCTCTATGTTGCCCTTGCTGCCAATTTTCAGCAAATACCTACTTACAGCACATTGGGCAAAGCACCATAGAGAATGTGAAGAAAAATGACACAGTTCCTGCCATCTAGAAAATCATCATTGAATTTGAGAGGTGCTCAAAGACTTATACTGAAATTTTTTTAAAAAAGCACTACAAAATAATTCATAGTTACCTTTGTAACTATGAATGCTAGCTAAAGGAAAAAATTACTTCCTGCAGAGGAAGTACATTTGCCTTCAGAGATTTTCAAGCAAAGTCTGCCTTTCAACTTCTTGGATGTGCTTTTTTTATTTTTTAATTAATTTTTTTTCAGCTTGCAAAAACATGTCTTTATTATCCTTCTCCCTCCCCAATTAAGAAAGAAATAATCAAGAAAAATAAATGCCCACTATGTCTTATCTCATTTTGCACTGAGTCACCTCTCTTTCTGTAGCTTCATCTTCAGGGACTCTCTGTTGCTTCTAGTATAAAACATAAATTCTCCGATATTAAAAAAACCTCTATCACAATCTGTACTTTTTCAGATGACTGCAGCATTTTTCATATGACTCTCCTTTATGCACTGTAACATTCCAGTCAAACTGTACTAGAAAATGTCTAATTCTCCCTACCATCTGATGTCTCCCCTTTATGCATTCACATAAGCTATTCTGAATGCTTGGATTGCCTTCCTGTCTCATCTCTGCCTTCCTGATTCCTTATATTCCTTCAAAAGTTAAGCTAAATTGTATGATCTTTGTGAAGCCTTCTTGGGTCTGTTCAGTTGTTAGCATTCTCTGCCTGCCCAGGTATTCCTAGAACTCTCTCTGTTGACCTTTTTCATCTCCCATCTTGCATTATAGTTATCTGTATACATGCCATCTCTCCTCCTCTGCTCAATTCTCAATAAGCTTATTGAAGTAAAAACTATTCCATTTTGTCCTTGCATACTGGGAATGTTTTAATGCTATATTGTGTGTATGTGTATGTTCCTATATGTTTGTGTATATCATAAAATACATGCATGTTAATTTGAAGAATGAAAAAAATCTACCTAAAGTCATACTTAAAGTAATACTTCAATACACCTTGTTCTATATAATTTTGCTACATTTTCACTATGTTTAACATTCCTATAAAAAGGTATAATTGTTCTCATGACCATAGTTCTGAGTAAGTAGTACATTTATTATTATCTTTCCTTTAAAGGTAAATAAAGACTTGTAATAGCCTGTTTAAGGTCATACAGTGACAACCATTTCTCCTTCAAGTTCAGCATTTAAAAAACAAAGTAAAACAAAACAAAACTATAGTACACTGACTACCAGAGAGGCATCACATTTAGGAAGCTTTATCTTAAGGGAGAAGTAAAATGTATGTAGGTAGAGATCTGGGAAAGGGCATTCAATTTAACGTGACCCATTTCAATACAATTCAGTCTAAGTCATTGCATAGGAAACATTTCAGATGGGGAATCAACACAGGCCAAAGTGGGGAGTAAAGAATGAACATAGAATATATGAAAAGAGACTGGACTTACTAAAGCAGAGTGTGTGTGAATGGGATTAGTTGGATATAAAGAGAAATATACATTGGGACAGAGGAATTGCCAAATAAATAATGGCTTAGTTTATAATGGGATGTTATTCCTTAATGAATAACATGGGAAACCTTATATGGATTGGCACAGAATAAAGAAAATAGAACCAGCACTATGAATTAAATGAATGAATGAATGAAGAGGTTCTTATTAAGTAATTAGTAAGTAGTAAAAGAGGGGGCACAGCAAATAGAATACCAGATCTAGAGTCAGGCAAGATCCAATTTAAAATCTGTCCTTGGATAGTCATTAGCTTTGTGATCCCAAGTAACTTCTGTTTGCCTCAGTTTCCTCAACTATAAAATGGACATGATAATGATCCCTTGGACACTGTTGATTGTGTCCTATCTCCACTTGACCCTGTTTGTATCTTATGCCCCATTTCCACTTTGACCTAATCCTGGCCATAGGCACTATTGGGTAGGAAATGATGTGTTGAAAGGACAAGAAAGACCACTACTTGGTTTGCCATTGGGGTATTACCTGACTAGAAGGTGAAAGACCACTCGCCAAGCACTACCCTCTGTCCAGTCCAAAATGGAAGGGTATTTAACAGGAAGTGTTGCCCCTTCAAGTTTCTTCCTTCTTCTACTTCCCATCCAGAAGGATGTGGCTTTCTCTGGCTCTTCCTTAATCGCTCCAAGGGCTTCACCATGTGGCCTGGTTGACCCAAGCTTCATGGCTGCCTGCCCTCCTCTCTCTCTCTCTCTCTCTCTCTCTCTCTCTCTCTCTCTCTCTCTCTCTCTCTCTCCCTCTCTCTCTCTCTCATTCTCTCTTCATCATCATCATCATCATCATCATCATCATCATCATCATCATCATCATCATAACTCCAGACAGGATATTGTAGTGCATAGAGAGCTAGTCTGGAAATCTGGCATAACTAGTTAAGTGAATATGGGTAAGTGGCTTATGTCTCAGTGCTCCAGGCTGTTTTCTAAGACAATCAGTTGCATAGAAAGTTAATCTACCTAAGAAGAAGTTACCTCACTCCCTCTGTCATTGAAATTATAGATTTTGTCCCTATCCCTATCCTATGTAACAAGAAATGGGATCAAAATGCAAGCATGAATTCTGTCCTTGCTCCCAGGATGCTCACATCCTAATCGGGAGAGACAGCAGAGTAAATAAGGGAATGATGAGCATGAAACAGTCACTTTGTTTTTGTAAAATTATAGGTAAAGCATCAATCATCAAAACTGTCTGGTATTAGCTAACAAATAGAGTGGGATCAGTGGAATAGGTTAGGTGCAAAAGACAACAGGGAATGGTTACAGTAATCTGCTGTTTGATGAACCCAAAGAGTCCAGTTTCTGGGATAAGAACTCTCTCTTCAATAAAAACTGTTGGGAAAATTAGAAGTTAATGTGACAGAAACTTGGATTAGACCAACAACTCATACTATACCAAGATAAGATCAAAATGGGTACAAACAATTAAGACATAAAAGACTATGTTATAAGCAAACTAGGAGACCAAGGAATAGTTTACTTTCAGGGAAACAGTTTATGACAAAGGAAGAGATGGAGAACATCATTAAAAACAAATTAGATAATTTTGATTACATTAATTTAAAAAAGCTATTGTGCTACAAAACCACTGTAACCAAAATCAAAAGAAATATAGTAAATTGGGAACCAATTTTTACAAGTAGTATTTCTGACAAAAGAATCATTTCTAAAATATATGGAGAACTGAGGCAAATTTATTTAAAAAAATCAATCCATTCCCCAATTGGCAAATGGTCAAAGGATATGCAAAAGCAATTTATAGATGAAGAAATCAAAGCTTTCCATAGTCATATGAAAAATTGCTCTAAATCATTACTGATTAGAGAAATGCAAATTAATACAGCTCTGTGGTACCATCTCACACCTATCATATTGGTCACTGACATTGTTCAATGTTGGAAAGGATGTGGGAAATCTGGGACACTAGTACATTGTTGCTGGAGCTGTGAACTCATCCAATTTTTCTGGAGAGCAATTTGGAATTATGTTCAAAGGTCAATAAAAATGTGTATACCCTTTTTATCCAGCAATACCACTACCGGGTCTATACCCCAAAGAAATCATGGAAAAGGGTAAAAACATCACTTGTACAAAAATATTCATAGAAGTCCTGTTTGTGGTAGCAAACAATTGGAAATTGGGTGAATGTCCATCAATTGGGGAATGGATGAACAAATTGTGTATATGTATCATATGGAACACTATTTTTCTATTAGAAACTGAGAGGGATGGGATTTCAAAGAAGTCTGGAAAGACTTGTATGAACTGATGTTGAGTGAGATGAGCAGAGCCAGAAGAATATTGTACACCTTAACAGCAACATGGGGATGATGATCAACCTTAATGAATTTGCTCATTCCATCAATGCAATAATAAGGGATAATTTTAGAATACCTGTGATGGAGAATACCACTTGAAACCAGAGAAAGAACTGTGAAGATTAAACAAAGACCAAAGTCTATTACCTTCAATTTTTTTAAAGTGTCTTATGTACAACATAATTTTGCTATCTCTAATATTTGATTTTCTTCTCAAGGATATGATTTCTATCTAAACACATTCAATTTTGATCAATGTTTAACATGGAAACAATGTAAAGATTATCATATGGTTTTCTGTGGGAAGACGGGGGAGGGAAGGGAGGGGGAGGGAAAATTGTAAAAATCAAACCCTTACAAAAATTATAGGTAAAAACTACAATTGTATATAATTGAAAACTAATGAAGTATTAAAAAAAAATAAAGTGCTCATCAGATTCTGAAGGGTTGATTTTTTTCTGTGTGTTTTGTTTTGTTTTTCTTCCTCTGGTTGGGGATAATATAGTCCATAACCAGTCAAATGCAGTTGTCTTATCTCTCTGGACTACTGAGAGGAACTGCTTCCATCAAGCATAGTCATCTCATAAGGTTGTTGTTGATGTGCACATTGTTCTTTTGATTCTACTCCCTTCCCTCTGCATCAGATCCTGTAAGTCATTCCATGCTTCTCTGGAGTCTAACCATTTATGGTTTGTTATAGAATAGTATTCCATAGTATTCATGTACCATAAGTCTTTAGCCTTTCCCCAACTGATGGGCATCCCCTCAATATCTAATTCTTTGCCACTACACAAAGAGTTGCTATGAACATTTTGGAACATGTAGAACTTTTGCTATTTTTTATAATATCTTCTGGATATAGACTTAGAACTGTAATTCCTGGGTCAAAGAGTATGAACAGTTTTATTGGTCTTTGGGCATAGTTCCATATTGCTCTCCAGAAAGGTTGGATCCCTTCACAATTCCACCATCAATGTCCCAATTCTCCCCTAGCCTCTCCAACATTGAGCATTTTCCCCTTTTCTCATCTTTGCCAATCTGATAGGTAAGATGATACTTCATTATTTTTTAATTTGCATTTCTCTAATCAATAGTGATTTGGAGCATTTTTTCATATGATTATATATAGCTTTTATTTATTCATTTGAAAACTTTCTCTTCATATCCTTTGACCAGTTATCAATTGGAGAATGATTTGTGACCTAGTAAATTTGATGCAATTCTCTATATATTTTAAAAATGAGACCAGAACTCTTGGTTGTGAAGATTGTTTCCAGTTTTCTGCTTTCCTTCTAATTTTGGCAGCATTGATTTTTAGTGCAAAACCTTTAATATAGTCAAAATATATAATGTTTATAGATTTTTATAATGTTTATAATGTGATCTAATTCTTATTTGGTCATAAATATATTTATCCCTTTTCCATAGATCAGATAAATAGAGTATTTTTTGGTTTATTAATTTATCTATGGTATCACTCTTTAGGTCTAAATCCTATACCCATTTTGACCTTATTTTGGTTTAAGGTGTGAGATATGGATAGATGTCTAGTTTTTGCCATACTGTCTTCCAGTTTTCCCAACAATTGTTGTCAAATAGTGAGTTCTTATTCCAGAAGATGATGTCTTTGGGTTTCTCAAATAGTAGATTGTTGTGATCATTTCCTGTGATTTCTTTTGAACCTATCCTAATCCATTGATCCTTTACTCTATTTCTTAACCAATACCAGACAGTTTTGATGACTGCTGCTTTATAGCATAGTTTTAGATCTGGTAGAGCAAGGTCACCTTCCTTTACATGTTTTTTTATCAGTTCCTTTGCTTTTCCTGCCCTTTTGTTGATCCAGATGAATTTTGTCACTATTTTTTTTCTAGCTCAATAAAGGAGTTATTTGGTAGTTTGATTGGTATGGCACTGAATAAGTAATTTAATTTAATAAGTCATTTTCAAGATATCAGCTCAACCTAACCATGAAAATTTGACGTTTTCCCAATTATTTAGATCTGACTTTATTTGGGTGAGAAGTAATTTATAATTTTGTTAATAAAGTTTCTGGATTTGTCTTAGGGGGTAGATAGTCAAATATTTAATGTTGTCTATGGTTATTTTAAATGGGATTTCTCTTTCTATCTCTTGTTCTTGGGATATATATATATATATAAATGTTGATGATTTATGTTGGTTTATTTCATATCCTGCTACTTTGCTAAATGTTTCAAGGAGTTTTTTGAATGATTTTCTTAGGTTCTCTAAGTATATCATCATATCATCTGCAAAAGAGGTGAAGTTCTACTTCCTCATTGACAATTCTGATTTCTTCAATTTCTTTTTCTTCTCTTATTACTACTGCTAGCATTTCTAATACTATATTGAATAGTAATGTTTATAATGGGCATCCTTGTTTAATTCTGATTTTATTAGAAATACTCTGAGTTTATTTCCATTACATAGAATATTTGTTCATGGTTTTAGATAGACACTATTCATTATTTAATTATTTATTTTGACCATTTATTTTTATACTTTCTAGTGTTTTAATAGCAATGGATATTTTAGCTTATCAAAAGCTTTTCAGCATCTATTGAGGTAATCATATGATTTCTGTTGGTTTTGTTATTGATATGTTAAATTATGTCCAGTGTTTTCCTAATGTTGAAACATCCGTGCCTGTCTGGTATAAAACCTACTTGATCATGGTGTATTATTCTAGTAATAACTTGCTATAGTCCCATTGTTAAATTTTATTTAAGATTTTTGCATCAATAATCATTAAGGATATAGGAATGTTTTGTTCCTTAAATGTTTGGTAGTGTTCACTTATAAATCCATCTAGACCTGGAGATTTTTTCTTTGGGAATTTATTGATGGTTTCTTCAATTGCTTTTTTTTCTGAAACAGGGTTATTTAAGTTATTTATTTCCTCTTCTATTAATCTGAAGAGTTTGTATTTTTGTAAATATCCATTCATTTTACTTAAGTTATCTAATTTATTGGAATACAGTTTGGCAAATTGGCTCTGAATTATCTCTTTAATTTCCTCCTCATTGGTGGTTAGTTCACCCTTTTGATTTTTGATACTGGTAATTTGGTTATCTTCTTTCTTTTTTAAAAAATCTGATTAAGCCAAAGATTTGTCTATTTTTTTGGCTTTTCATAAAAACAACTCTTAGTTTTATTTATGAGACCAATGATTTTCTTGCTTTCAGTTTTTTTTAATCTTTCCTTGGATTTTCAGAATTTCTAAGTTGCTGTTTAATTTTAATTGCATACCCAACTCATTAATCTTTCTCCATTTTATTCATATAGACATTTAGAGATATAAAATTTCCCCTCAAAACTGCCTTTACTATGTCCCAAAAATTTTGGTATGATGTCTCATTAGTATCATTTCCTTGGATATAATTATTGATCATTTATATTATTTGTTGTTTGATACCCCATTTTTAAGATAAAGTCATTTAATTTCCAATTAATTTTTGGTTTATCTTTCCATGATGCTTTATAACATGTGTTTTTTTGCATCATGGTTTGGGAAGTGTGTATTTATTATTTCTGCCTTTCTGCATTTGATTATAAGGTTTTTGTGCCCTAGTACATGATCAATTTGGTATCAGTTCCATGTACTGCTGATAAAAGGTATACTCTTTTCCATCTCCATTAAGCTTTCTCCAGAGGTCTATCATATCTAAGTTTTCTAAGATTTCATTCACCTTCTTAACTTCTTTCTGGTACATACATGTTTAGTAATGATATAGCTTCATTATCAATAGTGTTTTTAAGAAGATGTAGTTTCCTTCCTTATCCCTCTTAATACCATTGAATTTTGCTTTTCCTTTATCTGAGATTAGGATCACTATCCCGATTGTTTTTTTACTTCATCTGAGGCATAATAAATTTTTGCTTCAACTTTTAACCTTTACCCTGTGTTTATCTCTCTGATTAAAATGTTTCTTGTAAACAGTATATTATAGGATTCTGTTTTTTAATCCATTCTGCTATCTGCTTCATCCCATTCACATTTATAGTTAAGCTTACTAATTCTGTATTTGCCTCCATGCTATCTCTTTCCATTTATATTTTTCCTCTTTCCTTTTCTCTTATTCTGCTTTACCAAAATTTTACTTTCTTTCCTCATTGAATTTTCTTTAAAAAATTTAACTTTCAGTTTATTTTCACTTATACCTTCACCTTCCCTTTTATCAGTTCCTTCTTCCCTTATCTTTCCTTTTCCCAGCCCCCCCTTCCCTGTAGATTAGGGTAGATTTTTAAACCCAAGTGACAATGTATCTTATTCCCTCTCTGGGCTTAATCTATTGAATAGAATTTGCTCAATATTCACATTCTCCCTTCTTTCTCTCTAAAATTTTCAATCTCTTCCCTTGGTGTTATTTATTGCTTTAGTACTATTAATCTGGTATCATCAATCACAGTTTTATTATTTGATAGCTTGATAAACTCTTATTGTTATCAAATTATCACAGATTGTTTACTTGATTGCTTGATAAGCAGCATTGACCCAATTTGCATCAAATTATAATTATAATCATTTTTATCTTACCCTCTTTTCAAGTATCTTTCAAGTACAGGGAATCCTCTAAAGTATCATCCAAAGCCATAACATTTCTTGAACTATTTATGGCCCACCCCCAGGCCTATTTTCTTTCACACTTTACTTAATCCCCTGCCCACCTAGGATACTAACCCCTTGTCAAGTGAGGGATGGGTTAAGTCAAACCTTGATCTAATTAACTGCAAGAATTTTAAAGATCTCTAAGTACTGAGAGACTCTGAAGGTTCCACAGAGAATTTTTCAAATGATTGTAAGTTAGAGACACTGACTCAGAACCTAGCAGTTTATTATTCCCTCATTAGACAAGGTGCTAAAGCACTATGGAATTAAAGTGGATCAAAGGATAATGAAACACTTAAGTTTAACTTAATGCTCCTGCTTTTGTTCAGGGTGAAGTCATCTTGGATCTCTTCAATGGAGAGATAAGACCCAACTCTACCCATATGTTTAGGTCCATTCTCTTCAATTATATTCAATCCTTTAATTATCCTAAGAGAAATAAAGTTCTAATGAATTGGAAGTGTTATATCTTCCCTTTGGGGATTGTATATAATTTGATGGTCTTGACCAACATTTGTTTTGTTTTGTTTTGTTTTGTTTTGTTTTGTTTTGTTTTGCTTTGTTTTGTTTGTTCCTTCCCCTTTTCATTTACCTTTTTTATGCAATTTATGAGTCATGTATTTGACAAATGAATTCTCTGTCCAGTTCTGGTCTTTATGTCAGGAAAATCTGGAAGTCCTCTATTTTGTTGAACATCCATCTTTTTCGCTGATAGTATATGCTACATTTTTCAGGACAGTACATTCTGGGTTGTAATCCCAGGGCTTTTGCTCTCCAATATATGATATTCCAGTTCTTCTGATCCTTCAATGTTGAGGCTGATAGGTCCTGTGTGAGTCTGATTGTTTTATTTGTATTTGAACTGTTTTCTTTTTGCTGCTTGCAGTTTTCTCTTTATTTGAGAGGTCTGGAATTTGGTTATTAGAGCCTTGGAGTTTTTATCCTATAGTCTCGTTCTGGAGGGGTTCTGTGGATTCTTTAAATGCTTATATTGTTATCTTTTTCTAGTTGATTTGCACAGCTTTCCCTTATAATTTTCTGCATGATATTTTCCAGGTTCTTTTTTTGATCCAGGCTTTCTGGTAGTCTGATGATTCATAGATTGTCTCTTCTGTATCTATTTTCCAAGTCATTTGTTTCTGGATCTACTTTCCAAGTCACTTGTTTTCCCTAAAAGGTACTTTACATTTTCTTCAATTTTTTTCAGCCTTTTCATTTTGGTAATGAAATCTTATAGTCTTGCAAATTTATTAGTTTCTATTTGTTCAATTCTAATTTTTAAGGTTTTATTTTTGTCAATTAGCTTTTGGGTTTCTTTTTCCACTTGGTTATTTTTACTTTTAATGGAGTTGATTTCTTTTGGTAATTTTTCACAATTTTCCTGCATGACTTTCATTTCTTTTTTCCATTTTTATTCTTCCTCTCTTCTTTGGTTTTTAAATTCTTTTTTAAGCTCTTTGATAAGCTTTTTGCATTTGAGTCCAATTTATAGTCTGTTTTGATACTTCTCCTGGAAGTGATTTTTCACTGCTTTCTTCTTCGGACATGGCATTGTTATCATCTTTGTCTGTAAAATAGTTTTCTATTGTAAGCATTCTTTTAGCTTTTTTGCTCATCCTTGTTGTTTTACTTCTGCTCCTGGCATATAGGGAGTATAGATCCAAGCTTTTTTTCCCTTTTTTTCTGGTACTGGTGTCTGATCCCTGGCTTGTTGTTGGCCAAGATGTTGCCTATGTAGTCCAAGCCTTGCCTTTGTAGAGTTTTTTCCCCTCCTTTATTTCCTGACTTAAGAGTGGTTTGTTCCCAACCCAGTCCCTTCTTGGTGTTCTCAGGCTTCAGACTTTGTTTGGGGTTGGGGTCCTCCCTGCTGGCTTGTTATCTTTCTGCTGGGATCTTTGCTGCTGTTAAGCTTTTGGGACCTGGATTGCATTGTGGTTAAAAGCCTCCCACTGGCTCTCCTGCCTACTGGACTTTACTTTCCCCTTTCCCCCCAAAGAGACAGATCTTCACTGAAGATTCTCCATGATGTCTACAACTGAAAACTTCTTTGAATCTTCTCTTTTTCTTGTGGATCTGTAATTTGAATATCAGCACAGAGGCTTCATTTATCTTTGGTAGGGAAAAGCTCTGGGAGCATGTGAGCTTCATGCCACCATCTTGGATCCTTCCCTGAGAATCTATTCTGTATATATCTTACATGCACCTATTTATTTCAATTGTCTCCAAAATTAGAATATAAGTTTCTTGAAGGAAAGGACTGTTTTTCCCCCTATTTTTCCTCAGTACTTAGTATAGTACATGAAACCTTCCTGATTATTATTGAGTCATTTCAGTTGTGTCCCCTTTGTGGGCTTTTCTTGACAAAGGTTGAAGTGATTTGTCATTTCCTTCTGCAGCTCATTTAATAGAAGAGCACAGTGGGGCAACAGGGTTAATTGATTTTCCCAGGGTAACATACCTGGTAAGAATGAATGAAGCTGAATTTGAACTTAGGTCTTCCTGATTCCAGGGACAGTGTTCTATCAATTTTGCCATCTAACTGTACATCTTTCTTACTACCTTAGTTTTATGCTTGCTTTTCTGACTAAAGCCTTGACAGTATTGATAGGAGAAGAATCTTTCTGACTGGATGGGTTACATTGATTCTCAGAAGATATTTTCCCTTCTTATTTTCAGATTTACAAAAGTTTACTGGATGGCAGAGATTACCATAAGTCTGACCTTCAGATAAGTATAGCAACACTTCAAATGTTAAAATTTATATGCTGAGCCCTGTGCTAGGGGTTTTGGTAGAGAAAAGGGGAAAAAGGTAGAATCTTTTCTGTAATAAGAGCAGAATTTAGTAAAAAAGGAGATGAAGCACCTGAATCCAGACTCTTCATTATACAATACTACCTACATTCCATTAGAAAACATCCTTTTGGAGTATGTGGAATGTTCAGGAGGACTAGCATCTCTAGGGTGAAGTCTTGCTGAGCCATTTTCAGGGTTGCTCATGCACTTTTGATATCCACATATCACCCAACTCCCAGAAGCTGTCACATGAGCAGTGACTTAACTCCAGCACAACCATTTCAGCACACTGGATAAACTAGTTTGAAGGTAACTGGCAGGCCTCAAATTCATTAGTGAGTTATAGAATTTCTATTCCAAACATGTGAAGATTCCACGAGCAGAATGGTTGAATGAGAACAATTTATTCTTACAGCAAGGAAATTGATTCAAGCAGATCCATAGCTTAGTTAGATATCAGACACCAAGGTCATCTATTGCATACTGGAACCATTATCATTATGGCTTTTCTTTTGACATTGGACTTTGATGATATGGAACAGAGAGTGAGACTTTATGAAAATCTCACTTAAATGTGTAATATTGTGATATCATTGGTTTTCTTTGAAAACTAAGAACAAACAGCAAAAATATATTTCAGGTTTATTATATATCCAGTTACAGTACAAAAATATAGTATTTTTCAGTCTTATCTAAGAGTTATCCTGAGAGATTTTATTAAATTGCTTTTGGACATCAAGATACATCATAACTATAACACTTGAATTTATATGAATTATAAACCTAGTAACTATGTAAAAAGAAAACATTTAACTCAGTTTAGCATCTTTATTAACCCATACTAGATCCTAGGCATTACTGCATTCTTTCCTAAATGTGCAAAACATCTATTTCATAATCTTCTCTAGAATTTTGCTATAACTATAGATGATTATTCCTTTTTATTTCTTTTTGGAAGTCATTTGGCATAATTCCCAGGCTCTTATCACTTCTCAAAAAATTAATAACAGTGACTTTGAGAAAATATTAGTAAATTTCTTCAATACTTTGAGGTATACTCTGCCTAGAGAGAGAGAGAGAATGGAATTTATTTTAAATAACTAGATAATATTTCACTTCTTCCTTAGTGATTGGAAGATAATTATCTGTTTATGATTGTTTGCTCACCTTTTCCAGTTGGAAAATTTTCTCTATATCAGAGAAAATGAGAAAAAATAAGGAAGTAGTACAACTGAATTTATCATGTTTGTTAAAATGTTATTGTTCTGGGGCAGCTGGGTAGTACAATGGATAGAGCATGGGCCCTGAAGTCAGGAGGACCTGAGTTCAAATTTGGAGTTAGGCACTTAATACTTGCTTAGCTGTGTGAGCTTGGGCAAGTCACAACCCCATTGCCTTGCAAAACCAAAAAAAATGTTACTGTTCCCTGAAGAATAGAGTAAAGAATAAACAATTTTTATAGGGAGAAAGACACAAAGGGTTATAGAGTCTGGATACTGATTTTTTTTATTGTAGGCAGTATGTAAATTGATTTGACACTTGGGTCAGATGTTCAAACTTAAGGATGATGGAAAGACCTCAGTGACAGACATTGTACATTCCATCATGTTGGCGTATAGACCCTACCAGAACTAGTTCTCATCTCTCTCTCTTTGACCACACTTATTTCCTTACAATTCTAGCTACTCCTGAGGACTTTAAAAAAATTCTATAGGTTAGCTGGGATTACATTAAAGATTCTATTCAGTAGATGCTTGGATGAAATAGTCACATAAATCAATACAAGTTGGCAAGTCCTGCCCTTTTTTCTTGTTTGTAGCTACTACTTATAATAGAACTGCCACATTAATGCAATTATGCTAACTTTTGCCATTGTATATCAACCATGCTCATGCTACCTCCCCTAACCCCCCCCCCACCACCTTGATTACTCATTCAAGCAAGTTTCTTTCTTAAGCAATTTCCATCAGGATTGACTTATAGGATCCAATAATTAAAAACACATTTTGTGATTGCCATCAGGAGCACCATTAAGAGTTGGCCTGGTTCCTAGGGAGTCACATCAAGTTCCTTGTCTCCTCATTCAATAGTAACCATCCTTAATAGTCTGTTTGATTTTCTTCCTAGTTTCCAATACTGCTGTCAGAGCTCTGTACTTAAATCATCAAGATGAACAAACAGTTATGTGAATGAAGATACTAATATAGGTGCACTGGAATCAAAACAGAAGATAAAGAGTCTAGGATAGAAGTAAAGACAAAGATGTCCTGATATAGATTCAGAGTTGAAACAACTCTTTCTAGGCCTCTGACTCAGAGATTCTACTCTATGCCTTGTTCTTCCTTCCTTCCTTCCTTCCTTCCTTCCTTCCTTCCTTCCTTCCTTCCTTCCTTCCTTCCTTCCTTCCTTCCTTCCTTCCTTCCATCTTCTATTCAAGGCATTAGATAATGAAGATAGAAGGAAAATAATAATCAGGGAATCCATATAATCTATTAGAGGAAATATTACATGGATAGATATAATTATAATGCAAAATTAAAGATGTTATGACATGAAGTGGTATGAAAAAAGGTACTAGGAGAGTAATTAAGAAGGAGATATGGGAATTAGTTGTTGCTTTACTGAAAAAGTTGATCTTAGCTTTTAGTGATGGAGAAGATTATAATATAGAGCTGAGATGGGAGAGCATTTCAAGAGTAAGACAAGTGTTCTGATAACCTGATGATCTAACTTTCTACCTACCCTATACCCTATTTGGAGTCTCCTTGTCTTTGATTGATTACTATTTCAAATGAATAACCTTCCTTTTTATTTATTTATTTTTACTCAAATGCAGATATATATTTTTAAGTTATGTAATTTCCTTTCATCTTCCCTTTCCACCCTTTCCCCCTCAGTGGAACAGTCAGGTTAGCATTGTACATACATATTTTCAATAAACACGTATAGAATTAGTAATTTTTAGTATGAGGAATAAGGATTAAGGGAAAGAGATACATAAGAGATAATTTTTATAAAGTGTTCATTAGATTCTGAAGGGTTTGTGTGTGTGTGTGTGTGTGTGTGTGTGTTTATATTGTTTTGTTTTTCTTCCTCTAGATGGGGATAACATTGTCCACAGTCAATCTAGTACAGTTGTGCTAGCTCTCTAAACTGCTGAGAGGATGATGAACCTTCCTTGACCCCAAAACCTGACTTCACCAACTGTCTCCCACTGTGGTCAATCATACAATGCCTTGAACCGGTCACTAGATGCCTGGAGCAAGTTCCTGGTGGATGGTAGAACTGAGTTATTCCTTAGAGTACGACAAATTCATTTTTAGAAAAAAATCAGGGGGAAAAACAGGAAAATTGCTACTTTGAGGTGATATAAGTTGAAAATATAATGGCATTCATTTAGATAAATTCCTAGTTGATAGAACACAATAGACTGTTAATGGGAACTAGTATATTTGAAATCTGTTTGTATGACTTGAAAATGTCACAAAAGACTATGGTGATTCTCTTGTAATCATTCCTTGATGCCATCGAAATCTGGGCTGTATAGACTGTGGAGCTGAACTCAAGCAGGTGATTCTAGATAGTCTTATGCTCCACAGGAATTAGCATTTTTTCATGATAGAGTGAAGCATAATTTATTATTAAAATCAACATGCATTTGTATTGGTGTCTTCTGCTGAACAAATAGCTCATTACTCATAGATATAATATAAGCATTATTATCCCCCTTATACAGATGAAAACCCCATAAGTAAGATGATTTCTTCAGGGTAACACAGCTGGAAAGTAACAAAGACGTTAGCAAATCCCAAGTCTTCCTAACTCTTGAGGCCTATGCCCTGTTTGTAGCATCACATTTCTCCTAAAAATCATAATAGGCAAGATTTTTTTGTTATCTTGGGACATGTCTTTGTTAATTCAGGGCTTAGATATGTTATATGATGAAGGTTGTCAATCTAAGGAACTTCTTTTGTATGGTAGCCCCAGTTGTCAGTTGCAGAAATTGCCTTATAGCTTCCATTGTCCTAGAAAGAATAAGGATTCTATCCAATCTTCCTGCCAGAGAAAGGGTCACAGATATAAGAAGAACAAAGTAGATTTTGGATGAACTTTCAGAAAGGTTGACTTGATATTATCTTCTAGAAACCATGGTTCTGTTCTAATGGAAGGGCATTAAGTTAGGAAATAGATTTGATTTCTAGCATATGTTTAGAAACCTAGAGATGGAAGGACTTTGAAGTCCATCTAGTTTAACTCCTTCAGTTTACAAATTAGAAGACTGAAGGCCAGGATGTTTCATCAACTTGCCCAAGATCAAATAGACAGTATTAGAAGCCAGATTTGAACACAGGTTCTCTGATTTCAATTACACTATTTTTAAAAAAAAATTATTTAAGGCAATGGGGTTTAGTGACCTGCCCCAGGTCACACAGCTAGATAATTATTAAGTGTCTGAGGCTGGATTTGAACTCAGGTTCTCCTGAATCCAGAGCCATTGCTCTATCCACTATGTCACCTAGCTGTTCCCTAATTCCACCAATTTTTTCTACTATACTGTACTCTATTATGCTACCATAGATTAATAATGTGTTATTGATTAACCCAGTTCTCCTCTTTGGCCTTCAGTTCCTCTATTTAAGAAAATTACAGGATTGGACTAGCTCAGGTATCCCCAAACATTAGATGGTGATCCTCCAGGGAACCTACAACTGAGTGCTATTGCCATGTGCTCCTTTCTATCATCCTTTTATTCTTATGGTTTGCCAGGTTTTCTTCATGATGGGGAGCTTCAACTGGCAGTTTTGCTCCTTCCCCTGCACCATTCATGATAAATTTAGTGGCAATATTAGATAATAATTCAATAATGTAATACAGATAAATATTGGTGATAAATTTTGTGGTAATTAATAAGTTAGGACTTAGCATTGAGGAGACTAAAGAAGGTTTATTAAAGAAAGTAGAAAATTAGCTGAAGCTTTAATAAAGTCAGGGAAATCAGGAGGCAGAGTTAAGGAAGGAGTGAATCAAAGATCCAGAGGATAGTAAGGTGTACTGTCTGGAAAAGTAGGATGGCTTCAAGTTAAAACCCAAAGTTTAGCTTCAAAGAACTAAATGCTCAACAGATGATTTTATATTTAATCCTAGAAACAATTGATAGTCACTGGGTTTTATTGAAAAGGGAAAGGATGATGTGGCTAGAATTATATTTTTAGATTTCTTTGATAGCTGAGTAAAAGATGGATTGGAGTAGGGAGAAAACTGAAGTGAAGAGGGCAACCAGAAGGCTATTACAAAAGTTCAGGCTTGAGATGATGGGCTTTAGAACTAGGGTAATAGCAAGATCACAGGAGATAAAGGGCATATACAGGACTTATTGTGATGTAGATCTATCAGGATTTAGCAACTGATTAAATATGGGAGCTGAAAATGAGTTGAAGAAGATACCTTGGTTGTGAATCTGGATGGCTGGGAAGAGGGTGAAAATAATAGAAAAGTTAGGAAAAGCGAAGATTTTGGTGGGAAAGATGAGTTAAGTTTTGGGTATGATGAATTTAAGATATTTAAGTACAGTCAGTTTAAAATATGCAAGAGAAAATTCGAGAAGTGAGATTGGAGTCAGGAGAGAGATTCAGATTGGATACATTTGAAAATCATTAGGTTAGAAATCATATTCAAATCCATGGAATGTGATCACCAAGCAAACAGTAGTTCTCTCTTTCTTTTGTTTCAAGTCCTCTTAACCCTCTCAAAAATTACTGAGGATCCCAAAGAGCTGTATTATATATTATGCCTAACTATATTTATCATATGATTAATGAAAACTTATTAGTATTCCTATCAATTGGAAATGACTAAACAAGTTATAGTTTATGAATATGATGGAAGATTATTGGGCTGTATGAAATGATGACAAGGATGATTTTAGAAAGACCTGGTAAAATTACTAAGCATAATTCCAAAAGACTCCTGATGAAACATGCTATTTACTTCCAGAGAGAACTTGATGAAGTCAGACTTCATATTGAAGACTGAAGCATAACTTCTTTCCTTCCTCCTCCCTCCCTCCCTCCCTCCCTCCCTCCCTCCCTCCCTCCCTTCCTTCCTTCCTTCCTTCCTTCCTAGCTAAGGTATGAATTTTATTTTGAATAATTTTAAATAATTGAAATGGAGTCTTGCTTTTATTGCCTTTTCAATGCATAGGAGAGAGGGAGGTAGGAGATGGAAAGAATTTAGAACAAAAAATAAAATTCAATTAAAAAATTGAAAACATAAAAATAAGTTAGTATTATTCTGCCAGTAATTTTGACATTATGGACCACCTGAAACCATCTCAGAATCTTCCAGGAATCTACTTTGAGAACAACTGATATATACATGCATGCATGCATGCATGCATACACATGTACATGTATATATACACACATATGATAAATCTGTGTATGGATGTGTGTATTGAAAGAGGGGAGAGAGAGAGAGAGAGAGAGAGAGAGAGAGAGAGAGAGAGAGAGAGAGAGAGAGAAGAAGAAGAAGAAGAAGAAGAAGAAGAAGAAGAAGAAGAAGAAGAAGAAGGAGAAGAAGGAGAAGTTGATCCAAGTAAAAACCTAAGGGTACATCATTGATCAGGAGGATAATAGCATATTTATGATGAAAACAATTAGAGAAAATGTACCAAAATCAGTTGCTAAGAATTGAGTAAAAGAGTTTCTATCATGTAGTGGATATATAATGGAAAGACATGTGGTGAGACAGAATTGGATTATATAACCAATTAGGAACTCTAAAGTAAAACAGAAACATAAGACATTATCAAAAAATTACATGAGAAGAAAAGATGGGATAGTTGCATGGCAAAAGTCAAGATATAACAAGTGGACAAGAAGAAAGCTCCACTAATATACTCTCATAATGTCATAAGAAATATAAAAAGACTTCCAGAAACACTCCAGGATCAGAACAAACAACAGTAGACTTTGCTAGGAAGAATACTACCTCTGAACTTTGATATCTGGGTTCAATTTTCTTTTGATGCTTACTACTTAAATGATACTGGGAAAGTCACTTGAGTGCTCTCATTCTCAATTTCCTCAAATGTGAAATGAGTAGATTGGGTTATTCACCCTCTGTGGCCTCTTCCAGTTCTAGATACTATCATCCTATTCGCACCAACCAGGTAAAACATGGGATAAGAAAAACTAGCTTAGACAGTAGTAAGTTCTCTTTCCCCAACACTAGCATAATATATTTCATACTTATGTCTTCCTTTTTTGGAGAATCCACATATATTGAATTAGATATAATTCTTCCTCATAGTAAGGACAAAGGTTTTTATGTTCCAAATAACTGTCAACAAATGAAGAAATTTTCCATATTATTTGTGATTATTTCTTATGCCACAATACTTTGCTTCATCTATAATAGAAACTGTATCTGAGAAGAAAATTAGTATTGAAACCTCTTTGGATTCCACTCAAACCTCTTTATTCAACAACCATGTATGTTTCGCTTACTCTATAAGTGATATATTCACTTGATGCAGAAAAGCAATATGTGGCAGGGGGCTTCATTTTCATGGCTAAAATTGCTTATGATGAATCCAAATTGGTGCTTGAGGTAGAAATATAGCCATTAATATCATTTTACTTAGGGATGGCTTCTGGACCTTAATAGGAAAATTACCTCTTATATGTATTGTTATCTTCTTCTTAGTTTAAATTCCATGTCCCATTTCCTCTCTGAAGCATTTCTTAAAATTCTGGTCCACAGTGATATTTCTCTTCTCTGGTTGTTTATACATCATAATATTGAATCTGATATTTTATTATTCAGTGACTTCTATTGTTTATTAATTGTTCATGTCTGTCAATTTTGTCTCCTCAAGTAGACTAGAATCTTTTCAAGGATCAGACTTTATTTTTGTCTGTGTCTCCCCAAAGTGTCTAGTTTAGGGCTATGCACACAACAGACTTGCTGAATCAATTAGCCAGTTACTAAACTAATGAATACAAATAACTGTCATTCAACTACTTAATCCTCATTAATCACAAGGATCAAAAAATAATGTATGTTGCTGATTATAGTAGTGAGTTATCATGGAAAACGGACAACTTTCATTATGACAACATCTATTGTGGCATTGAAGATAGAATGTTTGGCTTAGAGTCAGACCTGAATTCAAAATGACTTCTTATGCTATTAGCTTTGTGACCTGGGGCAAATCAGAGGACCTCAATTTTCTTATCTGTAAAATGATTAGGGACTGGAGTTTTTTTTTTTTTATTTCATTACCATAGGAAGGGAGAAAAATAAGCTTTTATTAGCCTCTTACAAATATTATGCTATTATATCAATTCCCTCTTCCAATGAAGATTAGTTCCTTCTCTGCAATATAGACAAATTGCTACTTAGAATACTGAGACATTAAATGAGTTGGCTAGGGTCACACAGACAATGCCAAATGTAAGGTTTCAGCCAAGGTCTTTGAGGTAACTTTCCAATCATTATCTGCCTTATCTATGAAATAAGAATAGTAATCCTTGTAGCACCTGCCTCAATGTGTTGTGAAGCTCAAGTGAGAAGCTATAGGTTCAGAGCTTTTCAGATTTTAAAGAGATAACATGAATTACTATTATTGGGAGTACATTACATAATTTTGATTCATCATGACACAGTAGAAAGAGTGATAGATTTGGATTTGTAAGAACTTGGTTTGAATGTTTTACTACTTGTGTGACTTTAGTTAAATCACTTAACCACTCTGAGCCTCACTTTGGTAGTTCCTTTATTGTTTATCTCCAATTTACTCTTTTTAAAAAAAAAACTGATTTGTACCTATTAGTAGGTATATTGTCTTCTCTATTAGAACACTAGCTTCTTGAGAACCTGGATTAGTTTAGGGTATCTGAACCTTTCTTTGTATCACCAATGATACAAAATGACAAGTATATAGTAGATACTCAATAAATATTTATTGATTGACTATGGAGTCACCTGTACAATGAGGGAATTGGGTGAGATGACCTCTAAATCCACACTAAATCTTTGTCATATACAATGCATGGGTAGAGGAAGTTTCCTCACCTAGGATTTTACACACTGCTGGCCTTACAGCTCTACACCAGACCTGGAACCAGAAAGTGAAGGACACCATTGCTGTGAATAGCCCAACCAAAGATAAGAGGAAGTCAGATAAAAGTCAGTTACAAAAACAAAGGTTCCTTTAGTTTATCCACATATTCACTATGTATTTTTTATGTGCTTTTTACTTCCTGGCTCTTCTGCCTCTACTCCTAAGCAAATCTTGGCTGCCCTTTAAGTTTCTGACTGAAAAATGCAAACTTTGCACTTCTACTTGAACTCCAAAGACTCAGCAAAGCTTACTTGACCCTTTCTGCCTCCCAGAGACTCCCTCCAGGTTGCATCAGGAATGAAGTTCCTCACTGTCAATTCTGCAAAATGCTCTCTGGTAGATGGAGATGTGTACAGAACAGATAATGTTTGTGAAAATAATTGAAATTAGAGGAACATAATTCATTCTGTTTGTCTAACTTCTTCTTTTCAAAGTGCTTTCACAAATCATATAGCATTTGATTCTTTCTTACTTCTCTGATCATTTATTAACTATTATGTTCAAAGCAAGGGGCCAGACAGTGTGGGGAATATTCACATGAACGTGATACAAAGACAAAAATATCTATCACACAGAACAGGGTGTTATAACTATCATGAAGAAGACAAAAATAAAAGGTGATGGAAGTTCAAAACTATGATGAATCATGGAAGTCTTCATGGAGGAGGTGGTGTATTTGATAGTTGGCAAGGACTTTAACAAGAATGAAAATTAAAGTGAGTAAAAAATCAATAAAAATTAGTACAAAGTAGTTTATAATCTTGGAGAGTCTTCTAGGTCACTGAAGAGGTTAATTGATTTGCTCAGAGGTGCATGGCTAATGTTTGTGAGAGGTAAAATTTGAACCTAAGATATCCTGACACCAAGGTCAGTTTTTTCCTCCATTATGCTAGCTCTTTCCTGTTCACTTGATAGAGTTGGGAGCTAGATTCTCTGGAAAAGGGAAAAGGACCTACATGCACAAAACTATTTGTAGCAACTCTTTTTTGTGGTATGAAGAATTGGAAATTGAGGGGATGCCCAACAATTGGGGAATGGGAAACAAGTCATTGTATATGATTATAAAGGAATACTAGTGTGCTTTAAGAAATGACAAACAGAATACTTTAAAAACACTTGGGAAGACTTATGCAAATTAATGCAAAGGGGAGTGAACACAACTAGGAGAACATTGTATACAATAACAGCAACATTGTATGATGAACTGTGACTGTCTGGTTGTTCTCAGCAATTCAGTGATTCAGGAAAATTCTAAAATGCTACCCACAACCAGAAAAAGAGCTGATGGAGTCTGAATGCATATAGAAGCATATTATTTTTCATTTTGTTTTTTTCATGCTTTTTCTCTTTTTGAAAACTACAATTTTGTGGGTACTTTTTTTTACAACATGACTAATGTGTAAATATGTTTTACATGATTTTAGATATAGAACTTATATCAAATTGTTTACTCTCTTAGGAAGGGAGGGAGGGAAAGAAAGGAGGGAGAAAATTTTAGAATTCCACATCTTATAAAAATAAATGTTAAAAATTGTCTTTGCATGTATTTGGAAAAAAATAAAATGGTATTAAAAGTGTTTCTGGAAAAGAGGGGTGATTGGTTATTTTTTATTAATTAACTTTATTTATTTATTTACATATTACTAAAATAGTCTTGTCATAAGAGTAAACATAATCCACCTACCCCTACAAAAATAAAATATCTCATGAGAAATAGAGTGAAAGAGAAAAAAATATGTGCTTCAGTTTGGGTTCTGATACCATCAGCTCTGTCTCATGGTGGATTGCATTATTTATCATAAGTCCACCAGAGAAGTTACTTCCACAGTTGATGTTGCTGATTGTAATTTCCTCCATTCATTTCTCCCCACTATCAATTATTGTATTTTCTCTCTCCTTTTACTCTGTCCCTCATCAAAATTGTGCTGTGGGACAGTAGAGTGGCACAGCAGACAGAGCACTGGCCCTGGGGCCAAGAGACCCCCAGTCAACATCCCCCAGAGACCCAGCACCCACCCATCCCTGTGGTCCTGGAGAGGTCACCAATCCCACCACCTTGGAAAGAGTAAAAAAGAAAATGTATTATCCTCTCCCATGATCTACTCTCTACTGTCTCCCCTATTTCCCTCCTCTTCCCCCTCTCACCTTTCTCCCATCCCCTTTCTCTTCCTTTTTCTTCTAGATTACTATGCCCTATGAAGCAGATATGATGTTTCCTTTCTGATCCATTTCCAATTAGAATGAAGCTCCCTCATTCCCGCCTCACCTTTCCCCCTTTCCAGGGCCAGTGCTCTATTCACTGTACCATCTAGCCACCCTGGGAGTTATTTTTTATTGTATATCTTTCAGTAGGAGATTGGTTAATTCTCTCAATTTCTATTTTGTCCTCTGCTTCTAGGATATCAGGGCAGTTTTCCTTCAGAAATTCTTTATAAATGAAATGAAGACTCATTTCCTGATCATAGCCCATATAGATAGCCCAATAATTTTTAAATTGTCTCTTCTAGATCTGTTTTCCAGATCTATTGTTTTTTCAAAGAGATATTTCAGGTTTTCTTCTAATTTTTTATTCTTTGATGTTGTTTTATTTTGTCTTGATTTCTTGCAAAGTCAACAGCTTCCTTTAGCTCCATTCTACATAAGAAGGATTTGTTTTCTTCAGAGAACTTTCTTATCTCCTTTTCCATCTGCCCAATTCTGCTTTTTAAGGTATTTTTCCTCATTAACTTTTTGAACATTTTTTTCCCATTTGACCTAAACTGGTTTTTGTCATGTTATTTTCTTCAGCATCTTTTGGATCTCCTTGACAAAGCTGTTGATTTCATTTTCATGTTTTTTCCTATATCTCCCTCAATTCTCAATTTTTCCTCTACTTCCCTTACTTGATTTTTAAAATCTTTTTTTAAACTCTGAAATAGCCTGAGATCAACTTCTAAACTTCTTGGAGGAATTAGATGCAGAAGCTGGAACTTTCTCATCTTCTGATTATGTGTTTATGTGTTTGGGTCCTCCATGGGACTAAAGTAATTGTTTCTGTTCTTGTTTGTTTCTGTTTACTCATTTCTTCAGCCTGTGCCTGTTTTGGGGTGCTTCCTGAGAATTTGAGGATTATTGGGACACTCCCACAAGGACCTCAGTATGCAAGGCCTGACTGCTTTCCTGCCTGTGCTCTGGTCTGTGAATGGCAAATAGCGGGCCCCCAGACTATGACCAAGGTCTGAATATGGATAAAGCACAAGAACCCTGTCCCAGAGCCAGAGGAAAGACTTCAACAGTATCCCCCCCATCCCCTTACCTTCCTTGGGCTGAGCATTCTGGTCACAGCTACCGGGTGGCTCTGTGTGCCTGTTTTTGTTTTCTGCGATCTGTGCTTTGCTAAGAGCCACAGCTATGCTGGTGGCTATGATTGCCCTGAGGGTAATGCTGGCTCCCAATAACTCTGGCAGAGGTTTCCCAGCTGATCTTCCAAGTTGTGTTTGGTGTTCCCTGGTTGCCAGGTCAGTAAACTGCTTTTGCTGCTGGGAGCCTGTGCTCCCCAGCATTTAGACGCCTAGTGGGGTGTTCCAGGAAGACTGGAGTTCCTTCACTCCAGTGCGCTAATCCTGATTGTGCTGCTGCCCCCTCCACCCCACCTGGAAGAGAGTTTTCCCATGATTTCCCAATCTACCTTGGGCTGGCGAATTGCCTCACTGGATAGTTCTGTGCATTCTGTCTCTCAAAAATTTAGTTAGAGTCATAATTTTAAGATTTTTGGAATATTTTTGAGAGAGCTGCTAGGAAAGGCTGTTCTCATGCTACCATCTTGGCTCTGCCCCCAGTGGTTATTTATTCACTAAAGCACTCGTCTAATTCTGGATCTTATTGCTATATAGTGAGAGACCCAAATACAGGGTAGGAATACAGTGAAAATTAATAACTAAGATACTATGTTGAGCAGCTAGGTGTTACAGTGGATAGAGCACCAGCTATGGAACTAGGAAAATCTGAATTCAAATCTGGCCTCAGACACTTGATACTTGCTAGCCATATACCTTGGGCAAACCACTTAATGCTCATTGCCTCACATCCAGGTTCATCTTCTGTCATCCTGATTCATATCTGGCCACTGGACTCAGATGGCTCCTGGGGAGAAAGTGAGGCTGGTGATTTTCCAATTCACTTTCTTGCCATGACATTGCCTTCTGAATGCCATGGTCTTTTCTGTGAATGAAGTACAAACATCAATAAGTAAGAAAAAAATTGATAATGATCATGTAATAGCACATGAAACTGTAAGGTAGAAAGAACATAGGGTAAAGAAGCAGTACAAATTCTGCAATACAGGGAGAGGTAAAAAGCAAAACCTAGCATGGACAGATTTCCCAGAAGAAGGTGGTCACTATTGTTCTACAGGGTTAGCAGCAGATTTCAGAAATCTATCTTCAGAGAAGTCCAGGGAGCTCTCTCTTCAAAATCCAGATTTCTTCATTCAACCTGGGGTAATACTGTCACAGAAGAAAACAGTTTAATAAACAAATGCACCATTAGACACTTAATGTCATCACAGAACTATAGAATTTGAGAGTTAGAAGTTACTTCAATTATTATTATTATTGCTTCACAAAAGAAACCTCACAAGAATTTATAAAACAAGTAGCAGCTGGAATTTACTTGAAAACTTCCAAGGAAGAAGTAAGTAAGGCTCAGAGGTGGAATTTAAACCACTAATATATCCAGCTGGAGGATTGTTTGCTAAAAGCTCTGTGTGTGTATATGTGTGTGTGTGTGTGTGTGTGTGTGTGTGTGTGTGTGTGTGTGTGTGTGTGTGTGTGAGAGAGAGAGAGAGAGAGAGAGAGAGAGGAGATACAGAGAGACAGAGAAAGAGAGATAGAGAGATAGAGAAACAGACAGAGATAGAAAGAAATCGACAGAGACAGACAGAGAAAAGAGAGCTGGAGAAGGCAAATATTTTTCAGAAGAAGGGAGAAAATACATTTAAATTATAGCTAAGTGGATTTTGGCATCTAGTATAATGCTAGAACATGTCAATAGCCAGCAATTATGGTGCTTTGAGATTTGTAAAGGATTATCCTCACTACAACCCTGAGAGATAGGTGCTATTGTTAATACTAATTTTACAGATGGGAAAACTGAAGCAAAGACAGTTATGCGGTTTGCCCAGGGTCACATAACCTTCTGAAGCTGGATTTTAAGTCAAGTCTATCTTGACTCTAGGTCTGGCTTTCTATTCTTTGTACTACCTATTTACCCAGATGATTAGTATAAATCTAGAAAAGGAAATCAAACTAATATCATTTTCCTTTTTGACAGGATCGTAAACTAGTAGGTCAAAGTCTGGTTGTAGATGTAGTTTCTATTGGTAGTTTTATAGAAACAGTGGAGACATGTAGGCTAATTAATAGAATAATTAGATAGATTTAGAAGTAATTGAGAGATCACACTCAAAAAATAATCATTAATGATTGATCTATGAAAACTTGGAAGGTCTATAGTATGGTATTTCAGGGCTCTCTACTTGTCAAAGCTGTCTTCCATTTTTTAAATCAATGATTAGGATAAAGACATAGATAGCAATTTTATATTTTCAGAAGCCAGAAAGCCATCTGGATGAAAAAGACAGTATACAAAGAAATTTTGACAGTTTAGAAAACTATGCTTAATATGATGAGATGAAATTCAATAGGGACAACTATAAAGAGTTTCATTAATATCCAAAAAGTTCATTTCCCAAATAAATATGGAAAAGACATAGTTGGGGAGCTTAAAAATGATAATCTGGGATTTTAAGTGGACTGAAATTTCAGTATGAGTGACTCCTGTGATATACATGCCAAAAAAAAAGTAATGCTATGTTGAGTTGCATAAAGAGAGGATTAATTTTAGGGAATAAGAAGGTAAAAATCTTGAAGTTCTCTGCCCTGGGCAATCTATATCTAGAATATTGCATTCACTCCTAGTCATAATATTTTTGAAAAGGCACTGATAAACTTCAGAGTATCTAAAAAACATAGAGAAAGGTCCTGAAACTGTGCCAAGTGAGAATCATTGAAGTAAGATTTTAGCTTAGATAAAAGACTATGTTTAAAATATAAAATATCTTTAAATATTTGAAAGACTGTCATACTTAAGCATGGATTCAACTTCTGTTTCAAATAGGGCAGAACTAGTTGTGAGTAGAAGTCACAAATAGGAAAATTTAGGCTTAATGTAAGGAAAAACTTTCTGATGATTAGAGTTATCCAAAAAATGGGATTTAATATGCTTTGAAAGGTAGGTGGTTTCCCCTCATTTGAGGTCCTTATGTAAATGCTAGATGATCAGTGATTGGATTTTCTTTTAGGTTTTTGCAAGGTAATAGGGTTAAGTGATTTGCCCATGGTCACACAGCTAAGTAGTTATTAAGTGTCTGAGGCCAGATTTTAACTAAGGTCCTCCTGATTCCAGGGCTGATGTTCTATTCACTGTACCACCAAGCTTCCCCAATTTGGATGCTTTATAGAAGAAACCCTTTCTGGGCATATGATTTAGAAAAGATTTTGTTCCAATTCTCAAATTTGGGAAAATGATGAAACTTTCCTGTGGAGAAATATTGCTAATGACAAAAAAGGAAACATGGAGTACAGCAACTGACTGTGATATAATAGAATTCTACTGAGAAGTGTGAATGGGAGGAAAGAGGGTCTATGATGCACTGCACCAAAGTTATCATGATGATCTTAGTATCTTCTCATATATAAGATTTTTTGGCTTTATTAGTCTGAGAAGGTACCTAGATGATACATCATGTTTTATATTCCTTGGTAAAAGTGGTCCCTAGGATGCTAACCATATTGTATGTTTGGGAATTTTAGAAGCAAATAGCACAAAATAGAGAAAAGTATCATCAGAAGAACTTTTAAAGAACAATTAGGTGGCACATGAGTACTCTTGCTGACTAGACTTGGTATTAGGAAGACCAATCCTGCAACAGATATTTACAAGTGAAGTGATACTGGGAAAATCACTTAGCCTTAGATTTCCTCATCTATAAGAAGATAATAATAGTGCCTATCTCACAGAATTGTGGTGAAGATCAAATGATCTTAGCGGTAGTGTTTTGCAAAACTTAAAGTATTTATACATTCTACTTATCATTATTTAATAATTAGCTATTATCATAATTGGTGCTAAGACAAGTATTCTGAGACTCAGTTGTTTAGTATGTTTGAAACTTGGAGATGAGACTAGCTTCCTTTCACCTGAACCCAGAGGCCTTGCCATATATAGCCTTGTTTCTCAAGTTGAAGAGATAAACTATCATTTTCCATTTTTCCTGTCTATTCAAGATCTTCTCAACTTTAAGTTCTCTCATTCCCTTTTTATGTTTCTCATTTGTAGTAAGTCACTTGATGATCTGTGGTATGAAAAGATTCCATAGAGAAAGAACAATTATTTGCTATTTATTATCTTACCTAACTTGATCTTTTTTTGATTGGAGATTGATGATGTCCCTATAAATACTTTTTTGGGGGGCCCTAACAGAAATTTACAGTAGCTTTATTTGGACCTAATGCCTTATGCACTATTCACTTGAATAATCAGTAGGTTATATGACAGATTAAAGCATGACTTTTCTTTCATTTTGACCGAGATTAATGACTCACCTGCCAACAAAGTTGGCCTGATTCACCTTACACAAATTTAATTTGTTGCTTAATAAAGAAAAACTTTCATGTGAACCACCCTCTCTTGAGAAATGGGTGTGTAATAGGGACATGTAGGGTATAGAGATTAGAGAAACATTAGATTTTCTAAACAAGTTCAGGGAGTTATGTTCACAAATCCAACTGACAAATGATTGCATTAGTGGCTAATATCAGCCCTTTCTGTTTAACCTTTTAAAGTTTCAAAATATGAAACACAAAAAAATCCATTTAAGTTGAGAAATACTGAGTGAAACTTTCAATGTTCATCAGTGGCTTCCTTATCACAAAATCTAGTGGTCTTTTCTCATTGTTCTCTGGAGCACAGAGCCTGCTTGGACACTTTCTTAAAATTCACTCTTCTTTGCACATCCTGAATACTGTAGTACTCTGGTTCTCACTTTCCTATTTATCTCCTTTGCCTACTTTTTTGGACTCTTCTTGCTCTTCCCGTCTCCCAGGTGCTTAAGGTAGTACCTGTGGCTCTCTTTTTGTAGAATACTGGACTTACAGTCAGGATGATTCATACTTATATACTTGAGCCCTCCCATCAAACAAACTCCTTTTGATCTTTCAATTTCTTTTTCAAACTTCCTCTCCAATTATTTTCTACATTAAATTTATAATGCAATCAAACTCTCCTGTTTGCTATTTGCCATGTAACAACCTTGACTCAGTGACATTAGAATAAGTCCCCAATTCATTAATTCCATACTTGGAAGGATAGTTGTAAATAGGTCTATGCTTGTGCCCCTAGATGGAGGAAGCAAAATCCTTGAATTGGATGTAACTACTAGCCCTGTGCTAGGAAAGCCTGCCCTCCTTATGAGTTTTCATTGTTTGCCAGAGAAGAGCAAATAACTTGAGCAAAAGTGGGAATAAACATAGCTTGTTGGATTTTTGGACAAGACTAGCCAGATTACAGAAATGATTCAGTATTATGTAGTACCTTCTAAGAAATTTACTTCTGTTTAGTCTATTGTCACAAATGCAGTTAACTCACCATTTGCACCATTAAGAATCTTATCAGTTTAATTTGAAATGCTCAGTGTTTCTCTGACTCATCCTTTGATAAAGCAACAAATGCTTTTCCTGTACAGATTTAACTTGTTCACCAACACACATTGCTCTTTCATACAGAGGAGATGAGGATAGTAGAAGCTATACTACACTTAAAATTAAGAGACCTGGAGCTGACACTTAGGAGTGTTTGACTTTGGGATATATCACATCTTGTTATTTGACCTCTCTGAATTTCCCATCTTTAAATAAAAGGATGAAACTACATAATCTCTAAAATCTCTTAGAGATCTGGGCAATCTGGGCAATCTATAATTTTATGATTAATTCCATCCCAACTTTTTTCCTAGGTATGTATTATCAGGAATAATGTAAAATTCTCAGGCTAACAAAAATCATCTTCTATGTATTTCAGTATTTTCAATCAGCTTTTTTATGAATTTATAGTGGGGATTGCAAAACTTATGGAGAAGTCTTTTTCCTTTTCTACTTTTTAATATCCTTTTCAGCTTTTTACCTTCTAACCAACTCTCCTCCCTATAAAATAAAAATGATGGCTAGTAGGTCGGTATCATGAATTAAAGTCCTGGACTTAAAAATCTTACCTCTGGAGAACATGGTATCTGTCACTCAAGGAAGCTACTAAGTAGCATGATTTTTTTAGAAGAAATGAGTTTATTCTGAGAGAGGCATTTTGTTCTGGTCAGTTGAAACCAAGCAGAGCAACAGATACAAAGTATATAATCCTACAGTTACAAGATATGTCCACAAGTGCAGGGAATAATAACTCAATTGATCAATATTCAATTGATAATTCCTATTATCAATTAAGTAATGCCTATCATGACCCTCACTCTTTACATCTTTTTATATACTCCTTTCTACTTTCAACCTAATCTTCAATGCTAGTGCCCTCCCTCTAATAATTATCTTCAATTATATACTTACATAATACATATCTTTGCCTATTATCTATCTATATAAAATCTTGTATATACAAAAAAAAGAAATTCTACCTCTAATATTTACTAGTCCTGTGACCTTGGTCTATTCATTTTAACTCTACATGCCTTAGATATTTTCCTGGGATTTAAAAAAAATAATTGATGGAATAATTGCAATCAAAGAATTACCACATCAGAAGTCAAAGTCACAAATTATTTGAATAATTGTTGGCATATTGCTAATATTAAGAATACTAAGAACATGGACTTAAGAAAAAGAATTTCCTCCCTTGGCAAAAATTACTTGTTATAGAGACTATTGAATTTTCTTTACTATTTCTTTCTATTACTAAACTGAAGTACCTCAGATTTGTTGGGAGTTAATGTCCTTTGAAACTTTTTTAGCAATGAATTCTGCTTAGACACAGAATATGGTTCAGAAGAAATATTTAATGAGGACCATCATATGCCCTGTTAATTGCAGAAATTTCTAGCTCAGTACAAACATAAAAATCCATCAGAATATGAATTATAATCCTTACTAATAACTCAAAATTTAAGACATACTGAAAAGAGGTTGGGATGGATGATCAATAGCTGACTATGTCTTGGGACCTGAAGTGTTTTCCATGCAATCACCAAGGAAGTATGTATGACAGCACAGTGCCTAGGCACGCTCCTTTGTTTTCCAAAAGAAAGATAATTAAGAGAAGTTGGTCTTCTCTCATATAAAAGGACTTGAACTTAAATTCTACCTCCTACTCTTATTATCCAAATAAACTTAGGAAAGGCACTTAAATTACCTGGGCTTTATTGTTCTCATCTATAAAATTATGGTATTGGACCAAATGGACTCTAAAGTCCCTTTCAGTATTTTTTAAGGCATTTTGCAAGGCAAATGGGGTTAAGTGGCTTGCCCAAGGCCACACAGCTAGGTAATTATTAAGTGTCTGAGACCATTTGAACCCAGGTACTCCTGACTCCAGGCCCAGTGTTTTATCCACTGCGCCACTTAGCCGCCCCCTCCCTTTCAGTCTTGATCAATGATTTTTATTCCTTTTTCAGATTGTTTTCTATCTGTTCTGATATATCATTATATTAGAATATTCATTTAAATGCTTCTCCTTCTCCTGTCTCTCTGTCTCTCTGTCTCTTTGTCTCACCCCCCCCCCCTTCAACCATCACTGGAATATACATTCCTTAATTGTGGGAATGGCAGTTTTTTGTTGTTCTTTGTATTTCCAGAGGTTATCACAGTGTCTAGTGTGTCATGAGCATACTTTTTTCATACGTTTCGAGAAAGGCCAAAAAAAAAAATTACAGAGAGGCAGAAACAGAGACAGTCAGCTAGACTGAAACAGACAGGTAGGCAAGAGAAAGGATAGATAGATCCCAGAGAGACAGAGAGAGACACAGAGAAAGGCAACCTTAGAAGACATGATTCTGAAAATGCTAGTACCTACTTCCATTTTAGTCTTGCTTCTATATGTTCTTTTTTTCTATCAAGATGTAGGGCTCCCATTCTGACATTTGGGGATTGGCAGAAGTTTGCATACTTCTACATGATAAACTCTGGTAGGATCCTAAGAGTCAGAAACCCTGAATTCTTACCCTACCACTGACATAGCTGAGACCTTGAGGTTTGGACCTTAATTTTCATGACTCTGAAATGAAAGAATTGAACTAGGTGCTCTCCATGATGCCTTCCAGTTCTGATGGTCTACTTTTTTTAGTTGTTGCTGTTTTATTTTTTTTTTTAATTTTTTTGCAGGGCAATGGTGTTAAGTGGCTTGTCCAGGGCCACACAGCTAGGTAATTATTAAGTGTCTGAGGCCAGATTTGAACTCAGGTACTCCTGACTCCAGGGCCAGTGCTTTATCCACTGAACCACCTAGCCACCCCAATCTATGTTTTAAATCCATATTTTAGTAGATGCCTCTTCCACATAGCACCAGCAGAATCTGATATAGTTTGCCCACTATTATCTTGAGATGAAGTGAGTTAACAGATGAGGAATGCTGATGAACTTGAAGGAAGCAAATAGTTTATTTATTTCAAATGCATTTCTTGTTTTCTTGGCTTTGAACAAAAACAAAGACAAAAGGAATAGAACTGACAGTATGACTGGGTATCTGCCATGCTCAGCAATGGATACTTTTGGTGTAGCCAGGATAGGAGGCTTTATATTCCTCAGAGAAGCCTAAGATGAACCTTGACACTCTCCCCCTGGTCCCTCTTGATTTGTGAAAACTCATATAAGAACATTCTGAATAGACATTCATAGCTCATTACAGATGTTGATTATACACATTAGGGATGGAATTTTTCATGAACTATGAATAATCACATTACATGATGACTGATTGATTCTTTGACTTTCAAAAGAATGCACTGCAGGGAGTCTTTAAATAATGAACTCCCCTAGTACAGCTATAACTGGATTCAATTGACTAAAATTTATAGAAAACAACACAACATCATAACAACATTTCTCATATTAATTTGTGTATTACTTTAAGTTTTCCAAAGAGCTTTCCAAAGTTTATATGGGTTAACTAATTTGAGTTATTATTATTTATCTGTGCAATATACCTTTAAGATAATGGGGAGTTGCTGTTATCATTGAACAAATGAGACTTTTCATTTTTCAGTCCTACTTTTTCTTTATCATTTTACCTCAGTTTTTATTATTCTTTATTTCTGGGATTTTCAAGAAAATTTCCAAGCTGGAAACTTTTTCTTTCATACAACTATACTGAATCAGAGGTTAGGAAACCAACTACATCCTGCCCCTTCTCTATAAAAATATGAGGATTGTAGAGTTTTCTCTGATGAATGAAGTGATAATGAACCTAGGAGTCCCATTAGTAGATTCTCTGAGAGCTTGATGTAATGGTGATCTAAATCCTGGCAGCAACTTTCCTAATACTGTCATAGACTCACTTTTCCTTCCTTAGCCTGAAGGCAGGAGATTATTGGAGTCAGCTCTTACGGTTTTCACATACATTGTTAAAATTTTAGTGAGAGTTCTTACTCAACTGACATCAGCAAATGATATAAATTAGAGCTTGGTCATTTTTTGATTGTCTAGATTTAAGAAAGTAATGTTCTTCAATTTTTTCATGAGTCAATTGCTAAATGTTTACCAGCATACCCCCTACCTGAAGGCCAACACACTTGAGGTTCTTTGGCAATACCCCTAGTTTGTCGAAATATCTTTAGAGGTATTGGCTGCTGCCCCATTATGGGAACAGGCAAGGTACTGCTCTAACATACCTCCCTGCTTCCCTCCTGTTCTGCCTTACAACTGTCTGATTAAACCATGCAGTCTCTCCTTCAATATTTCAAATAAAAGGTCTTATTATACATTAATAAAAGAATAGTCTCAGGTTTTGGAAGGAGAACTAGTCTCAAACAAGACGATGTAGGTTTGAGACCCATTTTTAACATACTGATTGTGTGATCCTTCATCTCTTAGTTCCCCAAACAACTCTCTTAAGACTTTAAATGACAGAATAGCTGCTTATCTATAGTGGTAGAAGGGTTTTTCATAGTGAGAATTCCATATAACGATAAAATTACCGATCTAACTCAAACATTGTTGTAATGTCGATTGGCGTGTCTTATTCTTCTTGTTAACTCACGTTCTTGTTTTTAAAAATCCAGCTATAAACCCTTATAAGGTTTACTAAAGTATTCCTTTTTCTTCCTTTCTAAAAATTTATGAAATAAAACAAGTATTATAATATAGTAAAATAAAAAAGATGATTACACATGAAACTATAAGTCTATTATATGCAACTTGCTATTACTTTTAAAATACAATAAAGTAATCTTATAAATTTCTTTTTCTTCTTCCCTCCCCTTTCCTACCCTAGAAATGGCTAAGCATTAGAAAAATATACATATATGTACATATGTAAAATTATTTTATCCATATTTCTATTTATTAGTTCTTCCTCTGAATGCAGATAGTCTTCCTTCATATTCTGGCATAGAGCAAGATATTAATACAACCCGAAGCACCTAGGTGGAATCAGAAAGACCTAAGTTCAAATCCATTTTCACATTCTTTCTAGCCGTGTGACCCTGGGGAAGTCACTAATCTCTATTTATTTCAGTTTCTTTAGCTGAAAAATAGAAACATGTCAATGCCTACCTTGCTATTGTTGTGAGGATCTAATGAGATAATATTTATAACATGTTTAACAAGTTGCTTCACAGAAAGTAGGTACTAAATAAATGATAAATTTCCTTTCTTCCTTCTAGAAGAATCTGGTATCAAGCCCCTAATCCAGTGACCCTTTTTACTGGAATACTGTAAAAAAGGCAGATAGAGTATGAAAAGGGAAGAAAAACCCTATATTCACCAAAAAAAGTCATTAAACAAGAAAACTGCACCTATTGTTACAATGATCTCCTCTTTTCCTTTGACAATGATTGTAAAATGTTCATGCATGAGTGCTTTGGAAGAGCCATATTGACTACATCGGAATTGTTCAGTATTTCCTGACTTTCCTTTACAGTGACTCATTTTCTCTCACATATTTTGTCAAGGTACAAATTAAGTCTATCTTGAGTCTATAAATGCTGACTGGACACCAAATATGGGGCCAGTGTGGTATGGTAGAATGCCAAGGATTTGGGCTCTATTTATGACTGCCACTAACTAGCTAGCTGACATACAGCAAGTTATTTCACATTTCTGAGATTGATTCTTGGCTTATAAAATCAGGGGGTTAGAATAAATGATTCCTAAAAATCTAAGTGTCTGTGATCTTTTAATATTTTCTTTTCTTTTGACTTTCATGACACCAATCTCTCTTGGTTCTACTTCTAATTTTCTGGATGTTCCTTTTTTGGTCTCCATCATAGAATTCGTGATAGAAGAGAGGAAATCTGAAAGTAGTGTGATATATTCTAGATTTAAGGAGAGCAGATTTCAAAGAATTTAGTGAAAAGGTAGGTTGGATTCTCAATCCTAAAAGTCTATGGTTAAAGGTATCATCAAAGGAGTAAAAACACCCAAGCATGGATCTCTGAAGACAAATGCAAAGAAATCTGATGAAAAAGAGAAGCAGAAAATTATTTAAAATGGCTAATGTGGATAGTTAACTAGTTCAGATTTTTAAAATACATGTATAGGAATTGGAAACGAAGACAGAAAAATGAATATACAAAACATTGGAACAGTCCTATAAGAATGGCATCAGAATACTAAACTACTGTAAAATGACCAGAGAAGGAAATGGCAAATCATGCCAGTATTTATGCCAAGAAAACCCCAGATGGAGTCACAAAGAATCAGATACAATGGAAAATCAGCTGAACAACATCAACCAAAGCACAGGATGAGGTGAGGCTGGTGAAGGATGTTAAGAATAATAACTAAAATCATTTTAAGCTCTGTTGGAAGTAAGAGAAAGATCAAAGATGTGATAATATCACCAGATGGGATAGAATAGATATGATTATGGTAATAAGATATAGTTGTGAGATTGAACTACTAGACTCTTTATTTTGCTCTTTTTTTTCTTCCAAGTATAATGATAGTTGGAATTTGAAGGGTAAGACAGACAGACAGAGACAAGGGAAGACAGAGAGTGAGAGAGAGAGAGAGAGAGAGAGAGAGAGAGAGAGAGAGAGAGAGAGAGACAGAGACAGAGACAGAGAAACAGAGAGGGAGAAAGAGACAGACAGAGAGATAGAGAGAAAGATACAGAGAGACAGAGAGACAGAGACAGAGACAGAGAAAGAGATAGAGAGATGAGAAAATCTCTTCAAACAATAACCCACAGAACTAGACTTCTATTATTGACAAATTTTTAGAATGCATTCAAAAAGAACTGGTTTATAAAATTTTTCTTGATGGAATTACTAAAATTGTAGATCATAGCAATGCTATAGAAAAATCAAGCCTGAAATTCTGAAAAAATATTCCTAAAGTACCTTTGGGTTATTATTGTGGACAACATGATGAGATACAGGTTTTATAATAGTACTGTTGGGAAGATTTAGGTCTTGTTCAATGATGAAAATCTATTAGTAACTATTATTTGGTTGATGTCAATTTGAAAGGCGATCTTCAGGGTTTATTTATCCTATTCAATATATTTGTCAATTACTTGGATAAAGACATGGCATGCATAATACATTTGCTGATATTCAAAGATTGGGAAGGACCTTGAAATTGTTTATTGAAAGAGTTGGTACATAAAAAAGATTTTGATAGCCTCAAATAATGAATGGAATCCAATAAGATGAAATTTAATATAGATAAATTTAAGATCTTATACTTGTGCTCAAAATCAACTGCACAAGTACAAATGAGAAGTGAACTTAGTCAAAATTAACCTGAAGGAAAGATCTGAGGTTTTTTTGTAGACTGCAAACTGAACATGTTATTAGTGTGGCATTATTTTTAAAAATGCTAATGTGATATTAGAATGCATTAAGAGGCAAAGTGCTTAGAATGTGGACAATTATAGTGATGATGGGGAATTGGGAGGAGTAGCCTCAAAGAAAGATGAGGGTTCTTAGTGAAGAACTCAAGACTGACTCTGGAGGTATAAAAGCTCAGATTTTTATTCACAGAAGTGCAAAACACATGAAGTTCACAAATTAAACTTCATTTTAAGAGACAGCAAATTCCATAAGGACAGGTTGAAAAACAGAGACCTAGGCGAGAATGCCTGAGGGAAATGGAGAAAGGATAACAGCCATGAGAAATGAGTGGGCTTAACCTAAGTGAGTCAATCACCAAAGGGAATATGGGCCAAACTTTTATAGTCTTGACCACTTCCTGTGCAGGGAAGACTCAGGGAAAGGGGGATTAAAGGGTGACTCATTCCTTCTTTGTGACCTATGGATCAGGTACCCATTTTGGAAAGCTGAAAGGCAAGAAGCTGGAAGAGGGTAATGGTTTAGGCTGAGGTTGCTTTTATCTTGGACATTAAATGAAGTTATACTGGACCATCTTAGGGGGTGGATTTTCATCAGAGAGGCTTCTGCTGAGCAAATTGGGTCAGAAGGAGGGATGGACTGATGTTGCCCTTATCATGGACATTTAACAATGAAGTTACTTTGGACAATTTGAGGGATTTAAAGGCACAAATAATATTTTCTTAATATTAAAAAAACTAGGCAGATATTTCTCCTTCACCTGGTGTCATTGCATTTCATCCTGGTCAATTCAATTTAATTTAGGCACTATATTAGGTGCTAGGGAATTCAAGGGAGTAACAAAGTGACATATGGTTTAGTGCACTGGACTTGGAATCATGAAGACTCAACTTTATCAGTTCAAATCTGACCTCAGACAGTTACTGTTACCCTAAGCAAGTGACTAAACTTTGCCTCATTTCCTCATCTATAAAATGAGCTGAAAAAGGAAATGGCAACCTGTGCTAATATCTTTGCAAAGAAAACCCCAAACAGGCCTATGGAGACAGAGATATCATTTAAAGAAATGTACAATAAAAACAAGGGAATACAAAGCAAAACCAAAACTCCCTCAATTCAATAGTCCAGAGAACTTTTGAAGAAATGTATTTTGTTCTAGTAACATTAGTAAGAGTATGTCCAGAGAAACATGACCACCATGTAACTAGTACCAATTGAAACTATAAAGTAATTACTGTTTATTGAAAATATGGTGTACGATTTCTAGACCAGGTCATGCAAAGTTTGGCTAAAGAAAGACTGAATATGCTTAGACTGTTGAAGAGAAACCTTAGTGATAGGTTTTTTTTTTTAGTGTTTGAAAAGCTTTTGTGTGAAAAAGGGATTTTAATTTTTCTGCCTGATCTCCTTTCTTCCTTTCCTCCTCCCTCTCCTCCTTCCCTCCTCCCTCCTTCCTTCCCTCCTTCTCTTCCTTCCTTCTTTCCTTCCTTCCTTCTTTCCTCTCTCCCTCCATCCCTTCATTCCTTCTTTCCTCCTAAGAGGAAGAAAATTCTTAGGAATGTAAATTAACTTTAAATTCAGAATTCATTGAATATGACAAATCTAAACTTTTACAACCTTAGTGCAGATCGTTTCTTCAAGTCTTAAATCCCACTACTTGTCCCAGACTTAAAGACTTAAGTCCTATGATTTGTATTTCTAATGATTTCATCAGTTATAGTAAATGAAAGGACCTGAACTTTATGAAACAAGAGGAGGGAAACTTCTAGAGGAAACTAGTGTCTCTTGTATATCCTTCTTAGGAAGTCTAGAAACAAGCAATTGAAGTGAGAATGAACAGTTAGAGGTTATTGTTTTTCTAATTGGAAGCTTAAAAAGGAAGGAATGTAGGCATAAAAAAAGATGAGATAAACACAACATTAAGAATGTCTGAGAAAAGGTGACTTAAAAAAATAAGCAAATGCTTTGACAAATGAAAGAGTGAATGTGGGCAGCTAGGTGGCACAGTGAATAGAGCAGTGACCCTAGTATCAAGAGGACCTGAGTTCAAATCTGTTCTCAGACACTTAATAATTACCTAGTTGTGTGACCTCAAGTCACTTAACCCCACTGCTGTAAGAGTGAATGCAAAGATGGTAGAAGAGTATAAAATCAAAATAAGATTTTTAGACTTAACTAAAGCCTAAATATAATATAGAAAGACATTTGGAAATAAAAATAAAAGAATGACAAAACAAATAGGAATATAGTAAAAAAAAATATAAGGGGAAACAGAAGGAAATCCAAGACAATAAAATGGTATGTCTTATAAAGAAAAGAAGTTTCACTGGACACCTAGAGGAATTCTAGACCAAAGTTTACTAATGGTATGACTTTGGTCAAGTCACTTTAGTTCTCTGAGCCTGTTACCTTTATTGTAAAATTAGGGAGGATTATCATATCATCTCCAAAGTTACTTCCAGTTTTATATTTCTATGAGTAACAGCATTTAAATTAATAAATGTTTTAAATTATATTAATGCATTTATAGAACATTTTATTTTCCATTCTTTTATTTAATGAGAGTCAAAATTTGAGGGAGATGTCATTTTTGGAAATATATGGAATATTTGAATTGTAGCATATACAAATTTTATATCTTTTGATATATATATATATAAAATATGGATATAAATATATAGATATACAAATATCTATGATATATATATATAAGTATAACTCCATAGAAAAATAAATAAATATATCTGTATATATATATATATGATGTATATGTGTTGATTTCTATTTATATCTGTTTATCTATATGTATATATTTGTGTATTTATGTATGTATACATACATAAATACACACAAGTTTTATTTATTTACTGCTCCACCTAACTGGATAAAATATTTGTAAAATGAGTAAAACGTGTTCATTAAATTAAAATTTGCAGTAATACATTCAATATTATTTTAGTTGTATAAAACCATCCACACAATTGGTTCATCTTAATATTACTTCCCCTCAAATGGCTTAATTCTCATTTGGAAATGTGACCTAGGATATTAGTTAAAACATTTTTCAATTATCTACTCTGGCTACTTCATGACCCATTTAGGGTCTCTTTCATGATATAGTGCTTCAAATAACTTTTGCACTAGACTCTATTAATCTTTATTGCATCATCCTCTCCATTAGGTACTGAATGAATAAAATTTTTCTATGCTTCCTTTTTTTGATTTGGACCAGGATTACAAGACATAAATATTAACATACTTCAATAGGGAGTTAAACATTTTTGATCAACTATCTTGTGGGCATATGCTCACCATTCACTGTTATGCAATGGTGGCTAAAACTAATGCATATGGCTTTGCATCCTGTGACTCAGTCAGGTCCCCATCACTGCTTTTATATTCATAAAGATTGAAGTGCTAATATTCTTTAACCTTCAACCATCTACAAGTTTTGTGCCTTGTTAATAAGGTTCATTTCATAACAGTTTGCTTCAGAGTTTCATTGCCATGTTGATCAGTTTAAGGGTCCTTCAAGTTGTTATAGCTTATTGTTTTTGAGTCCTTAAACTGCATTTGTGAATAACATGTAATCATCTGTAAAAAGTTATCTTATGAGTTGATCCAATTAACCACAATCCTGTCTTTCTAGTCAAGAAGCAAGAGCAAATGCCTGCAGGGTAGTCATGAATAATTTTGGGGAAGATTGCCATCTCTTTGTCACTCTCATTTGTGGATGTTGACTTGTCAAGGTTCAATTAACAGCTGGATTTCAGTTCTGCATCCCGTGATTATTTCGTGGATGATGTCAATGGACCTTGGATGCAATTTACTATCTTGCAAGATGTGAAACACTAATCTTGCTTTCTTCTAAGTCGACTCTCTGGTTGTAATCCTAAAATGCTAAATGTTTGGTGATTTGATATCTTTCCATTTTTCTTCAAATCCCTAGACTGTGGGTAGAACAAAATGCAGGATGATATAGGATTGGTTAATATAATATGTGCCACAGATGCCATCTGCTAACTTTACTATGCATTAGGCTTTAATCTACATATGGAGCAATTAAATTTTGAATGCTGTTTTAAAAGATCAATGTAAAAGCTTGATAATAGTAGCATTATTTATTAATATTGATCTCACCCATAGGCATGACAATGAAAAGAGAGGTGTACTATAAGTTAAAAATATCCAGAATGATGGATTACCCCAAAGAGCTTCTATTCTAATTAAAAAAACTACTTTATGTTATTTGCAATTCCCCTATCTTTGAAAATAGCCAGTTTTTCTGACTATAAGTCATTGGTGAAATCTGTTGAGTAAAAGAAGAATATAATACCTATTTTAATTTGAAGTTACTAGAATTATTCACTGGTAGATTGAAATAATTAGAGGGAACAGGAAGATGGAAGCATTGGATTGCTTTCAGGGAGCCTAGATTTAATATAAATAAATTGAAGGCAATATGTCTTTGGGGAAAGTAATAAAACCTCCTATATAGGTACTGAATGATGGGTGGTGGCATAGCAGGCTCTAAGTCAAGAAGTAAGATCTGGAATGTGATATCAGGTAATAACTGAACATCATTTTGTAAGGTGATTTCTTTAAGAAAAGAAACCACCTTTTTAAGGGAAGAAGCCAATAGCATGCATATATACATTAATTAGTTACAGCTTTCGAAAAATGTACATATGTAAAAGTTATAAATAGGGTAATGTAATTCTTTTTTTAATTTTTTTTTCAGAAATAAAACAGCCTAAGAAGGAATGCTGTGTTTAAGATGGGGCTTGAGATTATTTTAAATTTAAAGTGATATTGAAGCTCTAGAGAAATTGTGATCTGAAAATCCAATGACTTTGACAGAAAAATTTAAGGAAAGGAATGCAATGAAAAGATGTCAGATTCTCTAAGTAGAGCTTGTTTTGTGTTTTGTGTGGTTTTGTGTGTGTGTGTGTGTGTGTGTGTGTGTGTGTGTGTGTGTGTGTGTGAAATAATAGACCAGTGACTATGTAGTTGCAATGAAGGTATTCTGGCTAGTGCCAGTTCATTAATATAAGAAGGAGTGTTGTTGCAGTTAGAGAGAATAGGAGCCAGAAATTTTAGGTTCAAATTCAGGTTTTTGGCACTAGCCTTTTTGGCCAAATCAGCTAATTTGTTCTCCCTTTAAAACTGGGGTGGGGCAGGGGGGGAGGAGCATTGAATGAAGGAGATTTTATAGTCCCTTTTATATAAACATATGGAATTCATTCCAGTGTGACCAGATTCAAGCTATGCTTTATTTATTTGAGTAACTATGGGCAAGAGATTTAGGAAATATGTGGGGGTAAATGCCACCTACAACAGGGGCTCTTAGAAAATCAAAACCAATAAACCTGCGGTAAGAGAGGAAAAAAGAAAAAAAATTGACTCATAGTATATTATTCTAGGAGCTATCAAAAAAGCTAAGAGTCATTTACCTTGAGGAGAGGGCTTACACGTGGGGAAATGGAACCATAGATGACACAAAGAGAAATGAACAGAAATACTTGGAAATCTTGTGGAGAGAGATGCTTTGAACTCGACAGGAGCAGTCATTAAATTACCTCACAGTCTATTTAGGGGTTGCTATCATTTTGTGGTCTAAAAGGAATTGTTATTGAATCCATATGTATACCATTTCATTAAGTAGGCAAAAATGAAAACTTTTATTAATAATAAATTATGTGACTTTACTTATGTTATATTTCTGACCTCTTAAGAACACCAGTACACAATTTTATAATGAGACTCCACAAACAATAATCATATCAAAAACTTTAGGAAAAAATCTCTGTTTTATAGATATGGGACTACAGAGAAGACCTGAATAATAATTAAAATATATAAAATATGAAAATAAATATAAAAATAAAAAGACAGCAAATTCATCACACTATATTTAGTTAAAATTTTTATGATTGTTCTAGCTGTTTCTCCATCTGAACCATACACTTTAGATCATAGGCATGCCCTCGAGATGATCAGATGACCTCAAAGGTCTTATTTAGGTCTTCTTATGTATTAGTTCTAAATGGTTAGAGGTTCCTTATTTAGTGGCATCATGTCATAAATATAAATATATATATATATATATATATATATATATATATATATATATATTATAGAATACGTTTTTCTCTTTTAAGGGTTATCTATATTTTCTCTAACACTATCTGCCAAATTGTAGGAATACTTCACAGTGGACAATTTTTTTTTTTAGTTTTTTTTGCAAGGCAATGGGGTTAAGTGGCTTGCCCAAGGCCACACAGCTAGGTAATTATTGTCTGAGGTGGCATTTGAACTCAGGTACTCCTGACTCCAGGGCCAGTGCTCTATTCGCTGCGCCACCTAGTTGTCCCAACAATTTTTTTAAAGTAAGTTCTATATAAACCAGTTTTATGTATCATAATTTATTCAAAATACTCCCAGTTTACTGTATTTAAAAGAATACTTTGGTGAATTCTTACGTACATCAAGTATCTCCAAAGTTAGTGCATTTGAAGCTTTAATAGTATAAAATTGCACTAAAACTTTTGGGATCTGCTGCATAAAACAAAGATAAAATGTATTTGATTTTATATTCTCAATCTAGATTCTATTTATCAGAATTGCTAAAAATCAGAGTTTCCCTCTAATGTTGCTCTGATAATTCTTTTGTTGAATGGTAATCTCTTAATCTAGCTCCAGAGATCTGTGACCTAAATCTCCTTTTGCCTTTTCCCAGTCTATAGTATTCTTGACCTAATGAGACTGATTCCAGACTTACATACAAATCTTTCTCAATTCGTCTCAACTTAGGAATTTAAATGTTTTGGAAGTATCCTTTGGAATGCTCTGAGAGAACATACTAAAAATGAATCTGAACTTTTAGGAAATATGCAACTTGACAAAATTCCTTTGACATTCAGGATATTGAGTAAAATCCCTGAAATCCTAGTGAAATCTTAGTGAAAGGTGTATTAACCCATTTTGAAACTGTAGCACATTCCATTTCTTCTCTTTAATTTCCATATGTAATGCAAACTCAAACTCTGCTCTTTCCCTGTTTCATTTAAAGTCCCTAACATATATATATATATATATATATATATATATATATATATATATATATATATATATATATGTATGTATCTGAAATCTTTCTCGCCCCTCCCACCCATCCTCAAATCCTGGAAAATCTAAGAAAGCTAACTCAAATCAAGTGCTTTAAGTAATACCAGACTTCATTAGGCCTCCTGAAGACTGGATTAATCTCCTTGTTCTTGTCCATCCTTTCAGCTCTGTTGTAACATATTTTAAAATGTATTTCAGTATCCTTCATATCTGGCATGTAGAAATTTATCTCCGACCACACTCCTGAGCAAGAGCAATTTACCCCAGATAACTCTAAGAGCTGAGCATTGCTGATCAGAATTGATCAGAATTGGGCTTAATCCAATCTTAAGGATGACCTGAATCACCATATTTCTATTCACAGTACATTTTATTTTTAGGTAAAAAATTCCACAAAAAACCAATGAAGTTCTCCTTTTCAATGTAATTTTCTGCCAACTAGTATGAGGATATGCTTATGTAGTTGTTAAATCTTCATCAAGTGAACAAACAAGTGAATGAATTAATGAATATTAGCAACATGGCACAGCTTAGTAGATAAATTGTTGAACCTAAAGTCAGGAATACCATTGTTTAAATTCCTCAGGTTTGGGGGCAAGACGTTTACTTCTCTATACTTCTATTTATTTATCTGTAAAATTGGACTGATGATATCTGTAGTACCCACTAATTTTATGCAGTCATATCTAGAGGAAAGGTTTTGATAAACTTAACTATGCTGAGATTATGCTTCCCCTTTCTAGGGAATTTGTATTTAATTGAGAATCACAGAATGAGAAATGCTTAAATCAAATATATAAAGCTCAAAGAGTTAATTTAATATGTGATAATATTAAAGTAAAAACTGACATTTAGGACAGGATGACTTGCTTTACAATTATAACCCTGTACAAGGCTGGCCTAGTATGAGAAAATGGATTGACCTTGGTCTAGGAATTTTGGATTTTCATGTAACTTTCTTTTTTTAAAAAAGTCACTGATTCATTAATTTTAAACATTCTTTTCTTTTTTACATTTTAGGATCTAGTTTCTCTCCCTTTCTCCTGACCCTTCCCCTTATTACTGGGAAGGCAAATAATACAATCAACTTTACATGTAAAATTTTATTAGGTATATAACAAAAGCAAAAAAAAAGTAAAAGCAAGAAAACTATGCTCTGGTTTGTAGTCAGAGCTCATCAGTTCTCTCCCAGGGGTGGAGATAGCATGTTTTCATCATGAGTACTTTGGAATTATCTTAGATCACTGTATTGATCAGAGTAGCCATGTCTTTCACAAGTGATTACAGCATTGCTGTTACTGTGCACAAAGATCCCCTGGTTTTTCTCATACTTCCTTGCATCAGTTTAAGAGCTCTGGCTTCTTGAACTTCTGTTTGAATGTCAAATTTTCTATTCAGCTCTTGTCTTTTAGTCAGGAATGCTTGGAAGTCCTCTATTTCATTAAAAATCCATTTTTAACACTCAAAGGATTATACTCAGTTTTGTTGGGTAGGTTATTCTTGGTTGTAATTCTAGTTTCTTTGAACTTTAGAATATTATATTACAAGCCCTTCGTTCCTCTAATGTAGGAGCTGTTAGATCCTTTCTGGTCCTGACTGTGGCTCCATAGTATTTGAATTACTTCTTTATGACCATTTGCAATTTTAACCTGGAAGCACTGGAATTTGGCTATTATATTTCTATGAATTCTCATTTTGGGATCTCTTTCAGAAAGATTGATGGTGAATACTTTCAACTTATATTTTATTCTCTAAATCTAAGATATTGTAATAATTTTCCTTATTAATTTCTTAAAATGTGATGTTAGATACTTTTTTGTTTTTAAATCATGGCTCTCAGATAGTCTAATAATTATTAAATTATATTCCCTTGATGTATTTTCAGGTCAATTGTTTGTCTGATGATATATTTCATATCTTCTTCCTCCTCTAATTCCTTTGCCTTTTTGGATTGTTTCTTGATGTCTCATAGTCTTTAGTTTCCACTTGCCCAATTCTGATTTTTATGGAATTATTTTTACCCATGAGATATTGTGTTTCTTTTTCCTTTTGGCTAATTCCTTCCAGCTAATTTTTAAGTTTTTCAGTGAATGTTTGTACCATTAGACCAATTCCTTTGTTATTTTTAGTATTTTAGTATTTTTAGTATTTAGCATTTTATTTATTCTCGATTATATATAAAAATAGTTATCAATATTCATTTTTGTAAAATTCCTTATTACAAATTGTCCTACCTTCCTTCCTTTCCTTTCCCCTTCCCAAGACAGCAAGTAATCTGATATAGATTGTGTATGTACAATCACATTAAACATAATTTCATATTAGTTATGTTATAAAACAAGAATCAGAACAAAATGGAAAAACATAAGAAACAAACCAAAAAAAACACATGAACATGATATGCTTTGAACTTCAATCAGACTCCATAGCTCTTTTTTTAGATGTACATGGCATTATCCATCACATACCTTTCATTATTTTCATTTTAAGTGATTTTTTTCAGCATTTTTGTGCCTCTTTAATAAGCTGCTCATTCTCTTCTCATGTTTTTTATTCCCTCTCAATATCTTCTCTACTGCTATTTTTCTTTAATTCTTTCACAAATTCTTGCTGATTTTGGGTCCAATTAGCATTTTTCTTTGATGCTTTGCCTGTAACTGTTTTCACATGTTGTCTTATTCAAAGTTTATGATTTCTTCTTCTCTATACCCCATTATCTTATTAAGTTTTGTTGTTATTGTTATAGTTCTTGTTGTTATTTGTTTGTTTGTTTGCTCATTTTCCCACTCTATTTCTTCAATTTGGATTCTGACCATATGGTTGTCAGGAGCCATTATATCAAGCATCATACAGCTCTTTTTAGAGCTAGTTTTGGGAGTTTACAAATTTTTAATCCTTCTAAGATAGTGTTATCCTTGGAAAGGTGTTGTCACTGCTCTCCTGGTATATGCTCTGATCTTTACCCAGGAAGGAATCTTGTTCCCCTATAGCTACAAATATTATTATTCCTTTGGTCCTAGGATTATGACAAGGGCCTTGCTTCCTTGTGACAATTAGAAGCACTCCTCTCCATCTTGATATTGGACCCCAAACATCTCATAAACAATAGAGTTCCCAATCAGTGCCAATTGTTCACTGTCAGCAAAGGTTCCTTTCTGATCATTTGTTTGGTGCTGTCTTTGGGCTGAGAGTATCTGAAACTGCTGCTGCTGTCCCATTTCTATTGCTCTTACCATGCTCTGAACCTGTATCTATTTTTATAGAACTCTACTGAAGATTTTCTAAATTATCTCAGATTGGAAAAATTTCTCCTTCTCCCCTTGTTTCAAAAATCTGATTTGAATTGTTATTTTAAAATTCTTAAGAGGGAAATATTGGAAGGGTTCAGCAGGGTCCTGGTCTGTACTCTGCCATCTTGGATCTCTATTATCTTTTCAATATAAATCATTTAGCATTCTTCACTTCATATTAGATTGCCCAGATTGACCAGAGTTTCCTTTGTTTTAGTATTATTAGATACAGTTTTAGAAGGGTAATTTCGAAGTTCATCTGGTTCCATGAACTAATTTTATAGAAGAGTACACTGAAGCCTAAAGAGGGCAAATCTTTTCCAAGGTAACTAAACTATTAAATAGTAGAACTGATTGATACCTAGGTTTTCTAAATTTTAAATCCATTGTCTATTCCATCCTATTGCCTTGTCTACTTTCATCTCCTTAGAACTCATTCAGTGGTTTACAATGGACTCAGGTGAAGTCCTGATGTGACCACTCCGCTCACATAGTTGCCAGTTTTGAAAAAGAGGTGGTAAAACTAACAGTTTTCCTGGAGAGAGCAAAATTGTTTGTGGTGTGTGTGTTTGTGTGTGGGGTGTGAGTGTGTGTGTTTTCCCTTCCCCATTTCACACTCAGTAAGACCTGTATTCTACATTGACAGTTATTTTGGCAAGTAATCTGGGAGAGGGGCCCAGAAAATAATGTGTGGCTGGCATACAGGGAGATAATCAGCCTGAGAGGGAAGGACAAATAACTCAAGTGAAATGATAAAGAGATAATTCCTTGATAATCCAAGCACCCTCTGGGCACCTCTATGCTTAATCTTCCTGGAGAGCTGCTCTCCAAGCACCTCCTCCCAGAATAAGAATGTGTGTGTCCTGTGTATAGGGAGTATGTGTGTGTGGGAAGAGAAGGGTCATATTCAGACTAGAGAGAAAGGGTATGGATTTAGTTTCAACCCTCCAACATCTGGTGTTCAGATTGACATAGGAGCTGCCAGAAGAACAAACAGAGCTTTCCACTGAATTCAGTAGAGGAAAGAAAATCCCTAGCAGAGAGTTATAAGCTATGTTAATGAGAGTCATGCCCTGGGCTAGTCTATGGGAAAACTCCTGTGTTGGGATTTTAGGAAAAGAGAGGAAAAGACAGAGATACAAATACCCAAAATATTCATGAATAAAAACTGTGGTGTGAACAGAATTGCTCAGTTTTGCCACAAAGAATTTCCATATTTAACCTGAATGTTTTGAATGGGGCTGTTCTTACAAGCAGGTATAGTGGATGAATGTCTATATAGTATTATGTATGAGGTACCAGAAAGTTTAGCATTCAAAAACCTCTCTCTTTGGACTGTCACAGTGCCTGAAATCCAAAGATTAGATTCTTTCTTTTGGGATAAAGTATTAAAGGAATCCATTAAAATGCAAATTTTGATTCCTTTAAGATGTTGACAAGCTATTGTGTGGAAACCTCCCAACACCCCCAACCCCCACCCCTAGAATCACTAGGAGAAAGTGGTATTTAAAAACAAACAAACCTGAGTTTTCATAACCAGAAGCAATTTGGGAGCATACAAAATACTGTATCATTTTCCAAGTATAAATGCCAACTTTTCTCTTCCTTTATCCATTTCTTCCATTCATTGTCCATCTACAATATTTGTCCAAGATACAAATACTGATCAGCTCATGGATTGTATAATATATGATGCCTATGGAGAATGAAAATGGCAGGTGAAGAAAAGGAAAAATGGAGAGAGGCATAGTAAACAGAAATAGAAATTTAATATTATCACTAATCATTTGTGCTCATGAAGTCCTTACTTCGATTCAGAAAATATATAGAAAGGAAGATGGACCCTTCATATTGTGAAAATAAGGAATGAAAGATGACTGAGAGGCAGCTCTGTGGTACAGTAGAAAGAGAATTTGATCTGAAATCAGGAAGACTTAAATTCAAATTTGGCCTCATATATTTATTAACTGACTGACGAAGGACAAGTATTAGCCTTTGAATGTTTCAGTTTCTTCCTCTATAAAATAGTGATAATAGTACCTACCTCCCAAGGTTGTTGTGAAGGTCACGTGGAATAATATTTATAAAATGTTTTGTAAGCTTTAAAATGCTACATAGATGGTATTATCATTATCTTTATCATTATCCTTATTTTCTTATTATTATGTATAACAAGTGCCAATCTGATACCATGAAATATTAAAAGACCTAAAGAAAGACCTCTAATATTTGGTTAATCCTCTATAACAGATTTATGGGGAAAAGTAGACAAGAATGACATAGGATTGAAAAGCTTAGGTTGCTTTATGAATATTTGGATAAAGTATTAAGATTGATGAGATGATAAATTTATTAAAATAATGAATCAATAAAGATTAGACATCTTTTATATGTTTACAGCAATTGTCTTGGGTGCTCAGAATATAAAGATAAAAATTAAATACTCCCTATCTTCAACAAACATATTCTATCATGGAAAAGAGGTATAAACATACAGATATGCAATATATATATATACATAAATTTATATAATAAAATATAATTTTTATAGGAAATAGGCAGCAAGGAGCTAACAACTAGGAAGGATCATGCAAAGAAAACAAAAACAACCCAACATGATAAAACTGATGCTTAAAGTGAAAGAATTTTGGGATGCCTTACTTGCCATAAATTATTAGTCATTATTAACATTTGATTATAATTTTATTTATCTATTCCTTTCAAGGGTGATGGCTAACTTAAATTGGACAGTTGTGATAAAGGGTTCTACAACCAAGGAGCAATGTAAAGGAACTTGGAAAGAACTGCCTTCCAATACTGGCTCTGTATGACCTTGGATAAATCTTCCCTTCATTTCCCTGTGCTTTAGTTTGTGCCATTAAAAATATTAAGGTGTCAGACTGGATTATCTCTGACATTCCTTTCAGTTCTAAAATTTTATAATCTGCAAAATTACAGCAAGTAAAGCAAACTTTTCTTTACAATTTTGACATAGGTTGGTGCTGATGAGAATTTAGAAAAGGTATTTGTCCAACAGACTTAGGGAATCTCAGGTTTTGAAGTACCCACAGAGGTAATTTAGTGAAGTGTGTAAATAAAGAGGAATCCTCCTCACCAACATCTTTGGCAAAGGGGTCCTACAGCTTTTGCTTGAGGTCTCTGAGTGAAGAACAACCCATTACTTCCTATGGCAGTCAATTTTAGGTTGGGCTTACTATCATTGTGAGGAAGTTTTTTCTTTCATTTAAACTAGGTTTGTCTCTTTACAACTTCTACTCATTATTCCTGGTTCTGCCTTTTGGAACCAAGTAGAATTTGTCAAATTTCTTTTCTACCCTTCACATAGTTTAAAGGCAGTTATGATAACCTCAATTCTCTTCTTTCTATCATAAGCATTATTCAAATTTTGAATAATGATTAATAATTAGGATGTCCTCTATTCATTTCTCTTTGCTAATCTTAACAGTATTCAACTAATACTTAAATGGATGAGTTTAGAGGTCCTCCATAAGGCTGCAACTTCCTCTCTCTGGAATTCTATAGCTTGCCAGTATCTTTTTGAAAATGTTACTCCTAGCACTGAGTATAATTTTCCACATATAGCATGAACCAGTAACTGTACAGCAAGAATACCATCTTTCTTGATACCAAACCTCTCTTTTCTCCCTTTATTTATTATTTTATTCATAGAATTAAAAAAAACCTTTTTCATAGCATAATATAATAAAGAGATGATTGCACATGAAATTGCAAATCTCTGATGTATAAGTTGATTTTCCTTTTGAAGTTATCATATACATTTTCTTTTTTTCTTTTTTTCTTTCCTCTTAACCACCATAGAGATGGTTACCATTAAACACATACACACATACCATATGTGTGCATCTGTGTGTGTTTATATTTTCTTGCTACAGAATCAATTTTAAGGCAACCTAAGAATACATCAAATATTTTTTTTTAGGTTTTTGCAAGGAAAATGGGGTTAAGTGGCTTGCCCAAGGCCACACAGCTAGGTAATTATTAAGTGTCTGAGGTTGGATTCGAACTCAGGTACTCCTGACTCCAGGGCCTGTGCTCTATCCACTGCGCAACCTAGCCGCCCTCACATCAAGTATTTTTGACTGACACATGAAACTCAACTTATCCTGAGTTCAAAGTCTTGGTCTTCATTACTGGGTAGGGATCAAATAAAATTCCAGGAAGAGCCAAACCTTTTAAGTCTTCTAAGCAATTGCTCTCTTTAGCAGGTATAGACTTTTTTTTAATGGTGTTGTAGAAAGTATCAAGGTTTCACTATGAATCTTTTTTTAAAAAACAATAATTTATTTTTAACATTGTTTTAAAAATATTGAGTTTTAGAAAGTTTACTACTACTCATTTTTAAAATATCATTTATCTAATTTTAATATTCATTTAAAAAATTTTGAGTTTCAGAAAGCTATAATACTAACGTTTTAAAAATAGACATGACAGACCTCTGGAGAAAATTGAATGGGGATTTTAAAGAATTTATCTTTTTTTCAGTCATAGAGGGAACCTACACAAAATGGCCATGTATCAGAACATAGAAACCTCAAAATCAAATGTATATAGAAAGAAATATTAAATGCATCATTTTCAGATCATAGTGCAATAAAATGCATTCAATAAAAGACAATGCAAAGATAGTATAAAAATTAATTGGAAACTAGAAAAACAATCCTATAAAAATAAGTGGGTCAATAAACAAATCATAGAAATAATCAGTAATTTCATTATAGAGAATGACCACAATAAGACAATATACCAAAAATTATGAGATGCAGCCAAAGCAGTAATTAAGATAAAATTTATTTCTCTAAACACTTACAGTAATAAAATACAAAAAAGAGTAAATCAATGAATTGAACATGCAACTAAAAATGCAACTTAAAAAAATCCAGAAAATGAATATATTAAAAATTTCCAATTAAGCATCAAATTGGAAACAATTTCTGGTGAAGTCTTCTCAAGGTTAAAGAAGTGAATATATCAAGAAAAACCTGCTTTTGCAGTAAGACTGTTTTGCTAACTGAGGCACTGACCATGAGAATCTTACTTTTTTTAGTCAAAAAAGTTAGTTATGAAGGTCATTAGGACCTTTAGATCCCAGCATTTGGTGGGAAACATATTTGGAAAATATTACATTCTTTTCTTTGCATCTGTTGCTGGGGTAGATTTGCATGAATAGACTGTACCCCCTGAAAACCCAGCCAATAGGCTAAAAGAGGAAGGTGGTTAGTGTGGGAAGTTGTGGTTAAAATCTATATAGACCAAATTTGCTGTGCTTTCAGGGCAGCTCTTTGAGACACTGTCTTGGTGGCCTGGGAGTAGTCCTTTTCTTAAGAAAAGTAAATAAAAACTTCCTTTGTTCATACTCAATCTTAGAATTTTCTTTAGAATAATGTTTATCCCAAATAGTTCTGGTGAATTGGCCAGGAAGAATCTCCTCCTGAAGACTCTTGTGGACACAGATATGAGCAGGTACCATGCTGACTGTTTCAGTAGCTCATGATTTAGTGTCCAGGCAGATGCATTAGGGAGTGGGGAGGAATTCAGATGAGAGACTTAGTTTGAGCAAAATCCAAAGGCCTCTGGAGGTAAAACAACAACATGGGATATTGGCCCCACTGCAGAAGTTAACCCAAAGGAACCAAGAGGTAATGTGAGTTTGTGTACACAAACCCAGGAAAGCAAGACCTGTGAGTCCATGACCTGGAAAAAGATAAGTGAGCCCCCGAGTGATCTGGCCCCTGCCTCCCCTAAGCAGTTTGAGTCTGTAAGGCTAGAGGTAGGGAAGCCCTTGAACATTTAAAATCTGTAAGTGGTTCAGAGAACATCTCAAGAGGTTAAAGACTGTAGAGATGGGAGAGTCAAATTCAAAAATAAGTGGCAAGGAACCACTATCACTCCCAGAAGTGCTGACCAAGAGCTCTAGGGTCCAGACTTAATAACTGGGAAGAAATACCAAAGTGAAAGGGAAAAATGCAGAAAATGATTAAATACTGTTTTCTAATTTGGACTGGAGCCCCATTTGAAGGGAGGGAGCATCTTCTGGCCAAAGTTTAGTTACTCCTAGGATTGGGTGTGGAAAAAATTGAATTTTATATACAGATATTATATATCTCTCTATATATAATATCTGTATATAAAATCTATATTATATCTATCTATCAATCTATCTATCTATCTATCTATCTATCTATCTATCTATCTATCTATCTATCTATCATTCTAAACCTACTCTTAATTAGGAGGAAGTGATCTATACAGCCTTGTGGCTACCTACAGTGGGTCAGTTTTTTGTAAAGGACAAATGTAAGGAGGAGGAAAAATCTGTTTATAAGCAATAGGATCCTTTTGTTAGCACTTCCTCCTCCTTACATCCCTCAGCTGGCTTCTGCCCTGGTTTTCAGCCTGCAACCTCCTCCTTTGATTTTTCCTGAACAGCCACCAGGGTGGGGTGGGGTGGTGGACTGAGGAGACTTGATTGATTTAGTGGGACTCATCACATCTTCTCTACATGCACTCCCTAGGAAAGAATTGAAACAGCTCCTGAAAGATCAGGAAAATTTTCCTCTTTTGGGTCAATGCTAGTAGTACCCATTAAGGGAAGTTCCCATGGCACAAGAATTAATGGTAATTCCAGGAATCTTGTTTAATGCTTTCTTTCCTCTGACTTCTTCTCTATGTGCTTCTTTCCCCTCCCTTCCTGCTTTTTTTTCTCCCACTGATTGCCTGCCTCTTTGGTTCTTACCTCAAACTTGAAATTAGCAGAAAGAGGAATTAAGAAAAAGGATTAAATAATAGGAGAGAGGATATTATTTTATGAAGATGTGATAAAACAAGTGTAAGAAAGGGATTTCATTTGAAGTTATAGAAACAGAAAAAGAGACAGTGAGTTCAAATGAAATAAATAAATAAAATCATGAAAGAAATGCTATTTTACATTGAGGAAGTTTTGAGGAAATAAATTCCAGAAGGATGAGAATTAGGTCTTTGTCCATAAATTAATTATATAGAAATATAGAAAAAGGGAAACTGAAGCATGTGTTGGAAATAGTTGATCATTTAGCAGAATGAATTCAATTATAGCTTCAGGAATTTATTAGTAAAAATATAAATTCTGATGATATTATTTCCTTTTCAAAATATTACAGAAAGTAATGGAACAATTGAGGAATTAAGAACAGAAGATCCCCCAGAAAAGATTTAGGATGCTCCCCTAAGAGAAATTATTTGGTTTACTATAAAAGAGTGGGGTCAGAGGATACTCTAATTAGGCTGTGGGATTTTTGAGTGACTGTTTGCCTTCTTAAAATTTCTACCAGTTAAAATCAAGAAGTATTAAATATTAAAACCATTAAAAGAAATAGTTTATCAATATTAATATTCTAATACTAATACTAATAACATTCTAATACTCTAAAGAATATTAAAAATAAAACCTGTGAATAGTTTATTAAGGGAAAATGTAAGTTCTATAGCCTGAGTAATGAGTGTTGAAAGACTTGGGAAGAGAATAAAAGATTGCAAAGAAAAATGAAAAGGCATATAGGAAGTTGGATTCTTTTTTTTTTTTAGATTTTTCAAGGCAATGGGGTTAAGTGGCTTGCCCAAGGCCACACAGCTAGGTAATTATGAAATGTCTGAGACTGGACTTGAACCCAAGTACTCCTGACTCCAAGGCCAGTGCTCTATTCACTGCGCCACCTAGCTGCCCCTTGAAGTTGGGTTCTTGAACCATTTATAAAGTATAAAAGTTAGTTAAAGCATGTAGGAATAAGATATGAACAGGTTTGATATTGTTTAAGTAAAAAATGGATTTGAGGAGCTTTGAATAGTGATTAAAAATAAACGTAGAAAGAGAAAGAGTATAGAATGTTATAAAATCAATTGATAAACTATACAATAGACTGGTTTTACAAAACTCATGTTTATGCTAAATGGAGATATGTTTTATATAAGGTTTGGGGACAATTTGAAAATTGCATTAGACTGCCACTTTTGAAACATCTGGCAGTGAAAAGATTTGGAGAATAATAAATCCTATTAACATGAGAAGCTTGACATGAAAGCAATTGCTAGTTAAGTGATTTTTAAAAATTATTTTATTATTGTTTCTTCAATTAGGTAACTATAATGGGCTAGTCTTTGTACAAAGTAATATGAATGTACAGGTGACTAAATTAAAAGGGCTTGTAAAATTGCATAATTTTGATTATGATGAGATGTTTCTAAATTTTCTAATAATAAGAAATATTGGTCAGTGAGGAAAAAAGCTCTTATAAGTTAGAGCATTGTGAATTAAGAATTGCACTGATAAAGATAAGAAGAATTTACAAACTTTTAGGTTTTGAAGAGAAAATAATTTAAGGTTATGCTTTTTGAATATGACTTCTGGAATTCATAATATTATTAGGAGAAATATAAAGAAAATCTTTTAATCATAAAAAGGGATTTTTTAGAAACATTTAGTCTTAACAATTGTCTGTATTGCAAAAGTCCTAGGGAGTAAAGGAAATGTACATGAAACTGAAATATGCTGTATATAATTAGTAAACTTTGTATAAGGATAGATTTAAACTAAGCTTTTTTTGAGAGTCTTAAATTGTGTTGCAATAACAAATAATGGATAAATTTAAGTTTTATCTATCACATTTGTAAATATTTGTTATGAGAAAACTAGAGAATACCTTGCCAACAGTGTATTATCTCTCAAGGTCTTTTTGATCCAGAGAGTTTGTGAAAAACTTTGTTTTCCACCTCGTATTTTTGAAAGGGAATATTTATGTGTAAAGTAGCTTGCTTAATTTATGTGAAGAGTAGCTTACTTAATAGCTGTCATTTAAAGAAGAGAATGTATGTATTTGAGACCTTGTTTTATGCAAATGTAACACTGCCTGGCATAGGCAAAAAATTTACATTGGGGTTTTGAAATTACCATATGTGTAAGATTAAATTCATGGAGAATCTTATTTTTTTAAAATAGAAGTGTAGAGACAGCTAAGTGGTGCAATGGATAGAGCATCGGCCCTGGAGTCAGAAGGACCTGAGTTCAAATCTGCCCTCAGACCCTTAATAATTGCCTAGCTGTGTGACCTTGGGCAAGTCACTTAACCCCATTGCCTTAAATAAGTAAATTTAAAAAAAATACCTTAAAAAAAGAAAATAGAAGTGTATTTGGAATAAGTCATAAATAAGCTTATAAAACAAAAATGTAAAAGAAATTTGTGTTTAAAAGGTACTCAGTTATTAGGTTAACTTTGTGAGAACCTGTTGTCTTTTTACTTTGAGAGAATGAGATGCCATCATGGAAATGAGATGCCATCATGTTTCATATAGGTTTAGAATTAAATACCCAATTTTAAAGAAGTAAGATTGCTTATTTCTCCCCCCACCCCAGATTAATTGCACATTCAGAAGAATAGTGTATAGGAGATTGGAAAATATATCCTAACTGCTAGACACACTTACAATAATATTGAGTAATTGTGAGGGGATATGAGAAATGATTGAAAAATTAAAAAGGATGTAACCCCTAGTTAGGTAACTTATTGATGAGTAAGATGTTGAAAAGTTGTGTGATCTACTTTTGTAAATATGTTATTTTACTACAATGATGTCAAAACCTGGAATGAATAATTGATTGCTTTTGTGGAGATAATGAGGAAAATATCAAAAGTCATGACCCAACAAATTATGACACATGAGTACTATGGAATAATATTGTTCTATAAGAAATTATAAATGGTCAGACTCTAAAGAAGTATGGAATGACTTATGGGATCTGATGCTGAGGCAAAGGAGTAGAGCCAAGAGAGCAATGTATACAGCAACAACATTAAGAGATGAACAACCTTCATGGAAGCAACTCCTCTCGACAGTCTAGAGAGTTAGGACAACTGTATTTGCTTGGTTATGAAGTATATTATCCCCAACCAGTGGAAGAAAAACAAAACAAAACAAAACACAAAGAAAAAAATAACATTTCCAAATCTGATGAACACCTTATAAAAATTATCTCTTATGTATCTTTTCCCTTTAATTGTAATTCCTTATGCCAAAAATTACTAATTTTTAATTATGTTTAACAACATATGTATGTAAAATACTGACCTGAATATTCCCTGCTGAGGGGAGGGATGTGGGAAAGGAGGGTAGAGGGAAATTTTGTAACTTGGAAATATGCATGTACAAATAGATAAAAATAATTAACTAATTAACTAAATAACTTTTTAAAAAAGTCATGATCCTCTGGGATCCCTTAAATTTTTAAACAATGTGTTGGTCCTTGCTCTAGATCTGTAGATTCATATATAAATACAATAATGGATGGATTGGTTTTCAAAATTTAGTAAATAATGTAATATTCTTATTATTGTTTTGCTATGGTTAGAATTAATAACACATGTTGAAAACTTAGAGTTATATAAGATATTCCAATGGATTGAAAGAACTCTAAAAGTATTGATTTGCATTTAAAACATGGTTAATAATAAAACAAGCTTATTATAGAGAACTGTCAATTATATATGTAAATTGGGAATATATATATATATATATATATATATATATATATATATATATAGACTGTGGTTGTTTGTTTTGAAGAATAAGCTCCTGAATAACATGGGAAAGATAAAAATAATGATAATAATTTGAGATTTTTCTGTGATAATCTCTGACTAATTATTATGTGAGAATTCTGGAGAGGATCCCCTAGCCAAAGGAGGTATTTATTTATTTTATAAAACAGCAGACTAAAAGGAGGGGTCTTTTGCCAAAAGACCCCTGACACAGCATTTTTATCTAGAAATAAAGCAGATGTGATTTCAGACAAAGGGATGTGGGTCTGCAGGTCAGAAGTTAGTGCCACCAGAAGGATGTTCAGTGTAGATATATGTGTAGAGAAGGGAGCTAATTGATTGTGACACTCCAAATACAGATTATAATTACTGTTTAGTCCTTGTAAAGTAAATTCATTTGGACTTCTAATTAGATGTAATTACTATTTTAGATCATGAGACTTTTAATTGGTTTTTGTTCTGTGTCTAATGTCAGGTATGATCAACAAAGCAAATGCTATTGGTTTCATGCTCTTTTGAAGCCTGCAAGCCCAATGGAAGTTTGGAGACTACAGATGACAGGTGCATTGGGATGAAAAGTTGAAGAGGTGGCTTTTTAGTGCAGCCTGAATTTGGACCCTTTCTGACTTGATTTCCTCAAATGTGACATTTGAATAATATCTCACCAGATAAATATAAAATTTGGCTTAAGGTATTTGACTATGACTACCCACATGACCTCTGCCTGGAAACTGACATTCAAAATTTTATCTACAAAGAAATTTTCCTTGGGTGCCCTGGATCTTTACAGTAAACCACTATAAGTAAACCTGATTTAGAAATTTTAGGTCAATTGGAGTTTAATAGCTTGATAGACTAGTGTGTGTGGTTTTAACTTCTGCAGTTAACTATGTATTCAGAAGAATTAAGATCCCTTGATTTTATGTTAGAAGGGATATTTAGGTAAGAAGAATAAAAAATTTTTGCAGTCTTAAAACACAATTCTGCACAATAGCAGTTTTAAATTCTACTTTAAGGAAGGGAATATAAGTCAATTGAGTATATCAGAAGATGAATCACCTATAGTATATTAGGAAAATTTGGGACAAGAAATTCATTTTAGTTAACAATACTTGAATTATTATTATAACAAGGAGCAAGAGGTTAAGATTGTTTGCATGTCACTTGCTGGACACTCTTTGTACTAAGATGATCATTTAAAGTTTTTGTCATAAATTCAGATTAATCTGACAATTTTCAGCAAATTCACTTGTGCAGTGAAACAATCATGGAAGTTTTACATTATTTATTTATTATTTTATTAGCATGAAGTATGTATAGCGAATAACAGTGAATAAAGTAATATGTAAATCCTAATAGCCCTAGAATTTTATTGCGTAATGATGAAAACAAGTCTAAGTCTGATAACATATTTGCTAAGAAGTTCCTTTATGAGAAGAAAAGATCTCAATAAGTCATCCAAACTGGAGAGAACTTTTTGTAATGGACTCTGAAGATACAGAAAGATAGTGAATGTGTCCAAGGGAAAAGAGAGAGACTAAGCCTGTTCATCACGGAGAAGAAGGGTCTCAATTGGATAGGAAGAGAGCATAAAATCTGATGTCGATGATGAATGTCAGAATCTTGCTGAGGGAATATGGATTATCACTATTATTATTCAACATTGTACCAGCAATGTTAGCTAGATCAATAAATGAAGAAAAAGACATCAAAGGAATAGGAAATGAAACATATAGTCATTCTTTGCAGATGATTTGATGGTAAAGCATTCTAGAGAATCAAACAAGAAAACAACTTGAAAACTAAGTGGCAGGATATAAAATCATCAGCATTTCTTTATATTATCAACAAAGTACTGAAGCAAGATGTAGCAAGACCTAGACAAAGCAACATGTAACTTCAAAATTTAATTCCAAATAACTGTAGAAATATAAAATACTTGGGACGCTACCTACCAAACGAAACCCAGGAGCCATATGAACCCAATTACAAAATACTTTACACAAAAATAAATTCAGATCTAAACATTTGGATAAATCTCAATTGCTCATGAGTAGGCTGAGTCAATATAATAAAAATAACAGTTCTGCCTAAATTAATTTACTAATTCAAATTATCAAAATTGTTTTAGAGCAGTAGAAGAATAATAATAAAGTTCATCAGGAAGAACAAAAACTCAAGACTAGTCAGAGAACTAATTTAAAATATGCAAAGGAAGGTAACCTATGCTTACCATATCTAAAACTACATTATAAAGCAGTAATCATCAAAACTATGTAATAATGGCTAAGAAATAGAGTGGAGTTTAGTGGGATAGATTAGGTACAAAAGGCATAGTAGTAAATGACCATAGTAAACTAGTGTTTGAAAAACCCAAAGATTCCAGCTTTTAAAGTTAGTTCTCAGTATTTGAAAAAATCTTTTGAGAAAACTGGGGAATAGTATGGCATAAACTAGGTGCAGGCCACATCTAGAACTAAATGCCAAGAAAAGGAAAATGGGTACATGATTTAAACATAAAAGTTGATATCATAGGTAAAATAGGAGAGAAAAGAATAGTTTCCCTGTCAGAAATATAGAGAAAGAAAGAATTTTTAGCCAAATAAGAGATAGAGAGCATTACAAGATGTAAAATGGATAATTTTTATTATGTTAAATTAAAAAAAAATTTTTCACAGTGCAACCAGGAAAGAAGAAAGGTAGGAAACTATCTTTGTAACAAGTGATTCTGATAAAGGTCTCATTTCTCAAATATATGGAGAATTGAGTCAAATTTATAAACCTACAAGTCATTCCTCAATTGATAAATGATCAAAAGGTATGAACAGGCAGTTATAGATGAAGTTAAAGGTACCTCAGTAATATGAAAAAAAAAGCTTTAAATCACTACTAATTAGAGAAATGCAAATTAAAAGAACTCTGAGGTACCATTTGATATCTATCAAATTGGTTAATATGACAGAAAAAGAAAAATGATAAAATTTGGTGGGAATGTAGAAAAATTAGGTCACTAATGCACTGTTGCTGGTAGATTTATGAACTGCTCCATCCATTCTGGAGAGCAATTTGGAGCCATGCCCAAAGGACTACCAAACAGTGTATATACCCTTTGATCCAACAATATCACTATTAGTCTGTCCAAAGAAATAATAAATAGGGGGAAAGTCCACATGTAAAAAATACTTTCAGTAGCTTATGGGATAGCAAAGAATTGGATTTTGAGGTAATAATGGAGGAATCACTGAACAAGTTTTGATACATAAATATAAAGGTATAGTATTGTGCTATAAAAATGGTAAGCAGGTAAATTTTAGAAAAATCTTTTTCAAAACATTTGTTTATTTATTTTTGTTTTTTTGCAAGGCAATGGGCTTAAGTGACTTGCAGAAGGTCACACAGTTAGGTAATTATTAAATGTCTGAAATCATATTTGAATTTAGGTCCTCCTGACTCCAGGGTCAGTGCTCCAACCACTGTACTACCTAGCTGCTCCAAGATTTTAGAGAAATCTTAAAAGACTTACATGAACTGATGGAACTTAAAGTAAGCAGAACCAGGAAAATATTGCTCACCATATTAACCTTATTGTGTAATGATAAACCATGAACATTTTATCTCTCTTTCTATAATACAATAATCTATGACTATTCCAAAATGTTCATAATGGAAAATGCTATCCACCTTCAGAGAAAGAACTCTGATATCAGAGATGATATCTGTATGCAGATTGAAGTATAACATTTACACTTTATTTTATCATGCTTTTCTCCTTTGGCTCTGTTTCTTGTTTTATAATGACACTAATATGGGAATATATTTTACATGTTTGTATATAACTTGATTGCACATACATAACCTTTATCAATTTGATTACGCTATTAGGGAGCAAAAAAGATGAGGACAAGATTAAGAAAATTTAAAATTTTAAAAAATGTTGAAAATTGTCTTTGCATGTAAATAAAAAATGATATACTATTGAAAAACATTAAAAAGATTCTTTTTGGGACTGCTATGTGACACAGTATATAGAGCACTGACCCTGGAGTCAGGAGTACCTGAATTCAAATCTGGCCTCAGACAATTAAGAATTATGTAGCTGTGTGGCCTTGGGCAAGCCACTTAACCACATTGTCTTGCAAAAAAAAAAAACACTAAAAAAGATTATTTTCAAACATTATTTTGTGTTCTATATTCTTCCTCTATACAGTCCCTCCCCATCCACTGAGAAGGCAACCAAAATATTATATCATTTATACATGTCAAATAATCAAAATCCATACTAGCCATGTTGCAAAAAAAAAGCCAGAAATTTTTTTTTTTAAATTAAAAAAAAACCTACTCTAATTTGCACTCCAAATTCACCAGTTCTCTTTCTGGAGGAAAATAGTATTTTTCATTATGATTCTTCAGAACTTTTTTGCATCATTATCTTGATCAGAGAATTTATGTCTTACTATTGACCATCATTGTAATATTTCTGTGCCTGTATACAATGTTGTCTTTTCATTTTACTTTGTATCAATTTTTTAAGTCTTCTTGGGTTTTTCTGGAATCATCCTGCATATTATTTCTTTCTTATAATAGTATTACATAGCAATCATATGCCATAAGTTGCTCAAACATTCCTCACCTGATGAACATTTCCTCAGTTTCCATTTTGTTGCCACTACAAAAAGAACTTTTATAAATATTTTTGAATTTATTGGTCTTTTCCCTTTTCTTTGATCTCTTTTGGGTACTGACCTAGTAGTTGTATTTCTAATTCAACAACACTACTCAATTTTATTGACTTTCTTGATGTAGTTACAAATTGTTCACTAGAATGGTTGGATTGGTTCACAACTCCTCCAAAAGGGCATTAATGTATCATGTTTTTTATATATTCCTTCCAGCACATTCTATTTTTCTTTTCTGTCATGTTACCCAATCTAATAGGTACACTTTACATTTTTTTAAAATAAAATTCCCTAATAATTTTGATTTTTCCCTTTTTAACTATATAATATTGTTTATTTCATCTTTTTTTGCCTTGTTTTCTTAATTCATAAAATGAGTGATTTGAACCAAATATCTCCTACAGTTTATTATGCTGGCTGATTCCTAGTAATCTTAAATTCAATTAATCTCTGAGATTTCTATCTTAAATTTCTCCATGTCTGGACTGATGGTTTAGCATTATACTTTGTTTATGTTTATTGACAAACATTTATTAAATGCTTACTATGTACTATTCATTGTTCATTCAAAGACAAAAAAATTCTGCTGATTATAGTATACAGTATTACAATTAATCTGGTATTGGTCTGGAGACCAGTTCATGACTCCCTTTGAAGCTTCACTTGTGGCTATTTTATCACTGTTCTCCTCTTCTGAAATGGTGTTTTTAATCATCCTTATCAGAATAGTAATTTTGTATAGTTAGTGCTCTTTTTATTCTTTTGTTCATATTGATAGTTGAACTTGATGTTATCACAACTTTCCCAGGTTTTTATACCTCACCTTGATTCTAAGAATGTGAATAGAGTATGTATAATTACCAAGTGGTAATTACACCCTGAACTCAGGGTGTAAAAATTAACCTTTGGGCTAAATATCACCTGGGCTAAACACCATTCCTACCCTTAGCCTCACAATGGAGGTGGTTTTTCTCATACTAAAAGAAATTTCTATATGTTTAGAGTGTTTGTCCAGTAAGGATCAATGTTGTTTTATGTGGGGAAGGGGTTATCTTGAAATTTTTACCTTCTCTGTACTTGATGTATCCTTCAATAAATCCTTTTCCATTAAAGTAACCACTAATATGTGCCACAGTCAGAATATGGGAATCTTTCAAAGCAAGGCAAAGACACATAGTGACTTGAAATTTAACTCACACCCTTTTTTGTGAAATTCAGTTCAATATTAAAAAAAAAAAAACATTTACTGGCTATATACTGTGTGTTTATTCCTAAGTTAGACCCTATAGATAAATGAAAATTATAGTAGATACTCAACAAAGACTGTTGATGTGATGCATAGTCCTATGTGATGAACAATAAGAGTGAATAGTTAAAGTAAAGAAGAAAGAGCACTGACTCAGGATTCAGAGTGGGTTCAAACCCTACCTCTGATGTTTACCTGCATAACTGTCTAAATCATGTCACTTCCATGTGTCTCAGGTTCCTTATTTGCAAAATGGCAATATTGATAAAGGTTTCTTAACTTTAAGTCCAGAGTTCTCCCAGGAGTCCATGGATATATTTCAGAACTTGGATGATCTTGGGTGAGAAAATTATGTCTTTGATTATTACCAGTCTTTGACTTCCTTTGTAATTAGTCTCATGTACTTAATTTTATATGTTTAAAATATCCTGAGAAGGGGTTTATAGTCTTTATTATCTTACCAAAAAGGTCCATGACACAAAATAGTCAAGAACCTCTGTTCTCTATGGTCTCTGAGGTCTTTCCAGTTCTAATCTATGATTCAGAGACAGAAGATTTTTGAAGTTGAAAGAAGGGAGAGAGATCACTGAGGGATGGAATGACCAAGGAAATCTTCCTGGATGACCTGGTACTTAAGTTGGGCCTTGAAGGATGAGTGGAATTTGAATACGTAAAGAAGAAGGAGGGAATTTCACAAAAGGAGAACTCATTAGTAAAGACAAGACAGGGTCAAAGCAAGGTATGAAGGTGGGAATGCAGAGAAATACTTACAATTCTGAGAAGCATAAAATACCACTATCCTAATTTTAGATTTCAGGATTTCAGAGTCAAAGTAGTATCTTCTTTTTTCTTCCCCCCCCCCCCAAAATGAAAACTCACTAGATAGTAGGAATTGGTAATACCAAGAAGACTGCTTTTCCATTTTTCCATGCCTTCTTTTTCCCTGCACTTTCCCCTCCCCCTTCTCCCCAATCAATTATATTCCTTCCCAGATCCTGGAAAGTTCCCAGCCTAAAAACAGGCTCCGTCTGAAGTTGAAAACAGTTTCTAGTTACATTCTCTATTCTCACTTTATATACTGGACTCCCCACTTTCAATACCAGCTCTGCTTCTTGAGTTAGTCTTTCATATTGCTGTCAAAATCATCTTTTCTACTTAGCAAGGACAATGATACGATTATATTCATACAGCACAACCCACTTTTCAAAGTACTTTTCTTCTAGGAGCTCTTTAAAAGAGGCAGGAAACCTATTCTTATTTCCATTTTTTAGATGTGGAAACTAAAAACCGAGCAGTAAGGTGACTTGCCCAGGATCACAAAGTTATTTGAGAGCATAAAAGAATGACTTTCTAAAAAAAAGGGGGGCGGCTAGGTGGTGCAGTGGATAACTCACCAGCCCTGGAGTCAGGAGTACCTGGGTTCAAATCTGGTTTCAGACACTTAGTAATGGCCCAGCCGTGTGTTCTTGGGCAAGCCACTTAACCCCATTTGCCTTGCAAAAACCTAAAAAAAGAAAAAAAAAGAATGACTTTAAACCACCTCTAGACTAGGTGGTTAATAGTCACAGATGATAATCATGACAAATGCAATAACTCCTGTTTTTGCTTAATCATTCAATTTTAAAGAAGTATTTTCTTTATAACAACCATCAGCTATAAGTAGTGTCAGTGATACTATCTCCTGCTACAGTATGGAAAAATCACTGATTTTTCTTATCTAACTATTCTCTGTTCTACAAGTTGTTGATTTCTACCTATTCATGTCCCCTTTTTCCTGCTCTACATCATCTCTAGAATGCTTCTCCCCATCCCTTCAACTATCCAACTAGGAAAAATTATATCTTTGGAGTGGTCTTGGTTAAAAATTTCCCATTTCTTAGATGTTTGGTGTCCTCTTTACCTGGATCTAAAGGGCAGAAAATCAATAGATCCACTTAATTGGATCCTTCCCCTTTCTAGAAAACATGATCCCTGAACTGATATAGCTGCCTTGACTATAGACCTGCCTGAGTTGGCCAAGAATACTGAACCATGATGAATTCCCTCCTTTCAACACATACCTTAAGGCCTTGTTGCAGAGGTCCTCTGGTTACCTTTACTGTCCATAGGAAAGGGGCCATGGAATCCATCAAAACCAATTCCATCTATTTTTATGGATAAGAAAACTCAAGTCGAGAAAGGAAAGGGAGTAGCCCAGGGTCTCCAAGATAATAGGTGTCTGAGTAACATTTTTAATTCAGGTTGTTCTCACTTTAAGCTGGCATGGTATTATTTCTGCCCTTAGAGTGAAGGAAGTGAGTGAGATAGTTTAGTTTGCAGGTGTCAATCGCAGGTTCTGTGATAAGGGACTCTTCTAGTGTGGAGATATTGATCCTGGTTTCAGTGTGAGAGATTCATTGTTCATCCCTTTTAAACTCTCTTTTCTGTCAACCCCTACCTTTTGTGTCTCCAGTTAAGACTCAGGGGTTTCATTTTAAGATCTTTCTTTAAACACATCTAGTATAGGAGATGATTGCTTTCAGCATGCTTTGTGAAGTTCACTTAATTTGTCAAGGAAGCCCCTTTTTAGTTCCAGAAACAGACCATGACATTTCCATTTCACACATGTGCCCAAAGGGGTTCAGAGAGTTGAAGTAGCTTACGTGAGATAGCACAGTTAGTTTATATTTGAACCCATGTTTTCTTAATGAGAATCTGGTTCTTTTACACTGATAGTGAGTGATATCTATTTAGAGAATAGATACTATGATTTTGTCCACCTTCATACCAATCTATTTCATTTTAAGTGATTATTAAGTCTGAACTTGGAATGTTTTGTCCAGAGAAGATTGGGTCTATATTTCAATATGACCATAAAACCACACATCTAAAAGGGCTACTAATTAATTAACCCTCATCAGGATTAATTATATAAGAGGATGTGGTTTCTTTTGCATTTCATAATTAGAATTCTTGTGCAGACACTAATTCTCTGAAGACTTGCATACATGGGGGAAATAGTTGTTTGGAAAGATGAAAAAAATTAAATTAAGAACTCTCTCTTGATCTTGGCTAAAATTAGTAGTACATAGTAACTGGAATGCTATCAATATTTCCTTTGGCGGAAATAACTGCATCTACAAATAATGAGGCACCATGCCAATATTTTGAATTAATCTAATCCTCCCCAATGCCACAACACACAGACATACAGACATACAGACACACACACAGACACTTTTATGGTGGGTCAAATACCTAATCTCAGATTTTCCCTTAGCCAGGCAAAGCTAATAATCTACAGTCTTGCATACTGCAGGGTAGATAGGGTCAGAGCCAGGGTTCTTATCACACCATATGTTTTCCATTCCTAAGCAGCAGCTGTGGGGACATTAGAACTCAGCAGCTAGGGTTGGAATTTGGCTGATTTGAGTAACAGTCCCAAAGACAAAGAGGAAAAGTTGGTAGAGTTATATTATAGATTCTAGATATTCAAGACAGAAATAACCTTAAGAGGTCGGTAAATGGAGTTTCTTTATATTGGAGATAACTGAAACCCAGGGAAGTTATGTGATGTGCCCAGGGTCACATGGGTAGTAAATATAGAAGGAAGGATTGAAACACAGAATTTTCTGACTTTAATTATATTGTTGTATCCACTAATGATCCACCTTTCTGTATCAGACTCTAGAAACAAGGACAATATAGAAGATCACTATATTTGCCGATAAGATACCTTAATTTTAATCTTGCTCTGCTACTTTTTTCCCATCTTTTTGTACATATATAATTTTTCCTCTTTTACTCAGGCCCTTTGGATTACAGGTCTAGTTATGGTATCTTTGAGTCTGGAAATTGGTTTGATATAAGGTAAGTACCTATAATGTATGAGATATTGTACGAAGTACTTCAAATACTATCTTAAATGAGCCTCACATCATCCTTTGTAGGAATGTGCTATTATTATTTCCATGTATGGTTCAGGAAAGTGAGGTGGATGGATTAATTAATTTGGTAGATCTATGTGCTCAACAGATTGCTCTTTTAAGATGTGCATATCTCACCTAAAACAATAAATAAATAAAGAGGGGCGGCTAGGTGGCATAGCAGATAAAGGACTGGCCTTGGAGTCAGGAGTACCTGGGTTCAAATCCGGTCTCAGACACTTAATAATCATCTAGCTGTGTGGCCTTGGGCAAGCCTCTTAACCCCATTTGCCTCCCAAAAACCTAATAAACAAACAAACAAACAAATAAATGAATGAATAATGTCCATATCTCGAGATTATCGAACAGGTGCACAAATACTTGTGTGTAGGAGTTTATTCTTCTTCTCTTCCAATGACTCCAATAATGTGAATATCAAAAGGAATGAGGCAGGAGGCACAAATAAAGAAACAAAAGGAAAAAGAAATGGCAGACTAGTAGTGTCAGAGATGATCTTTGACACTCTCACAATTTTTTCAAGGGCCAGGCTTCAAGAATCTTCCCTTGTGAAAGGTGTCTTCTAAGACTTTCTTTACTGTGATGGATGGTCCTTTGTTTCCTCCACAACTGTGACGTGTATATGTGTGTGTGTGTATGTCTCATAACAGATATGCTAGGCATTAAGTGGGGAATGGATGAACAGATTGTGGTATATGATTATGATAGAATATGATTTTGCTGTAAGAAATGACAAGCAGGATTATTTCAGAAAAACTTTAACTTACATGAACTGGATGCAAAGTAAAGTGAATAGAACCAAGAAAACACTGTAGACAACAAAAGCAATAATGATGGATGAAGAATTGCGAATGGTTTAGCTTTTCTCAGCAATACAATGATTTGAGACAATTCTAAAGAAATCATATTGAAACTGGTTATCCTCTGCCAGAAAAAGAAATAATAATAATGTCTGAATCTAGATGGAAACATTCCCTCCCTCCCTCCCTCCCTTCCTTCTTTCCTTCCTTCCTTCCTTCCTTCCTTCCTTCCTTCCTTCCTTCCTTCCTTCCTTCCTTCCTTCCTTCCTTCCTTCCTTCCTTCCTTCCTTCCTTCCTTCCCTCCTTCCTTCCTTTCTCCCTGTCTCTTTGCCTCTGTCTCTGTCTGTCTGTTTCTCCTCTTTCTCTTTTTGTTTGAGTCTATTTGGACAAAATGACTTATATGGAAATATTTGATGTTATGTATATGTGTAATCTAGATCAAATTGCTTGCCATTTTAGAGTGGAGGGAGGGAGGGAAAGAATTAAGAATTGAAAACTTAAAAAAATTGAAAACTTAAAAAAAGCCAAATGTTAAGAATTGTTTTTAACATGTAATGTAGGGGAACAAAATATTAATTTTTTAAAAATTAAATAATTTTAGGAAGGTAATTCAGCTATAAATGGTTCCTGTCTACTATCTCTTTTGTATCTATATGGAAATAAGGGGTAGACATATGTAAATTTAAAAAGAGGAACATCATTATTCAATATGAAATGAAATGGTAATTATCAATCTATTTTATCTGCAGGTATACATATATATACATACAAACATATACATATATACATGCATATATATATATGTATCAAAAAATAATAGATCTTTGGAATAAACAAGATGAACAAGGCTAGAAACAAACTCAGTAACTGTCTAGTTCACTTTAACAGGAACTTCTAGGAAAAGTGAATAACTGTTTAGTAGAAAATAAGTCTAAACCAGCATATTACAATCTAGAACTCTAAATTCCAGATGGATATGCTACCTAAACATGAAAGTTTACATCACAAAAAAGGAGATCATAAAGTAGGCTTTTCAAAATAAAAATAGTATTTTATGCACACCTATGTAGCATAATATGTAGTAATATTTATGTAGCATTATAAGATTTGCAAAGAGATTTACATAGCTCATTTTTTGACAAGCACAATGGATGAATTCTTAACCAAGCAAAGGTTAAAGCAGTTCATAACAGAGGAAATGAACTTGGAGTTCACTTAGGTCAGTCAAGTATCCACTGGGAACCTTGATTTCCCTTAAAATGTCACTGACTGGTAGAAAAAGACCAATTTCAGACCTCTAATAACTTCACCATACTAAATGAGAAAGTATTTCTTTGCATTTTCTCAAAGATGAATAAGCTATAATTTCTTGTTCACCATTAAAACATGAGTTTTGTAGAAAATGTATCAGTTGTTTGAATGTTTCACACTTTTTAAAATTTATATTCATTTTATTTTTGTAAAAATGTTTTTATACATTATTAAAATATTCTTGCTTAAGAGTAAACAAAATATAGACCCCCATGAGCAATAAAGAGGAAAAAATTAAAATTAAAATAAAAAATAATAATAATAGGGGCAACTAAGTGGCATATGGACAGAGCACTGGCCCTGAAGTCAGGAACACCTGAGCCCAAATCCAGGCCCAGACACCCAACAATCACCCAGCTGTGTGACCCTGGGAAAGCCACTCCAACCCCACTGCCCTGCAAAAATAAAAAAAAAAAACCAACATAAAATAAAATGATAGTAATCATCATCATCATCATCATCATCATCATCATCATCATCATCATCATCATAGTAGGGGTGGCCAGGTGGTACAGTGGACAGAGCACCAGCCCCAGAGTCAGGAGTACCCAGGTCCAAATCCAGCCTCAGCTACCCAACAATCACCCAGCCTTGGAACCCCGGGCAAGCCACCTAATCCCATCTGCCCCTCAACCCCCCCCCATAACAATAACAACAACAACAACAACAACAATAATAATAATAATAATAATAATAATAATAATAATAATGTGCTCAGTCTGTGTTCCAATACCACCAGCTCTGTCTTGGGTGGATCACATTCTTTAGGATAAGTGCATCAAGAATGCTACTTCCATAATTTTCCACTGTTGCCATTGCTGATCACAACTCCCTCCATTCGTACTTCCCCACTACCATACACTATATTTTCTCTCTCCTTTCACTCTGTCCCTCTTCTTAAATGTGCTGTAGGGTAGCTGAGTGACACAGAAGACTAATCACTGGCCCTGGGTTCAAGAGGCCCCGAGCCCACCTACCACCCCTAAGGCCCAGCAACCACCAGGCCCTGTGGTCCCAGACAGGCCATCCAATGCCAGCTACTTGCAAAAAGTAAAAAAGAAAATGTGTTATATCTGGCCACTCTCCCCCATGGTTCACCCTCTTCTCCATCACTCACCCCACCATCCCCCATCCCTCTTCTCTCCTTATTCTAGATGTCTATATCCCATTCAGTATATATGCTCTTTCCTCTCTGAGCCATCTCTGATGAGAGAGAAGGCTCCTTCATTTCCCCATGCCTTTCCCCCTTCCATATCATTGTAATAGCACACTGTAATAAAAAGAATCATATTATATGAAATATCTTAGCCTGTTCTACCTCTCCTTTCTCTTACTCCCATTACATTTCCCTTTTTTTTCTATTGGGTCATTTTTACAATATATTATATTTTCAAACTCAGCTCTCTCCTGTGCTTTATCCATAAAAGCTCCTTCTACATGCTCTATTAAATGAGAAGTTTCCTATGACTATTATCAGTATCATTTTTCTATGGTGGAATACATGTAGTTCAACATCATTAAGTCCCTCATATTTTCCCCTTCTGCTCCACTCTCTATGCTTCCCCTGAGTCCTATACCTGAAGATCAAACTTTCTGTTCAGCTCTGGCCATTCCAACAGGAACATTTGAATTTCCCCTGGCTCATTGAAAGTCCATCTTTTTCCCTGGAAGAGGACGTTCATTTTTGCTGGGTAGTTGATTCTCAGTTGCATGCTGAGCTCTTTTGTGTTCTGGAATATTATATTCCAAGCCCTACAAGCCTTTAATGTAGTTGCTGCTAAGTCCTGTGTGATCCTGACTGCAGCTCCACAATATTTGAATGGTGTCCTTCTGGCTGCTTGTAATATTTTCTTTTTGACTAGGGAGTTCTGGAACTTGGCTATAATATTCCTGGGGGTTGTTTTTGTTTGGATCTCTTTCCAGGGGAGATCAGTGGATTCTCTCAATTTCTATTTTGCCCTCTGCTTCTAGGATATCTGGGCAATTTTCCTGTAGGAATTTTTAGAGAAAGATGTCAAAGCTCTTTTCCTGATCATGACTTTCAGGTATCCCTATGATTTTTAAATTATCTTTCCTGAATCTGTTTTCCATATCAGTTGTTTTTTCAATGAGATGTTTCACATTTTCTTCTGATTTTTCAATCTTCTGCTTTTGCAGTATTGTGCCCTGACTTCTCAAGAAGTCAGCAGCTTCCTTCCTCTCCATTCTAGATATGAAGGATTTCCTTTCCTCGGAGAGCTTTCTTATCTCTTTTTCCATCTGGCCAATTCTGCTTTCTAAAGCATTCTTTTCCTCAATAACCTTTTGAACTATTTTATCCATTTGACCTATGCTGGTATTTAACATGTTCTTTTCTTTTTTGAAGATTTTATTTGAGTTTTACAATTTTTCTCCCAATCTTACTTCCCTCCCCCAACCCCCCCAACAAAAAGCAATCTGTCATTCTTTATTTTGTTTCCATGTTGTACATCGATCCAAATTGAGTGTGATCAGAGAGAAATCACATCCTTAAGGAAGAAACAAAAAGTATAAGAGATAACAAGATCAGACAATAAGATATCTGTTTTTTTTCTAAATTAAAGGGAATACTCCTTGAACTTTGTTCAAACTGCACAGCTCTTTATCTGGATATAGATAGTATTCTCCATTGCAGACAGCCCCAAATTGTCCCCGGTTGTTGCACTGATGGAACCAGCAAGTCCATCAAGGTGGAATATCACCCCCAGGTTGCTGTTAGGATATACAATATTTTTCTGGTTCTGCTCATCTCATGCAGCATCAGTTCAAGCAAATCCCTCCAGGCTTCCCTAAATTCCCATCCCTCCTGGTTTCTAATAGAACAATAGTGTTCCATGACATACATATACCACAGTTTGCTAAGCCATTCCCCAATAGAAGGAAATTTACTTGATTTCCAATTCTTTGCCACCACAAACAGGGCTGCTATGAATATTTTTGTACAAGTGATGTTTTTACCCTTTTTCATCATCTCTTCAGGGTATAGATCCAGTAGTGGTATTGCTGGATCAAAGGGTATGCTCATTTTTGTAGTCCTTTGGGCGTAGTTCCAAATTTCTCTCCAGAAAGGTTGGATGAGCTCACAGCTCGACTAATGGTGTAATAGCATCCCAGATTTCCCACAACCTTTCCAGCAATGTTCATTATCCTTTCTGGTCATATTGGCCAGTCTGAGAGGTGTGAGGTGGTACCTCAGAGAAGCTTTAATTTGCATTTCTCTAATAATTAATGATTTAGAGCAATTTTTCAAATGGCTATGTATTGCTTTGATCTCCTCATCTGTAAATTGCCTTTACATATCCTTTGACCATTTGTCAGTTGGGGAGTGGAGTTTTTTAAAAATATGACTCAGTTCTCTATATTTTAGAAGTGAGTCCTTTGTCAGAATCATTAGTTGTAAAGATTGTTTCCCAAATTACGGCATTTCTTTTGATCTTGGTTACAGTGGTTTTTTCTGTGCAAAAGCTTTTTAATTTAATATAATCAAAATCATCTAGTTTGTTTTTGGTGATGTTCTCCATCTGTTCCTTAGTCATAAACTGCTCCCCTTTCCATAGATCTGACAGGTAAACTAGTCCTTGATCTTCTAATTTGCTTATAGTATTGTATTTTATGTCTAAATCCTGTAACCATTTGGATCTTATCTTGTTAAAAGGTGTGAAGTGTTGGTCTAATCTAAGTTTCTTCCATACTAACTTCCAATTTTCCCATCAGTTTTTATCAAAGAGAGTGTTTATTCCAATAACTGGACTCTTTGGGTTTATCAAACAGCAGTTTACTGTAATCATTTCCTGCTGTTGCTCCTAGTGTATTCCACTGGTCCATCACTCTATTTCTTAGCCAATACCAAACAGTTTTGATGACCGATGCTTTATAATATAATTTTAGATAAGATATGGCTAAGTACCCTTCTTTTGCATTTTTTTCATTAAATTCTTCTAAATTCTTGACTTTTTATTTCTCCATATGAATTTACTTACAACTTTTTCTAACTCATTAAAGTAATTTTTTTGGAATTTTGATTGGTAGGGTACTAAAGAGGTACTTCAGTTTTGGTAGAATTGTCATTTTTATCATATTAGCTCTACCTATCCATGAGCAGTTAATATTTGCCCAGTTATTTAAATCTGATTTAAGTTGTGTGAGATGTGTTTTATAATTGTTTTCAAAAAGTTTCTGAGTCTGTCTTGGCAAATAGACTCCCAGGTATTTATATTGTCTGTGGTTACTTTGAATGGGATTTCTCTTTCTAGCTCTTCCTGTTGTATCTTGCTAGATATATATAGAAAAGTTGAGGATTTATGTGGGTTTACTTGATATCCTGCAACTTTGCTAAAATTGCTAATTGTTTCCAGTAGTTTTTTGGATGATTTCTTGGGATTCTCTAGGTAAACCATGGTGTCATCTGCAAAGAGTGAGAGTTTTTTTCCCTTCCTTCCCAATTCTAATTCCTTCAATTTCTCTTTCTTCTCTGATTGCTGAAGCTAACATTTCTAATATGATATTGAATAGTAGTGGTGATAATGGACACCCTTGTTTCACCCTTGATCTTATTGGGAATGCCTCTAGCCTCTCCCCCTCTCCCCATTGAATATAATGCTTGTTGATGGCTTCAGATAGATACTGCTAATTATTCTAAGGAACAGTCCATTTATGCCTACACTCTCTAGTGTTTTTAACAGGAATGGATGCTGTATTTTGTCAAAAGCTTCTTCAGCATCTTTTGATATGATCATATAGTTTCTGATAGGTTTGTTGTTGATATAATTGAGTATACTAATGGTTTTCCTAATATTGAACCAAGCCTGCATTCCTGGGATAAATGTTACTTGATCATAATGTATTATCCCAGTGATAACTTGTTATAATTGTTTTGCTAAGATTTAAGATGTTTGCATCTACATTCATTAGGGAGATAGGTCTATAATTTTCTTTCTCTGTTTTAACACTTCCTGGTTTAGGTATCAGCACCATATTGGTTTCATAGAAAGAGTTAGGCAGGGTTCCATCTTTCTCTGTTTTTCTGAACAGTTTATATAGAATTGGCACAATTGTTCCTTAAATGTTTGGTAAAATTCACTTGTGAATCCATCAGGCCCTGGAGATTTTTTCTTAGGGAGTTCAATGATGGCTTGTTGAATTTCTTTTTCTGAGATACGGTTGTTTAGGTATTTCATTTCCTCTTCATTTAACCTGGGCAACTTATATTTTTTGTAAATATTCATCCATTCCACTTAGATTATCAAATTTACTGGCATAGAGCTGAGCAAAATAATTTCAAATTATTATGTTAATTTCCTCCTCATTGGTGTTGAGTTTACCTTTTTCATTAATGATACTAACAATTTGGTTTTCTTCTTTCTTTTTATATTCAAATTGAGCATAGATTTATCAATTTTATTTATTTTTTTCATAAAACCAACTTTTGGTTTTATTTATTAATTCAATAGTTTTTTGCTTTCGATTTTATTAATTTCTCCTTTAATTTTTAGAATTTCTAATTTGGTATGTAATTGAGGATTTTTAATTTGTTCTTTCTCTATTTTTTAATTGCATGTGTAGTTCATTGATTTACTCTTTCTGTAATTTATTCACATAAGCATTTAAAGATATACTATATCCCCTGAAAGCCACTTTGAGTGAATCCCATAGGTTTTGGTATGTTGTTTCATTATTGTCATTATCTAGGATAAAATGATTAATTCTTTCTATAATTTGTTTTTTGGTCCACTAATTCTTTAAAATGAGGTTATTCAGTTTCCAGTTGGTTCTTGGTTCAATATTGCATATGACTTTTATTGCATTGTGATCTGAGAAAGATGTATTCACTATTTCTGCCTTTCTGCAGTTCATCATTAGGTTTTTATGTCCTCGTACATGTTCAGTTTTTGTATAAGTTCCATGTACTGCAGCAAAAATGGTATGTTCTATTCTATCCCCATTCAAATTCCTCCATAAATCTACCATATCTAATTTTTCTAAAAATCTATTTACCTCCTTAACTTCTTTCTTGTTTATTTTATGATCCGATTTGCCTATATCTGAGAGTGGGAGGTTGATTTCTCCCTCTAGTAGAGTTTTGTTGTCTAGGTCTTCCTCTAGTTCTTTCAGCTTCTCCTCTAAGAATTTGCATGTTTTCCCATTGGGTTCATATGTATTCAGTATTGCAATAACTTTATTGTCTATGGTACCTTTTTGGAGGACAAAGTTTCCTTCCTTATCTCTTTTAATGCTATCAATTTTTGCAGCTGCTTTGTCTGAGATAAGGATTGCTACCCCTGCTTTTTTCAGTTCAGCTGAAGCAAAATATATTTTGCTCCAACCTTTTACCTTTACTCTATATGTATCTCTCTGCTTCAAATGAGGTTCTTGTAAGCAGCATATTGTAGGATTCTGGTTTTTAATCCACTCTGCTATTCACTTACATTTTAAGGGAGAGTTCATCCCATTCACATTCAAACTTATGATTACTAATTCTTTATTGCCCTTCATGCCTTCTTCCCTCTGTTTGTATTTTCCCCCTTTCCCCCAAAATCCATATTCCCCAGTATTTTATTTCTGAACCACCCCTTCAGTGTGTTTGCCCTCCTATATCACCCCCTCCCCTTTCTTTTCCCTTTCCTTTTCCCCTTCCCTTACTTTTGTTACTTCCCTTTTCCCCCTTCCCTTCCCTTTCTCTATTCTTCTCCCCCACTTTTCCCCTTTTAATACCTGAAAGATTTGATTTTTTTTAAGTTAACTGAGTATGTGTAAGCTGACTTTAAGCCAAGTCTGATGAGAAGAAGCTTCATGTGTTTCTAATAGCCTCCCGTCTTCCCCTCTATTATCATAGGTATTTTGTACCACTCAGTGTAATGACTTTTACCCCATTCAATCCACTCCCTCCTCCCCTCTCCTTCCTGTACTCCTTTTTAAGGAGGTAGTGTTTTTTAGATCATTATATCTGAATCATAGAAAATTCTGAGAATCTGTTACTTCTAGCTAAGTACATTCTATCTAATAGAGTTAAAATTCTTGAGAGTTATTTGAGTCTTTTTCCTAAGTGGGGTTAAAGCAAGTTACATCACATTGGATATCAGTCTCATGGATAGGTCATGAATGTCCATCATTTCTGGCTGGGTATATTCTCTCTGTAAGAGTTACAATTCTCAAGATTTATGAGAATCTTTTCCCCCCATCCGGGGATATAGCCAGTTTCAACTTATTGGATAGAAGTTTTTTTTTTCTTTTACCACCCCCCCAATTTTTTTTAACCTTTTCATGTGTCCCTGTGTCTCTTGAACCTCCTGTTTGGTGTCCAGATTTTCTATTTAGCTTTGGTCTTTTCATCAGGAATTTTTGGAATTCTTCCATTTCTTTAAATGTTCATCTTTTTTACCTGGAAGAGTAGGCTCAGCTTTGTGGGATAGTGAATTCTTTGCTGCATTCCAAACTCCCTTGCTCTTCAAAATATCTCTTTCCAGGCCCTTTGATCCCTTCATGTTGATGCATCCAGGTCATGTGTAATCCTTACTGTGGCTCCTTGATATTTAAATTGTTTCTTTCTGGCTGCTTGCAGGATTTTCTCTTTTATCTGATAGTTGTGGAATTTGGCCTCAATATTCCTTGGTGTTTTCAGTTTGGGATCTTTTTCTCTAGAGAATTGATGTATTCTTTCAATAACTACTTTCCTCTCTCTTTCCATGATATCAGGGCAATTTTCCATCCCTAGATCCTGTAATATTGAGTCCAGGCTTTTTTTCTCTTCAATGTATTCAGGAAGTCCAATAATTCTCATGTTGCCCTTCCTTGACCTATTCTTGAGTCAGTGGTTTTGCTGATGAAGTATTTTACATTTTCTTCTATTTTTTTATTTTTTATTTTGTTTAACAGTGTCTTACTGTCTCATGAAGTCATTAGTTTTTGCAGACTCCATTCTTTTTTTAGGGAGGAAATTTCTTCACTAACCTTTTGCAACTCCCTTTCCAACTGGTCAAATTTACTTTTGAAAGAGTTTTCCTTTTGACCAATTGAGGTGTTTGAGAGAATTATTTTCTTTTGCATTTGCCCAATTGAGGATCTGGGAGAATTATTCTCATTTTGTATTTGTCCAATTGTATGTTCTAAGGATTTGTTTTCTTGTTGCAAGGTATTAATTGTCTCTCCCAAATTTTCCAGTTGATTTTTAAACTCCTTCCTTATTTCTTCAAGGAAGACTTTCTGTGTTGGAGACCAGATCATATTCTCCTCAGAGGTTCTAGGTCTCTTTGATTTAGGGTCTTTTCCTTCCAAGAATTTTTCTATGGATCCACCTTTGTGCTTACCCTTCTTTATTTTGCTAAGACCTTGAGTTGGGGAGGGGCTGGTTCACAGGGGTTTGGGATCTCTAGAGCCTTTACTTACTGAGTGCAATTTCTCTGGCTGGCCAGTAGGAGGTGCTGGTTGCTTTCTCTGGAGTGTCTGTGGCCTTGATTGAGGCCTTCTCCCTTAGGTTGAAGGGAGGGGTTGAAGCTATTGAATCCTTTTGCCTTCAATCAATGGTGGGCATTACCCTGGATTGAGGTCATCCCTCTCCCTATTGTCAACTGGGATGGTTCTTCTGTTCATACACCTGTGCCTGAGGCAAAAGTAGTCTGTGATTGTGCTTGTTCTGGGAAGAGGACTCATCCAAAATGGAGGCATGGACTCAAAGTTTCTCAGACCTGAGGAGCCTGGGGATGGTGTCTGCTGCTCTCCTGCATGGGAACTCTCCCCTCAGCCTTCTCAGCAAGCTCCAGATGGTGAGTGCCTACACCAGTGCCTCTGGTCCCTAGTTGACTCAAGCCCCGAAGGTCTAGCCCCACCTATGATCTAGCAGGTCTTTCTCTCGGGCCCTCAGACTCCTCAGTTCCAATTCAGCTGCTAATCTGGCTGATCCGGGGTTTATCTGCCCTCTGTGCCCAGACTCACCTGCCCGGACCCACCCAAGGCTGCTGCAGAAGACAAATCCTGAGGTAGATGTTCTTTCTCCTGGCTTTTCTTTTTGGGTTTTGTGGGTTGGGTTTCTGTTAAGAGCTTTGTTTCATATGATAGATGGACAAAGATCAGGAGACTTTAGAACTGTGCCTGTCTTCTCACCATCATCTTGGCCCGGAAGTCCCCAACATGTTATTTTCTTCAGCATTTTTTTGGATCTCCTTGACTAAGCTGCTGACTTCTTTTTTCATGTTTTTTCCTACATCTCTCTCATTTCTTTTCCCAATTTTTCTTCTCTCTCCTTCACTTGATTTTCAAAATCTTTTTGTGAGCTCTGTCATAGCCTGAGCCCAATTTCCATTTTTCTTGGCGTCTTTAGATGCAGTAGCTTGGACTTCCTTATCTTCTGAATGAGTATTTTGATCCTTCTTGGGCTCATAGACAAAGTATTTCTCAATGGTCTTCCACTTTTTTTCTCTGTTTATTCATTTCCTCAGCCTGTGCTTAGTCTTGGGGGTATTTCCTGACCTCTTGACTATTATTGGAATATACCCCCCCCCCACACAGGGATCTCAGTGTGTGAAGCTCTGTCCTCCTTCCTAGTCTATGAATGACCAAAAGTGCACCTCTCTGCCATGGGGCTGAGGTGGGGAGGGTGCTGTTCTATGGGGGGCCTTAGACTGCAATCAGGTTCTTTTTTTTTTTTAGTTTTTTTTTTTTTTTTTTGCAAGGCAAATGGGGTTAAGTGGCTTGCCCAAGGCCACACAGCTAGGTAATTATTAAGTGTCTGAGACTGGATTTGAATCCAGGTACTCCTGACTCCAGGGCCAGTGCTTTATCCACTGCCACCTAACTGACCCTGCAATCAGGTTCTAAATGTGGTCAGAACCCCAGAGTCCTGTTCCAGGCACAGAGGACTGACCTTGGAAGTGTCTCTCTACTCCCCTACCTAGGCTGAGCACTCAAGCCTGGGGGCTCCTTCTTACTGGCCTGCTTCCAGTTCCTGGATCTGGGCTGCTGTGGCCACACTCCTTGCTAAGTGCCCTGAGGGTTGGGCTTCATGTACTCACTCTGGTAGAGGTCCCCCACCGATCTTCCAAGTTGTTTCAGGTGCTCCCCAGGGTATAGGTCAGGAAATTGCCCCCACTGCCATGAGCCACAGCTCCCAGCACCCTGGGGCTGCCTCTGGTAGCCTGAAGTTCCTTTACTCTGGCAGTCACCCCTCCAACCCCATGGAGCTGAGCCTTTCCACTATTTTCCAGGTAACCTCATGCTGGAGATCTACCTTACTGGATCCCTGTGTGGGTTCTGTATTTTGAAAATTTAGTTAGAATCCTTATTTTATAAGTTTTGAGAGAGAGCACCTAAGAGAAGCTCTTTTCCTATTGCCATCTTGACTCCTCCCCCTGTTTCACACTTCTTAAGTTGCTTTAAGAAGAATCCTAGCTGAGGACTAGAGGCTCATAAAATTTTTCCTCTTACTCTTCCCCTACTATCTATCTATCTATCTCTATCTCTATCTCTATCTCTATCTCTATCTCTATCTCTATCTCTATCTCTATCTCTATCTCTATCTCTATCTCTAATCTCTATCTCTATCTCTATCTCTATCTCTATCATCTATATCTATATCTATATCTATATCTATATCTATATCTATATCTATATCTATATCTATATCTATATCTATATCTATATCTATATCTATATCTATATCTATATCTATATCTATATCTATATGTCAAGTCCATTCCCCTCATTTGAGCTCTGACCTTCCTTAATCTAAAGTCAGTACTCTGTTTACTACATTTTGTAACTACCTCAATGATACTTTCAGATTTGAGAAGCACTATATAACTTTAGGAAAGAGAGGGTAAGAAAGATGAAATGAATTGTTGGTTTATGCTGAGGAGAGAGCTGGATCCAGAACTTCTTGAATCCAGGTTGACTAATTCATCCGTCATGCCGTGTTTCCTTAGACACATTTTTGACACCCAGTGCCCTCATTGATCTCTTTCTCTCTCTCTGTGTACACACACACACACACACACACACACACACACACACACACACACACACATATTCATCCATATGTACATGCATATTTTTAAGTTATAAAATTTTCTTCCACCCTTCCTTCCCATCCCCCCTCCCTCAGTGGTGAACTGTCAGGTTAGCATTGTACATGCCTATTTTGAGAAATATGTTTACAGATTAAATATTTTTAGTGTGAGGAATTGGGATTAAGGGAAAGAGATACATAAGAAATAATTTTTATAAAGTGCTCATCAGATTCTGAAGGGTTTATATAATTATCCTAGCTCCCCAAACAGGTGAGAGGAGCTGCTTCCATCAAGATTGTTCTTCTCACAATGTTGCTATTGATGTGTACATTTTTCTGTTGGTTCTACTCCCTTTGCTTAGAATCATGTCCTGTAAGTCATTCCGTACTTCTCTAGAGTCTAACCATTTACAGTTTCTTATAGAATGATATTATTCCATAGTATTCATGCACCATAACTTATTTATCCATTCCCCAATTTAGGGGCATCCCATCAATTTCCAATTCTTTGTCACTACAAGAAAAGCTGTTATGAATATTTTAGAACATTTAGGACTTATTCCCTTTTTTTATAATTCTTCTGGATATGGACTTAGAATTGGAATTGCTTTATCAAAAGGTATGAACAATTTTTTTGCTCTCTGGGCATAATTCCATATTGCTCTCTAGAAAGGTTGGATCTATTCACAACTCCACTAGCAATGCATCAATGTCCCAATCCTCCCACAGCCCCTCCAACATTAATCACTTTCCCTTTTTTCTCATCTTGGCCAATTGGATAGGTGTTAGATGATACCTCATCAGCTGTTTTAATTTGCATTTCTCTAATCAATAATGATTTGGAGCTTTTTTTCAGATGATTATAGATTTAATTTCTTCATTTGAAAACTATCTGTTCATATCCTTTTGCTATTTAGCAGTTGGGGAAAGACTTGTGACCTTATAAACTTGATGCAATTCTCTAAATATTTTAGAAATGAGACCTTTATTAGAACTTCTAGTTGTGAAGATTGTTTCCCAGATTTCTGCTTTCCTTCTAATTTTGGCAGCATTGACTTAATTAGTGCAAAAAACTTTTTAAATCTAATATAGTCAAAACATTCACTTTGCAGTTTATAATGTGCTCTAATTCTTGTTTGGTCATAAATTTATCCCCCTTTCCATAGATCTGATAGAATATTTCTTGGTCTATTACTTTATCTATGGGATTGTTCTTTACCCATTTTGACCTTATTTTGGTAATGGGTGTGAGATGTGGATCTATGCCTGGTTTTTGCCATACTATTTTCCAGTTTTCCCAACAATTTTTGTCAGATAGTGAGTACTTATCCCAGAAGCTGATGTTTTTAGGTTTGTCAAATAGTAGATTGCTGTAGTAATTTACTGCTGCATCTTTTTAATCTATCCTAATCCATTGATCCATTACTCTATTTCTTATCCATACTAGCAGTTTTGATGACTACTGTTTTATAGTATAGTTTTAGATCTGGTAGAGCTAGGCCACCTTCCTTTACATTTTTTTCATCAGTTTCTTTGCTGTGCTTGCCCTTTTGCTGCTCCAGATGAATTTTGTTACTATTTGTCCTAGCACAATAAAGAAGTTATTTGGTAGTTTGATTGGTATAGCACCCTCGTTGATCTATTTCCTCCTCAGCACAAACTGCCCTGAGAAAAGGATCTAATCATTCACTCATCAGATGAATTTAAATGTGCATTTTCCTCATAGGAAATTTCCATAAAAGTACTCTGAATGGAATAAAAATTATATTCCCTGCCAAAATGATTCTAAATACTAGGACATAGTATATGGCAAAAAAAATATGGTGGTGATGATGGGTATATAGAGAAACTTCTAAAACCTATTGTGGGAAGAATAGTGAAAAAAATTTGTTTGAACCACCGATACTTTTTTTTTTTCTAAAAGTCACACAGAGTTAGTAGAAGATGATTTCTACCCAGAGGTATTCTGGAGTTAGCCTCAAATGACTCATGCAAGTTTCTTGTTAAATTTTCTGTGAGAGCATTTACACCTTGGAAATTGACAAATGCTTCAAGTCAAGCCTTGATTTATTGTTTGGTTGATTGTCTAGACTTAAGAAAGTCATGTAGAAATGGTTAATAATGAAGATTACACTTATAAGTATGTCCAGGGCACATTTCTCCTTTGTATAGTTGATTGATAAGCATATTTCAGCATACCTCTGTCTCTTTTAGATTCCTATGGTCTAACCTATTGAAACTAGTTATTATTTACATGTGGTTCTGAGGTTATTCTTCATTTCTCAGGATCATAAATTCCATAAGATTATAACCCTTAAAGAGGTCTTTGAGTTTAACTCCCAAACCCTTACCCATTTAATCATAAGGTTTTTTTTAATCCAGTTTCATTAAATCAGATCATCTGTTGTACCACTTACCTGTCTTAATCAGAGCTCTTTATATTATAATCTTTAAAAGTAGGATTCATTATTAGTTCCATTTTAAATTTGAGGAAACTGAGACCTAGAGAGGTTAAATGACTTTCCCAAGGTCACACAGCTAATTTGTGTCTCAGGTGAGATTTGAAACTAATCTTTTTGCCCTCAAGTCTATATCTACAACCCTTACTTTCTCTTTCATGGGTGCCAGTTATCTCCTTAACTAGTACAGAAGCTTGTTGGATGTAGAAATCAAAGCATATATTCACTTTCTATCATGTCTTTCATGTATTAAATTTTCATTGTGAAATGAATGTATACAAATGCCAAATAGATAAGGTGATTGGAAGACAAGTATGTAAAGGGAAACTTATCCAGTCTGGAAGTCTATGCCAAGAGGTGTGATATTTATCTAACACCTTATTTATTGGGAAAGAATTCAAAGGGTTCTGGGCAGAAGATCAGACTGTATCCAAGTGAGGAAGAGGCAGGAATGAGAAAAGGATGCACAAGGAAGACCTGCCTGTTAGAATATCCAAGATACAGAAAAGAATAGATTGTAAAAGAAGTAGATTTCTTCTTTTGGGGTCTTTGACCTGGGCAGTAGTCAGATAGGGGTTAGAACCAGGGACATGTTGAGACAAACAGCTGTGTTATTTTAGGGAGCTCCAGCAAGAAGTGTAAAATTTTTTTCTATTTGGGGGATGAGGGAATGGCAGGGAAATGAACTTGACAGAAGCATGAGGAATTGATTTTAAAAACAAGAAGCTACTTTCTTGGAGTATGGAGGGGTCAACTCTTGAATGAATTTCAGGAGAAACCATTGATTCTCTTTCTGTGTGTTCTCAGAGAACATAGAGTACAAATTCCAACCATGCTACTTGCAGATTGTAGCAAGGTTTTTAATCTCCCTTTGTCTCACTTTCCCCAAATTATAGGTTCTACATGATGACCTTTGAGATCACTTTGAGTTCTAAATCTATGCTCTTCAGTTTTGACTCATATCAAAGGTACTACTGAAAGGCTAAGTGGATTCTATAATTCTATGCTATTGAATTATAATTTTGGTCAGAAAACTGATAATAGGGAATTATAATTTTGCTGTTTCATTTGAAGATGGGGAAATATGATTTTATCACTCAATTAACTTCAGAAAAATATAGTCATAACACCCCTATTGATCAGAGGGGTGAAAACATGGAGTCTGGCTTCCTAAAAGGAGACAGATTATAATTTGAAAAGGATGTGTACTTCCAACCCACAGGCCCTGAGCCAGGAGCAGAGAAAGGCCAAAGGACTGGCATCAGCAGATTTGCAATATGTGATATCAGGCACTGAGCACCCGCCAACAGTGCCTGAAATATGTCAGACTGCTTTATGGGCTGTCTTAAAGGCCAGTTGGACCATTTTATGCTCCTTATGGGAGTAGGAGCAAAGCCAAGGAAGAGGAAGAAGTGTTCAAATTGGGAAATAATGCTATGGGGTATCTAAATAAGAGGAAATCACAGTTTATTTCTGCCACAGAATTTGACCAGCTCAAAGAATCTCCATCCTTTGTATAGAAAAGGGTGGGTAGTAATGGGCTTCTAGGGATGTGGTTGGGGATTACATAAAAATTATCAATTAATGTCTCCTGAGAGTCATGGGAATTGTTTTTGTCTTTAACTTTAACCACTGATTTCTGGGGGTGTGTGAAATAGTATCATTGCCTCCCTCCATGGTGGGATTTTTTTAACTGTACTCTTGGAGTCCCCAGAACAAGAAGATATATAGTAAAATATGCCATTGTATGTAGTATTCTGATATGGTACTATGAGAAGAGCATTAAATTCAATACATCAAGCATTTTTTAAGGGGATGGCAAAACACAAAAATTAATTTTTCAGAAGACTTGATAATTACATTTATTAAACATCTACTGTTTTGCATCTGCTAGGTGCTGGAAATATGAAGATCAAACCATTAGATATGAGTAAAATGACCTAGGTTCAAGTTCAGACTCTGAATTCATTTTTCTTTCTGGTTCTGGTAAAATCTGGGAATTAGAAGAGGTTCAATAAAAAAATCTATTAGATATTTATTATGTTCAAGGTAAAGAAGCAGGAATGGAGGACAAACCCTGCCTTCAAGCAGCTTATATTTTACTTGAATGTGGAATATCTCTAAGATCCCTTTCTGATCTAAATAAATGATCCCCTTTACTTCTGTCAAAAACTAAGGATAATAATTCATCATGTATGTAGTTATTTTAAGTTTTTTCATTACCCCGCCATCAGCCTTTAATTTATACAATTATCCTCACATTCTAGGAAATGGTGAAGTTTTACAAGGATTCAATGACTTGACTTTCATCCCTTGGTTTCCAGTTTCTTATTTGATAATATAATCAGTAGTATCAATAGATGGCAAAAATCAGGACATTGCAAAGTCTATCTCTCCCACATTTATCTCATGCCTCATTTCATGCCTAAGAGATATCCAGTGTTCTTATACTATCCTCCTCTTGTCTTCCCTTTTTGTAGTTTATTTCCACAGGTAATATTCCATAATGTGGACCTTTTCTCCTATTCTGTCATCAAAATGGAGCAGATCCATGTTCCTTTCCTATAGGCTCTTACTTTCAGGGAGAAAAGCAAAATCTGTAAAGTAATCTCAGAATTGAATAGTCCATAATTTGGTAAGGTTTAATAGATTATATTTTCCAATTCCTTTGGATATTAATAGCAGAAGATGCCTTCTTTGTTTGCACATGGAATTTTATCATGGTTCAGCAATGACAAGTGAAGGGAAAGGGAATCAGAATGTGGTGTCTTTTCACCAAATTGATCCATCTCTTTTCTCCTTCCCCCCTCAAATCCATTACTATGGTGAAAAAAAGAATATAGAGATGGAAAAATTGGGATTGCTGAAATGAAGGGATACTATAGAATGGTTTGATTTTGCTTAGAAGTAGGGGAATCAAATTAAAGGTATAAAATGGGGGAAAAGAATACTTTTCCCCTAATCTTTGTTGAGCCTCCATTCCAAGCCCTGAATATGGGTATTAGTCCTGCCATATGCTTTAATTTCCTCCTATTTTCCTTCAGTGAATGAGATCATTCATATAAAGACAAGAATTGTAGAACTACATCAGAACTATTCTGATAGGTAAGTATTCAAGGAACAAGAAGTTTTCAAATAAAGGAATAGAAGCTATCAATTAGTATATGAAAAAAATTCTCCAAATCATGAAATGCAAATTAAAACAGCACCAAGGTTTTAGCTCCCATGTACCAGATTAAAAAAATAGAAGATAAAAGGTAAAATGATAATAGTTATAGGAACTGAGATAGGATAGGAATACTAATATACATTTAATTAAGCTATGTTTTGACTATTCTGAAAAAAGTTTTGGAATATAATTAAAAAGTCACTTAATTCTATCTAACTCTCCCCAGTATAGCCTCACCCATTGAGAAGGAAGGAATAAGAAAATTCCTGTTACATACATATGTACAAGTAAATAAGATTTCCATATTGGTCACGTCCAAGTCATTACTTCTCTATTAGGAGGTGGGTAATATGTTTCATTATTTGTCCTCTGAAATCATGATTGAGCATGGTACCTATTAGGATTCTTAATTCTCTCAAAATTGTTTTTATTCATCATTTTGTTGTCTTTGTATAAATTGTTCTTCTGATACTATTCATTTCATTCTATATCAATCCATATAAATCTTCCCAGATTTCTCTTGAAACTCTCCCCTTTAATCTTTGTTAAGCACAAAAGTATTCTCTCACATTTTTGAACCATGACTCGTTCAGCCATTCCACAATTGCAGCCAGGTGGCTCAGTGGATAGAGCACTGACCTTGAAGTCAGCAGGTCCAGAGTTCAGATCTGGTCTCAGATCCTTGAGACAAATTAGCTGTGTGACCTTGGGCAAGTCAATTAACTTTGCCTCACATCCACAGCCATTGAGCCCAGATGACTTCAGAGGAGACAGTGAGACTGGTGACTTAGCTCCTCACTCAAATCCAATTCAAATGACTGGCATGGCATCACCTTGATGTCATCATCTTCTTGGAGAATGAAGGAAAAACATCATCATCATCTACCAAGTCTCCTATACTGTGTTACTTCAAAAAGAGCTATAAATATTTTTATATATCTTAGAGTTTATTTTACTTGGGGTTAGTCCCCCCTCTTTTTCTATTCTTTCTCTGTGTATTCCTCTGTCCTCTATCAATTCAACTAAGTGTAAGGTTCAAGTATTAGCCCTTCCTTCTAGTTTGTAAAGATTATTACTTTCATACCCTTATTATATGAAATGATTTTTCCTAACCTCTTTTCTCCCTTTATCCTCCAGTGAATTCCTCTGCACTTCCTTTTATATTGTTCTTAAAAAAAGATAAACACCAATACCAGGTCTTTCATTTAATTAGGTTCCCTGTATCTTTCTTGATGGTGAGGGATTTCCATGGGAATATATTTTTCATCTTGCCTTTTTGAATATATACTATGCATAATTATTTAGTTATCATCCATTCACTTTTACCATTTTATTCTCTCATAACTACTAGATTTGAACTTTGAAATTTCTACACAGTTCTGGTCTTTTCATTAGGAATGTTTGGAAGTCTTTCTTTTATGAAAGGTCCATTTTACTCCTTCAGAATTGTACTTAGTTTTTCTGGAACGTAATTCTTGAATGTCAGTCTGTAACCTTTGCCTTCTGGAATAAAGCATTCTAAGTTCTGAAATCGTTTAGGCTGTTTCCTAAAATATGTATGATTTTCACTGAAGACTTGAGTAATTGAATTTGTTCTTTCTTTCTGATTTTAGTGTTTTTCTTTGAACTGGAAGTTCTGGATTTTAATATTCCTGGGAATTGTCATGAAATTTATTTTAGAGGTGACTAGTGTATTTTTTCTATTTTTACTTTACTGTTTCTAAGAGATCTGGGCAGTTTTCTTTTATGATTTCTTGAAATATGATGTCTAGCTTCTTCTGTTGTTCATGACTTTTTGGTACTGCAGTGGTTTTTAAATTTATTCCCCTTGATCTGTTTCCCAGGTCAATTGTTTTTGCTATGAGGAAGTCTACATTTCCTTCTATTTTTTTCAGTCTTTTGACTTTGTTTTAGCACTTTCTAGTGTTTCATGGAGTCATTAGCTTATGTTTGATCCATTCTAATTTTCAGGGAGTTTGTTGATTTTGTATCTTTTGTGTAAAAACTGTCAATCCCCTTTTCAGTTCTTCTTTTGCTTTCATTTCTTTTCCAATTTATATCTAGAAAATTCATTTCATGACATAAAATATTTTAGTTCTTTTTTTGAATTTTTAAAAATTTTCATCCATATGCACATGTATATTTTTAAGTTACAAAATTTCCTTCCATCCTCCCTTCCCACCCCCCTCCCCTCAGTAGGAAACAGTCAGGTTAGCATATTACATACCTATTTTGTTGAATATATTTACAAATTACTAATATTTGGCATGAGGAATTAGGATTAAGGGAAATAGATAAATAAAAGATCATTTTTATAAAGTATTCATCAGATTCTACAGGGGTAGTTTTTCCTGGGTTTGTTTGTTTTGATTTGTTTTTCTTCCTCTGGTTTGGGATAATACAGTCCATAACCAGTCTAATACAGTTGTCTTAGCTCTCTGGACTGTCAAGAAGAGTTCTGTCCATCAAGGTTGTTCATCTCATAATGTTGCTGATGTGTACATTGTTCTCTTGTCTCTACACCCTTTGCTCAGAATCAGATCCTATAAGTCATTCCATGCTTTTCTAGAGTCTGCCCATTTATGGTTTATAATAGAACAATAATATTCCATAGCATTCATGTACCATAACTTGTTTAGCCATTCCCCAATTGATGGACATCCCCTCAATTTGAATTCTTCATCACTAAACAAAAGAGCTGCTATGAATATTTTGTAACATGTAGGACTTTTCCCACTTTTTACAATTTCTTCTGGATATAGTCTTAGAATTGGAATTGCTGGGTCAAAGGGTATGAACAGTTTTATTGCTCTGTGTGCATAGTTTCATATTGCTCTCCAGAAAGAATGAATCCCTTCACAACTCCACCAGCAATGCATCAATGTCCCAATCCTGCCATAACCTCTCCAGCATTGATCATCTTCCCTTTTCTCATCTGGGCTAATCTAATAGGTATATGATGATACCTCATTATTGTTTTAATTTGCATTTCTCTAATCAATAGTGATTTGGAGCATTTTTTCATATGTATATATATATAAATATATATATATATATATATATATATATATAAATTTAAATTCTTAATTTGAAAACTTTCTGTTCATATCCTTTGATCATTTATCAACTTGGGAATGACATGTGACCTTATAAATTTGATGCAATTCTCTATATATTTTAAAAATGATACTTTTATTGGAGCTCCTGGATGTGAAGATTATTTCCTAGCTTTGAACTTTTCTTTCTAATTTTGACAGCATTGATTTTATTAATGGAGAAACTTTTTAATTTAATATAGTTGGGATCATACATTTTGCAGTTTATAATGTGCTCTAATTCTTGTTTGGTCATAAATTTATCTCCTTTCCATAGATCTGATAGATAGAATATTTCTTTGTATATTAATTTATCTATGGAATCACTCTGTGTTTAAATCCTGGACCCATTTTGACCTTATTTTGGTATAGGGTGTGTGGGGTGGATCTATGACTAGTTTTCCCAACAAATTTTGTCAAATAGTGAGTTCTTATCCCAGAGGCTGATGTTTTTGGGTTTGTCAAATAGTAGATTATTGTAGTCATTTTCTGCAGTTTCTTTTGAAACTATCATAATCTACTGATCCATTACTCTTATTTCTTAGCCAGTACCAGGCAGTTTTGATGACTGTTGCTTTTTAGTATAGTTTTAGATCTGGGAGAGCTAGGCCACCTTGCTTTACTTTTTTTTTATCAGTTCCTTTGCTATTCTTGCCCTTTTGTTGCTCCAGATGAATTTTGTTACTATTTTTTCCCTAGCTCAGTAAAGTAGTTATTTGGTAGTTTGATTGGTATGGCACTGAATAAGTAATTTAACTTGGGTAGAATTGCCATTTTTATTATATTAGCTTGACCTAACAATGAGTTTTTCACATTTTCCCCAATTATTTAGAACTGACTTTATTTGGGTGAGGAGCGCTTTATAATCGTGTTTATATACTTTCTGGGTTTGTCTTGGGAGGTAGATTCCTAAGTATTCAATGGTCTATAGTTATTTTAAATGGAATTTCTCCTTCTATCTCCTGTTCTTGGTTTTTGTTGTTCATATACAGAAATGCTGATGATTTATGAAGGTTTACTTTATATACTGCTACTTTGCTGTATGTGTTAATTGTTTCAAGGAGTTTTTAGATGATTTTCTTGGGTTCTCTAGGTATACCATTGTGTCATCTGCAAAGAGTGAAAGTTTTGCTTTCTCATTGCCAATATTAATTCCTTCAATTTCTTTTTCTTTTCTTATTGCTACGGCTAGTATTTCCCATACTATATTAAATAGTTCCAGTGATAAGGGGCATCCTTGTTTCACCCCTGAATTTATTGGACATGCTCTGAGTTTATTCCCATTACATATAATATTTGTTGAAGGCTTTAGAGAGATACTATTTATTATTTTAAGGAACACTCCATTAATTCCTAAACTTTCTAGTGTTTGTAATAGGAATGGATGCTGTATTTTATCAAAGGCCTTTTCAGCATCTATTGAGATAATCATATTATTTCTGTTGGTTTTACTATTGATATCTTTAATTGTGTTGAATATTTTCCTAATGTTGAACCATCCCTGCCTACCTGGTATACAATCCAATAGGGAGATTGCTCTATAATTTTTTTTGTCTGTTTTGGTTCTTCCTGGTTTAGGTATCATCATGTTGATATCATAAAAGAAATTTGACAGAACTCCTTCCTCTCCTATTTTTAAAAATAGTTTATGTAGAATAGGAATTAATTGTTCCTTAAATATTGGTAGAGTTCACTTGTAAATCCATCTGGACATGGAGATTTTACCTTAGAGAGTTTACTGATGATTTCTTCAATTTCTTTTTTTTTTTTGAAATGGGGTTTTTGAAGTAATTTATTCCCTCTTCTGTTAATCTGGCGGTTTGTATTTTTGTAAATATTCATCCATTTCACATAGGTTATTCAATTTATTAGCATATACCTCAGCAAAGTAGCTCCGAATTTTCTCTTTAATTTCCCCCTCATTGGTGGTTAGTTCACCCTTTTCATTTTTGATACTGGTAATTTGATTCTCTTCTTTATTTTTTAAAATCAGTTTAAACAGGGGTTTGTCTATTTTATTGGCTTTTTCATAAAATCAGCTCTTAGTTTTATTTATGATAGCAATGGTTTTCTTGCTTTCCATTTTATTAATTTTTCCCTTGAGTTTCAGAATTTCTAATTTTGTACTTAATTGTAGTTGTTTAATTTGTTCTTTTTCTAGCTTTTTTAGTTGCATACCTAATTCATTGATCTCTTTCTTTATTTTATTCATATAGGCATTTAGATATAAAGTTTCCCCTCAAAACAACCTTGGTTGCAACCCATAAATTTTAATATGATGTCTCATTATTATCATTTTCTTGGATATAATTCTTGATTATTTCTGTTCTTTGCTGTTTGATTCACTCATTCTTTAAGATTAAGCTATTTAATTTCAATTTGCTCTTGGTTAATCATTCCTTGATCCTTTATTTTATGTAATTTTTATTGCATCATAGGCTAAGAAGTATGTATTTATTATTACTGCATTTATGAATTTGATTTTAAGATATTTTGACCTAATACATGGTCAGTTTTGGTGAAGATGCCATGTACTACTGAGACAAAGACATATTCTTTTTTAACCCCATTAAGTTTTCTCCACATATCTATCATATCTAAGTTTTCTAAGATTTCATTCACCTTCTTAACTTCCTCATTGTTTATTTTGTTGTTAGATTTATCTAGTTCTGATAGAGGGAGATTGAGATTATTTACTTAATTAATTAAATTAATTAATTAATTTCTAACTGTTCAATTCTAATTTATAAAATTTTACTTTCTTCCATTATCTTCTGTGTTTCTTTTTCCAGTTGGTTATTTTTTATTTTTAATGGAGTTGATTTCTTTTGTCAACTTGTCACAATTTTCCTGCATGCCTTCATTTCTTTTTTCCATTTTTTCTTTCTTCCTCTCTTCTTCTGTTTTTGAATTATTTTTTAAGTCTTTGATGAGCTTCTGTATTTCTGTCCAATTTATATACTTCTCCTGTGAGTGATTTTTTTCACTGCTTTCTTCTTCAGACATGGCATTGCTGTTATCTTTATCTGTAAAATAGTTTTCTATAGTGAGAGCTCTTTTAGCATTTTTGTTCATTTTTGTTGTTGTAGTTCTGTTCCTGAGTTTATATAGATCCAAGCTTTTATTTTGCTGGGGTCTGATCCCTGGCCTGTTGTTGGTCAATATGTTGCCTGTGCAGTCTAGGCCTTGCCTTTACAAAGGTTTGTTTCCTCCTTTATGTCCACATTCTGACTTAACAGAAGATTGTTCCTGACCTAATCCTGTCTTTTACCCTGGTGCTCTCAGGGTTCAGGCTTTGTTTGTAGTTGGGATCCTCCCTGCTGGCTTGCTATCTAACTGCCCGGACCTCTGTTATTAAGCTGTTGAGACCTGGATTGCACTGTGGCAGAAAGCCTCCTGCTGGCTTTCCCTGTTCTCCCACCTCCTGGACTTTACTGCCCCTTTCCCCCCAAAGAAACAGACCTTCACAGAAGATCCTCCATGATGTCTACAGTTGAAAACTTCTTTGAATCTTCTCTTTTCTTTTGGTTGGGATCTGTAGTGTGAATGTCAGAGTAGAGGCTTCATTTGTCTTTGTTTGGGAAAGGTTCCCGGAGCAGGTTAGCTTGGTGCCATCATCTTGGCTCCATCCTGGAAGTCCCTTAATGTTGTCTTAAACTACAAGAGCATCAGATCAATATTTTAGCTCTTAAAAAAAAGCAAAACTTTGCTTCATATCTTCCAGGAATTGTAATTGAATTTGTGCCCAAGCTGCATTTTATAAAGATTATATTGTTCTAAGATCTCAGAAACTGCTCAGGCTTGGAATCTGAAATCTTTGAGTATTCCTCAAATTGTCTGGATTTGGGAAAAAGTTTGATTGTCTTTCTTGTCTGAATTTTTCAAATTCCTTACTTGGGCTTTCGTTGAAGCAATAATAAACTACTGCTGCTTAGACACTAGAATGTAACTGAGAAACTTCATGACAGTACATGATATTCTGGTCTGATTATGGGACTGCTACTTGTTATGGTACATAGCCTCTTTCTCCATGGGCCCTAGTGTGCTCAATACATATTCTGAATATCCCATCCACAGTGTCCGTAGACATCTCTGTCTTTCACCCTGTGCTGACCTGGACTATAGACAAATGGCTCACTGTGACTCCTTGGATTTCCATGTCATTATTCATTCTTTTGTATTTTCTATATCTGTTCAGAGGAGTTTTATGGGAAAGTTCCTCAGTGCATTGCTTCTTGATACTCTACTATCTTGGTTTTGCCAATATTAATGATTACTAATGAGTGAATTCTCCACCCCCTTCCTATTTTCTTCAGGACTTTACTAGGAGTAAAGTGGGTGGGGGTAGTGGGGAAGAGGATATGAAAGAGGTAGTAGTTTGGGTAGAAGAACATCTAGAATTCCATAAATCACACAAAATAGGCATCCATCCCATGTACCTATGTATCTATATATATGTATGTATGTGTGTGTGTGTGTGTGTGTGTGTGTGTGTGTGTGTGTATACCTATTTCAAACATTTATTAAGCTCTTGCTCCTTGAGGAAAATTCAAAAAAATTAATACAGTGTCTGGAACTTAGTAGGCATTAAGTCAGGGCTTACTAATTGATTGCTTACTATGTCCCAGGGGTGGGGAACATGCAGCCTGGGGGGTTCTATAAGACCTTGAGTCTTTTGGCAATCACAGGCAGGACTGGAAGCTTGTTAGGGGTGAATTAATTAAAAGTTTGAACAAATATAGCCCACAAGTGATGGGATAAATAAACAAATGACCCTTGAAAGGAGAAAAAAGTTCTCTACCCCTGCTTTATACTAAGTGTTATTTCTGGGCAATATGAAATAAGATCCCTTATTTTTTAAAACATTGTTGAAGGTAAATTAAAGAGTTCAATGTGAAGAGTTGTTTTTCCAACACAATGCTGATTTACTAAAGTACAGTATTTAGTAGAAGAGTTCTACATTGGGTTTCTCTAGGTCTGAAGGCAAATCCTTATGTTCCTTGGCTCAATGGTTAAGTTCCCAAGTTTGCTTTACAAGAGTCTAGCTCCTCTTCTGTAATACAATCTGTCTGAACTCATGGCAGCCATGTCTCACTGTGGCTGTCAACTTTGGTGTCCTTATTGCTTCACTAGGTTTCCCAAGGTCTAACATCTGGATACTGTAACACCAAAATTAAAATGCAAGTGAAAAGACAAGAGTCCTGAAATTAGGCAAACATGAGCAGGGTCACAGAATCTCCATGGAAGAAAAAACAGTGAGCTCAAAGACTGACCTTTTATATATGCCTTGCTGTGAAAGATGATCCACAGACTGACAAAATCTCTCAATAGCAGAGTCATTCATCTTTCTGGACTTCAGCACAGGGACAGATCCTCATACTAGCCTACTTTCTGCAGGATGCTTTCACTTTCTATGGCATCATGGACTCTAGTAAGAAGATGGTAGATCTCTAAGAATTATTTAGAGAGAGACTTCTGGGTATGATAGAAAATTCTCCTGGAAAAATATTGGTAGCAGTGAACACTGGGATCCTTCTATTCAGATAGGTTTGATGATGATACCAAAATAAACTCTTTTATGGCAAGTAAGACTTATGTGGAGGTGAGCCCCTAGGTAACAAGACTTTAGAGGTGTGTGTACATATTTCAAACATTTATTAGTAGAGCTTCCTCTTATTTAAATATTTATCCAATATCTTATTAGACAAAAACACAAGTCATTCCATTTCACTATTAGAGAGTATTTCAATTTCCAATCTTCCATGTTATTTTTTTACCAATTCACCTTTAATAATCAAGCCAAATAACACCGTTGACAATGCCAAGAAAACTACAACTGTCTTTGATTCCTCTGTCACCAAATGAGCATTTTCTGATATAATATTCAAATGAACATATTCTGATTTTCCAATCCCATCTATCCTTTAGATTATCTTCTTACTTTCTTGCCTTTGGCCTGTTCCATTTCACATGGCCTTGCCCATATGCTTTTGATATTCCTGAAGCCCAGCTCTGCTCTTCAATATTTCTCTCAATCTTCTTACTCTGATTTGCTCTGTATTAGAAGCATAGGGAACCAGTTTACTTCTTCCTGTTCTCTTTTTTGCAGTTTGGCCCAGGAAATGAGCCTTAACGGCCACTTATTCTCAACTACAGGTAATAAATGAACAGTAGAAAAGTCAATGTTTCAGTATCGGATGGTGTGGTAGAAATCATTCTGCAATTGAAGTTAGGAGAACTGATTGAAATCCCTAATCTTTTGCTACTAGTCAGATAACCATAAGAGAGCCATGCCACTTCTGAGTTTATGATTTCTCATATAGAAAATTGGATTAGAATTTGTATCACTGACTTTATCAGTGTGTGTGGTAAGAGTGTTACAAATTTTAAAATGTCATAGAAGTGGAAACTATTCTGAAATGAATATTACTTTAAGAATGAAACAGAAGGGAACATTTTCAATAAATAGAACTGGAGACTAATTTATACAATGACTACAGAATTGTAAATAAAAATGAAAACAATTTTGGAAAACTCTGAAACTCTTGAGTGATATAATGACCAACTATAATTTTAAAGCCCAATGATTTAACATCTTAAGAGGAAAGACCAAAGGTAGAGAATGATAAATAAACTTTTAGATGTTTCTTTGGTGGTGACTTTTTAAAATTTTTTTTTTAATTTAAAGCAATGGGTCAAGAGACTTGCCCAAGGTCACACAGCGAAGCAATTATTAAGTGTCTGAGGTCGGATTTGAACTCAGGTACTCCTGACTCCAGGACTAGTGCTTTATCCACTGCGCCACCTAGCTGCCCCTAGTAGTGATTTTTTTGATGTAGTTTTTGACTGATTCGTTTATAAGGAATAGAGAAATGAATTAGTAAAAAAGTGATAAAGATGAGAGGAAAGAAAAGAACATCAAGAAAAATAAAACTCATAGAAGAAAAATGTTTAATAGGATACAAGTGGTAAATGTGAATCACTAACTAGCTTGTTAAATGTTGTTAGTATACACTTTAGGGTTTTGTTTTGTTTTTTGCAAGGCAATTGGGGTTAAGTGGCTTGCCCAAGGCCACACAGCTATGTATTTAGTAAGTGTCTGAGACTGGATTTTAACCCAGGTATTCCTGACTCCAGGGCCAGTGCTTTATCCACTGCGCCACCTAGCCCCCACTAGTATACACTTTAGAAAGAGCAAAGTATAAACAAATTCACAATTTCACGTTCAATCATTTTTCTTCTTTATGTATTGGCATATTTGTGTTAGATGATGACTGTTTAACTCATAATAAAAACAAAATTATAAAGAAAAACCAACATCTCCTCTATATAGGTGTTTCTCTTGAGATCTCCAATCCACATATTATCAACCTTTTATCTGGTTCAGTTCCTTAGAGCTGGAGGGATCAGAGCCTACAGTGGTATCGCCAAGGGCCATGCTAAGTCAATAGGCAAATATCAAGGAACTGTGTCTGCTTTCTTATGGAAAAAGCAAATGTACATTGGATACAGATTTCCTTAAAACTTGTGTATCCTACAGGTAGATATACTCAGATATCTTTAGAGCATAACATGCCATTAAGATTCAGAAACCTGTTTAAGAGAGAAATAGTAAATTCTGCAAAGCTCCCATTGAGTGGGAGTACCAGTGAGCTATGTAAACAACATGAGTCTCTGAGAATTTACTCAGTATATGATTCATCTCTCCAATCCAGGTTTCTGTCCCAGACAGGGGCAATGAGGCAATGTTGGGGAGTTGGTGGCTAGAGTTCTGATATAAATGTCCATAGTAGATAGAACTTTAGGTTTGCAGTCAGGAATACCTGGGTTCAAATACTTCCCCAGATACTTACTTGCATGACTCTAAATAACCAATTAATTAATAGCTTTCTTTTGAAAAAAATGAAAGGTTTAGATACAATTATCTTCTAAATCTCTTTCAGCTCTGAATCTGTGATCTTCTTACCAGAGGCTATGGATATATTCTAAATAATTTATTTTCTGATAGTAACTTATAATGGGATTGTCAACCATGAATTTATTTAAATCTATTAATGAAATCATTTGTAGTTTTTCTGTGAGTGGGACTTATCTATGTCCACAGTGTGGCCATGGAAGGAGACTAGCATGCTTTTCCCATCCTTACTCCTACCCATGTGCAGAAATTTTGGAAATTCTACCACATGTGTCATTGCAGAGTCAGGATGCAAAAGAATCTTGGAAGGAATTGGCCTAGATCTAATAAGGTGACATTTAATAAGAATCAATAAAAAGTTTTGAATTTCCACATTAAAAAAAATCAACTTCTAGGGCAGCTAAGTGGCATAGTGGATAGAGCACCAGTCCTGAATTCAGGAGATCTGAGTTCAAATTCGACCTCAGACACATAATAATTGCCTAGCTGTGTAATATTGGGCAAGGCACTTAATCCCATTGTCTTGCAATAAAACCAAAACAGTAACAGTAACAACAAAAATCAGCTTCCACAATTAAAAGATGGGGAGGTACATTATGAAAGCAGTACTATCAAGTGGACAGTGAATAGAAAAATGGTTTAGAAGTCAGGAACATCTTCATTTGAATCCAGTATTAGATACTTTCTAGTCATGTGATAAGGGGCAATGTACTTATCCTCATTCATTCTTATCCCCAACCAAAAAATGGGGACAATAATGACACTTACCTTCCAGGGTTTTTTTTTTTTTTTTGTGGATCTAGAGAGATACTTAACACAGGGCCTTATTCCATAGGAAAAAATATGTGTTAGTTGTTATTATTAACATTATCATCTATATAATTAATTATTTCTATTATTATTATTATTATTTTCCTACATTTTCTCAGTATGAATCAACAGTGAGATGTGGCAGCTTTGAAAAACTAATGGGATATTGTGCCATATTAAAACTAGAATAGGATTTTATTCTGCCCTCATTAGACATCATCTAGAGTATTATGTGTAGTTCTAAGTCTCATGGCATAAGAAGGGCATTAAAAATCTGGAAATCGTCTGAACTTCTCTAGAAATGTGATTTTTTTTACTGTAGGAATTTTGTACCAAAGGATTCCCAATCCCATACTTACTTCTAATATTTATTTCTAAGTTTAAAAATAGAATCTGGAGAATTTTCAGAGAAGAACAACTAGAATGGTAAAGAGCTTGAGTATGTGGCAAATGACTGCTAGGTATCCTCAGGGCTCCAAGATTAGCCCTGAAAGGTTGAGGGTATTTTTCCTAATAAAAGAGCTCACAAGATCTTACTAATATGTTTTCTATCATCATTATAAGTTGATATCAACTATTCAGTCAAACTTGCTTATTTTGAAAGAAATATGCCACTCCATTGGCTTAGTGAAAACAGTTAATACAAAATAAACCCCCAAAGTTTGATGCAACTTCCAACCAGTTCATATAGAAAGTTCAATACAAAAATGAGCTCAAGCTTGAATGGTAACACATAACGAGGTAATTAATAGTTCCCAGTATCTATTAGGTTCTTTGTAGAATCTTGACTCTGATCCAATCTGTACTTTGGTCCCAATCAAGACAGTGATAGAAAGTTTTGAAGTCCCAAATTCTCCATACTTTAGAAGTTCATAGGTTCTCCAGACAAGGGATTGGGCTGAAGGTCAGAGCATGTGCTTCCTCCCTGGTCGTCCAGGGGTTTGGTTAGAATGCCCTCTCCTGGTTTGTCTCATTTCAATTCCAGCTAATACATTGGTTTTGTACAGGGCCCAGAGGGCATTACTAAGGTCCTTAGCCTTGAACATATTTTTTGTCACACAGGATTGTATTTAGATCATGGTCACATGTCATAAATAATTAAAGTGTGGTTTCACCTGTCAAAAACACTGAATTTTAAATAAGCTAGAAAAATCAAAGAAAAGGCTAAAAAGGTAAAAGAAAGGAGAACTTTTTAGCTAGGATGTAGCAACAAAACTTAGAGCTGAAACCATGAGAGAGCAGAATTGGAGAGTTTTCTACCAAGACGTATGCTGTTTTCTATTCTTTCTGAAAGATCATAGCAAGTCAGCTCAAGTAAAAGCCATATTTACATACATAGTTAAAATATATATGTATATATGCATATATATATATATATATACATATATTTTAATCTCCTATGATATGACAGGTATTGTACTAAGACCTTGGGATACAAAGAAAGGAAAACTACAACAATGGCAAAAGCAATCCCAATTCCTGCAGCAATCTCCATTTAATGCAGGAGATAGCAGGTAAATAGTATTTACCATTTTGCAAACAAGATAAATAAAGGATAAATTGGAGATAATCTTGGAGGATGGTATCAAGATTTAGGAAGACTGGAAACTTTATATGAAACTTGAAGGATGCCATCATAGCAATATGCAAAAAAAAGAATTTGAAATATGGGGGACAATTAGTAAAATTGCCTGGAAATGGAAGATGAAGTGTCTCTATGGAGCTAGTGTGAGGATAGTGTGAGGAACAGTGCCACTTAGTAAACTATAATTCCATTGAAAAGTAAGCACAGAGAGTCTAATAGACTATTTCTATAATATGTAATATATTAATATATAATATGGAATATATTAATATATAAGTATATATAACATACATATAGAAATATAGCTAATGCTCACATATATACACCTAAACACACTTTTACACACACATATATGTGTATAAATATATACACATACACACAATACACACACATATATGTATATATAAATATACACACCTCTATGTTGTAAAATGCTGTTTGTAACATCAGCAGATCTGTTGTGCTCTGTGAAGAACACCCCCTTTTGAATCCAGGCATTGTGCTAAATCTTTTAGAAATTTTTTTTCTCATTTGATCCTCACATTTGAATTGGCTATTATTATTTTACAGTTGAGGAACTAGAGTAACACATAGGTTAAGGGACTTTCCAGGGTTGTATAGTTGGCAAGTGTCTGAGGTAGGATTTAAACCCCAGTATTCCTGATTCCAAGTCTAATACTCTCCTATGAGTCATCTAGCTATCTCTTCATACACAGTGGTAAACTTACTGAGGACTTTGAGAAGAGGGAAGGAATATCAAGTTCCTGAAATTCTGTAATTGTGAGCTGTTTTTGCCATATTATTCCTAAATTGTGCCATGGCATTTGTGTTTCTATAAAACTAGTTCTAAAAGGTTTTTTTTTTAATTAATTATATTTAAAAATTGAAGTTTTTTATTTTGTCATGTTATTTTAATAAAAAAAGAGAATTTTTATAGGAAATATAATTGAGTGGAATTGTGTATTAATTTACATTCCTAGTTCTATGAAAAATATAATCATTTGGATCATATGGCTTATAACCTGGGCATTCAGCATCTGGCAGCTTACCCAAATGAAAAACACAGAGCTTGGGTAAAAATAGATAGATTCATTCATGCCAGCTTTATAAACATATAAAATGGTGGCAAATGGTATAGAGAAACAGGACCAGCATGTGGGCAGATGGATGGACAGACATATTTAGACATAACCAAAGTCAGAAAACCATAATCAAAATAAGCAGTGTAATTTTTTCTCTTTAGATCCCTTTCATAGAATTTAACAACCAACATCTCCTACATCAAATACATTCATTCCATTATAATAAACTCTATTTTATGTTACTATTCGTGAGCCAAATTCAACTTGAATTCTTTCACATTCTAAATAAATTGGTGTTTGCCTGGGAATGCAATTGTTTGCAAGAGTCACTTTCATTTTTCCTGTTTATTAGCATCATAAGCAGTTTCCATTTGGTGGTGTCTTATTTCCCTGCTGTTATTTTTTTTAAGTACAATGAGATTTTAAAGGATAACATTTTACAATTCTACCATGTGAGAAAGTAAAATTCACTGAATATTTGTCATTGCTGCCTTGGACAGTCAGCTTTGCTTTACATTCCAAAAGCAGCATAATTAGTGTCAAATGCACAGGCAAGAGGAATGAGATGCCTGTTCATTTATTGTGTTTTTTTTTTTTTTAGATTTTTCAAGGCAATGGGGTTAAGTGGCTTGCCCAAGGCCACATGGCTAGGTAATTATTAAATGTCTGAGATCGGATTTGAATTGAGGTACTCCTGACTCCAAGGCCGGTGCTCTATCCACTGTGCAACCTAGCCTCCCCAAAGCTAGTGGTGATACCTGTTCATTTATAAAGTAAACATTTATATATATAATACCCTATGCTAGTCATAGTAAGAATATGAAAAGGAATATGATATGGCCCTTGGACTCAGGGAGTTGGTCTAATAGGAAGATAAGAATTTAAGTAAATGAATACAGTAGAATACACTATACAATATAAACCATAGCAATGTCATCAGGAAGATGGAAGGTCCCAAATTCTCCATACTTCTTGAAGGTCTTTCTCAGAACAAGGGACTGGGGTTAAGACCCTCCCTGGTCCTACGGGTAGCTGCTTCTCAGGGGAGACAACTTTTAGCTGGAGAAATTGATAAAGACTTCCTGGACAAGGTAGCATTTGAGTAGGGCTTTGAAAGGAGAATGCAACAGTGAATAGAATCCTCCACTGGAAATTAAGAAAAAAAATGGTTAAAATTCTGTTTCTGACAATTAACAGCTGTTACCATGAACAATTCACTTGTACTCTCTGAACCTCAATTTTCTCATCTGTAGAATGGAGATAGGAGTACTTTTCTCATAGGGATTTTAGCTCCAAGTAAAGTGTCATACAAATGTCATACAAGTTTTAGATTATTTTTATTGTTTTCTAGTCATTTTCAGTAGTATCCAAGTCTTCAAGGCACTATTTGGGTTTTCTTAACCAACATATTGGAATGGTTTTGCCATTTCCTATTCAGACTCATTTTGCAGATGAGGAAACTGAGGAAATAGAGTTAAATGACTTGCTCAGGGTTACACAGTAAATCTATGAGGCTAGATTTGAATTCAGTAAGGTGAGTATTCCTGAGTCCAGGTCAAGTGCCCTATCTACTATGTCAGGTAACTGCTCCTTTAGACTACTAGATGTATCTGTTATCTTAACCTTAGCTTCAGTGGAGATAGGGAAGTGTAGTGACAAAAGTAAATGGAATAACATAAGCAAAGCTATAGTTAGGGAGGGAAAAGAAAAAAGAGGGAATAATAACTTTGTATGTGACCTATACTAGGTATTGTATCATATTGATTAGAGACCTGGTCTTGAAGCCAAGATGATAAAAGTTCAAATTCGTTCCTCTGAAAATACTTTGTGACCCTGAACAAATCACTTAAGCTGTTAAGTTTCAGAGCATTAGTAAAGGAATCTCCTCATTCAGCATATATACATGTGTGTACATATGTCTTCATGTGTATGTCAATATCTATATGACATGACAGGTCCATCCCCCACCCCTAGTTCCCATGGATGCTGCACAGCTACATATCTAAAATTAAAATGTAAAACATGCTAATATATACCGTTAATATGCTTACAAAGCAAGAAGGAACTAATAAGACATCTATAACTAAGTACAGCACAAAGAAAAATGTATGATCCATACCAAGTATACTGGAGAAATTTAATCTGTGCAGATGTGCAATCATAGAGGAGGGGAGAATGAGATCAAGGAACAACTCTAGTTGTTTGTTTGGGGTAAAGAAAAGTGTGAAAGGGGTCTTATGTGAAAGACGAAAAGATGGAAGTTAGACTGTGCTCAAGTGCTAGACAAAGAGTTTTTTTTTTATCTTAGAAGGAAAAAGGAGCCATGGAAGGTTTTGAGAAGTCACACAATCACAGAGTCAGTCTCATGTATGAAAAAGAAGATTTTTGGGTGATGTGGGAAAGATGCATGGATAAGGAAGCAAGGTAGTAACCTGAAAACCAGGAACAGAAGAGCAAAGTGTTCATCTCAGTCATACACTGGTCTGGACTAGTGCCCTTCATTGCCTTGATCTATCTACTTTCCTGCCCATTAATCTGATAAAATTCATGACTTAATTAACTGATATCTTCCCTGTCCTATGACTTGCATATTCCTCACTTTTGGTCTCCTAATCACTGTGATTTGCAGTCATGTGAATCATATATCCATTCCCTATGCTGTCTCTCAGTTCTCTCACCTGTAACCAGCTCAGTCCCTTCCTAGTCCTTCTTCTCTTGTAATTTCCCCTTCCACTGTATCCTAAATAAAACCTGGGGCACCTAGGTGGCACAGTGGATAGAGCACTGCTCTTGGAGTCAGGGTTTTGAATCAAGCTTCAGACACTTGACTTTTACTAGCTGGTCCCTTAATCCTGATTACCTTGTATCCAGGGTCATCCCCAGTCATCCTGATTCACATCTGGTCATTGCACCCAGATGACTCTGGAGGAGAAAATGAGACTGGTGCCTTAGCATAGTCCCCCTCACTCAAATCCAATTCATGTTCTTGTCATGGTAACCCCTCCCAGATGTTGTGGTCTTCTTCAAAAATGAAGGACAAACATTAAATAAACCTCTGTCATTAGCAAGGTTGCCTTCATTGTTTTTTTCTGCTAATGAAACCATGGCTATATTAGAAGATAAGTTATTTTTGATCACCATATCCCCAGAAGAGTATGAGTGATTAAACTTCTTTTACATTAGTTTGGATTTTACTTTGGGGGGGTACTATACTTTATCTTATTTAATTTTTAAGAATATTTTAATTTTCCCAATTTCATATAAAACAATTAGAGCCCATTTTTTTGTTTTTTTCTCAAGCAAATGGGGTTAAGTGGCTTGCCCAAGGCCACGTAGCTAGGCAATTATTAAGAGTTTGAGGCTGGATTTGAAGTCAGATTCAAGGCTATATTTGTGCAATCATGAAAAACATGTATCAGAGGTGGAGTCAAGATGGCAGAGTAATGGCTGGTACTTGCCTGCTCTTCCTTAAACTCCTCAAATTACCTTCAAATAATGGCACTAAACAATGGAGTGAAACAAGTTTTTAGTTCAAAACAACTTTGAAAAGGATGGTTGCACCAGAATGAGAGAGGACCACAGCCCAGTGCAGGCTACAGGAGCACAGCACTGGCCCCAGCACCAGCCTTGGCTGGTAGTGGCAGTTGCTTCTAGGGCTCTCAGCCCACAGACAATAACAGCCTTGAACAATTGGTCAGAAGAAGATTGCAAGGGTTTCTTTTCTACTACTGAGGCAAGACTCTGCTCTTTTGCTCGTACTCAGATCAATGTCATAGCCCTAGATGGTGGTACCAGGGTCAGAAGGAGTACTAACACACCAGAGCTGGTAGCCTCAGGGGAACAGAGACCCCCCTCACAGTTCCAGTCGTCTCTCACAGATCAGAGCATGGGTGAGGAGACAAGTCATAGCTCTCCTTAAATCATACCACCCTATAGAACTGAAAACTTACTAGAAGTAGCTCTGAAAACAGCTGAACAAAACCCCTGAAACCTGGGACTTGAAAGCAGAGACCCACTTGAGTAAAGATTAAATCAAGCAATAGAATGGGAAAAGGAGGCAACAGCAAAAAAAAATTCTTGCCATGGAAAGTTACTATCATGCAAGTGAAGATCAAGCCAGACAATTTGGTGAAGAGAAGCTAGGCTTTCCTTCAGAACGGACATGAATCAAACCTCTTAAAAGATTTTGGATGGACAGAACCTACAGAAGGACATCTTCCAATCTGTCATGGGGGAGTGTAGGTATGCTCAGGGCAGATAGCAGGAACCCATGCAGGGGCAGCGGGGTGAGACCAGGGGACTTACCTGAGAACCACTGTGGAAACCTTTGCCATGTGCATGGTGAGTGGATAAGGAGAACTCTGGCATGGTTGCCTAGACACCTATCCAGCCAGCTTGGTTGGTCTGGAAGGCCCAAGCTATAAACTCCTATGTATTTCCAGCAGAACCCTCCAATTTCCAGGCTGAGACACTATTGCTCCTGTGGGAGGGTCTGACTTTCTCCAGCACAAATATAGAAACATCCCCAGGTGTTCTCATCTTTCCCCAAGACCTAGGAGTGGGTGGCAGATCTTCCCCCATGCTGATTACCCAGAGAGAGCCTCTGGCATTTCTAACCCAGCTTGTGTGAGGACAGCCAGATTCAGTCCTAGACCTAGTGAATGGGCTACTGAAACCTCCTACACAGCCTGTCCAGAGAAAGCTTCTAGTTCCTTGCCAGAGAGTTCCCATAGTAACCCTGGATGTTTCTGATTCCAGTGAGCTAGACCTCCTAGGGATCTCAATACTGAAAATTTGCAAACAAAACCATCCCTCAACACAAGAACCTAGGGAAAACTAACATCCCCAAATGAAGAAAGGCTAGCTGCAAAGCCAGGTCTATTAAATGTTACCTTGAAGACAAGGAAATTATTAACCAGAATCTCATAATATGTTGCTTACAACAAACACATTTGAAGCAGCGAGGTACATACAGAGTAAAGGTAAAAGATTGGAGAAGAATATATTATGCTTCAGCTGAAGTGAAAAAAAGAAGGACAAATCTGTGATTAAAAGAGATAAGGAAGGAAGGAAATTATATCCTCCTAAAAGGTACCATAGACAATGAAGTAATACTAAATATGCATGCACTGAAGGGTACAGAGAACACGTTGATTGATAGATAGGAAGACATCAGAAAAAAAACTCTACTAGTGGGGAATCTCAACATTCCTCTCTCAGAATTAGATAAATCTAACTATTAAAAAAAATCAAGAAGGAAATTAAGAAGGTGAATAGAATGTTAGAAAACTTAGATATACTAGACCTCTGGATAAAATTGAGTGGGAATAGAAAGGGAAATTTTTTACTGTGTTACCTGGCACTTACATAAAAAATTAACCATGTATTAGGGCACAAAAGTCTCATAATCAAATGCAGAAAGTCAGAAATATTGAATGCATCCTTCTCAGGCCATGATGCAATAAAAATAACATGTAATAAAAGACCACATAGAGACAGGCCTAAAACTAATCAGGAACTAAATAACTTAGTTTTAAAGAATGAGTGGATCAAACAACAAATCACAGAAACGATTAATGATTTCATCCAAGGCAAAGCTAATAATGAGACAAAATACCAAAACGTATGGGATACAGCCAAAGCAGTTATTAGGGGATACATTATATCTAAATGTTTTCATGAGCAAAATAGAGAAAGAGACAATAAACAAATTGATATGCAACCTTAATAGTTAGAGAAAGAAAAAAATAAAAATCCTCAATTAAATATCAAATTAGAAATTCTGAAACTTAAAGGTGAAATTAATAAAATCAAAAGCAAGAAAGTAAGTGAATTAATACATAAAACCAAAAGTTGTTTTTTTGGAAAAAATCAATAAAATAGATAAACCTTTGGTTAATTTGATTAAAAAAGGAAAGAAGAAAACTAAATTAGTAGTATCAAAAATGAAAAAGGTGAATTCATCATCAATGAGGAGAAAATTAAAGTAATTATTTGGAACTATTTTGCCCAACTATATGTCAATTATTTTGATAATCTAAGTGAAATGGATCAACATTTACAAAAATATAAATTGCCCAAATATATAAATTAAATACTTAAATAACTCTATCTCAGAAAGAGAAATTTAACAAGCCATCAATGAACTCTCTAAAAAAGCAAAAATCTCCAGGACCAGATAGATTCACAAATGAATTCTATCATTCAAGGGACAAATTGGTTACAATTTTATATTAACTATGGGAAAAATAGGGGAATTCCTTCTATGACACCAATATTGTGCTGATACCTAGACCAGGAAGTCAACAGAGAAAGAAAATTATAGACCAATTTCCCTAATGAATATGGATGCAAAAATTTTAAATAAAATATTACCAAAGCAATTATAGCATGCTATCACTAGAATAATACACTATGATCAAGGAGATTTATACCAGCATGCAGGGTTGGTTCAATATTATGAAAACTATTAGCATAATTGACTGTATCAATAACAAACATAACAGAAATCATATGATTATTATAATAGATGTTTTTGAAAAATTTTGACAAAATAAAGCACCCATTCCTACTAAAACATTAGAGATCATAGGAATAAATGGATTGTTCATTAAATAATAAGCAGTTTCTATCTGAAACCATCAAAAAGCATTATATGTAATGGGGATAAGCTAGAAGCATTCAATAAAAGCAACAGTGAAAGAAGGATACCCATTATTACCACTATTATTCAATAAGAATTAGAAATGTTTGCTTTAGCAATAAGAGAAGAAAAAGAAATTGAGGGAATTACAATCAGTAATGAAGAAACAAAACTCACCCTCTTTGCAAATGATATGATGGTATTCCTAGAGAACCCTAGAAAATCATCTAAAAAAGCTATTGGAAACAATTAGGTACTTTAGTAAAGTCATAGACTATAAAATAAATCTGCATAAATCCTCAGCATCTCTATATATTACTCACAAGATACAGCAGCATGATATAGAAAAGAGAAATCCCAGTTAAAATAACTTCAGATAATATAAAATACTTGGGAGTCTACCTGCCAAAGTAGATGCAGAAACCATATCAAAACATCTATACTTTTCACACAAATAAAAACATTTAAATAACTGGACTAATATCAATTGTTCATGAGTAGGCCAAGCTAATACAGCAAAAATGACAATTATTCCAAAATTAAATTGCTTATTAAATACCACACCAGTCAAACTTCCAAAAAATTACTTTAGTGAGCTCAAAAAATAGTAACTAAATTCATATGGAGGAACAAAAGGTCAAAAATATCAAGGCAATTAATGAAAAAAATGGCAAAGGAAAGTAGTTTAGTCATGCCAAATCGAAAATTATATTTTAAAGCATCAGTCAACAAAACTGTCTGGTCCTGGCTAAAAATAGAGTGATGGATCAGTGGAATAGATTAGCTGCAAAAGAGACAAGAAAATATCATTTGATAAACCTAAAGATTTCAGGTTCTGGGATAAGAATCCACTCTTCAATAAAAATTGTTAGGAAGATAGTATGGCAGAAACTAGGAACAGACCAGCATCTCATACCCTATACCAAGATAAGGTCAAAATGGGTGCAGAATTTACACATGAAAAATGATATGAGTCAATTAAGAGAACAAGGAATAATTTACCTGTCAGATATATGGAAAGAGATAAGATAAGTTTATGATCATTGAAGAGATACAGAACATTATAAAAAAGAAACTGGATAATTTTGATTACATTAAATTGAAAAGTTTTTGCACAAACAAAACCACTGCAATCAAGATTAAATAGAATGTAATAAATTGGGAAATAATTTTTACAACTAGTGTTTTTGACAAAAGACTCATTTCTAAAATAAAGAACTGAGTAAAATTTATAAAAAAAAAAAACAGCCATTCCCCATTTGAGAAATGGTCAAAAGATATGCAAAAGCAATTTTCAGATGAGGAAATCAAAGCTATTTATAGTCATATGAAAAATTGTTCTGAATCATTACTAATTAGAGAAATGCAAATTAAAGCTTCCCTGAGGAATACTTCATACCTCTCAAATTGATCGATATGACTAGAAAGGATAATGATCAATTTTGGAAGGAATTGGGGAAAACTGAGATACTAATACATATTATTTACAAGAAACACAACTGAATCAGAGAGATACACACTGGGTAAAGGTTAAAGGTTGGAGCAAAATATATTATGCCTCAGCAGAAGTAAAAAAATATGCTGGATCGATCCTAATCTCAGAGAAAGTAAATGCAAAAATCAGTCTCATTAAAAGAGATAAAGAAGGAAATTACATCTTCTTAAAAAAGCATCATTAGTAATGAAGTTATACCATTATTAAACATGTATGTACCTAGTGATATAGCATCTAAGTTCCTAGAGGAAAAGCTGAGTGAATTATGAAGAGACATAGATAGCAAAACATCAATAAAGGGAGACCTCAATCTCCCTCTATCAGAATTAGAAAAGTCTAACAACAAAATAAACAATAAGGAAGTTAAGAAGGTGAATGAAATCTTAGAAAACTTAGATATGCTAGTCCCCTGGAGAAAACTTAATGGGGATAGAAATGAGTATACTTTTTCTTGGCAGTACATGGCACCTATACCAAAATTGACCATGTTTTAGGGCACAATAAACTTAAAATCAAATGTAGAAAAGGCACAAATAAATACATACTCCTCAGACCATGATGCAATAGAAATTCCATGTAATAAAAGGTCTTGGAAAGATAAACCAAGAACTAATTGCTAATTAAATAAAATAACTTTATCTTAAATAATAGGTGGATCAGCAACAAATAATAGAAATAATCAATAATTACATCCAAGAAAAGGATAAAAATGAGATGTCATATCAAAATTTATAGGATGCAGCCAAGGCAGTCTTGAGGGGAAACTTTATATTTCTAAATGCCTATATGAATAAAATAAAGAAAGAGGGGATGAATGAATTGGGTATGCAACTTAAAAAGCTAGAAAAACAACAAATTAAAGATCCCCAATAAAATAGCAAATTAGAAACTCTGAAAATCGAGGGAGAGATTAAAAAAATTAAAACAAAGAAAACATTCATCTCATAAATTAAACTAAGAGTTGGTTTTATGAAAAATTCAATAAATAGACAAATGTTTGTTTGATTAGAAAAAGAAAGAAGATAACCAAATAACCAGTATCAAAAATGAAAAGGGTGAAATAACCACCAATGAGGAGGAAATTAAAGAGATAATTTGGAGCTACCTTGATGAACTACATGCCAATAAATTAGATAACCTGAGTGAAATGGATGAATATTTACAAAAACACAAGATGCCCAGATTAACAGAAGAGGAAATAAATTATTTAAATAACCCCATTTCAGGGGCAGCTAGGTGGTGCAGTGGATAGCACACTGGCCCTGGATTCAGGAGTACCTGAGTTTAGATACAGCCTCAGACACTTTGTAATTACCAAGCTGTGTGGCCTTGGGCAAACCACTTAACTCCATTTTCCTTGCAAAAAAAAAGTCTAAAAAAAAATCCCATTTCCGGAAAAGAAACTGGAAAAACCATCAATAAACTCCCTAAGAAAAAGTCTCCAGGTCCAGCTGGATTTATTATAAGTGAATTATACTAAACATTTAAGGAACAATTAATTACTATTCTACGTAATCTATTTTAAAAGAATAGGAGAAGAAAGAGTTCTGCCAAACTCCTTTTATGACACCAACATTGTATTGCTACTAAAACCCAGAAGAACCAGGACAGACAAAGAAATTTATAGACCAATCTCCCTAATAAATATTGATGCCAAAATCTTAAATAAAATTTTAGCAATAATACTATAGCAAGTTATTATTGGATAATACACCAAGATCAGTTTGGATTTATACCAGGTAGGCAGGGGTGGTTCAACATTAGGAAAACACTCAACATAATTAAATATATAAAAATCAAAACCAGCAGAAATCATATAATTATCTCAATGGATGCTGAAAAAGCATTTGATAAAATACAACATCCATTCCTGTTAAAAAGTAGTAGAAAGTTTGGGAATAAATGGAGTTGTCCTTAAGGTAACAAATAATATCCTATCTAAAACCATCAATAAGTATTATATATAATGTGAATAAACTTGGAGCACTTCCAATAAAATCAGGGGTGAAATAAGGATATATATTATCACTGTTAATATTCAATATGCCATTAGAAATGCTAGCTGTAGCAATAAGAGTAGAAAAAAAATTTGAAGAAATCAAAATTGGCAATGAGGAAGTGAAGCTTTTACTCTTTGCAGATGATATACTTAGAGAACCCAAGAAATATCTAAACCTTCCTTGAAACAATTAACAAATTGAGCAAAATGGCAGGATATAACATAAACCTACATAAATAATCAACATTTCTATATATGAACAATAAAGCCCAAGAGCAACAGATAGAAAGAGAAATTCCATTTAAAAAAGCTATAGGCAACACTAAATATATAGAAATCTACCTCCTAAGACAAACCCAGAAACTGTATGAAAACAATTATAAAACACTTCTCACCAAAAGAAAATCAGATTTAAATAATTGGAAAAATGTCAAATGCTCATGGTTAGGTTGAGCTAATATAATTAAAAATGACACTTCTACCCAAACTTATTCAGTGCCATACCAATCAAATTACCAAACAACTACTTTACTGAGCTAGAAAAAATAATAAGATTCATCTGAAACAACAAAAGGTCAAGTATAGAATGGGAACTTATGGAAAAAAATGTAAAAGAAGATGGCCTATCTCTACCAGATCTAAAACTATACTATAAAGAGAGCGTCATCAAAACTGTATGACTCTGGTTAAGAAATAGAGTAATGGATCAGTGGATTAGGATGGGTTCAAAAAAACTGTAGTAAATGACTATAGCATTTTACTATTTGACAAATCCAATGACATCAGCTTCTGGGATAAGAACTCATTATTTGACAAAAATTGTTTGGAAAACTGGAAAATGGTATGGCAAAAATCTAGGCAAAGAAACACATCTCACACCTGTTACCAAAATAAGGTCAAAAGGGGTACAGAATTTAGACATAAAGAGTGACATCATTGAAATGAAGAAATGCTCTATCAGATCTTTGGAAAGGAGATAAATTTATGACCAAAGAAGAATTAGAGCACAATATAATCTGCAAAATGATTGATTTTGACTATTATAAATTAAACAGTTTTTGCTCTAATAAAAATCTTGCTGCCAAAATTAGAAGGAAAGCAGAAAGCTGGGAAACAATCTTCACATCTAGGAATTCTGATAAAGGTTTCATTTCTAAAATGTATAGAAAATTGCATCAAATTTATAAGATCACAAATCATTCCCCAATTGATAAATGGTTAAAGGATATAAATAGACAATTTGCAAATGAAGAAATTAAAACTATATTTAATCATATAAAAATGCTCCAAATCATTATTGATTAGAGAAATGCAAATTGAAACAATAATGTGGTATCATCTCACAACTTTCAGATTGGCCAAGATGAGAAAAAAGGGAAAATGATCAATGTTACCAAAGTTCTAGCAAGACTTGGATATTGATGCATTGCTGGTGGAGTTGTGAATGAATCCAAGCTTTCTGGAGAGTAATATAGAACTATACCCAAAGAGCAATAAAATTGTTCATACCCTTTGACCAAGCCATTCTAATTCTATGTCTATATTTAGAAGAAATTTGTTTTTTTAGTTTTTGCAAGGCAATGGGGTTAAATGGCTTTCCCATGGCCACACAGCTAGGTAATTATTAAGCATCTGAGGCTGGATTTGAATTCAGGTACCCGTGACTCCAGGGCTGATGCTCTATCCATTGCGACACCTAGTCACCCCAAATAAATTTTTTTTTAAAAAGGGAAAAGTCCTACATGTTCCAAAATATTCATAGCAGCTCTTTTTGTAGTGACAAAGAATTGGGGAATGGCTAAACAAGTTAGGGTACATGGACACTACAGAATATTATTGTTCTATCAGAAACCATAAATTGTCTGACTCTAGAGAAGCATGGAATGACTAACTTTTGGGATCTGATGCTGAGGGAAGGGAGTAGAACCAAGAGAACAGTGTACACAGCAACAACATTGTGAGGTGAACAACTTTGATGGAAGCAGGTCCTCTCAACAATTTAGAGAGCTAGGACAACTGTATTAGACTGTCTATGAACAATGTTATCCCCATCCAGAGGAAGAAAAACAAAACAAAACACACATACACACACACATACACACACACACAGATACATGCAAAAAACTTTCAGAAATTGATGATTTTTTATAAAATTTTATAAAAAAGATCTCATGTATATCTTTTCCCTAATTTTTCATACCAAAAGTGACTAATCTGTAAACATGTTTATTAAAGCTTTTATATACAATGCTAACCTAACTCTTTGCCACTGAGGGGAAGGGGGTGTGAAGGAAGGGTGGAAGGAAATTTTGTAACTTAAAAATATACATGTTCATATGAATGAAAATAAATAAATAAATAAATAAAAACAAAATCCAATAAGTCAATTGGAAGAAAAGTGCCTTAAAAAGCAGAAATGACCAAATGGAAAAGGAGGTACAAAAGTTCACTGAAGAAAACAATTCCTTCAAAATTAAAACTGAGGAAATAGAAACTAATAACTTTTATGAAAAATTAACAAACAATAAAACAAAACCAAAAGAATGATAAAATGAAAGACATTGTGAAATATCTCATTGGCAAAACAACTGACCTGGAAAATATATCCAGGAGAGATTATTTAAAAATTATTGAATTACTTTATAGTTGTCATCAAAAATAGAGCCTAGACATCATCTTTCAAGAAAATATCAAAGAAAACTACTCTGATTTTCTAGAGCCAGAGGGTAAAATAGAAATTGTAACAATTCTACATTTCACTACCTGAAAGAGATTCCCCGAATAAAAACTCCCAGGAATATTATGGCCAAGTTGTAGAGTTCCCAGGCCAAGGAGAATATATTGTAAGCAGCCAGAAACAAACAATGTGAGTACATGGAGCCACAGTGAGATTGATCCAAGATTTAGCAGCTTCCACATTAAATAATAGAAGGGTTGGAATATGATATTTCAGAAGGCAAAAGAGCCTGGATTCCAAGCAAAAATCAACTACCCAGCAAACCTGAGCATTCTTTTTCAGAGGAAAAGATGGACATTCAATTAAATAGGAGACTTTCAAACTTTCTGGATGAAAAGTCCAGAGCTGAAGAAAAATTTTAAAGTTCAAATACAAGACTGAAGAGAGACATTAAAAAAGTAATCAGGAAAGGAAAATCAAAAGGTACTTAATAAGGTTAGACTGGGGAGATATTACAGGTGACCCATAAGCATTTTCTCATTATTAGGTTAGTTAGAAGGAATCTATCATCTTTCTATCTGTGATATAGGAATATATCTATCTATCTATCTATCTATCTATCTATCTATCTATCTATCTATCTATATATGTGTGTGTGTGTGTGTGTGTGTGTTAGATATTTAGGTATATATGGATAGAGAGAGAGAAAGAGAGAGAGAGAGAGAGAGACAGAGAGAGAACACATAAGTGAATTGAATATGAAGCTATGACATCTAAAAAATAAAATTAAGGAGTGAGAAAGGAATATACAAGGAGAAAGGGAAAGGAGAGGTAGAACTGGGGGAATTATCTTATATAAAATAAGTAAGAAAAAGTTTCTATAATGAAGGGGAAAGGAGTACATGAGGGAGAGTGAATTAACCTTGCTCTCATCAAAATTGGCTCAAAGAGTGAATAACAAACATTCAAATCAGAGGGAAGGGAAATAAGAAAAGAGGGGGATGATAGAAGGGAGAGTAGACTGGGGGAGGGGACAATCAGAAACAAAACATTTCTGAGTAGGCACAAGGTGAAAGGAGATAGAATACAATAAGCAAATAAGAAAAAGAATGAAGGGAAATAATTACCAATACTAACTGAGAAATCTTTTAAGCAAATTTCTCTTATAAAGGCTCCATTTTTCAAATGTAGAGAAGTAAATCAAATTTGTAAAAATAGTAGTCATTTGCCAATTGATAAATGATTAAAATATATCAATAGTTTTCAGGTGAAATAAATCAAAACTATTCAAAGTCATATGAAAAAAATACTTTCATTATTGAATAGAGAAATTAAAACAATACATACCTATTAATTTAATAATAATAACAGAAAAAGAAAGTGACAAATTTTATAGAGAATGTGGGAAAATTGAGATTTTAATGCATTACTGGTGGAGTTCGGAAGTGATTCAACCATTCGGTCGAGAAATTTTGAATTACACCCAAAGGGCTAAGGATCCCTTTGACTTGCCACTATCACGGCTAAGCCAGTTTCCCCAAAGAGATTTTAAAAAAGAAAGAAAAGAATGTATATGTATAAAAATACTTATAGAAGCATTTTTCTGGTGGCAAAGAATTGGAAATTGAAGGAATGTTCATCAATTGGGAAATGGATGAACAAATTGTGGTATGTAATTGTGAAGGAATAATATTACACTAAAAGAAGTGATTACCAGGATGCTCTCAGAAAAATATGGAAAGACATGAACTGATGAATATTGAAATGTACTGTGTACAAAGTAATAGCAATATTGTGAGATGCCCAGTTGTAAAGGATTTAGCTATTTTCAGCATACAAGTATCCAAGGCAATTCTGAACTATTTATTATGAAAAATTTCTATCCATCCCCAGAGAAAGCATTGATGGTGTCAATATAAATTTTTTAGCTTTACTTTTTTTAGCTTTTCTTTTCTTATGGGTTTCTTTTTTGGTCTATATTTTCTTTCACAACAAGACTTTTAGGGAACTGTTTTGAATGATCTCACATGAATAGTCTTCATCACATTGTTTGCCTTCTCAGTGGGGTAGAGGAGCAAGGTAGAAAATGTGGAACTCAAAGTTTTAAAACTGAATGTTAAAAAATTGTTTTTACATGTATCTAAGGAAAAATAAAATACTAAATAAAAAAGGGGGAAAAAAGAACATGTCCATATTTGTCATGTTGTGAAAGAAAGCACAGACAAAAAAGCCCCCAAGAAAAATAAGGTAAAAAATAATTTTTCTTGGATCTACATTCAGATTCCACTAGCTCCTCCTCTGGAGGTGGATAGCATTTTTAATTTAAAATTTTTCAGAATTATCTTTGTTCTTTGAATTAGTTGTCATTCACAGTTGAACACTGTGCAATATTGCTTTTACTGTGTATGTTTTCATGTTTTACTCACTTCAATTTGCTCAATTTATGTAACTCTTTCCAGATTCTCCAAAAAGCATCCTAGTCATCATTTGTTTTTATTTATTTACTTAATTAATCAATTTATTTTGAATTTTAACAATTTTCCCCCTAATCTCACTTCTCTCTCCCTCATCCCCCACAGAAGGCAGTCCATTAGTCTTTACATTGTTTCTATGGTATACATTGACCTAAGTTGAAGGTGATGAGAGAGAAATCATATCCTTAAGGAAAAAAAAATATAAGATAGCAAAATTATATAATAAAATAACAGCTTTTTAAAATTAAAGGTAATAATCTTTTATCTTTTTTGAAACTCCACAATTGTTTCTCTGGATATAGATAGCATTCTGCATTGCATATATCCCAAAATTGTGCCTGATTGTTGCACTGATAGAATAAGCAAGTCCATTAAGATTGATCATCAACCCCATGTTGCTGTATCCAGTTCAACTCCCTTGACTCCCAGTAGACTTATGGTTCCCAACCCATAATTACTCCAAGTACCCTTTTTGTAGCCAGAGTCCCTGCCAACTTTTTGTTTATCTTCCCTAACATCATTGATTAATATATAAATAATATGTTTCCCATAGCTAGCCAGTACGACACACTGATAATAAGGCTGGTCCCCAGCCCTTTTCCAACATAGACTCATATGAACAAAACAGCATTCAGGCTCTTTTTGGTAGGCAAACTGGTATCACAGGGGAATGAGACAACTAAAACAGTGCCTCTGAAGGTTAATTATTATGCATGCAATTATGTGCATGATTGAATTTCAAAAAAGGAGAAATGGGTTGCAGAGAGAGACAAGTTAGGAAGTTATGAATATAGTCTCTGTTTTTAAAGAATAGATAAAATGTTTTATAAGAGTCTCTTCTCAGAATGGGAATGTTTGTGTATATATATATATATATGTATATGTATATTATATATATATATGTGTGTATGCATATATAATTTCCAAAGATTAATTTTTACTTTTTGAGGAAATGATTGACAAAAGAAACCACTAATCTATATTGCTATACATAACATCCTCCAGTCATCTTTTGACATTCCATCAAATCACTATGGAGGAAAGAAGTTTTTCATCACAATAGCATATGGAATTTTCTAGTTTGGGAAAATCATTTTTATACATAATGATAAGAATTATTCATTATTAATTATGAAACACAGAATAGTATTTGTGAGAAGGATACAATCTTAAAATTCCACATAGTAATTTGATCTAAAGTCAGACACAACTAGAGTATGTGATGGTTCTATATTAACTTATTAAATTTAGCTTCAAAGTAATGAAAATCAGGTATAAAGCTCTATGTCTGATGATGGCTGTGTGACCCTGTGCAAGTCACTTAATCTTTTAATACTTTAGGCAATTTCCAAACCTTGAAGTTGTGCAACACCTATAAAGCTGCATTGGTCTAGAGAATTTCCCCACTTGAATTCCATAATCCAATGAAATTACATTTCTTGTCCCCCAAACTCAATAGTTATTTCAATACTTTCTGTATTTATTATATCATTGAGATGGGTACTTCCATCATAGAAACCTTTCATACTCTATGTATAGTCCAGTTTTCTACCTCTACAAAGATTTCTACTTTGACAGAGTAGAAATGGGCACGTTATTTTGTGAAAACCAGAACATACATCTAAATAGCTGGTATCTCATATTATGATGTTATATCTCAATATGATATATATCTCATATTATGAATATGATGATGATGATGATGATGGTGGTGGTGATGATGATGATGATGATAATGATGTTTGTCCTTTGTTCTTGTCAAAGACCCTGACATCATGGAAATGATGTCACGACAAGCATGTGATTTGGATTTGAGTGGGGTAGGGGGTTGTGCTATGTTACTAGTCTCACTTTCTCCTCTAGAACTATCTGGGTTCAGTGGTCAGATATGAATAAGGAGGACTGAACGTGGCCCTGGATATGATACAATCAGGATTAAGTGACTTGTTCAAAATTACATACCTAGTAAGTGTTCACTGCACCACCTAGTTGCCCATGAATATATGTATGTATATATATATATATATATATATATATATAAATGTATGTATGTAACTTATCTTATACATTAGCTATACACATATTCTACTTATATATATGTATACTCTCAAAATATATATACATATATATTTCTATTGACATTTTCCCCATATTAATGACTGAACTGCTATTTGTTTGTTTTTGCAAATTGCTTTTTTAAAAAAAAACACATTTGCAGGTGGAAGATTTCTGCTTTGACAGAAGTTCTACCAATACTTCTATGGGTACATTATTTTGTGCTGTTGTCATGTCTCTCCTCTTGATGAGGAAATTTCTTACTTGCTGGCTGAATTGGAGAGTAGGATTCACTTACCTTCCTTGTCAAGTTGCTTGTTCTGAATCAATTTAAATTTTCAAATGAAGGGTTGTAGAAAAAGGCCTTATCTTTACTTTCATTCCTTTTACATTTTCAGATTTACCTAAACACAATGAGTTGGAGTTGCTGCATGTCACGCCGGGTCTTTTTTGTTTTCATTTTGGATACTGACTTTGACCTTTGCTTTAACCATCAAATAGTATAACTGCATTTTTATAGGCAATTCATTCAACACTCCCATGGTACTGAAAGTTTGTTTTCTGTTGTTAAAGATGTAGTCAATTTAATTTTCTGTGTGTGATGCTATTCAGGATTCCTTATTTCCAGATCTTTCAAATTCTCTTATATCATAAAATATCCATTACGCATATATATGTGTCTCTTGTGTACATATATGCATATATGTATATACACATGCATATATCTCATATATATATTATGCCTATATATATTGATATGATCTGGAATATATCGTTAAATGTACAATGGAATTTCCTTTTTTCTTCTCCAAATGATACAGATTGATTAATAAATGATGATCAGTTTCTAGACTCATAGGATCCTTAATCTAGAGTTGAAAGGATCTGTAGGTGTCTTCTAATCAAACTTTTCATTTATAGATGAGGAAACTGAGACACAGAGAGGCTAATTGATTTACAGTGGAATTCAAAACTAGAATTTGAACTTAGGTCCAAATTAGAGTTAGAGTCCAAGTTAGAGTTCCTTTTGTACAGCACTGGCATGCTCAATAAAAGCTCTTTTTGTGATAAGAAGACTAAGGTTACCATAGCATGATGCTTCTTATTTGGTGCACAGAATGAAAAAAAATTCCATAAACTTTTTGATCATATTATTTATTAATGAACAGATATTTGTTAAAAGCTCATTCTCTTTAGTTGAGAAAAGTATATATCATAGTCTATAATTCCCAAAAGAGCAATACTAAGACCAAAAGGTAAAAGTTATTGGGAGTCTGATTTAATCTCAAGGGGTTTTCTGGACATTAAAGAAAAATTGAGTGATGGGAGAATATGTGAGGAATGATACATATCATACATGCTGATTTTTATTTCATTGTATTTCATTTAAAAGAAATGAAAGATTTCATGAAGAAGGAGAGGGATCCATTGTTGGCTGGTGGGGAATGGTGGGTAGATGATTTCAGCAATGTAAAGGGATATGTGACTGAAGGGAACAAAGATGGATAAAGAAGTTGAATTATAAAGTCTTCACAAAAAGACGTTACTACAACTTTGAGCCTTTGGAAAGAAAGAAGGAAAGGGAATAAATGTTTATGAATCTCCTACTATGTGCCTCATTTCCTTCTCACAACATTCCTGGAAGGGTGAGAGGTATTACTATTTTCTCCATTTTATAGTTAAGGAAACTGAGACAATTATTCTTAGTGGCTTGTGCAGGGTGACATAACTAGGAGGTGTTAGAGGTTAGATTTGAACTCAAACTTCCTAACTCCAAACCCTGTACTCCCTCTACTTCACTGTCTAGATTTTTTCATATTTTTGTCTTTCAGAATTTTTATATGTATTTTCATTTGTCAGAAGATAAATGAGAGATAATGGAATTACTCCAAAAGTGAATGGATGAGTTTTATGAGATTGTCATCATAGGAGGAATTACCTCCAACAGTGGGTTCAGATATAGATTGGAATATTAGGAAGAACATCCTAATAATAAGATATGCTAAAAAATGGAAAAGGAATTATTTGCAAGGTAACAAATGCCCCATTTATAGTAGTCAAACTAAGTCAGGAATATTGTTTAAAAAAGATTTCTTCATTGATTTGGAATTTAGATTATATAAAGTTCTTTCTAACCCTCAGGTTCTAGAATTCTATTATATGACCAAATACTTTAATAGAAAATGGTAGTGGTTTCTAACAACAGAGATCTGTCAATTTAGTTGTGGAGACAAAGTTAATAATATTTAGGGGATAGAGATGTGAAAAAAAGTTCTCCTAGGTCATTGAAACACATAGAATATCCCAAATTTTCTATAGAATGCATAGGATATTTTAAAGGAAGGTTCAGTCTTACACCTCACAAAAACCCCAACAAAGTGGGGACTCCTCACAAAGGATTAACTTGGATTGATAATTCTGAGGATTTAGGCTATGGGGCAAGTTTAAAGACCTAAAGAACATAAAAATCTTAGCGAAGCTGTCTAGAATCATGACACAGTAAGACAGGCAGTCTGGATTTAACTATAAAATTTATGCAAATGATTCCCAGATCTATATGTACAGTTCTACTCCATTCCCATATCAAAAAGTTGTCTATCAAACCCTTTAAACTAGATATCCCAGAGATAGTTCAATATAACCTTTTAAAAAAATTTTGTAAGGCAATGAGGTTAAGTGACTTACCTAAGGTCATACAGCTAAGCAAGTTTTAAGTGTCTGAGGTCATATTTGAACTCAGGCCCTCCTAACTCCAGGATTAGTACTCTGTTCACTGTGCCATCTAGCTGTCTCTCAATATAACTTCCAAAACTGAACACATTGAACTGATCCAACCATTCTGGAAAACGTTCTTTGACCCAGCAATTCTACTTCAAAGTTTGTATCCCAAAGAGTATAAAAAAGGAAGAGCCTCTATGTACAAAAATATTTATAACAGTTCTTTTTGTAGAGGCAAAGAATTGGAAATTGAGGGGACTCCCATTAATTGGGGAATGGTTAAACAAATTACTATATATGATTGTGATATAATAATGTTTTTAATAAGAAATGATGATCTGAGTGGTTTCAGAGAAACCTGGGAAGACTTATGTGAATTGAAGAAAGTGAAATGAGATGAAACAGATCTTGGAACATTGTGTCAGCAATATTTACAAAGATCAGTTGTGAATGACAACTATTCTCAACAATACAATAGTTCAAGAAAATTATAAAGGACTTATGACAAAAAATTTAATTCACCTTCAGAAAGAATTGATGAGTCTAGTGCAGATGAAAACATACTTTTAAAAAAAAATCTTCTGTTATCTGTTTTCTTTTGGAATGTAACTAATATGGAAATGTTTTTCATGACTGCACATGTATAGTCTCTGTCAAATCACATGCCTTTTTAAGAAAGAGTAAAGGGAGAGAAGGAAGGTGAGAATTTGAAACTCAAAATTTAAAAAAAAACTTCAAAATTGTTTAAAATAAAATATAAAAATAACAAAAAAGACTTCCACAAATAGCTATTAACTTGTACTAGAAGAAAGATTGGAAATCCAAAAGAATTTCTACATAGAGTTCATATACATTCTAACTCAATAAATAACATTGAAATGCTAAGGTAAGGGAGACTAGGTTGTGCAGTGGATAAAGCACTGGCCCTGGAGTCAGGAGTACCTGGGTTCAAGTGGTCTCAGACACTTGATAATTACCTAGCTGTGTGGCCTTGGGCAAGCCACTTAACCCCATTTGCCTTGCAAAAATCTAAAAAAAGGAAAAAAAAAGAAATGCTCAGGTAATCCTTTCAGACAATTTTCAAAGATTATTTTAAAAAAAAATCTCCTGACAAGGATTTCTTGTCTTAATAAGTTATGTTTTGGACTGTTAAACATTTCATTTTATTATTGTCTCTGAAAAAAGTATACACATTATCTTTTCCCAACAACCTTCCCTCCTTTCAAGGTTTCCTATTTCTGAGTAGTAGGTTCATAATTTCAGCCTTATACTGGACTCTTCACTTGCCTTCACATATTCAAGCAGTTGCCAAACCTTACTGTTTCTGCTTTTCTGGCATTTCTCACAATGAAACATCTTTCTCTACTCACAACTATCACCTTATTTCAAGTCATCACTTTTTGCCTAAATTATTACAATAGCTTCCAATTTAGTCTTCCTTCCTCATTTCTTACATCTTTAGTCTATTTTTCATCCTGTAACTAAAATACTTTTTATGTTCAGATGTGACCATGCTATTCCCCTACTCAATAATATTCTTGTTACTTTTTGTTGCTTCAACATTTTACAGCCCTCATAACTCAAACACAACAAATTATTCTAACCTTATTAGAACTCTATTACCTAACCAAATAGATTTTCTGTTTTTCACATTCATTTATTGGGTCTTTAGAGGATGTCTGCCATTTCAAGGTTCAAAAATGAATAGGTCAGGGCGGCTAGGTGGTGCAGTGGATAAAGCACCGACTCTGGAGTCAGGAGTACCTGGGTTCAAATCCAGTATCAGACACTTAATACTTACCTAGTTGTTTGGCCTTAACCTCATTTGCCTTGCAAAAAAACCCTAAAAAAATTAAAAAAAATGAATAGGTACCTCTGGTTCTCCACTCCTAACTCTTACTAGATCATGATTCCCTTTTTGATATGCTTTATATTAACAAGCAGGATAAAGATCCATTTACTAAAATAAATATTAAGAACAGTAGTTAAAAATCATCCTTCCACATAAAGATGGAGTATACTATCCCACAAACACATGCAGCATCCATGGTAAGAGTGGAGGCAAGTTCATCTAATGGCCATGAGGCATATGTATAACTTCTTTCTGTAACATGACTCAATTGCCAGAGTGAGCTTTCTCTTGTTTCATAGCCAGCTCTCTTTAGTGCTACAAGAGGTCTCATTCCTGGAAGTAACTTGTTCTCTCAAGTGATCATTGATTGACTTATTGATGCACAGAATCCAGTAAGGTGGGCGTTATTGTTATCACCATTTTATAGATGATTAAATGAAGAATCAGGAATATTGGTGCTTAGAGTCACTGTGTTTGGGACAGTTTGGGACAGTCTTCCTGATTTCAAGTCTAGTGTTCTACCCCAAACCCACACACTGCTTCACTAAAATGAAACAATATTTGATTGAGTGCCAAACTGAGTGATGCTCATTATTAGGAGTATGTCAGTTAGCATATCAGTGATCCCTATCAAAGGAGCTTACAATGTAATAAGTGTGGGGAGACAATGACAAGTACTGGCATGGGGATATCTGGCATAAGGGCATCTTGGTCTTTGGAGTGAAAATCAGGAAGAACAGTAGATGCCAAGTGGAGTGGCATTCATTAAATGCTTTCGATGAGGGCCTAAAAGGTAGGTAGTTTTCAAATAAGTCAAGAGGCATAGGGATGGTATTTTAGGCAGGAGGAAGAAAAGATTATATGTACAACCTGTGTAGCACTGAGAACATAGTGTAGAAATGCTAGTGTCATCAATTCCATATGTGCAAAAATGACAACAGGGTAACAAAGACTGTCATAAATAGGGTATATAAAGGGCACAGGCAGCCAGGTGTGCTCAGTTGCATGTCTGATATGATTATTGTTGTGTTCATTATTGATGATAATAAAACTGTCCCTTTTCCATCACCCTCTGCCAAGACTTGTCAGTCCCTGAATCCAGGAACCCTGAGATGATGACTCATGGGATTAGTGTCAAGAGTTTAGTTACTAGATGAGACTTTCCTTTTACAATAGTCTAAGACATCTCAGCTTTGCTGAAATACAGGCTATACCTGTGACAAAAACTAGAAAGTATAAGAATTATGAGAATGAAGGATTAGTTTTGAGTTTCTGTAACACTTATCTTACAAGGTGTCTTTCCTTATTTCAAGAATAAAATGGCATCATATTTTCTTTTCAATTGATATTTTATCTTTCCAAATAAATGTCATTAAAGTTTTTCAAAAATTATCCATAACCTATGTATATTATTGTTACCAAATTTCAGGGAGGCTAGGTGGTGCAGTAGATAGAACACCAGCCCTGGAGTCAGGAGTAAATGAGTTCAAATCTGGCCTCAGACACTTAATAATTACCTAGCTGTGTGGCCTTGGGCAAGCCACTTAACCCCACTGCCCTGCAAAAACCTAAAAAGAAAAGTTATAAAATTTTCTTCCACTCTCCTTTCATACCTCTCTCCCCTCAGTGGTGAACAGTCAGGTCAATATTGTAAATACATATTTGTGCTAAACATTATTACAGATTAGTCATTTACAATATTAGGGATTGGGATTAATGGAAAGGAATACATAAAATATATTTTTGAAAAAGTGAATGTAATGTTCAGATTCTGAAGGATTTTGTTTTGTTTTGATTTTCTTCCTCTGAATGGGGATAGCATTCTCCATAGCTGCTGAGAGGAGTTGCTTCCATCAATGTTGATCATCTCACAAATGTTCTTGTTAATTTGTGCATTGTTCTCTTGGTTCTGCTCCCTTTGCTTAGCATCAGATCCTGTAATTCATTCCATGCTTCTCTAGAGTCTGACCTTGTATGGTTTGTTATAGAATGCATCATATTTTCATTTAATCTTGGAATAAAGGAAGAGGTAACTTTTATTATCCTTTCATGGAAATGGGATTATGACATTCCCAAGGTCAAGGATAGGTTTGAAGCTCACACTGATTAAATATCTGGGTAATTTGGTTTAATAGCTTTTATAATAGTATGATAATCAAAACTAGAAAATTGATTTACTTTTTAAAAATATTTAAGTCACTCTCTACTGCTTCTAGAATAAAATATAAATCTTCTATTTGGAATTTAAAGTCCTTCATAATCTGGTTCCACTGTTTTTTTATGCTTAAGGTACAATTTTCATCAAATGCCTTTAGTTTCACATTTTTGTCAATTAAAAAACATTATTTCTCTCTCCTATTTATATTTTCTCCTCCCCTTTTTCCTTACCTCTGGGGAGAAAATTCTCTGATAATAAATATACAGTCAAGTGAAACAAATCCCTGCATCAGCCATTCTAAAAAGCACATGCTTCATTTTGCAACCAGAGTCCATCACCTCTCTGTCAGGAGATGGCTAATATTCTTCACTACTGGCTATTTAGAAATGTAGGAGGTTATTTCATTGATCAGAATTCTTAACTTTTTCAAAGTTTTTGTCTTTATTATAGTACTGTTATAGTCTACAATTTATTGTACAAATTGTTCTTATGGCTCTGTTTATTTCATTCTACTTTACTTCATATAAATCTTCCTATATCTCTCAAATTGTCTTTTTTATCTTCCATTAAAGTATTTGATTGCATCATTATAGCATAATTTTTCAACTGTTACCCAATTAATGGGCACTCACTTAGTTTTCTGTTCTTTGCCACTATGTAAAAATAAAACTGCTATAAATACTTTTGCAAATATGGATCATTTTTCTCTTTCTTTTGTCTCTTTGGGGCACATGTCTGGGTCATAGGGTTTCAATAATATAATAACTTTTGGGGCACTTCCAAATTGTTTTCTAAAATTACAGGACTGATTCATAAATCTACCAATAGGGCATTAACCTTTATGTTCTTCCAGAGACTTTTTAACTTTTGTAATTTTCCATTTTGGGGGTCACCTTTGTTATCTAATGGATATGAAATATAACATTGAAGTTAATTTAATCTGTATTTCTTTCATCATTAATTATTTGAAGGATTTTTCTATATGACCAGTTATACCTTAAATTTTCCCTGTTGAAACTCCCAATCATGTTTTTGACCACTTATTAATTAAAGAATTGCTCTTCTATTTTTTTACACCCCTACATTCATCAATGTGTATATACCAGCATGCATATATGCATGAATATATACCTATATAAAGACATTTGTAAGAAAAAATAACTGGAAAGATTTTTCTCTCCAGTTTTCCTTTCTATTCTTATTTGAAATGTTTTTATTTATATGTAATTAAAATGTAACTGAAAGTTTCCATTTTACCTTACATGATTTTGTGATATCCATGACAAATTTTTTCCTGTTATTTAATTCTGCACTTAATTTCTTAGGGTTTTACAGTTGTGGTTATTTAGATCCTCAGTCTATCTTGGTAGAGAGAATTTCAAGTATTTTATACATTGTGTATTTTATTGGGAATATGTAAAAGTAAAGCTAATTTATATGAATTTATTTTATTTTTTACATTTTTGCTGAAGTCATGAATGATTAATTAATTTTAGCTGATTCTTTGGGTTCTAAGTATACCATCTTATTATCAGCAAAGAAGATTTTATTTCTTCTCTGTCTATGCTTATTTTCTTAATTCTTTTTCTTGTTTTATCACTTTGATTAACATTTCTCACACTGTATCAAATATAGAAATGGTATTGTATATTCTTGCTTATTGGCAAAACCTCTAATTTTTCAGTACACACACACACACACACACACACACACACACACATACACACAAACATAGTGTTAGCTTTTGTTTTTATTTAGAAACCATGTAAATTAAAGAAAGTTCCACCAACCATTCCTATGTTTTTCCATTGACTTTAACAGAAATGGATGGTGTATTTTGTTTTAAGTAGTCATCTACCACAATGTAATCTATAATTTTGTTGTTCCTATAAATATGGTCAATCATATTTATAATTATTTTTCATAATACTGATACTGAATTCCTAGCATAAATGAAGCTTTTGTACCAAGTATAATATTTGTGATATAGCACTGTAAATTCTGCCAAAATTTTATTTATATATTTTATATGAAAGGAGGATATTAAGCATATTAATCTATAGGGTTCTTTTTCCTTCTCAAACTAATTTAGATATCAAAACCATATTTATATGATAGAAATAATTGAGTAGGATTTCTTTTTATATTTTTGTGAACAGTTTAGCAACATTAGAATTAATTGTTCTTTAATTGTTTCATAGAATATGTAAATCCATTTAGACTCCAGATTTTTTTCCTTTAGGCATTCTCTTTCCTGTGTTTGATTTTTTTTATGATTTTGGGTTATTTAAATGAGTTTTTTCTTGGTCTATGGATCTGGAAATTATATTTTTATAAATATTCAAACATTTATTTTTTCAGTCTTACTTGCATGTTGTTGTACTAATAATTTATAAGAATTTCCTTTATTTCTTCTTCATTTTCTCCTTTTATTTATCTTAGTTATTGGTCCTTTGGAATTCATCTTTCATTAAAATAAAGTGGCTAATTATTATTACACTAATATTTTACTTGAAAAGCCAGCTCTCAGTTTAATTTATAATTCAATGGTCTCTTTTATTTGCTTCTGATATTGTTCATCTCTTATTTGATTTTTGGCATTTGAAGTTTTTAAATTTGTTGAATTTCTGTTTGTTTTAGTTGCATATTCACTTTATGATCTTTTCTTTCTCTATTTTTAGATAATTTTTCCTTATTGATTGTTTGGTTGCATTCTGAAAAGCTCATTATGACAATATTTTTAATCGTTTCTATTTTTTTGACCTGCTAATTTTACTCTACTAATAAGTATTAATCCATTTGTCTATGGCCCCATTATTGCATATTTATTTAAATTTGATTTTGATCAGTAAAAGATGTTTGACATTTCTGCTTTTCTGCATTTTATTGAGAGGTTTATATATGTTCTAATATATAGTTTATTTTTATAATAAGTCAGACACAATTGAGAAATACACAAATATATATCTGTATATACATATATATGTATATATATGTATATACATATATATATATATATATATATATATATATATATATACCTCTTTAAATGCATTCTCATTAATTGCCAAAGTTTTAGTATAACTAACTTTTCTAAAATTCTATTTAAGTCCTTACTTTTCTTTTTTACTGATATATATGATTAGATTTGTCTAGATCTGAAAGGAATACATTGAGGTCCTCCTCTATTACATTTTTACTGTCTAGTTTTCTGTATACTTAGTTTCCTTTTCTAAGTATTTAGAAACTATGCTATATTGTGCCTATATGCTAATTATTGATATTAATTCATCATCATCTATGGTACCTTTAAAACTCATTAAATATAATTTCCCTATTAATTATCATCCACTTTTTTCCAAACTAATTTCATATTATTCATGTATTATATATTTCAGTATAATATTCACATGCTCTAAATTAAAACAAAATAGACCAATTTGATCTTCCCTATAAGTAACTTTTTATTGCCTATTTCTTTCTTTGCACAAGTTGTCCCCTACAATTGTAGTTCTTTACTTTCTCATATTTACCTCTTTGAATCCCTAAGTCCCTTTAAGAACATTTCATATAACACTTTCTGAACATTTTCTGATCATACAAATAAGTGCAATTCCCCTTCATCTCAAATTACTTTTTTTATTTGCAAGGCCATGTGGTTAAATGATTTGCCCATGATCACACAGCTGCTAAATATCAAGTGTTTGAGGCTGGATATGAATTCATATCCTCCTGACTCCACCATCAATGCTCTATTCATTGTACCACCTAGCTGCCCTAATATTGGTTTTTTTAACTTCATTTTTGTTTACTTATTCTTTTTGGTTTATTTATTGGTGAACATGATGTTTCACTCCAGTATAACAAAAGTTTCCCAAGATCATGTAATATATTTTTTTCTTTTTATATCCAAAATCTAGAACTGAACCTGTTACATAGAAGGTCCTTAATAAATTTTTATTGAATTGAATTTAATATATATTATCTTTATAATTCAGATCATTTATGCAATTGTTAATTGTGACCAGCAATCTGAAATATATTCCAAATGAATGAGCCCCATTTCATTATATAATATTGTTTTTAGTTTTTGATTAACGATGATCTGAATACTTTCTCACTGACAGATTGTACTGACTAATGACAAACATCTCTCTAAATAGAAAAGAATTAGTAGAGAGTGGTATTGAGATCAACTTTACTAAACATTATTTTAAGAATAATCAAGAATCCTTAGATTTGTGAATGATATCAAGTGTCATGCCCTCCTTCAGAATAAAATGTTGATAAATTCCACAAAGAACTCATAGTGTCTCTTGAGTGGACAGGGATGTGATGAATGAGCTTCAGTTTAGGAAAATGCAAAGTATAATGAATAGAACATTGAACTTGCCATCAAGAACATCTAAAGTAGAATCATGCTCAAACACTTACTTTTATAATCCTGGACAAGTCTCTATTTCTCTAAGCCCCAGTTTCCTCATGTGTAAAATGAGAATTATAATAATCCTACTTTCCATGGTTTGTTTGATAATCAAAAAAGCTAATGAATATAAAGTTACAATGCTATATAAATCTAAGTTGATAGTAGCAATACTGTTAGTAGTAGTTGGGAAAGTATTGACTATAAGTAGAAGAAAGATATATAAATAAACCAATACATAGCATCAAGAAAGACAAATTCCTGAATCACAGATCCTGAATTATAATAAAGTATATACCTACAAATGTTAGAATTAAAGAGGGACATAAAGAAATCATTCATATTTCTAGGATGTCCTTAGCAACGTCTGTGACCTTTTCTGATTTCCAATTGCTTATTTTGAAATTTGATGGGGAGGAGGGTAATACTAAGTTACTCTGTAGCTTTCTTCCAACTCTAAATTTCTGATTCTTTTATTTATGAACTATTGTTTAAAATAGTCTTATGCACCCAAAGCCCAGCAGAGCACCTGGCATGTAAGTGGTATTTAATAAATATTTATTGAATTTGGTTCAAATAAATATTTGAATTCTCTGGGTTTCCATGGCATACAATACAGTAATTAATTTTACTTGACATCTCCTTATATCCAAACTTATAACTATATATTATTGTATGATATTCTTGGGAAAATTTCTCAAGGAATTTTATTTTTTCTACTTTTCACTTTGTTGTTGAGCATTTTGAGGACCCAGTCTTTGCACTTAACAACCTGACCTTCACTAAAATAAAACCCAACTGAAAATGTCACCTTCTTTTTCAAATGACATTTGGTTTCCTATGATATGAGCTTTGTCCTTGAAGAAAGTTTCTTGTCTTCTACTCTTCAAAAGGCTGTTTTTAGTCTATGAAACACATGTAGACTCATCTACTTTTGTTTCCATTTGAGCAGCTTTTGACATCTAGCTGCTTCTTTATAAAATCTCCATCAGAGATTCTACAACAAAAAGAAAAATGAAATTATTCCATACATTTGCTAATTGAATGAAAGTATTCAATCTGATTTTTGAAACCCATGGTAATTTGTAAACATATTTTTGGGCATCTCCATTTTCCTATATTACAACATCCAATACAGGCAGTGATATTCTGATAAATGTTCATAACCAGTACTGTAGTTAGGGTGGAGGGCTGAATTCATAACACTCTTTTAAAATTTAATATGATTAATATTTTCTACATCACTTTCTTGAGTCTAGGCAATCATAAAATAGCAAATCATGCCCTGATTTCTACAAATCTATTTGCCTATTACCAAGGTGTAAATGTTTATGTGGAATATTTAACAATTGACTTTGGTGAGAGATAGCTCTAGCAATACAAATATGAGTTCAATAAGAAGTTTATCTGTTTCATTATTATGTGAATTTGTGGATTTTCCATGGTTGTGAATCATCCATAATCTAATCTCTTGTTTTTTCTAAAGAAGTCAAGATTCATCCTTGCCAAACTGGTTATATGTATTGAAATGCTCACTGTTTACTTTTTTCATCCCTTTGGAAATTTTATCACCTTATATTTCACCATAATCTCATTATGGTATTATTACTAATGTATTGGGAGAAGAGTAGCTAAATAAAAGAATAAGCGACTATTCATGAAAAATAATTACGTTAAATTAAGCTAAATAATGAAGCTAAATCTTCAACATGACCCCCCTTTCTTTTCTTTTGATTCCCCTCTCTCTCTTAAATTGGAACCTAGTACTCTCATATGCCTCCTGGATAGCCAAGATACACTGCAATGTCCCACCTAGATCTTCCTTTCCAACTAGAATCCAAGCTATTATAGATATTTTCTTCTCCCTCCCCCCATGAAATTAATACATCTCCTGGTCCATTGCAACACATCTGGTTAAGATGTTTGTCATACTGTGTAGATTGTGACTCCTTGGGGTGCAAGGAAAGTTTATGTTCAACCTCCTTCTTGCTAGAGATGGAGAGAGAGAGAGAGAGAGAGAGAGAGAGAGAGAGAGAGAGAGAGAGAGAGAGAGAGAGAGAGAGAGAGAGAGAGAAGGTGCACCTGCTTGGGCAATAGGAGAGAAATTTTCCTGCCAACAATACGAAGCTTAAATGATGATCTCTACTGGGATTTTTCCACCACAGAGAGGGAGAGGAAAACTGGGTTGGCATTAGAGACAACTCAAAAGGGAAGCAATGAGCATTTCCCGAAACAAGTCAAGAGATGAAGCTATATCTGGTATCTGTAACAGGAGGAGTGATTACTGAAATAGCAACAGGAAAAGTTCTCAAGCAAGGTTCTGGCACTCAAGTTTTCTACTGCTCAGGGGGACTGCACATTGCCTATGCCTGACCCTCTAAGAATATGTGCCTTCAAGAACTCATATCCTAAATTCTTCTTGCCTTAGAAGGAAGAACACTATACTTATTCTGAAATTGGTGCTATTATCTTTTTTACCTTCCTACCCTTGTGGCTCCCAATTAAATATCTATTTTTTTTGTTTGTTTTAATGCTGTTCCTTGCACTCTGATTGTAGTATTTATGGATCCAAGTTGTTATGAGGATATTTATAGGTTCAATATGACACTCTCTTCCAGAAATTCTCTTTCCTGCATCATTGAATAACAAGGTTTGAGTTAATTTCTGAAATTCTTAGTATTATAAAGAATATCTCTGATCTGTCTTGCATATGATTTGTTTTTTATGTATATGCATATATATGTGTGTATGTGCATGTGTGTGTATGTATGTGTGTATATGATTTCCTCTCTTCTTCCCCTCCCTCATTAAGAATGCGAGCTTTTTGAGAGAGCTGTTTTATTTTTTCTTTGTATACTTAGAGCTTAGTAAAATGCCTATTGACCTTGGACAAGTCATTTAACCCTGATTGTCTCATATTCAGGGTCATCTCCAGTCCTGACTCATATCTGGCCACTGGACCTAGATGACTCTGGGGGACAAAGTTACATTGGTGACAGCATCCCTTCACTTAAATCCAATTCATGTGCTTGTCATGGCATCACCTCCTTGATGTCGTGGTCTTCTTTGAGAAGGAAGGATAAACATCATTAGTAGTATTCATTGATTTATTGATGGGGGGGTAAGTAAGCCAAGAAAAGTAATTTCAAATGAAAAGTCAACATTATTTGAACCCGAGTTCATGAAAATACATGGATTATGATGACGTGAATTACAATTGAAAAAATTCATAGAGAAAGATTAATCATGATTAAATCTCTTACTTTTCTAGAAACATTTGCATTTTTAATGAGAGTTTCTATGACTAATGATGAGAGTTTTAGTTATTGCAGAAAATGAGTAGGATTAGAACACTTTTGGTTAAACTTTCTTTTCCTTATCCAAAGCATAGACATAGGGAACTACATACTATTTATAATGCAATATAAAGAACTCCAGAATTAGAAGACCTGGGCTCAAATTTACCTTTATTATTGACTAGCTGTGTGACCTTTGACAAGTCACTTAACTTCTTTGTATTTCAGTCTCTTCATTTTTAAAATGAGGATATTGGACTTAGCATGATATTCTTCTATAAATAGCTTTTTTTTAAACTTTAGTTATTTCAGTCATACTTAACTCTTTGTGATCCCAGGTGAGACTTTCTTGGCAAAGATACCAGAGTGCTTTGTCATTTCCTTCTTCATCTCATGTTACAGATAAGGAACTGAGCTAAATATAGTAAAGTGACATGCTCAGGATCACACAGCTAGTAAGCACCTGAGGGCTAAATTTTAACTCACAATGACTCTTCTTTAACCCACTCCACTCTGCTACCCCTATAAAATTAGGCATTTTCAGGCCAAGGATTCCTCCTAGGCTATCTTTTCCTTCTGTCTGTCCCTTTTGATGAACAAATGTCATTGCCTGGGTCAGCAGCCTCCATAGGAAAGGTTCTCCCAGAGGGAGGAAATAACAGCACGGTACTTGAAGGTCTAAGTCAGAAGATATAGATGCTCATCCAAATTCTTAATAAACTCTATGAATGACTTATTTCAACTCTTTAAGGGTAATTTTCTTCATCTTTAAAATGAGAGAAAATAGAACTGATTACCTCTTAGGCCCTTTCAGACTCTCAGTCCTCTACCTGTCAAATCATGAAACTGTCTATTTTCTGATAATTTCACTGACATGTTAGATTACGTTTTAAGAATGGTTATGCACAATGGAAAAGGAGAACAGTAACATTAGAAAACTGATCATTGGAAATAGGAAGAAATATCTCTACCAAATGGATAGAAATCACTCTAATTGTAGTATTTATGGGTCCAAGTTGTTATGGGGATATTTATAGGTTCAATGCAAATATAAAACATATGGCACTCTCTTCTGGAAATTCTATTTCAATTAAGTTATGTGTAGTGCTCCACAATGTTCTCCCTTTCATCTCAAAATTCTCCAGTACATTAGGTAAGAAACATCACTCCAGTTTGCACAGAAATGTGGTAAACAAGCATCTTGTTCTGGCAAATGTTGAACTGTTTTTATGAATAGTCTTCTTTACTGTTGATTGAAATCATTTGGTGTTTGGGCTCCAATAACTTTCTGTATTTTTCACAGGTCCTGAAAAGGTTACTGAGTGTAGGGTCTTTCACCCTTTCCCCCTTTTCTTTCCCTTCTCTGTTTATTAAATGAAAGTTGTTATAGGATGATGGTATAAGAACAGCTATGTAGAGCTTTAAAAAGATGATCTATAAGTTAACCCTTAGCTTTTCAATCTTCTGTATGTTTCTGTGGATCTTGGGATGGATTGATCCTAGGATTACTGCTCTGTAGTCATCTGACTAAGCTCATAGAACAGGGTGTCTTTTTCATAGAATATCACAATTGGGAATGAGTCCAGTTCCACTACTAGAATCCAGATGGAACATAATATTTTGGAATTCACAACCACTTTTGATTGTCCATGTGCAGTAAAGAATATAGGAAATAGCAAATGTGACATAATTCAATTTTTATCTTCTTGAAGATTAAAAAAAATTCAAATGTACCTAGACATGAAAATAAGTTTTGATAGGAAGAGGTAGAGTGGGAAGAAGGCCAAGATAAATGAAAAAATGCTAGTCTTGGCATCAGGAACACCTGAATTCAAATCCTGCTTTAGATACTGTGATCCTGAGCAAGCCTCTCAGCCTCAGTTCTATATTTTTTTTAACAAAGTAGAAATTTTCTTTTATCTTTATGCAACAGCAAGAGACAATATAGTGCAATGAAAGGACCCTGACTCTCCGTTCAGGATGTCTGGGTTAAAATCATTCTCTTCTACTTCTATCTGTGTGACTGTAGAGCAGAGCTAACTTCATCTCCTAACATCTGTAAAAAGAGTGGTTGGGGGTGGCTAGGTGGTGTAGTGGGGCGGCTAGGTGTTGTAGTGGGGTGGCTAGGTGGAGTAGTGGATAAAGCACCGGCCTTGGAGTCAGGAGTACCTGGGTTCAAATGCGGTCTCAGACACTTAATAATTACCTAGCTGTGTGGCCTTGGGCAAGCCACTTAACCCCATTTGCCTTGCAAAAACCTAAAAAAAAAAGTAAAAAAAAAAAAGAGTGGTTGGACTAGATATCTTGTAATAGTCTGTTTCAGATTGAGACCTATATCTTTCGAACAGCTACAAATACATACATATATGTGTGTATATATATATATATATATATATATATTTCAATGTATATATATATTTCAATGTATATATATATATATATATATATATATATATATATATGTATAATGACAAAAACCAAGAAAAAAAACAAAAAGTGATTGGAAATGATTATTCTTATCTGATCTTCTTTTTCTTTAGCTGGGGAATGGGTTTAAGTGACTTGCCCAAGGTCACATAGATAGGTGGATTTCAACTGCATTTGAACTCAAGTTCTTCTGATTCTAGGGTCAGTGCTCCATCCATTGCACCACTTAAATGGCCCCCGTCTGATCTTCCTTACTAGATTATTAAATTAAATGCCAAGCTTTGTAAAAACCTTCTTATTTCTATTACCCTCCTCTGAATTTCTTTTCTATGAATATTTTTTGCTGTTTCCTGTCTTTTCATAATGATATTCTTAAAATATCAGTTCCAAATTCTCTTCCTCCATCTATCTCTTCCCCACCCTTTAAGAAAACAAGAAACATAAAAATCACCACAAATAAAAGACCATGCATAATAAATTTCTATAGTAGCTATGATATAAAAAAGCAAGGAAAAGAAAGAGAAAAATATTATTCATGTTGCACTATTAATTGGTCAGTTCTCTATCCAAAGGTGAATAGTATTTTTCCAACATAAGTCCTTTGAAACTGTAATGGGTTATTGTGTTGGTTAGTAAGTCTTCAACAATTCTTGCTGTTGTTGAGTGTTGATTATAATTTTTATAATATTGCTGTTATTGTTAGATTTTCCTTACTTTCCTTTGAATTAATTCATATAAGTCTTCCTAGGTTCCCCCACCCTGAAATCATTTCTTATAGCACAATAGGATTTCATCATATTTCTAGATCATTATTGTTCAGTTATTCTCCAGTGGATGGGCATTTCCTCTGTTTCCAATTCTTTGTCATTCTAAGAGTTGCTATGAATAATTTTGTACATATAGGTTCTTGTTTCTTTCTTTGATGTCTTTGCATTTTTATGGTATTGCTTGGTCAAAGGGTATGCAAAATCTAATAATTTTTTGGGTATAGTTAAAAATACTTTCTAGAATGTTTGGAATATTCACAAATCCATGAATAGTGCATCAAAGTACCTGTTTTCCCACAACTCCAGTATTTGTCATTTTCCTTTCTCTTAGTCAATATGATGGGTATGAAGAGGCATCAATTTACATTTCTCTTTTTGGTGATTAGAGAATTTTTTATGTCACTATTATTAATAACTCTGATTTCTTTCTCTCTGAGTTCCTTATTTGCAAAATGTAGGGCTTAGATTTGAGTATCTCCAAATTCCCATCAGATCTGAATCTTTAATTTACAGAGCACATATTTAATAATTCCTTTTGGATGTATTTAAAATAAGATTTGATTTGCAAAAATTTAATTTACACTTAATATCTTGAGTAAAATGTGATAAACTTTCATAAGTTACATGCAATATTCATCTTGTGAAGGCTTTTTGATCAAATGATCAGTTTTTTAAAAGAGCTTTCTGTTGATGAATAGGCTAAACTTGAAAATCCTTAAGGTCTCTTCCATTTCAAAATCTTAAAATCCTGGAAAGTCCAACACTGCTCATCTTGAATCATCATGTTTCATGATCAGGGAGTCGAATCTTAAACTCTTAGAGCTGAAATCATTTTTGTATGATTATCATCTTTCCAGACACCAAGATTCATGATTGCAAAGTTATTCTTGAATCATTCTTCTTCCTTACCATTTTCTTCCATATGCATTCAATTGCCTATTCTTGTCAGTCCTACCTCCACATAATTTTATCCTCTTATATCCATTTAAATAGCTTTTACCTTTATTAAGGTAAAAGTTTCATGATTAGTCTCCTTGTTTTCATTCTTTTCTTTCTTCAATCTTCATTGACTTCCTATTACCTCTAGATTAAAACATATCTGACTTTTAAAACCGTCTATAAGTTGGTTACCATTTACTTTTGCAGTCATTTATTTTTGTAAGGCAGGTTTGCTTTTACTGATATTTTTTATTTACTACAGCAAACCAAAATAATTTATTTACTAATTTTTAGAACATAATAGTATTCCATTACATTCAAATAGCACAATTTGTTCAGTCATCCCCTAATTGATGAGTATCACCTTTTCATGTTCATTTCTTTTTACCACCACAAAAGCTATTATTATTGTTATTTTAAAAAGTACATAGGACCAATTAAAAAGTTTTTGCCCAAAGAAAACCACTGCAACCAAGATTAAAATGAAGGCCATAAGTTAGGAAAAATTTTTGCAACTAGTATTTCTGACAAAGGATTCATTTCTAAAACATAACTGAATGAAATTTATAAAAAAAAAAACAAGAAAAAACAAAAAAGACATTCCCCAATTGGTAAATGACCAAAAGATGTGGAATGACAATTCTTAGATGAAGAGATCAAGGTTATCTATAATCGTATGAAACATTCCTTTAAATCATTCCAACTTACACTTCTTAGATTGGCCAATATAACTAGAAAGGAAAATGATCAATGTTGGGGAGGATATGAGAGAACTGGAACACTAATGCCTTGTTGGTAGAACTGAACTTATCCAAACTTTATGGAGAGCCATTTGGAATTGTTCTCAAAGGGCAATAAAACTACATGCACTCTGATCCAGCAATATCAGCAATATCATTACTGAGTCTGTATCCTGGAAGAGATCATGAAAACGGTAAAATTCCCTCATGTATGAAAAGAATCATAACAGCTCGTTTTTGTAGTGGCAAAGAATCAGAAGTTGAGGAGATGCCCATCACAGTTGGGGAATGGATGAACACATGGTGATATATTTTGTGATAGAAAATTATTATTCTATAAGAAATCATGAAGAATGGGATTTCAGAAAAGCCTGGAAAGACTTGCATGAACTGATGATGAGCATAATGAACAGAACCAGAAGATTATATATATATATATATATATATATATATATATATATATATCTTAACAACAACATGGAAGTGGTAATGAACCATGGTGGAATTATTCATTTCAGCAGTACAATAATCAAAGACAATTTTAAAAGACTTGTGATAGAAAATACCATTCATATCCAGGCAAGGATCTATGGAGTTGAAATGAAGACCAAAGCTGATTATCTTTGATTTTAAAAGTTATCTTATGTATGATGCCATTTTTTTTCTCTCTAATGCTTTTTTCTTCCATTTATATTTGATTCTTCTCTACCGACATGACCAATAAGAATGTATGTTTAGTATGGTTTTAAATGTAGAGCCTATGTTAGATTTCTTTCTGTCAGAGGGAAGAGGAAGAGAAGGGAGGGAAGAAGAAAAATGTCATACTCAAAACCTTGCAAAAATGACTGGCAAAAACTAATATTACATGTAGTTAGAAAAACAAATAAAATATTAAAAATATAAAGGACCTTTTCTTCTTTATTTTGGATATTGACTTAATATAGGTATAGCTAAGAAGGATATTCATGATTTGTAACATATCATTCCAAATTTATTTCATTTTACTTCCCCTTCACACACTGTCATTTATAGTCCAATGGGCCTACTCGATGTTCCTGGTCCAGGATGCTCTCTCTCTTGAATTTTTAAATACTCTCAGAGAGATGTCTTTCTCAGAGGCAGCTGGGTAGAACAGTGGCTAGAACACTGGACTAGTCATTTCTGGCCTCAGATATTTACTAGCTGCATGACCTTAGGCAAGTCCCTTAACCTCTATCTATCTCAGATTTGTCACTTGTGAAATGGAAATGATAATTGTACCTACTTTCCAGAGAATATTTCTAAAGTCTTTAGCAGAGTGTCTGACTCACAGTAGGTACTATTTCAATGCTATATATAATGACAACAATGTGCCTCACGTCTGAAATGTACTTCATCCTTACTGCCAAGAGAATTCTTGTTTTCCTGCAAAACATAGTTTTGGTGCTGCCTAATACATGAGGTCATTCTTATTGCTCCTTATATATCATCCAGTGTTCTTTCCTTCTTGAAATCATTGTCTGACTTTCTAAAGAGTCTTTTATTACTTATCTGGGGGCATGCTCTACTGGATTTCCCCCTAGTTGAAAGTAAGTTCTCTGAGAACAGTAACTGCTTTTCCTCTCCTCTTCCCTTTTATCTATTTCCTTTCCTCTTTTTTTCCTTGGGGGTTGAAGGGGTGGTTGGACCACAAAGTTCTAGCCCAGTTTCCAGGGAAGAACATGTGCTTGGTAAATGTTGATGGAACTGAATTGAATATCGACCCAACTTCTATCTTAAATCAAAAACACAAATATCATGACCCTTGGTCCTTATTGATCTCCCTGCCTTCCCTCTTTCCCCTAACCCCTCACCCAGCCTACTGTAGAAAATAAGCCTTTGAGTAAGAAATTAGGACTCTTACAGCATAACACTTTATGCTAGCTTTTGAATAATATGCTTATTACTCAGCCCCAACCCTGGCTGCCAGGCAGATGTAAGAGGATAGCCACTGTATTCACAAAAGGTTGGAATACAAACTCATGTTAAAATGTTGTTTCTAATCAGTGAAAATTAAGCAGGGACAGGTGGAAAAAAAATCTTTCAGTCACATTTATGACAGAATCACAAGATAGACCAGAATATAGTTTTATATGGCACCTTTTAGACATCTCCAAACACTTTGCTAAGTGATTCATTCCTCTCTGCACCTGCAATCCATAAGAACTGGCTGAAAATAGTGTTATTAATGGGCACCAAGGCCAGCATTGATAGATTGCTAGAAATTACATTACTAGATGTGGTTATTTGTTCAGACAATGCTTGGACTTGGGACTGGGTAGGGAACACAGGGCCATGAGATGTATTGGCTGAATCTGGATAAATAAAGGGAAAGCATTTAAGTGAAGTATTCATAGAAAATAGATCCCATAAAGCCCTCACCACAGCCCTGGAAGTTCATTGAGCATTACTACAAAAAGCAACTAGAGATAGAATGTTTTTCTCCCCAGCAGTCAGAGTAAATAGAATGGAGTGGCGGGCTAGAACAATGTCATGTCTTTAGGAGAGTGTCAGAGTGGTTTGCTGCACTTTCCTTCTTTCACTTCTCTTGTTTGCTTTGCCTGGGAATATCTGCCAGAGCCTGTCAGAAATGCAGCTTGCCCTTGAAATGTAAAAGGCTGCAAAGGGGAATCTCAAAGATGATGAGTTCAGGAAGTAATATATGAATCATCTTCTTAAGATTCTAATTAGTGTCCTAGGCTCAGAAGTTCTGTCTCTCCTAATGTCAGGACCATAGTAGAAAAAATCCTCAATGCCACAAATTCTTCATTCTTAACCTTGGATCCACAGACTGTACCCCCATCCCCTATTTATTCATATATAGATTTCAGTGGATTCAATAATTTGGATGAAAGCATGTTTCTTCATTTTTACTAAATGTGAAATGAAATTAGTCATTTCTCTCAGTTATGTATGTAGATGTTTTTCTAAATATTCCAAAGTTTTCATCAGACTGGCATGGTGGTTCATATCTCATTTTTTCTCTCTCATCTCTCTTTCTCACATATATACATACAGACAGACACCCACACCCACAGACACACACCCACACCCACACCCACACACACACACAAACACACACACACACACACACACACCACCACCACCACCACCATCACAAACCACAAACACATGCTTAAGAATCCTTCACCATGTAGAATGGGTCAAGGGGCCCTTCCCAAACCCTAGTCCCTTTCCCTCCAAGGGCTTCTTTATAGTCTCTCAATTGATTGTGAAGAACTTTAGTTGATGTCACCTAAAGGTTTATTTGTGTGTCCAGAAGAGCAGATGACTTGAGATCTACTTCCTATCCCATTCTTATCAATTCAATAACTTTTATTGAATGTTATGACATTGCTAGTGTTCTGGTCATATTTGGAAGACATGACATAATATTTGTCCTTAAAGAGTTGACAGATTATTTTTGGAGGAAACAAGGCAAAATGTACAGTATTCATCACATACTGGTATGTTAAGGATCCCTAATTTCATTTACGGATTCATTTATAATAATGAAGAATGTAAACCAGATCCCAAATCTCCAACACAATTAAATGAGTAATCTTTGAGTTTCTATGACTAAAAAATGCAAATTACCTTCTAGTCCTCCTATAAGTGAACTTAGGGTGACTGCTTCTTGAGCAGGAAAAGCATGGTCCCTGGCTTATCTTATAATTAAGGCCTATAAGGGCATATATATCCTTCTTCCATAATCTTTGAGAACCCCATATTATGATAAGAATTTGTGAGGAAGATGAATATATGGTCAATTGTGAGATGTATGATACACAAAGTAAATATTGTCACAGTTCAGGCAAAGGAAAAGCTACTTGGGGTGGAAAGAATGAGGTATATCTTCATGGAGCAGGTAGAATTTGAGTAAAGGGCAACTATGTGGTACAGTGGATAGAGCACTGGCCTTGGAGTCAGGAGGACAGGAGTTCAAATCCCATCTAAGACATTTGATTCTTACTAGCTGTATGATCTTGGGCAAGTCACTTAACCCTGATTGCCTCACGTCCCGGGCCATTTCCAGTCATCTTGATACATATCTGGCCACTGGACCCAGATGGTTCTGGAGGAGAAAGTGAGGCAGGTGACTTAGCAGAGCCCCTCTCATTCAAATTCAGTTCATGTGCTTGTCATGGCATCACCTTCCTGATGTTGTGGTGTTTTTTGAAAATGAAGGACAAATTATTATTATTATTATTATTATTATTATTATTAGGATTTAAGCATTAGTAACTGGCTAACATAATATCACCATAAGGTTATTTTTACATATAATCTTAAAATCCTTTAAGTAATCTCCCATTGTGCATAAGACTTTGTATTATAGCCATGTTTATAATTATAAAATCTTAGTTTTACAACTCACTGATCCGCAAAATGCATAAAAACAGTAGGAAAATAATGTACAAAGTAAATAATGAAAAAAGTAAGAAAGGAGGAAAATAATATTTGTATTTCTTAAATTATTTTGTAAAGCAGTAATCATCAAAACCTTTAAAATTTGGCTAAAACATAATAAAAAATGATCAATGGAACATACCAGACAAGAGAGAAACAGAAAAAAAAATCTCATATCCAAGAAACCCATTTTTCATAGGCCCTCAAATAACTTTGGTGAGAACTTCCTATTTGATAAAAGTTTCTGGGGAAAGTAGAGCTTTCAGAAGTTGTAGAAATACAGGCATATCAGCTTATTGATAGAATTCATTTATTAGCATAATCATGAAATTACCATGAAGTTGTGAAAAATAAGAAAAAATAGCTATGCTGATCAGTTAAAATAAGTCCAATTTGACTTGTTTAAAGGAATTTTTGATTTTCATGCCTGTGAAATGGGTATTGGAAAGGATAAAATATAAAAATGTTATAAAGAAGTTCAACTAGTATAACTCAATTATTAAATAAATAACTAAAACTTCATAGGCAAATGGAGCCTTTTTGCAAGAGAAAAGGGAAAAAACAGATTTAGAACATAAACTTATTTGTTAAATCTTATTAAGAAGAATTAAAGATTATCAGTAGCTATTAAAACAATTAAAAGTGGTAGAGAGTGGAACAATTTAAAGAAAGCTTGACAAGGAAGACTAACCAAAGGAAAAGGTTTTAAAAATTATGGGAAAAAATCCTAAAATTGTATTAGCAGAAAAAAGGGGGCCAAGAAAATATTAACTACCATTCCTGGATATGCTTAATTTCTCACCTGCATACAATTTGTCTGTGTGTGTATGACTTGAATACATTAGAGGGTATCCTTTATGAGAATATTAAAAGGAAATAGCAGAAGTGTATAAACTATATTACATAGTAAATCATCTTTATCATCATGGATTTGGTTAAAATATATAGAATGGGTGATATCCCATAATAGTTATCATTCATCATGAAGAAAAGCTTTTGAATTTGTAAGCATAGCTGCTTTCAAACCTCTTTTCCTTTTTTTGAAAATTATTTTATTTTCAATTCACAGAACAAAACCAGAATTTCCATAACACAGTACAATAAAACAGATGATTGCACATGAAACTGCAAATCTATCATGTAAAACTTGCTATTCCCTTCAAACAGCAAAGTTATCATGTAATTTTTTCCCTTCTTTTTCTCCCCTTTCACCCTATAGATGGCTACTATTAGATAAAAAAGATATAGATTTTATACATACATATATATATATATATATATATATAAATGTGTATACACACATATTTCAGTTCTTTCTCTGGATGCATAGTGTCTTTTTTTCTTTTCTTTTTAATTTATATATTTATAATAGTCAAAATGACTTAATCTCTCAAAGTCATTTTTAAGCAATAATGCTATTACTATGTACAATGTTCTCTTGCTTCTACGCACTTCACTCTTCATCGTTTGGTACAAATGTTTCCATAACTTTCTAAGATAAAACCCTTCTTCTTTTTTTTTTTTTTTAGATTTTTGCAAGTTAAAATGGGGTTAAGTGGCTTGCCCAAGATCACACAGCTAGGTAATTATTAAGTGTCTGAGGTCAAATTTGAACTCAGTCACTGGGAGCTGGTGCTCTGTTCACTGCACCCCCTAGCCACCCAAAACCCTTCTTCATAAAACCATCTTCCACACATTTTTTTTTGACATATACACAATCTCTTACCTGAGATATAAAACTGAAAGTTTTCCTGCATTTTTACAAAATGTTCAGCATTGTCATGGAAAAAAGTCAATGCATATTCTAAGTAAGAGGGACACCCTATAGAATTGATTATCTTCTCAGTGTGGTCCCAATATTTAAAATTGGAAGGGATCTTTATGATCATCTAGTTCTTCCTTGTTATGAAATAGGACTGACCTTATTGCTCAAGATGGAATAATCATAGATCTCCTAACATTTATCAAAAGAAAATATGGTTAACAATAGAATGAGCATAACATTCAACAAGGATTTAACCTTGATTCTGGTGGGCAGAGCTGTTCTGCATCTTCATTTTTCAGACTCTTTGACACGCCTGAGGTGCTTTTGACTCCTTTTATACTTAAATAACTAGGAAGCTGCACTAAGGATTTGAGTTTTATTACTCTCAAATAATTAAATCATCAGAATTTCTTTGGTTTTTAGAAAAGATGAAAGTCTAACTTAAAGTCAAGGATTTTATTAAAAATCACTCCTATAATTGTTGTTTTCAGCCATGAGCAATTCTTTGTGACTCCCATTTGAGCTTTTCTTGGCAAAGATATTGGAGAAGTTTTCTTTTTTTTCCTGCTCATTTAATTGATAGGAAACTGAGGCAAACAGGATTAAATAACTTGTCTGGAATACCACGGCTAGTAAGATTTGAACTCAGTTCTTTTGACTACAGGTTTTATCCACCATGCCAACAAACTGGCCATTCCTTCCATATTCCCCCCCACTTTATTTTACAGTTAAGGAAAGTGAAGCCCTAAGAGTTTAAAATTACTTGCCTAGTGTTACATAGATGGCCTGGAATTCAGACACAGGCCCTCAGACTTTTATTCTAGTGATCACTTCTCCAATCATAAAATATAATTATCATCATCATCATCATATAACACATATTATACCTAACACCCTATATGTTAGGTTGATAGGATCACAGATTGAGAATCAGAGGGCTTCTATAGATGAGAAAATCGAGGTCTAGGGAGGCTAAGTAACTGGCCTAACATCATACTAGCAGTATGTGTCAGAGGCATCAGAGGCATAATGTCATAGATATTCTCCTACTCACCTGCCAACTCAAAACACATTTTGTATATTTGGAATCAGAAACTCAAAGCAGTTAAATGACTTATCTTTGGCCATCTAATTACTAAGTGTGGGATATACAAAGTGAGCACAAATCTACCTGATTCTAATAACAGTTCTCTTCTCTTTTTAATTACAATTATGTAATATTGCACAATATTACAATTATTACAGTTATGGCATTGCCTTGTTGATGAAGAAGATAATCTGAGTCACTGGGAGTTTTCTGTTCCTCTAAAATTCAATTCAGTTCTACAGTGCTTTATTTACTACCCAGAGTGTTCAAGATATTGTGCTAAATTTGGGGATAGAAAAATTAAAAACAGCACAATTACTGCCTTCATGGAGCATATGTTCTAATGTGGGACAAGGAGAAGAAAGGAATTAAATATGTATTCAAGTTTGTATGACAAGAACTAGACTATGTGAAGTACAATGGATAGATGCTGACAAAATTCAATGTTTTGTTATTCTCTCTCTCTCTCTCTCTCTCTCTCTCTCTCTCTCTCTCTCTCTCTCTCTCTCTCTCTCTCTCTCTCTCTGTCTCCGATGTAGGGCATGTTGCTTGAGAATCAAGTAAAACTCCTTGAAATAGATGAATGAATGAATGAATGAATGAATGAATGAATGAAGATGCAAGGGAGCAAAGTGAAAAATGAGTTCAGGAAATGTCAAATAGCCCTGTTTGACTGGAACATAGAGAGTGTGAAAGTCCATACAATGAAATGAGTGAGCAGGACACATTAAATGTTCATAATCTGGGAAATCATCACTAAGGTTGACTTCTGTCCACTATGCCACACTGGTTTCAGAGTAGGAGCACAAAAGAATGCCCCAATATTGAGAACCAGCATGACAATATCAAGTAGACAAGAAGATGAAGAATCAAGGCTCAAAGTATTACTTGAATCTGATAAATGTCTGGTTGCAGCTATAAATGTGGGCAGGTGAAACATAGCTGATAGCCCAAGGAAAACAAGGAATGATCAAGGGTCTTTAAGTAATATGACAAATAGGAAATTCAGAAAGAGAGAATCAGCATGAGGGGAGGACTACTGGTTGTAGTACCAGAAAGGGAGATACAATTCATAATCTTGGAGCTGGAGTAAAGAAAATGTTGACAGCGATTGATGTAGAAAAGAATACTGAAATCTTAGATAACTTGGAATGATATTCTTGAGATTAGTAGCTACAACAATGTGGTATTGTTGTGACAGATGTATGGCATGAGCTTCAAGAGAGGCAAGAAGATGGGTCTTAAGAGTTTGAAAATGTATTTAGCCTTCTATTGGAATAAAATCCAGGGAGAACTGCAGCACTGGAGGGATTGGCTAACGAAGTAGTATCATGAAGACAAAACCAGGGTTCAGTTATGGATAGAGATTGGAGTGTATTGCGCCATTGGCTTGCAAAGTGGAGCATATTATTATAATTCCTGCAGATTCAATTCCATAGTGAACTGACATGATTAATGACTCTTAAGGAAAGTTGAGCTACCTAGATCAAAGAATCAATAACCAGATATTTATTGAAGACTTATTTAAGTTTGCTCTGC